>NC_071519.1:20860509-21485509 GCF_027887155.1 Malaclemys terrapin pileata
CAACCAAGGTCATGTCCTGTAGCATCTCTCTCAGAGGTAGGAAGGTAAGAGCCCAACTTGTCTCCCAGTTCCCTGGGCTAGTTGGTGTAATAATCAAAAGGGGTATCAACCCAAGAAGCTTCAACACTAAAGTGCAGACTACTTGAGCTGAAGGAGTAACCCCATCAGCTAGCAGCAGTAGCAGCCAGTTATCCTCGGAATTAGCCCTGGAGGTGGGATGTGTAACATGCCTCACATGCAAGTTACATTTTTTCTTAACTCCCCAAATAAATTGTGCCTTGTCCTCCTGGAATACAAACAGGAAGCAGAATCCTGGGTCAAAGAGGAGCATTAACCATCTACAGGAGATGTGTCAGAGAACAGATCTGGAGGCAGGGAGGGCTGAAGCTAGGACATGGGGTGCACAAAGAGTGTGTTGCTTCACCACCTCCCCCCAAGATCGACTTAGATGGCTCTCTGCATATCCAAGCATGGAAAATATTTATCCCTGCAGGCTCAGTTCAACTTTGTGTAACCCGCTCCTTAACACAGTGAGTGTCTTTGTCCCCCTCAAGAGGCTCTTCCACAGAGGTTCTTGACTTGGCTACTGTATGCAGCAAATGATGTTACAGCCACATCCCCAAATGTTCTTGGGTACTGGAGTCCCATTGATTTCAGAGGGCGTTAGGCACCTAAATATCTCTTGAGCATCTGAGCTTTAGCTCATGCAACAATGACTCATGCTTTTAGGTCAAAACATCCCATGGTCGAGCCCCGCCTAGGGGACCATCCCACTTCTCTAAACCCTCCAGTCTCAGCTTCCCTCCTAAGCTCTATTCTTCAATAGGATCCACTTGTGTGCTTAGTTAAGAACATGTTGCATGTTTTGCTGGATTGGGGCCATAGAGAGGGAGGTAGGGTCTTGTTGCAGAAGATGCTGTTCTCAAAGATGGCCTCAGTGATAAGAGAGAGTGGGGGCAGTGGAGAGAAGCCAAAGGGTCTTTCAGTAGAACGTTGCCCCCATCTTATTTATGGGGCTCAGTCTATTCTTGGTGCAACTCCCGTGGGCTCAGCAACATTGTGTCAGTCTTAGCTCTGAATTCCTTCACTCTGCTGCGCCAAATGTAACTGTCATGCACAGGACCATCAATCTTCCAAATTAAAGAACAAGGGAGAGGAATTTCCACAGCTGCCAAAAAGCTGAATGCAGGGAAATTGAGCACCAGCCTTTGTGTTCCCTTGGCAGGAGTGGGTGAAAATGACAGGCGGGAATTTTTTCCTGGCAAAAATATATAGATATTTTTAAATTAAAAGTGAAATCTTCCCAGAGTTACAAATCAAGCTCTGCTTGGCAATTTGGATTCCTTTAGGGGCTGTCTACACACAAAGGTACATTAGGTTTAGTTAAATTACTCTAGTTAAATTAGTGTCATCAAATTGGATTAGTTCAACTGGCGCAACTTCCTGTGTGATCCCTGTTTAAGGTTAACTTTTTTCTAAACTGAAATAAGCCTTGTATGAGTCGAAATAAGAGTGACTGCACACAGCCTTTTGCACCAACTTAATGAAATTGGTTTCAAATCGCACCTTGTTAAACTGGTGCAACCCTGTGTATAGACAAGTGCTTAACTTGTCAGGGCTTGTACATTTCAGTACTACCTCAGACCCATGAATAGTTTGCATGCCCCTTTTTGCCCCAGGATATCTACAGGCAGGAGCTGGCCGGGCCACCTGGATATTGGCTGGACCACCTGGATATTGGCCCAACCACTTTTTGGCCAGGCCAATCCTGAGTGACACTATGACACCATGTGCCAGGTTGCAAGGCCCCACCCTCAAATTTGGAGGGGATTGGTGTAGGGGCTTAGAGGGGTCAGGCTGCTAGTGAGGGCCTGCCTGAGAGGGAAAGAGGAAGATCAGCTGGGGCGGCAAATCTATACCCCCCACCCTGCACATACGTTAAATGGCACTCTACAGACTGGGGTGTCAGTTTGGGTAACAAGCTCCCCAAATCATCATAGAAGTCCTACTATTCAGCCCCGTAGCATTAATGCACAGACCTCCGCCACTTGAGTTAACGGAGCACTTCTGTTGGATAGTGGCCATTATAGCCTGTTACCCTGTATATGGACTAGTCACTAAAGGGGGATGCGTGCACACTTTAAAAGCGTCTTACGTTTGCAGGGCTGGCAGCTAAAAGAAAAGTATCTGTAACTTAAGCACATTGGAGTGGGACTCATTAGGATTCCAAGCACACAGCCCAAAGGGCAATCTTGCAGAGTTGCCTTTCACGGTAGAATTGCACTTTAAAGTGACATGAAGACAGGTGGAAATAAAATAGGCTTGACATAAATGTTGCATGAATGAATGGAGTTGTCTTACAGCGGGCCCTGAGAAACTCAGCGGATACAGTTTGCTAGAGCTCCTGCAAAGGCATTCTTCCAGTTTTGTTTGCGTGAAGTCCTTGATTCCTGAGTTTTGCAAAAACAAAATCACCGGTTACATGAGACTTGCAATTACATTCATACCTAGTTGTAAGGCTCCTTTGCACTGCCAGAGTGGTGTAAAAGGAGCCTAGTGTGTAGGACAATCAAGTTTTTTGCCTGGTTTTGGATCAGCCTTCCCCCTGCCTCAACCCAAGTTACATATTGGCTTCTACTAAACTGAAACATTAGCGTTCTAGGTGGCAGTATGGTCCAGTGAACTGGTTTCTACTATAGTTGCTGAGACCTGGATCTATTCCTAGCTTTGCTACTTATGTGCTCTTGCACCTGTCACTTTATCGCTGTACTTTTGTTTCACCTCCCATGGCCGATTTACATTGTATGCTCTTTGACGTAAGGACTGGGTTTTTTGTTCACTAAGTTTATGTGGCACCTAGTACATTGGGACCCTGACCTCAGTTGTGCACCTTTTGGTGTTACTGCCATATAAACAATAACAGGAAGACCAAAAGAGCTATGACTTGGACTGAACTTAAAGGGAAGCTTTTCTGGCAACTCCAATCTAGATCTAGATTCTGATCTGTTACACCAGTGGAGCGGCGGAATAATTCCATTCAAGTCAGTAGAGTCACACCAGTGTGTGACCAAAATCGGGACTTGTGCCTTTAATTAAAGGGTTGTGTGCAGCCACAGACTCCAGCATGCTATGGCCTCTTTGCTAGCCTCCAAATGGCACTAAGTCAGCTGGCCACTTTTGTTGTGTATTACTATACCTATAGCTGTAATTCTTGGGACTTGGCAATAAAAATACAGACAGTAAATCAGTGGTTCCATCACCCAGCTCCAGGCTGTCTGTGCAGTCTCCCACTTCTGCTTTACTTCCACATGCTGGTTTGCTTAGCTTTCCTCAGTCAAGTCCTTTGGTCTCCCAAAGGAGCCATATGGGCTGTTTGAGAATGTCTCTGGCGCGAGGACTGTACTCCTTACTCCATCCAGGACTTCAGTTCCAAACCTGTCCTCTCAAATGGCAAAGGAAAACAATTCTTATCGGGGGTGGAAAGGGGTTAGAGTGCTCCTGACTTTATGTAATTGTTTACGTAGAGCTGGTGGGGGAAAAAAAAAGTCAACATTTGCAATTTTGACACTTTTCATCCAAACTTTGAATTTACATGAGAAATGGGTCAATTTAAAAAAAAAAATTCCCAAAAGGTCCCACTTGTTTGACAGATTCTAATGAATTGGAACAGAGTGGCACAGGAATTGCCAGACTATATCAGAACAATGGCCCGGCTAGTTACTGACTGTCAGTAACAATTGCATCAAAAGAAGAAATCTGCAGTAGGCAATTATGAAATAAACAAAACAAAGTGCTCAAACTAAGACATCTCAAGCTATTTTTTGTGCTGTTTTTCTTCTAGTTGAATATATTAAAAATGTAGGGGTAGGAAGATGGACTCAAATTCAGTTCTTCCTGTGAAATCCTGCATCTCGTGTGGAAAAACTCCAGAACCAAATATTTCTATTTAACGGAGCATCTTGTTTGCCAGAACTTGGGATAACATTAACTAGCGTTCTGGAATGGGTTGTGTTGGAGTTGGGTGCCTAAATCTCTTAGGGGCCTTAAAAAACCACTTCAAGTTCTTTACAACTGCAAAGGGAATTGGTGATACCCATTAAATCAGTCCCTGAGTCCAATAACTCAATCCACCCATGGGTGCTAATGCAGAAGGTCTGAGAGCCTGGCTAGGCACTTATCTCGGATGCTGGTTCTAGTCCCTGATTTGGTTAGTATGTTCTGATTTTTTTTTTCCTCCCTGTGAACAACTTTGAACAGTTGGTTCCATATAGGAACAAAAACAAACATTGATACTTCAAGGTTTTTTGTTTTTGTTTTTTGCTGTGAAACAGAATAACTGTTTTCCAGCCAGCCCTAGGTCAGAGCAGGATGGGGAGATAGGCATGTCCCCCTCATTGTGTTCTAGCCCATTTTTGCTTTGGTATGTGATACTAGGTGCAGGGCAATGAAAAATCCAGTATGGAAACTAAAGTGTCATCCTGTGTCGAATAAATGAGACTTGGCTGGCTGGAATTACCCATAGATTTAAATTCCTCTTGCTGGCAGTGACTATTGAGAGGTCAGAAAACAAAGGAATTGCTAGGAAGGATCTTGTGGGATGAGAAACAGAGAGATCTACCCTTAAAAGCACAGAGACAAACTTATCTTAAGGGGAGAGTCCTGTTCTGCCTTTCCCAGACACTGCAACATTGAAGTCTAGTTATGGTTAGAAAAGTCACTATGTAAACATGGCACCATCCCATTGAAAGGATATGCTCTGTGCCAATGAGTCAGATCTGCTGGCTTTGTTGCAACAAACCTTTTTACTCCCAATGGCCATATGCAACCAGCAGCCATGGGAGAGAGCTGGATTCTATTCATGCATCAGAGCAATTCTCAGTTACACTGATCTTCACTTACAATATCTTTATTGCTGGTGATATTGTAGCAGGCAGAAATAACCCAGGCGGGTTTTCATATCCAGATGGAGCATGCAATGCTAGCCGTCTGGAGGGCGGGGGGAATATACCTTTGACTCATGAACTGAACAAATTTGAGCTGGAAGTCATTGAAAGGGAATAAATATGGGCACTCATAAAGTCACTTCTGCAGATGTGATTCAGGCACTGGCTTGGGATTTAGAAGTCAGTTCAGTTCCTGGCTCTGCTGCAGGCTTCCTGTGTGATGCAAAGCAGATGAGTTAATCTCTCTGGGTCTTGGTGCCCTAGCTGCAAAACAGGGATAATAACCAACTACTTCATGTGGGTGTTGAGGACGAATCCATTGATTGTGGGAGTCTGTGGCAGTTACCACCATCATTTGAAACGTTTATGAATGGGGTTCTATGTTGGAGTTGTCTGTGATAGCAGGATACTGGGATTGATAACCTTAGAGGTCCTTTCCGGTTCTGTTTACCATGACAGTACCTAGATGCACAGAATTACTTCATAGGATGGGAAGAAAACCTTTGCCTTGTGATTCTTTACCTATGGTGTCCTTACCAGAAGCTTCCACTTCAACAACAGTATATTCTGGCTCTTACTCAAATCTGCTGGAATGGAAGATGCCAAAATCTAGATTGAGCTTCCACCAGACATTGATACTATTGGGTTACCTGAAGGTCTGTCTGCCCGTTACCAGTCAAAACCTATATTCCAGTGCACTGCAAACCAAAGCGGGAAGGAAGGAGAAGAGGTTCATGGGACTCCATCGAATCTCTGGCTGAACTCCAAATGCAAAAGCAAAGCATGGAAAACATGCTGGGAATTCTGTATTAGATCTGGCCTAATCAATAAAGTCCAATTTCCTAGCTCATTACTCATAGGCTTGTGATGCTGGGGCAGAATTTTCTTTAAAAAAAAAAAAAGAAACATATGGAAGCAATTAGTAGAAACTTCATTCAAAAAAACATTAAGGTGCTTGTAGCATTAAAGCTCAAGTGATCCGTACTCTGGGACCATAATTCACTGACACTTAATAGCATTTACCCTGCAGATGTGCATTTTATGCAGAAATATCAGCTTACCACTTTGAAAAATTAACCTATTGAAGGCTGTCAAGCTCTGAGCACGCTCTGGGGAGTATTATATGTTGGCTGCATGGTAATCTTTCTTGCCCAGGGGATGGAAAAGAGCTGGGTTAATTGGGAAGCAGAGGTTTTTTAACCTGGCGGCAAGAGGAGAGGATTGTACTCTTTGGTTGCACTAGAAAGAAAACTTCCCTTGTAAAATTCATTGAGACTTGGGCAGACCTTGTAGCATGTGAAAGTGCTCCTGCGTGCAGGAAGGCCTGGAGGCAAACTATTTAGAGGAGAGAGGCAAGGTTTCCAGGGTGTTTAGGACACAATGGAGTCTCCAAGCAGAGCTGGGGTAATAGCTAAAGGTTGATTGCCAGTCCATATAGGATATCAGATTTCAGATCAGTCTGCTGATTCCCTGGAGAATACCATGCCAGGCTAAATAACCACCCGGCAGCTTGTGTTCTGCTAAATCTTTCTAATCTTCCCAGTGAAGAGCCAAATTGTTTGTTCTCAGGGGAATGGGGGAGTACATATAGAGACAATTGAATAAATGCGTTATCTGTCCGACTGTGCAACTGTCTCCCGAGGGAAGAGGTGGAAGCTCTATTGCTAGGGCCATTTAAAACCTGACTGGGCAGAATGTCCTGCTGGCTGGGGAAGGATGGGGTGGAAGCAATAGGTATTTCCCAGCTCCAAGACTTGTCATTGAAAAATTTTTCAATCATCCCTATTTGAGAGTGAAATATTTTTGCCAGCAGAAGATGAGGTTGCATCAAAATTGAAATCTTCCACAAGAAGAGACCAATCATGACAGAACTTTCCATCAGGAAAATTAAATTAATTTTTTTGGTGGAGGCTGACATTAATGGGTTTGTCCATCTCATGTGCTGCAGGGGGTCTGTAGCGCTGTAGTTCTGGGTCCTACGTGCTCCTATCTTCTCCTATGGCAATAGACTACATCTCCCATGCTGCACAACAGTTTCTCCCTGTGGCTAAGCCACCACACTGCTTCATGGACAATATAGTCTGGCTGAACCCTATGCCTCTCCAGAGGGCCCTGGGATCCTGTAGGACCTAGAACTACAGCTCCCATGAGGCAGCATGGCTGCTCATGTAATGTCCCCATCAATGTTGACCCAAATTGAAATATTTTGACCTTTCTGAATAGAAATTGTTTTGTTGTCACTGTTCATCCCAGTTAGACAATGGACAGCTGAATTCCCCATAGCTGGAAAAAAAAAAGTAATTTTCCTCCTCTAGTCTCAAGTGCTGAGCTGGTTTTTCTGAGGAAGAAACTTCTGTCTCACTGAGACTCCTTATCTGTCACCTCCTTCACTAAGAGCAGCTCAACACATCACTGCTTGAAGTGGGCTGCACCGGCAGGAGAAGTATTAGAAGTAGAATACCAGCACAAAGTATATGTAGGTAAATTAGCACGAGCACACTAAGGATAACCACAGCCTGCTACCAAAGGGCGAGAGGAACTGCTAATGGGCTCAACTTGCCACTTACAATCTTGCTATAAGGAGCTGCAGATCTAAAGATTTCCGCAGACAGCAACCACCTCCACCTAACTGCTCTGGTAGCAGAAATATTCAGCAGGTCATGAGGCTCAGGGGCCCAGACACCATAGGGTGTGTTGCCCCTGAGGAGGGGCCCAACTGACAGGACATCCTGATTCCTGACTGGGCTGGACTTACTATTAAGCATGGGGATAATACAGGAAGTTTGTCTGTAGCTAGCTGTTGCTACAGAGCTGGTGCTGCTGACTCCAAATTAGGGTTGCCAACCCTCCAAGATGGTCCCGGAGTCTCCAGGAATTACAGATTAATCTTTAAAGATTGTCATGTGATAAGAACTCCAGGAATATGACCAACCAAAATTGGCAACCCTACTGGATCTACTCAATTCCTGATACCTGAGTCTGGCTGTAGCCACTAGTCCAGCTGCCCATGACCTGGCCTTGACACTTGCCAAGAAATAGCATTATGAGGCAGTAGACTCACCACTAAACTTCAGGTGAGTGGCTAAAAGGATCTCCTAAGGCTACCTACTGAAAGACCAAGTACAGTCTATGGCAAATAGCTGCCAACCTTCTTTGATAGTTTGTCTGCACCAGCCAGTGCCCTCAACCTCTCATTTGGTTGTTTATGCCATATGCCACCATGGATCTTGGGCTGCTCGGAGCCCTAGTCCTGCATTGTTATCAATAGCAACCTGTACAGCACATGGAAGCGAATGGGAGACAGGCAGGGGTGATGCAACAGCAGAGTCAGCACAGTGGGGCTTTAAGGCAAGGAGGAGGCCTGGAGACCAGTCATATACCCCTGAAGGATTAGTACTAGCATGTGCAGCAGTGGTTGGGAACCCATGAACTGGAAGTTAGGAGTGATAGTTGCAGTATGATGTGCTTTTCATAGCATCAGTGGAACAAACTGGCATCATCTCAGCATACTCGGACACTTCTGTTTCTGGATCACCTGGACATCTATGATCCCACTACTCCTGAGATTCAGTCGCTTTAGTGATTCTTTGTCTCTAATCTCTGATTGCCCGTGGTAGTTCCAAGTGTAACATGCTGGCACTGTGGGTCTTTGTCCCCTTCCGAAGGCTGAACCATATAGAAACTTTAGAACCTGTTGCTGCTGCAATTGAAGGAAGCTTAGCGTTTAGCTCAAACAGTAGAAATACATGCTTGCAGATGCAGAGCTCTTGGGTTAAATCCTTGCAGATGACCCTATCAAAAGTCTTATTACATAAGATTAGTGCGATGACTCCATTACTGTTACAGGTACTCTCTAGTCCTAATTCCCCACACGACTCCCACCAAACTCCAAACCACAGTACAAACAGTGGTACAAGTATCAATGTTCTAATGCTCAATTTCAATGTCTTGTTGAAATCTGTCAACTGAGTTGTGGTTTTGAGTTCATGTTTCCTGTATTTGCAGCTTGTACTCAGCCTTCTGAACATCAATAAAATATTAATGTGGTGTGTGTGGTGGGAGATACTGCAGTATCAGATACAAACATAGGAACTTTAAATAAGGGGAAATATCTAGGCATTTGGCTATTTTAGGTAAGCTACACACTGGTGGTTAGTGTGTACATTATGTTAATAGCTAAGATTAATGCAACTATCAAATTAATCGACAGGTTTTGTTCTATCCAAGATGGTGGCATTTGCTATATTATTAAAGCTAGTAAAAACATTAATGAAAATGGCCCTTTTCCCCCCTAAATGAGTATTTTTGTTCAAAGTTTTCCAGTTTTCAATGAAACATACTTTCCATTTTTCCAAAATCAGAACCTGGAAATGTGGAAACCACTTTTTTTATTTCTGGGAGGCTTTTTTTTTTTTTTTTTTTTTTGGCAGGGGGGAGTGACATTTTGAATAAAATCATTTTCTTTTGAAAATTCTCATGGAAGATATCTACCATGTCCCTACAAGTTCTATATGTTACTTTTACCAGAAAAAGCCAGGGTACCTCTAGCTCCACTTTGAAAACTTCATGCTGGGGAAAAAATATATGTATTTTCCAAAAAAGGAAAAGTATTGATCCGCTCGACACTGGAGAATCATCCAAGAATAAACTTATGGTTAAAACTCTGGACTCTTCAATCCAGATTTAATTTCCTGGTTCTGCCACAGACCTCGAGCAAGTTACTTGGTGTTCTATGCCTCAGTTTCCTCTGTAGAGCTGTCCTAACACTTCCTTCCTCCTACCCTGGGCCTGTCTTGTCTATTTAGATTGTTTGCTGCTAAGGGCCAGGACAATATATGTATATAGTGCTTAGCACGTTGGTTTTTGTTGGAGTTTCTGGGTGCTACTGAAAGATAAATAATCCCACAGGCTCCCTGTTAGAATCCTGAGCCCCTACAAGGGTTTGGCAGTGCAACAGCCCCTGCATTGCTGTCCTGAGTCCCTGGTAGCTTGGAGAGGCAAGTCATTCAACTAGACTGAGGTCTCTCCGATTTGTGTCACCCAGGGTCTCCTTCGAACCTGTGTCTCTGGAGTTGAAAGGCTAACTCACCATCCAGCCCTGTCAGGGATGTTTTACTGAAATCCAAAGAATCTCCATAATTCTCCTGTAGGTATGTGTTTTCCAGACGCAGCCCTGCTCTGCTTCTAGCAAACTCATGGCATATATAACTCCCTGGAGTCACCATAAACCTTCAGTGTAATCAGAATCAAAGGGCTCTGCTGGCTGAATAGTCAGCAGGCTGCCTATGAACTGTTAGTTCACTTTTCATATTAAAAAAAAAAAAAAAAAACCCACCTCACCCCTGGAATTGAATTAGGAAAGCAAGAACCAAGGTCTTTCTTTTAATGCATTTCAATTACCAAGGTGCCTGTTGGTCACAAGAACTGCAGGGACACTTGGTTATTTATTCAGCCTCCTGGATCCTGGTCTCTTTCTCAGCTGGAGTTTAGATCAGGCTCTTGTCTTCCACATATCTTTGAAGAACAATAAGGTGGCCGGGTGGGGATTTAATCTTATCACCAGCATGCAGGACAATAACAGGAAAGGGCAGGGAGCCAGGAGCTGGAGGTGGGGAGGGAAGGGCAGGGAGTGAAGAAGGGTTAAAAGCAGAACCTTGTGGTGCCCCAGGGACATCTTTAATCAGAGGCCTGGCTGGCGTGCTGCTATTTTGCCTGGCAAACACCAGTTGCAGTGGGGAAAAAAGAAAAGCCAATTGTGTACGGCCAGGTTGGGAGTAACAAGCAAGTCAGGCAAAGATTAAAGGCCACTTCCCCTATTAGTCCACTCTGAAGGCACTGGGCGCTGCACATGGGGAAACTGAAATGCATACATTTCCAACGTTCGCTATGCTGGGCCACCTCTTGGGCTGATGTAGCCCCATTGATGGCAATAGAGCTGTGCCCGTTGACACCAACTGAGGATCTGGCCTACCCCTCTCTTTAGCTGTGTAGCAAGACGTGTGATCCGTTTGAACTACTGCAAGGCTGGTACCTCTGGAAATCCCCTTCCTCCTGAGAAGCCTCAAGTAACCAGATATTCCAAGTATCCAACAGCTGTCGTGTAAGCAGAGCCAGTTGCGTCCTAATGTTGAATAACTGACATGACCAGTATTGGAGTATTTTTTAAGCAGATTATTCAACGGTTCTCTTCCCTTTATTCACACCTCGCCCTGGCAGAATGAACAAGCTGCTCGGAGAACGGCGCTGCTGCAGGGAAAACCTTGGAACAGCTAAGCCTGAGGAGAGAACTTACAATGAGGTTTAATTGTTATTCCTGTGTCTACACAGAACTAAAAGACCAGTCCCTGTCTTATTATTTGTTGCCTGATTACAAATGAAGCCCCATCCCCAGGAAGACCGTAAGTTTGGATGATCTATTTACTGGGCTCATTCTGGAGTGAAAACTCCACCAGCTCCACCCACCTGGGTTTTTATTTACCTGAATGTTGTTCTTCATAGATATCTGCATCTGCATATGAACTAAGGGATGGAGGTGCCAATAAGAGTATTCCTGCACTGCCCTTTGCAGAATCAGAACTAGCATGGGCTGAAATGTTTTGAAATTTAAAAATGTTTGCCAACCTTTTGAATGTCAACCTTTTGACATTTAAAAATAAAAGGTAAACACTTTAATTTCAGTTTTGTGAAATGACCCTTCTCCGTTCCTCACTAGCTATAGATCTTTTTTTTCCAAATTTCAAACAAATCAAAATTTAAAATTTTGAAATAGAGGGAAATTAAAAAAAAAAAGATTCACAGCTTCCTTCCCTGTGCCGCCACCCGGACTTCCCACAACTACTTTTAATTGAGACCGGTAATGACCACAACATAAGGAAAGTTAACTTCTGAAAAACAAATCATGTGCTTATGTAGGAGTGTTTTTTCCTGATTGGCTTAGAGAAAAGGCATTGTTGGGTGCTTTAGCCAATCGGCTTCCTTTTTATAACAGTAGGACGAAGAACTGCCACTTCTAGAAGAATGACTCGGCTTGTGATGACAATTCTCTTCCCATTGGTTTTTATTTGATTGTTTAAATTGGCCAGTAGAATACCCATGAAAACAGGTGCATTGCAACACGGGAATAGCCCCACCTTTGAAAATCAGATCTGTTTCTCTGGCCTATATCAAGTACCAGGAGACCATTAGCTTGTCACAGTACCTTGCCCTATTGACAGTATCTTTTAATTATACAGATGTATTGTCTCATCTGCAACATTTGAGAACCCCCATCTCAGTGTCTCTTTATGAATATTTTACTGGCATTTTTATTGCAGGCATCAGAAAATCAAGAAGGGAGGGGAGTGATTAAAGTCTTTTTGGAAATGGAAGAACAGGGATTAGGAGAGGGCAAAATGTACATTTATGAAGACAATTAAAGGGAAAGTATCATAACATGAGTACTGAAGAACAGATGTGTAGGACTGGGAGCAATGAAAACAAAGAGTAATGCAATGTTAAATATGATCCCCGTGAAGAAACAAAATCCATTGACTTGGAATTTTTGCTAACTTTCTTATTGGCATCAGTTCAGACCCTAGGGAGAGGTGGCCAACATATAGCAGATACTGTAGTTGGTCAAATTAAACTTTGGGCAAAGTAGCAGCAAAAGCAGCTATAGGGGACCATGTTAAATGCAAAGAGACAAATTTAGCTGCTTATCAAGAGGGCAAGGGTGGTCTAGTGGATGAAGCAAGGATGTGGGAGGGCTGGGTTTGAGTCCCTCTTCTTCCACAGACATCCTGGGTTAAATCACTTGGAGTTAGATCCCAAAGTGATTTAGGTGCAAAGGTCCAAAATTTATATCCTACACTGCCCCTGCTAAACTGGCACCTTCATTTCTGCCTTTAAAGTCCTATAGGCGCCTAGATTTCTGACACTGCACGCACACATACACGGCCGTCTAAGTCCTGACACTACTGAGTGGCTTGAACCTCAACTCCAGTGAGCTCCTCAAACTAGGTGTCTCCCCCCCGACCTCTGTCACCTGAGCTGGTAGACATGCTCAGAAGGCCACCTCAGAGCATGCTGACTGACTCAGGTGCTGCATTAAACAGCGTTGACGTGGTGGTGGTGGGATCCCCATTTATGCTTAGTAGTTCAGGTGTTAGATGTTCACCCTGGATGTGGGAGACTTGGATCCAAATCTCCACTCTGTGTCAAGGGAGCAGGAACTCAAACTCAGGTGCCCCCCACCTGGGTGAGTGCCCTAACCACTGGGCTATTGGATATGAGGGAGACAATGGAGCCTCCCTGTTTTTTTGTTGTGATAAAGGCTGACCTGGCTTAGATGCCTACCTCCGGGAGAGGTTTCATGGCTGAGAATCCCAAGTGGAGGACAGCACCTCCCTCCAACCCAGAATTAGACACCTAACTCCTGGTGAGGAGGCTGGGCTTTCCTATCAGCTGGCTTAGGCAGTTCCCCACTGAGCATGCAGGTTTCTGTGAATCCTGTTCTTAGGAGGCCAACTCTGTCTATACAGTGGGGTGGGGTAGCTCAGTGGTTTGAGCATTGGCCTGCTAAACCCAGGGTTATGAGTTCAATTCTTGAGGGAGCCATTTAGGGAACTGGGGCAAAAATCTGTCTGGGGATTGGTCCTGCTTTGAGTAGGGCATTGGACTAGATGACCTCCTGAGGTCCCTTCCAACCTTGATATTCTATGATTGTATTGGATGTTTGACTGCTTAGCTCAAGGCTGGGGAATTCCACAGGGTGATAGGGCACCCCACCATTAGGAGTAGCAATACTGATACATCCCCTTTGTGGATCTGGCCCTTTCTCTCTCTCTCTCCATGCCTGTTTCCCATGTACAATGGAGATAATAGAACTGCCCTACCTCACAAGGAGGCTGTCAGGCTTAATACATTGAAGATTGTGAAATGCTCTTCTGGCAACTAAACATGCCCAGTTCTTTAACCTTTCGTCAAAGGTCAGGTTTTCTGACCTTTTATCATTTTTGTTGCTCACCTCTGTCCCTCTCCCATCTGATCCACATTTCCTAAGGTGTGGTGCCCAGGATTGGACACAGCTCTCCATCTAAGGACTCTCCAGGGCCAAAAACAGAGGGATAATTACCTCCCGTGTCTTACATACGACACTTCTGTTAATAAACCCCAGAATGGTATTAGCATTTTTTTGGCAACTGCATCACATTGTCAGCTCATATTTAGTTTGTGATCTGCTATACTCCCAGCTCCTTCTAGCAGTACTACAGCCAACCCAGTTATTCCCCATATTGTAGTTGTGCTTTTGATTTTTTTTCCTTACTAAGTGTAATACTTTGCATTTGTCTTTGTTGAATTTCATCTAGTTGATTTCAGACCAATTTATCAAGGTGGTGTTGAATTCTAATCCTGTCCTCCAAAGTGCTTGCTAACCCTCCCAGTTTGGTGTCATCCACAAATATAAGCATACTTTCCACTCCATTATCCAAGTCATTAATGAAATTGTAGAATAGCGCCAGACCCAGGACAGACCCCCGTGGGACATTACAGGATACATCCTCTCAATTTGGCAGCAAACCATTGATAAATAAATACTTCGGTCTCCTGGGACTTCTCCCATCTTCTATGAGATCTCAAAAATAATCACTAATGGTTCTAAGATTGCTTCAGCTTCCTTGAGTGCCCTAGGGTGCATTTCATCAGGCTTTGCCGACTTGAATACATCAAATTCATTTAAATAATCTTTAACCTGTTCTTTCCCTTCTCTGGCTTGCGTTCCTTCCCCCTTGTTGTGAATATTAATTGTGTTCAGTGTTTGCTCACAATTACCCTTTTTAGTGAAGATTGAAAGAAGATAGGCACTAAACAGGGTTCGGGGAGTTGATCTTTCCTAATGTCTGATTGGGTCTTTCACAAAGAGAACCTGGGAGGGGCAGTGAGAAGAAGGGGAAATGAGCAAAACGAAACAGCATCAGATTCTGAAAAGCTTCATACCCATTCTCCCAATTCTCACCACATGATAGCTGGGCTAATGGAAATGGCACTTGAAGATCAGGCTTCAATTCCCAGATCCTCACAGGCATTTAGATGCCTAACTCCCACTGAAATCAGCTAAAATGATTGGTCCTTTAGGAGTCTGCATTCCTACAAAGTAATGATCCCAAAGCAATTTATAGCACCAAAGTTTTGCAATAAAGTGCAGTTTCCTAATCTAAGCACGGGAGAAAGTGTCATGCCTAATGAAGCCTTGTTCATCTAGTCTAGATCTGAAATGTTTTGCAGGTGTTTGTTTCAGAGATGAGGACAGATAATGAATAAAACATGTTTGTTCTTTAGTCTTCAGCAAATGTGACAAGCTCCAATCTTATGACTGGAGGAATGATATGAAATACGAGTTTGAGCTCATCTGAAAAGCGCCTAACTAATCCAAGATGTTGCATTGAGTATTCTTGTTTATATGGGTTATGTTTTGGGCCAGGGTTTATAAGGGACCAGGGAGATAAAAAGGGGACGGAATGATCTTTAAAAAGATAGCAGGATGTGATCTCTGACCGATGAGGATATAATACCGAGCATTAAAGCAAATGCTGGCTTTGTCCCTTTGCTTTAAGACTGATTTGACCTGGCTGTTTTGGAGCCCAAAGGAAAAACAAAACGGGGAAAAAAATTATACGCCAAAGTTTATTACATTAAAGCACACATGCAAAACAAGCCTCCAGAGTCTATTGGTATTAGCATAATGAGGTCACTGTTTGAGCAGGGAATCCAACAAAGAAAAGACTAAATTTAGAACCAGAAAAATTCTGCTATTGATTAGTAAAGTCACCCCTAGAGGTGCCAGTATGGGTCAGGGCCCCATTGTGCTGGGTGTTGGACAAAGGCAGAGCTTGAAAACAATGAGGGTTAGAGCACTAGTGAATTCCTTAGCTGGATGCTATTATGTATGGACATGGGAAATATTATAAGATCACATTGGTTGAAGTCAGTTTTTCAAGCAATAACGAACAATTTCCCAAAAGATGGGACAAACTCTGCTCTCACTCCCGTATTCTGCAGATATGAAGCAATTCCGCTGACATGAAAGTGGTGATTGTTCTGAAGTAAGGGCCTGCTCCTTCTCCCACAGACATAAGCTGGAGTTTTCCCATAGGCCCTTACCCTGGAGTAACTCAATTCAACCCACTGTTTCATTTTCAGTCCTGCTGTCAAGATAACATTGTTCTAGCCCAGTGGTTCCCAAACTTTAACAACCTGTGAACCCCTTTCACTTTAAAAATGACAAGTCTCACGAACCCCCTCCTCAAAATGAATATATCCAGGGATTTTCTCCTTTACCTGAGTATAAATTATAAAAAGCAGTGATCTTGGAAATATAAAATTTGTTTTTATGACATGCTTATTACACGCTATTTATTATGAATTATTAATCATTACAGTATTTTTATTACATTATGAAAACGGCAACACTGTTCCAAGATCTCATTTTTGTAGCTTGTATCACTTTGAATAAGCCTGTTATAAGACAAGGCTCCTATGTTTTATCAAGGAGTATCTGATGTGAAACAGCATAAAGGTATTTAAGAAGCCAACTCAAAGAGTTCCTCCTACACAAGCATTCAGGTCTTGAGCAGTCCAGGCAAACAACGCACGTTACAACAAAGCTTAAACTTGTTCTTCATAATAATTTTAAAAACAATACTAGCTGCCTATTTAATTTTCAAAACAGCAGAAAATATCCACTTCCCTTTCTTATAAGGAGTCTTGAAGTTGAAATCTCCTCAGTATGATCGATATGCTGGCTTTGATCTGCTTAGCTCTTGGAAGTCCAGGGGCTCCGGGCTGCTGGCCCCGTGCTGCTCGGGGTCCCTTGGTACAGCTCTGTCTGCCATTAGGGAATTTTCCCCCGAGAACCCCCTGTAACATTTTGTGAATCCCGAAGGGTTCACAAACCCCAGTTTGGGAACCACTATTCTAGCCTTCTCCTTGCATAAGCAGTTGCTATGAGCCACTAGGTGTCACTGCAATATAACTTACTGTATCAGCATCATGCATGCAGTGGTGGGGTAGCTATCAGTCCCAGGATATTAGAGAGGCAAGGTGGGGGAGGTAATATCTTTTATTGGACCAACTTCAGTGGTGAAAGAGACAAGCTTTTGAGCTTAGATAGAGTCCTTCCTCAGGTCTGGGGAAAGTACTCAGAATGTCACAGATAACTACAAGGTCGAAAAGATAGTTTAGCATAAGTAGCTAGCACCCTGAGCGTGTCAGCGAGACCCACCAGGAAGATACCTGGGAAAAAATTCTCCATAGTAACTCAGAGCCCTCCCCATCTAACGTCCCATCTTTGGTCATTGAGGATATCTGCTACCAGCAGTCCCAGACGGGCCACCCCAATACACGTATCAAGCTCAGTCTTGAAGCCAGTTAGGATTTTGTCTCCACAGGTCCCCTGGGAAGGCTGTTCCAGAACTTCACTCCTCTCATGGTTAGAAACCTTCATCTAATCTCAAGCCTAAACTTGTTGATGGCCAGTTTATAGCAATTTGTTCTTCTGTCAACATTGGCGCTTAACTTAAATACCTTGTCTCCCTCCCTGGTATTTATCCCTCTGATGTATTTAGAGAGAGCAGATCCTCAAAGGTATTTAGGCTCCTAAATTCCATTGGAATCAATGGATGTTAAGACACTAAATCACTTTTGAGGATGTGGGCTAAAAGCACTGTATGAAAGTGTGGCTAGAAACCAGCGGTAAATGGGCTCGTCTGCCCTAGAGATGAGTAATGAATGTGAAATCATAAACCATCCCCTTGCCGCCTTCTCTAAATTCCAGGCTTCTCGCTTACTTACAATTGGAAAAGCCTCATCTCTAGGCCTGATCAAAAATTTTCCATCAAAACTTGGAAAATTGGGGTTTTGACAAAAAGAAAACTTTCACGGGAAGTGTCTGCTTCCCTCCAAAATGTTGAGGTTCAAATAGAAAACTGCTTCCCCCTCCCTCCCCCCCAAAATTTTTTTAGGCTGATTTTATTTTATTTATTTTAAAAATTGGCAGTTTTCAGCTAAATATTTTCAAGTGTGTGTGGGGAGGGGGGGAGCGGAGGTCAATTTGTTTTGACAAAAGGTCAAACATTTTCCTGGAAAAAAGCCCTCATTTTTTCTGACCAGCACAGTCAGTTCAGCAAAACACATAGACACATGCCAAACTTGTGCTTAAGTCCTTCCCTGTTCACCAATGCTTTTAATAGGTTTTTGATCAAGCTCGTAGGCTCCGATGCTTCTCCTAGAAGATGTCCTTGATTTAGATTCTAAGCTGGTGTCAATTGGGCTAGTTCCACTGGTGTCAATGTAGCTTTGCTGATTTAAACCAGCTTGGAATCTGGCCTGAGTAAAGATTGAATAGAGCGTGTATTATTTGACTCTGATGGAAGTATGTTCAACTCCAGCTGCAAGATGGCCAGGGAGTGGGTGTAAGTGATAATGTTACTTGTGGCATTCAATAAGGTGTAGAAAATGAGCATGATGGACAGGCTAGGGGGAAGGGGAAGCTATAGCAGAAAAAAACACTAACGGCCTGTAAATTGTTCTTTTGCCCAGTGGATGTGTCCATTACACTTGTTGGGCCTGATCCTTCTCTTGCATCTCATAACTCCACTGACTTTCCATGGAGGTACTCCGGATATATTCCAGTGTGAAGAAGAATAGAAATGGCCCTCTTGCAAATGCTCATTGAATGCCAAAAAGCAGCAGCAATTTACCACTTACACCTCCTCCCTGACCAGTTTACTCTAGAGATGCAATTTCTTTCACACCACCATGACTGAACTTGGATCAGAAACCTCCCTAGGAATTTGCTTACTGAATTTAGGTCTGAATTTAGCACAGAGAGGCTCAACAACTTGCCCAAGGCCATCAGTTAATGGCTGTGGGGAGAGATCAGAACTCAAGAGTACCTAGTGCCTTTCCTCACACCAAGATACTGCTGAAGTTCTTACTTTTGGAACCTTCTCTGGTGTGTCACTATTCTCCTTACAACTCAGAATGTGGTGTCTGGGAATGTGACCTCAAAGTAGCCCAAAATACAAATTCCGTGGAGAGTGCCATCATCATAACATGCTGCTGCAAATCAAGATGGCTCCAATTGACTCCAACGCAATTTAGCTTAGGCTGAGGCCTTGGCTCTCCTCCTTTCACACTGATCAGGACTCAACAGAACTCCATTATTCTAAAACTTACTCTCACACCACTGGGGATAAGCAAGCTCTGAGCCTCAAACTTAGAACCCTTTTAGAACTTTATGATCTCTAGGAGGGTGAACTTCCTGGGTTCTAGATTTTAGATTCTTTTAGAACTTCTAGAATTCAGAATGGCCTCATCAAAGTAAATTGCCCTAACTTTTTGTATTTACCGGTCTTCATCTCTTCTGTCATGTTGTAATCTACTCAGTTGTGTTCCTTGGGGATATTCTCCTTCAGTTCCCCATCCAGTCCTTCTGCACCTTATTGAACATCTTACATGCTGTTAATGGCCCTTCTTCCTGTTGGGTCAACTAATATCTCCTAGGAGACTTTGCAGAGCATTCCCACTCTTTAGAAGAATAGCTGGCTCAAATGGTTCGTTCCACTGTGTATTCCCAGAAGGCTCTAATCCCTGACTTCTCGTATTGTGTTATACAAGCACTGGCCACTATTCAGAATAATTTTCCTTTCAGTTCTGTCTGCAAACTCTGTAAATTTTTTAACCCAGATGGCCTTTTACTATCAAAAACACTCACTGTCAAAACCGGTGAAGGCAGCTGCTAAGTTGTGTAGTTTTGGCCTGTTACTTTTTGCAGGAGGAAAGAATAAAATAGTGCATTATGATTCATCCCAGTATGATTTGCCAAAAAAACTCTTGAACCAAATAGTCCTTTTGCACATTATTTTACTATTAGCCAGAGAACAGTTTTAGAAGGAATTTGTGTTCTTAAAAAAAGAGATCCATGAATATTATTATTTTTATTACAGTGGATTCTCACTGAGACAAGGACCCCATTGTGGTAGGCTCTGCACATACACATGTTAAGAGATCATTCCTGCCCTGAAAAGCTTACAGTCTAGATGGACAAAGTATGGGGGAAAGAGTATCCACATAAGATATTGAGAGATTAAGTGACTAGCCCAAGATCAAACAGTGATTCGATGGCAGAGAAGGGAATTCAACCCAGATTTCTTTCTGTCAGTCCAGTGCCTTAACCAGAAAACCATCCTTCCTCTCTTTAATAAAAAAACAAACAAACAAAAAACCCAGAACACTCCCCCACCCCACGAGCACACACACAAACAATTGAAAAAAAAGATGCTCTGATTACTTTTGAGTGAACCTCAAAGGCCAGATTTACAAAGCAATTTAGATGCTCAAATATGTAGCCAATTTACAAAAGGGCCTCGGCAGGTTAGGCACCTAAATCACATGTAAATCTGGCCCTCAAATTGTTTGTTCTCTTCATAGCCTTACAACCTGCGGGGACTTTAAGGGGTGTGTGTGTGTACACCTGAGATCAGAATTCAGGCCCCATGTTAAAGGCAGAGGTACTGAGCACTTGCATCTCCCAGTATTGACTTCAGCTGCAACTGGGCATGCTCGGCCCCTCTGGGAGTCAACCCCTAAACCCATCCGTTCAAGTAAGCACACGCTAGTTTGGATGCTTCTCCTGTCCCTTTGAAGCGCCTTGCCTCTCTGCAACGTGCCCATGGGTCTCGCCTCCCTCTAAGCCACTCACTCTAATCTCACCCACGATGATCACAACACAGAATCCTTCCTTTGTATAGCAATGGCTGCCGTGCCAAGTAAGGTTATGCTTCTGCACCAGAAAGAGCAAAGTTGTTGCACATTCTGTAGGACCCTAAACAGCACCCCCTGCTAGTGCCATGTGGTATTTCAATGAGGACTGAAGCAGGTTTTAAGACAGCTTATTTATTTAACTAACAGCGTGAGATATCTTATAAAATAAGCACAAGGCTGAGGCTTTTGTGATCTAGCCTGGCTGTGTTTTCCCTCTCGTTTCTCGGTGTGTGTGTGTGACAGAGAGAGAGAATCAACACATATCAAATTTTGCACTGCATAACATCCTGCAGGATGTGTTGCAGTTTCCTGCTGGAGTATAACCTTCTAGGGCCCGGCTGCTGCTGAATTCACATCTCAGTTGCTCAGGGGACCTTTGAACATTTTAACTTCTATTTGGGAAATGTAAGCATTGGCCCCAGAGCCCTATTCCTCTAAGAGTTATGTTCCTCCAAGCAGGGAAGTGAAGCCCACCATGTGTTCCTGGATCAGCACAGTATGAATGTTGAATATTCAGAATGAACTGCTTGCAAGCAAGCTATGAACTTAGAACTGTTGGTGGAGATTATCTGGCAAGCAAGGAAGGAAAGTTTCCAAGGAAGCAGACGTTAGGGGAAATATGAACTGCTCATGGACAACTTGGAAAAGATGCAAGATTTTGTCAGAATTCATTTGTTGATCGCTCAGATCTAGAAAACAGGTATCCAAACCAAAGCGATTGAGAAAGGAAGAGCAGGTGGACAAAGGTGAAGCGAGATCCCTGAACCAAGAACCCATACCTGTAGTGTGGAGCCCTTTTAAATGATTGTTTGAGCACTCTAGTGCCACTCGCCCTGTTCTATGGTTTACAAACCATCAGAAATTAACCAGAGAAGCTGGGCCTGCACGGGTGTGTAAAATTAATATACGTGGTTATGTGGGACTCAATTGTGCCCCTGTGACTTCTTTTTATATTGTTTTGTTGTGTAAATGTAACCCAATCAGTTTGTCACTCTCTAGTGGGGTCTGGGACACAGAGAGAAGTTCACGAGCTTGCTATTGCCTTAGCTACCAGAGGTGAGTCCTTCAGCTCAGGCAGTAGAGATGTATGGCCTTCTTGATGCAAAGGTCCAAGCAAAGATGACCCATGATTGCCAATAGCACGGGCACAGAGTGAGGGTTGCGGGCTTCAGCTGTGTTACTGAGCATGCTCAGGATAAACCAAGCAACAAATCTGTGGGGGCACGTGACCCCACATGTCCCCACCACGTACCACCTCTGGGTCCAAGGTTTGATCCCCACTGTGTGACAATATAAGATATCCCCTCATTTCAGTGGGCCCACAAAATTCAGAGCAAACCCCAGCTGGCTAAAAAGGAGCAGCAATTGCTCATGTGCTGTCAGCCATTATTACCATTAACAAGGTCTTTCCATACTCTCAGCAGCAACGAACAAATCATGTATAAGTCACGAATCTGTATGTGCTGTACAAACCTAAATGCATTCCCTGCGGATCTGGTTGTCTTACCTCACATGCCTGGCTGTAACCAGAAAGTGTGTTTGCCTTCCCTATGGGCAAATCCTTGGCCTTGCAGACAGACACTGAACAATCCAAAATAAGAAAGTGGAAGGAAATGACCCACATGCGCGCACACACTCCCAGCAGCAACCCAGTGTATAAAACTTGGCAACCCACTCCCGGCCGTTAATTGATTCCAAGTGCTGCAGGTCAGCTGTTAGAAAAATTTCCTGCCCACAGCTGAAGAAAGAAGGGGGGGGGCAGGGAGGGGAGATCCTACTGTTGGGCCATTAAAATATGGTCTTTGTTTACCCTGATCATTTATTATTAGTCCATTTTTCCAAAACTGTTTTATGTTTGGACTTGCAGGTTCAAAAAGAGAAACCCACTTATTGCGTCATAACTAAAGACTGGGAGAAGGGAGAGATGCTGAAGGTCTGGCAAAAGCTTTACAATGTCAAATTAATGGTGGCTAAGAGATAAGTTGGTTGGGATCTACTGAGTTCCTCTTGCCACCTGCAAGGGGGGAAAGAATTACCTAAGAGCGATTTATTTCCCCAGTTCAGAGCAGATTTCCAGACTCTCAGCAACTTTAGTCTGGTTGGGGCAGAAGGTTGCATCCCTTGACAATGTTGGTTGGATTAGCTTCTCTCACTTCATAAACTGCCCTTACTGGTCCAGACACTTCATTCCTACTGATGCTAATGGAAGATCCTTTTGCCCACCAAAGGCTGCATAAGGGTGACCCTTTTTCTCCAGTATCAGAGGGGTAGCCGTGTTAGTCTGAATCTGTAAAAAGCAACGGAGGGTCCTATGGCACCTTTAAGACTAACAGAAGTATTGGAGCATAAGCTTTCGTGGGTGAATGCCCACTTCATCAGACCCTCTGTTCCTTTTTCTCCACTCTCTATTCCCTGCATATTCCATTCCAGTGCCCAGATTTTCTCTCCCTTTTCCCCTCCCACACACACAGAGTAGGTGTAATTCCCATCACCAAGGGGAAGTGTTAAAACACACACACTGTTTTAGGTAGCAGATACACATGACATGCTATAACGATTGTGCGTACAATTTTCAAAAATTCTAGTGACTAAAATACTGAAGTCCCATTTTCAAAATTGACTGGGGCACTTAAGAGCTTTTTTGTTCTGTGTTTGAACAGCACCTAGATCTGGTCCATGAGTGGAGGTCTTAGGGTACGTCTACACTGCACAGTAGCCCGGGGTCTGACTCATGTTTGCACCCCAGCCCCATTCCGTTCTCACACAAATCAGTCTGACTCAGGTCAACAAACACTCAGGACCTGGGTCCTAGGACTCTGCTGGGGGTGGTAGGTCAGAGCCTGAATCTTGCTGAGACTTGGGTTTAAGCCCTGCCATTTTGCAGTGAGGACACATCTGAGGCTGCAGACCTGACGGTCTGTGTAGTGCAATCTGGATGCATTAGCATGGTTATGGGATGTTGGTCCAGCAATTGTAAATCCATAGGGCCGTGTGGATGCACGTGCCCAGGTCTCACACATCAGGGTTTACAACGTAGCATAGGCACTCCCACAATAATAATTAAATAAGTCTAATTAAAAAGCAAAAGGACTTAGGCCCCTAAATTCCGTAGGCACTTTTGAAAATGTTCCCCTCTATTATCATGGGTTTGGAATAGCCGCCCTTTCTCAAAAGTGCCAAAGTGATGAGTAGGTTCTGCTGCCTGTCCCAAATAAAGGTTGATAGAGTTTATCTTAGCAATGGCTTGGAGTGTTTTAGGCAACGTTATCAGGATCATCCTTACTTCCCTCCCCTTGTAATCCCAGGTGACCCAGCTAACACTGACCTGACGAGAGAGTTCTGAGGAATGGCAACATTTACATTGAAAGGCCAGATTCTGTTCTGAGTGGCAAAATCCTACCTGGAGATAATGGCTGTCATGTAAGTAGAGTTACTCTGGGCTTACAGTGAGGTAACTGAGAGCAGAAGCCACTCAGTAAAACCAAAACACCTCTAAGATAACCAGGTGTAAAACAGCTCTTTGGTTCATCATAACACAGTGACTTTAATCCCAGGATTGTTATAGGACTGGATACTCTAGGACGCCAGGGAGCAAAGCTCCCATCTCTGCAGGGTGGGGGTTCAGGACTGACACTCCCCTTTGTGGGAGCTTAAGTGGGTATAATTTTTGGAGAGGAAATTCCACTACATGGGCATCTTAGTACCCTGTTGCATTTTGCACAAAGGAGTCCACTGGCAGCTGCTGAGAAATTTGGGATGTCAGAATAAGTGCCAGGGGATGCAGCTTGGGGCAGAGTTGATATTAAGCT
This sequence comes from Malaclemys terrapin pileata, assembly GCF_027887155.1. NCBI lineage: Eukaryota > Metazoa > Chordata > Testudines > Emydidae > Malaclemys > Malaclemys terrapin. The sequence goes on from NC_071519.1 coordinate 20,885,063, forward strand.
ATGCAAAATTTTTATTACACTGCATTTGTAATGAGACATAACTGAGTGTATTGGAATTATCCCTTGGCCTCTCACATGCTCCATGATATACTGGAGATGAACCTGACTACATTTCCCAGCAGGCCTCAGGGGTCTTTCATCATTCAACAGCTTTAGTGAAGAAGTGTTAGTTTGCTGGGACACATTAGCGCAATAAAGGGGAAAAAGCAGGCCTGGAAGAAGGCAGATTGGAAAGTGCTGTGTCACATGTTTGGCTCATATCTAACATCTCCTGGGGCAGGCAATGGCAAAGTTCCTATTAGAATCCCAAGAGGACTCTGACCAATGATCCACGTTAAACGTTTGTCAAACAGCCAAAATTCAGGCCCACTGTCCAATGCTACAATGGCGGATTCAAAATAAACAAACTAAACTGTTTGGGAAAAGCAGCGGCTGAGGAGCATTGCGTAAGACTAGAAAAGAAGCTGTCTGCTCAGGGCAATTAGATGTGCTTGCTGGAGCTTGTGTTCTCCAGCCTACATGGTTTGCTGATGAGAAAGGTAAAGGACCTGAGCTCCCCTCATAACATGACATCGGGCCCGGTCCAGCTGAGCTGCTCTTAGTGCAAAGCCCAGGGTGTTGTGGAAAGTTCATCTCTATGCCAACTTTCTGTTTCCCTCATCCTGGACCTGGCTAAGGATTGAATTGGCCCCTGGTGTAATTTAGAACAACCTAAAGACAGCTTTAAGTTACATGAGACACAGCACTGCCCTCGGAAACCCTTTTGGCCTCTAAAGTGCGAGGGTGGTTGAATGTGCAGCTTTATCGCTCTAGGGGACTTAAATTAGGGGAGTTTCTAGCTGTCTTTTTTCAGGGCAGCTGTCCAGGGGCCAGGATCTGTCCCTGTATTCCTAAATGATTGCTAGAGTTCAATAATGCCTTGCAGAGAGAGCTGATATGGTGCTAGCCGGGGAGAAAAGGTGCATTGCTTTCAGTTCCGTTACAGCTGAGCCAGGAAAGCTGTTGACGTGGCAGGTGATGTCTCTGCAGCCCCAGTCAGACCGTGGGAAAGGCTCAGACAGATAAATGGGGAGAGTAGAGAAAGAGACACCGCAGTCATTGTGTGCCACCCAGATTGTGCAGATCATCAGCACCCTTCTCTAAAGTGGTTCAAATTCATACCAGCCTTAGAGTAAACGGCCTTGTGAGATCCAACCAGCAGAGGGCAGCATTGGCATATATACCTAGGAGTCAGTACAGGGCAAAGTGATATTAAGGGACTTCCCCTGAATTTATCATTGTTTGTTTACTAGTTTAGAGCTTCCGATTTTCGGTTGTAATAGACAAACACAGTGAAAACACCCCCAATAAAAAAAAATAGGAAAGAAAGCAATTGATGGTTGTACCATAAACATGAGAAAAAACACCGGAAATGGTTACTTGTATCTAAGGGCTTATCTTTATGGAGCAGTTATTCAGAATATGGGGGTATAATTTCTAGAGTGCACTAACATGCTGAGCATTAATGGGTTCACCTAGACCCTGCTGCTGTGTGTGAAAGGTCCCTAGTACTAGGGTGACTATATAGTGACCAACTGTGGAAAAAATGGGACGGGGGTGGTGGCGGGTAATAGGCACCTATATAAGAAAAAGTTCCAAAAAACGGGACTGTCCCTTTAAAAACGGGACATCTGGTCACCCTACAATGCACTCTAATGGAGTGTTGTTTGCAACAGTCCAATGTTAAAATGCCCTGTGGAACATTACAAAGAGATTACTCACTACTGTATATACTACTGGAATTAACAATGTATAAGATCTATACTATGTAGTATATATAATAAGTATTGCTCATTACAGTATATGCAGAGAGAGACCCAACCCTCCAGATTTTTTACACCTTCAAAAACTCAAAATTTGCTAAAAATACCCCCCCCCCCAATTAAATTAATAACCCCATCCCCCAAACAGAAGCCCTAACTACTTATATTACAGCAGTGCCCTGAGGGCTGAGTTGGGATCAGGGACTGACTTGGCTTTGTTCTGCATAAAGGAAAATTAGAAGAATGTTCATATGCCTTGTCCCAGTGTTCTCCTACATTGTGAATTACTGCTTTGGGGGAGTGGTCCAAAGAGTGATATTAACTCCTGTGCCGAGGCCTAGTCCTGGGTTGGGCAGGGGCTTTGTGCCCAGTAAAAATAGGGCTTATGTGGGACTTGGAATGATTGGTGGGAGAGTGAGATGCAATGGTTTTAATGCATTTTTAATTGAAAAAAGTTTTTGTAAATCAAATTTTTTTTGCCATTTTCTTTTTAATTTGCCATTTTGGGATGAAACTGGAAAATATAATTGATAAAGTATTTTTAATACTTTAATATTTTTCCAGTTTTTTGGTTGATCAATTTTCCTCCCTCACCCCCTTTATCCTTACGTCCTGAAAATTTCCAGGGGCAGAATTAAAAAAGGAAATGGGGTGGAGGGAAGAAAAAAGTGAAAGTAAGGGAAACCAGAAAAAAAAGTCAAGTGGCCATTTTTCAAAAATGAAGATCAACACTATACAGATTTTCTATAGAAAAATTTTCAACTGTTTCAAATCAATGAAATTGCTCTTACTTAAAAACTGCCACAGGAAAATGATTTTGAATTTTAAAAAAATTTTCATGACAAATGTTTTTTATTTTCCCCCACCAGTTCTAGCACCCCCAGCCTGGGGCTGCCCCCGTGCGCATGATACAATTAGATTGGAAGCTCTTTGGCACAGCACTGACTATTCTGTTTGTACAGACCCTAGTACAAGGGTCTCTTGGTCCATGACTAGGGCTGTAACACGCTCCCTCTATACTATTGCTCCTACTGCTAATAATGAGTAAATTCAAGTTAGTGGTCTACACAGAGATTGGAGCTTTTCCTTCTCTCTTCTCTTCCCTTGTCTAGGGGTAGGAAAGGTGGTTCTACTCTACCAAGAATGGGCCTAATCCTCAACTGGGGTAAACTGGTGTCACTCCATGCTTAGAGAACCAATGGCATATTTCCAATTTACACCCCTAGGGATCTGGCTCTAATAGTTCTGGTTACTAGGCTGGAAATCTGGTGAGATCAAATTTCTAAAGAGATCTCCAGTATTGCCCAGTTTCAACCACATGAGGTATCCCAAGACCTCTGGCCCCAGATCTTGCCATCAATAAAATCCCTGGATGTTTTACTGCTGATTTCACCAGAACTAGGATGAAACCTTTTATGGAATGGTTAATTCCCATAAATAATTATCTTCATATATGAATTATGAAACTCAGCTTCAGGAAAATGTTTTACAGCGTCAAGGAACTGAACTAACATCACTTTAAGTTACTTCCCCTGCTATTTTTCATTTAGATCTTTGCAACATATTTGGATCCTTGCTAGGCTGGAAGTAGTGATGGATCCAAAAGAGTCTGAAGTTTTGGTTTGGATGAAATTCAGACATGGGTGCTTCTCTAAACACCTTAAATGTGATGCTCCACTGCCCTGTACCTTGTGTCGTCATTTATTCTTGACCAAAGTGGTCATAAAACTCTACAATTCTGAGTCTGGTAACACTTTACTTATAAATGACAACACAGTGGAGAATTAGGTTCCTTGAGTTTGCAAAGTTGGGCTTGCAATTTCACACAAAAATGCACCTTCTTGAGATGTTTTGCTGATTCTGCTTTGAACCAGTACACAGAAATGCAGAGGCTGCCACAACAATGAAAAATAATGGTGGTAAAATTTCCAAACCTCAAGAACTGTTGGATTCAATTTAAATTTCAGACCTAAAAAGTAAAAAACCAAACAAAATTAGTTCATGCATAAGTATTTTTTTTTATTATTATTATTATTATTATAAGTAAGATTCAGGAAGTTCTTTGCTCTTTTTTAAAAAAGCAAACCCTTTCCTTTCTAAGGGTTCAAAAATGTCTAAGTAATTATTTTTCACATTAATTTTTCAGTTTCACAAGCTCTTGCAGCAGTTCTATCTTGGACTGGAGGTGGAAAAGCCAAAACACCATAAGAGAAAACTGTTCTCGTGAGATATCTAACTTAGGGCCCCGATCCTATGATCGGGACCCACATGCATGTCTCTTTACTCCTGCATGGAGTTGCTTTGAAATCAGTGGGGATTCCACATGGGAGCCGTATATGTATGGATCGTTACAAGATCAGGCTTTAATTTTGCAGGCCCAAGACATTTGACTTGTCCACATAAGCCTCCAAACTTCCAAGTGTGTGTCTGAAGCAAACCTTTCTTTGAGGATCTTATTGTGTGGGAGCCACTTTGCCCGGCACTACTTTGACAATCTGCTGTTCTGTAGTGAGCAGAAACAAACAAACCCAGGTTGCTGAAATGTGGCGAGTTGGTTGCCAACACTCTCGGACCATATGCCATAAAGAACAGACACAGACTTACTGTCTCATGCCCTTTAGAAGTTTCCTGTGACAGGTTGACCTAGATTTTTTTTTTTAACCGACAAGATCTTCAACTAATGCCAAAAATGCAAACAGAACAAAACAAGAGCCTTGCACCCATAAATAATTCATTGAACGAAATCCACATGGTCAGTAGATATTAAGAGTCAACCTCAATAAGGGTATAAAGAGGTCTCTTTACAAAGGACTTCCATCTCTACATGACAGATCAGGCCACATGGCGGTTTTTGAGGATACAGGAGAGAAGAAGGTCAAGGAATGAAATTAACTGAACCATTCCAAATAAGTAGGGAAGGTGCTGATAGATCACAATAAAGACAAAGGCAAGAAGTAGTTTCTCTCCTAGAAACAAATGTGTCTGGCCTGTATCCATGGCTAGATCATATATCTGACAATATCCTCCCTTTAATGCTTTGCAGACCTAAGGTATATTATCATACCCCAAGCCTGAACTCTCCAGGGAAATCATGTCAAGAAATAACCAAGGAAGCGTGTTCATAAAATGGGATGTATAGTGGACTGGGACTGCCTTGAATCCTGTGATAAGCTGCAAGTCATGCCAAGAACCAAAAGGGGGCGCTGTTAGACTGCCATATGGTTTCGTTTATAGCTGGGCCTGTGAATTTGGTGGTAAGATTAACATGCACGCTCACCCAGAAAAGGAAAACACGCACATACCAAAGGCTGTGGTATTTTTAGCCCTTATCTCTGTGCACTCAGGGTGGACTTAGAATTCTCATACAATAATCTTCTCAAGTTTATCCTGCATGGACAACAAATTCCCCAAAGAGGCAGGAAAGCAGCCCATTTTATGAAGCACAGGCAGCATGTGGCACGAATCTTTCACTTCTTGATTTGGAGGGACTGCTAATTAAATTAAATAAAATGGAAAGGACTATTTTTATTTTTCCTGTCAAAAAAAGCATGATTATTCCTTATGCTAAACTAGAGAATCATATTTTAAGGGGCAATCAAGAGTGGTTGATTCTCCTATTGGAAAACATAGAAGGGTTTTTTTGCTTTTAATTTATTTTTGGCTCATGAAATGTGCGGGATTGACAGCCTTGGGGCCAGGAGTCTTCAATTTACCCACAGCAAGTCCTCCCACCCACCCCCAGCAATGTCCAATATCAAGATGCGTCTGCATTAATGTAATGGGATCCCCTCACATAGTCACAGTGAAGTTCCTTCTCCATGGACCATTCAGTCTTTGGGGAGATCATCTTCAAATGGGGCCAACTGGGGTGGTTGTGGCTTTTGAGAAGTGGGTATTTCTCCAATAGGAGACTCACCAAACACTGTTTTGTTAAGACTAAGGAACTGTTAGGAACAAACAGACTTCAGTGGAGTTACCCCTAATTTGCACCAGCGTACGAGAGGTGAAAATTGGGCACTTTGAATGTCCTTTATCTGCTGAATCAAACTTAGGGCCTCAGTGTCTACCTTTAGAGAACCCCTTCATTGACATCACTTTCAGATCTGAGCATTTTAGGGAAAACGGGATACCAGTTGAAATCTGGTGTAATGGATCTGAGATGAGACGTTTGCTGGTGAGGTGTTGACTGAGATCTCAGAGCAGAAGGTTCCCTCCATTTTGTGCATATTTTAAGCATTTATTATTTCCCTGGGTTGTATGTATGCATTAGTCAAGATGATGTCCAGAGCTGGCTAACCCTCTTGCCCATTTTTTGGAGGTTTGACAAATCTGGGCAAGATTTAGGAGCCTCAATTTCTGGATCTCCAACTTGGGACCCTTTAATGGGGTCTCACTTGGAGGGGGTGAGCACTCAGCACTTTATGAAAATCAGGCCCTTGTAAGGTGTCTCAATTTGTACGCTAGTCACTTTGGAAAATCCTGGGCTATGTTTATGAAGACAGTCCAAAGGGAGTTTCACAGAAGCTGTTTGTGGTGGACTCTAGGAAACCTTGCATTTTCAGAGAAATAAGCCCCAAAACCACCAACCTTTCAGGGCCTGCTTGATAAGAAACCCAAAAAAGCTAGTAACTGCAGGAAAACCCTCACTCAGAGACATGGCCAGCTTTGCTGCTGCTTATATTTCCTCTACACCTCGAAATGCGAAACGTTGCAAGATGCACTAGACATGAGTCACTTTGGAAATACCCACTGTCCCTTGATGTTCTTCCTCCAGGGCACCCCTTCTTCAAATACCCACAAAGCAACTGATGATGTCATCGCGGGTATGATGCCATGGCAGCCACTCTGATGGTGAATGAGATAGCATTTCCAGTACCAGACTGGAGTTTCTGGGAATGATGGGGGGAGGGGGAAGGAAACATGGTGACACCCAACCCAGGTTTAAAAAATGCATGTGTTGCTAACCAGCAGGTTTGCAAGCAGTCTAGCCAGGGCTGGCTCCAGGCACCAGCTTGTCAAGCAGGTGCTTGGGGCGGCCGCTCCGGAGAGGGGCGGCACGTCCAGGTATTCGGCGGCAATTCGGCGGACGGTCCCTCACTCCGCCTGGGAGCGAAGGACCGCCCGACGAATTGCCGCCGCAGATCGCCATTGTGATCACGGCTTTTTTGTTTTGTTTTGTTTTGGCTGCTTGGGGCAGCCAAAACCCTGGAGCCGGCCCTGAGTCTAGCACTCAGAAGGTAGTTCTAGTTTCTCTGTTTCATCACAAATTAAGGTCACAGGTTACATTCACTCCTAAGTAGCGGGTCAGTGCAAGGGTTATGCACTACTTTTGTCCCATGTAAGTTCTCAAACTAGAGTGTAAACGGTCTGTAGGCTTCATTCGAGCGCTCTGCACAGGGTTGATTGAAGCTTTGAATAGATGCCAAGGATTTACATAGAACCTGAATGCCATGTGACCTGGTGACATTTACATCAAAAGACATAGGCAGGAAGATCCGGAGCTGCTATAAACTGGCATGGCTCGACTGAAGTTAACAGACCAAATCTTCATGTGTAAACTGCCATAGCTTCATTGAAGTAAATGAGCCAGATTCTGACCCAGTGTAAATCAACATAGTTTCATTAAAGTTAATACAGCTACGTCAGCTTTAATCCAGCTGAAGATTTGGTCTTGGGCTCTAATCACTGATGGGTGAATTTCAAAAGTTCAGCGGTTTGGAATGAGCTAGATAAATTCCTGAAAGTTTGCAGACAGAGATTAAAACCATGGGCAGAAAACACTTAAAAATAAAATTCAGAATGAAAAAAGAAATGCAAACTAGCATGCGCGTGGGGGAAATAAATTGAAATACCAATATTCAATGGAAGGAGGAGCATAGGGAAAGAGACCTAGGGGAGAAAGTGGGCAACAAATTCAACATGTGATTGTAATGTGATATGGCTGCAGGATGACCAGTGCTACATATGCAGTATGTTATATATACAACACATGCAAAAACATCACACAACCAACCAAGGATATAACTGTCTCTCTCTATGGGTGAAATTCAGCTCTGTGTAGAGAGCCAACATATCTAAGTGACACTTGAATCCTATGTTAGCCCTCAAAGTTGGTCTTAAGTATGATTTAAACTGAAGAGATGCTGAGTGGATAGAGCTCTAGACTGAGGCTTGGGAGATCTGGATTCTATTCCCATCTCTGCCACTAGCCTACTCAGTGGCCTTAAGCACGTCACTTCCCCTTTCTATGCCTCAGTTTCCCTATCTGTGAAATGGGGACAATGATACTGACCTCCTTTTTAAAGTGCTTTGAGCTGTACTGAGGAAAAGTGCTGTACAAGAACTAAGTGTTATGTAAGTGATGCATAGGTTGTTGGTTGGTCCTCCATATGGTTAAATTTCACACTATATGATTCTGGCACAATTGCACCTGGAATAATGGGAATATTAAGCCAAGTCCTTAGCTGATATAAATCAGCATAGTTCCCTTGACTGATCCGGCTAGTTGTGGTCACCTGATTGACAGAAAACATACTGAGAAATTGGACAACGTTACACAGGCAACCTTAAGTCCAGCCATTCCTAACTCAGTGCATGGCTCTGAAACCTTAATAATGTCTTTTTCCCTCCGTTTCTTTTGTGTGTGAATCTCCTGGGCAAAGTCCAAGATTTTTTCCACCTTAAATTCCCCCGGCAGTTTCGGCTGGGTATAATAACCCACACCACACTCTGTCCCAAACTGTTGAGTAATGCTGCTGTGGGCTCTAACAGAGAGACAGCTGAATTTGAGGAGTGGGGCATGTGATTCCCATAGGTTAGGGATTTGGGGGATTATAGGGTACACATTTCAAAAGCATCTAGGTCACTTTTGATGGGCTTTAGGCGCTTTTGAAGCTCATTTCCATAATTATTTATTATTTACACAGCACCACAGATGCACATTGCCCTCTGCAAAACAAATGAAGATGGAGTCGCAGCCCAGAAGAGTTTAGAGTATGTCGACGCTGTCTTGTAAAGCCGGGTCTGTGAGGCCCGGGCTTGTGGAGTCCCTGCATTGTGAACCTGGGTTTATAATTGCTGGACCAAGGTCTCACAGCTGTGCTACCGCAATCCAGCCTGCACTGCACAGACCTTTCGCCTCATGTCTGCAACTTGAGCTGCAGCCACACTGCAAGATGACAGGCCTCGGACCTGAGTGGCTGCATGACTTGGGCCCTGACTCACTCCCTTAGCAGGGTCCTAGAACCTGGGTCTTGAGTCCTTGCTGACCTGAGTCAGACTGATTTATGTGTGGATAGAAAGGGGACTTGGGCTCACATCTGAGTCAGAGCCTGGGTTTGATCCTATAAGCACGTACTGCCATGTGGCATTCTTACTATCAGGAACAGACCTATTGAAGCTAATGGGACAGCTCAGGAAGATAACCATTCCCCCTGGTAGCCAGGAGTTGTAGCATTGGGCCCCAAATTAAGGCAAGGACAATGGAAAAGTAGAAAACTATGGAAGGGCCAGGGAAGAACCAGGCCTATTGGCTTCAGTTCTCATTGAGAGAGCGCTCAGTTGCATGCAGTAGGAGGTGAGGAAGCATATTGTGTGGTTACAGGCCGTGGACTGGGACTTGGGAGACCTCAGTTAAATGCTCAGCTCTGCCACAAACTCCGTGTGACCGTCGGCAAGTCACGTGATCTCGGTGCCTCAATTCCCCATTTGTAAAATAGCCATAATAGACAAAGGGTGGATTTTCATGTCCATTTATGTTTTAAGCTCTCCAGGGCAGGGGCTCTCTCTTACTATGTGTTTGTGCAGTGCTTAGCACAAGATGGTCTGGATCTCATTTGGAGTCTCTAGGCACCACTGAAATACAGTAATAATAACAGGGCAGATTCAGACTCTACCCATGCCAGTATTAGCACTGTGACGATGCTGCCTTTAGGGGACCCAACTGAGAGTACTAATTCAGGATACATTGCTTAGAGCAGGGCAGTTACAGCCCGAGGCTGGGGTTCCTTTGCACACCAAGGCAAACCAAACCAGCCAAACAGAGACGACTTCGGTTTTATCCCACTGGCTAACCATAAGTCATACATGCAATTCCCTTAGACACTCCAGTTTCCCAGTATCACCACCCCCACTTGTTATGGGGACGAATGGTTATGAAATCCAATACCCCAGTAAAAGAAAAAAGGTTCTCTCGATCCCAAAGGACCAAGCCCCAGACCCAGGTCAATATACACGTTAGATCTTACCCACAAATCATGCTGTTGCCAATCCTTTAGAATCTAAAGATTTATTCATAAAAAGAAAGAAATCTAAATGAGAGCTAGAATTGGTTAAATGGAATCAACATACGGTAATGGCAAAGTTCTTTGTTCAGGCTTGTAGCAGTGATGGAATAAACTGCAGGCAGAAATCAAGTCTCTGTAGTACATCCACAGCTGGGATGGGTCATTCAGTCCTTTGTTCAGAGCTTCAGCTTGTAGCAAAGTCCCTCCAGAGGTTAGAAGCAGGATTGAAGACAAAATGGAGGAGAGGCAGCAGCCTTTTATAGTCTCTGCCCTGTGGATGATCACAGCAGCAAGATGGCGCCTGGAGTCACATGGGCAAGCCACATGTCCATTCATGACTCAGTTCTTTACAGACTGACGTTAGTTTGAACGTTCCCAGGAAAGCTCAGATGTGGATTGGCGTCTTCCAAAGTTCATTGTCAGCTAAGTGTTTCTTGGTTGGGCACTTATTGAGAATAGTCCCTTCTCAAGAAGCTGACCAAATGATTCACTGAGGCTACTTAGAATCAAAACATATTAAGATACAAGTACATAGCCAATATTCATAACTTCAGCTACAAAAAATGATATACACATAGCATAAACATAATCAGCAAATCATAACCTTTCCATACACACCTTACACGACAACCTTTGTACAATATTTGCTGCAAATATATAATAGTGGTTGCAACAATGATCGATACGGTCACAGGTTATGTCAGTAACGTCACAAGTGCATGCGTGTAACAGGGAATGGTGCAAGCAAACGGGTTTTTGAGTGTGCAGCTGGTCTGTTCTGGGGCACAATATGCCTGCAGCATCATTGCCATTTGCACTGCCACATGTTGATTGTGTAGGTGCAACTTCAGTGCCTTGAAAATCAGACCCTTTAGGTCACCTGTGTGGTTCATGTGCCGCAAGATAGGTTTTCCCGTCAAATATTCAGCTGGTCTGTAAAGCTGACCTAGCGTCCCAAGTCCCGTTTGAATGATATCATTATAGAGGGAATGAAATCAGTGCCTCCGTTCCTGTCCATCTTTTTAGCTGTATTTTTATCAAGCTAAATGTTTCATTTGCCTCTTGAAAGTCCCACGCCCTTTTGTGCCACTTGCTGGCATGGCATCCCGCCTATCCTGAACTTGAATCTTCAGCATCATGTCGTGACTTCTGGGACTGCTGCAAAACAGTCTGCGGCTTGACCTCTGTGTCACCAGGCCCATAAATAACAAAACACACAGAGGCCCCTAATGTTTCAAGCAGCGGGCTTGAAACTCACATGATGGATATCTAAGCAAAGGACAGGGGAGGGAGGAGACTGGGGTGGGAGAGGTTTACAGTGAGTGAACAATGAGAGGAGGCCTAAGTGGCTCCACTTTCTAAAGAACTCCGCTGTTTCCTAGACGTCATAATTCTAGCGTCCGACAGGGGAATTATGAAGCCGGTCAGGAGTCAAGTGGAGATTTTATCATGAATGGGAGCTGCGAGGCAGGGACTGTGAATAGCACTTTGGGTGGAGGACCAAAAAAATAAAAAATTGCAGTCAGCTTTTCCGTGGCCTATATTTAATGTGATAGGCTGTGTCTGGACTGTACCGCCTCCCATCTCCCTGCCATTCTCTACTCCAGTAATGTTGTCCAGACTCTTCCCTCTCTCACCATTTTTATTTAATTAATTATTTGTATAAGTTGCATCTAGAGGGTCCAGCCAAGATCAGAGATTCATTGTGCAGGGGATGCTGTGCTGTCACACAGGGGGATGCATCTAAATAGACCAGACAGAGAAAAGGTAGGAAGGGAATTGGCATGGCCAGTACCTCACAAGTCAGTTGCAGAACCAGACAGAACCCACATCGCCTAATTATTAGTCTAGCTACTAGACCACACAGCCTCTTACAGCGTATACTTAGCATTTCTGAATATAAGGTGCATATAACAGTGAACAGTTGTTTGGCTTTGGATTAATGGCAGGCAGCTTGGTTTGCTGAAATTTTTATAACTGTACCAAAGCTGTGTAGGAAATTCAAGTCAAGCCTTAAACAATTTGTTGACGGTTAAAAAATGTAGGCTAACTGCTTTATTAATACGTCTTATTTATTTGATTTTTGGTCGCCTGTTATTTCTGGTCCTGCCAAGATCTTTGCTGTTTCTTTTCACAAGAAGGTTTGTTCTTGTGACACTTCTGATCAGAAGCCAGAAGTAGCCGAAATGCTACAAAAGAGTCATTTCTTGTGAGTTTTCTGAAATAATTTTTGAAGATTGGGATGAATAAGGATAGAATTTAATATTTATATTGCCATAGCTCCTAGAGGCTCTATCTGGATTGAGACCACATTACGCTAGATGCGGAGTGACCACAAAAAGTGATATCGTTCCTGTCCTAAGGAAATTAAAACCCTAGAAGACAAGTGACATACGAAGGGTGGGGGCAGAGCTGTGTAGTCAAATAGACACACACTTTTACAATACAGCTGGTCTGAAAGTGGATTTTTCTTTTCTTTTTTCTTGTTTTTTGCACAAAATCGAAATCCATAATATTTCAGCAGAAAACTCCTTCTAGATATTGAAATACCTTGTGCTCCTATTCACTTTTATAGTCTGGGTTCCCTGGTCGGAATACATCTCCCATGATGCATTGTGGTTGGGTCTTCCGCTCTTGGAGAAAGGAGCTGGTGGCTCATGGCAGTCCCATGGCTTTGGTGCATCGTGGGAGTTGAAGTGTGGCTGGAGAGCCTTGTCCATACAGGAGAATGGGGGTATGAGAAACCCAAACCGTTACTCCTGTGAGGCTCTGCAGTGGCATTTCAGGTTTTTAGTCTTAGGGTGCAACGTTTTACAACACAAATCTAAATTTTATGCAGAAAATGAAAACGTTCATTTAATCAAAAACCCAATTTTTCATTGAAAAACAGTTTGGACAGATAGTTTTCAACCAGCCCTGATTTGTAAACAAATATACACTTTTAGATTTTTTTTAGAGCAAGTGCCAGCTATTACCATACATCCCTCCACCAACCCACCATGAATGGCCTGATCTCTTACACAGCAAAGGTAGCTCTGGCAGAAGGATTTGAAGGAGAGGACAGTCGCCTTTCAGATCACTTCAGAAAAGGTGCACTCCATGCATGCCACATTGGCTGGCCACAGGATACAAGGGTGGCAAGACAAACAGGCATGGTGACAGCAGTCAACAGTGGGCAAGACTCCCCCATTGCTAACAGCGACTACCACTTGATAGTAACACTTAGGGATTGGACATTTATACCCATATCCAGACTATCGTGAATTATCATAATTGTTCTGGAAGGGATAGCAACCCTCATGCTTCAGGTTTTAAACGAATCTCTAACTATTAGAGATCAGGATGAGTCCAGGGTGGGAAGCAGATCATTCCACATCTGCTACAGCTGGGTTCTTATACTCTTCTTGAAAGCAATTGGTACCAGCCAATGTCTGAGACAGGATACCAATCTAGAGGGACCTCCAGTCTGATCCAGTCTAGCAATGTCTCTTTTCCTTTGGACTGCGATCAGCCCCAATTAAGCAAATGCCTAAGTCTATTCCTATTCAGCCAAGCACGTAAATATGCCTAACTTTAAGGGATGGGCTGCTGAATCGTGGACGTAGTATCTTTGGGCTAAGGAACTCAAAGCTCATAACCCTCACAACTGTCCTCTGTGGTAGGTAAATACTATTAATGCTATTTAACTCCAATAACTCACTGTAAATTACAGTCACAGATAAACAGCACATGGTTCGATGTGGATAAAAATAAAAATCCATCTTGCCCCATTGTCTGGCATTGGTTAAGCTTCTACTCGTATACATTTTTGGCTAATTTCTCGCACTCTCTCTTTTTTTTTTTTTAATGAAATGTTATTTATTTATAGCTAAACTTGCTTTGACTTTGAAGCGGGAGCCAAGCGTTTGTGAAGCTGTTCAGATAGGGGGCTTGAAAAGGAGAATTATGTCAGTTTCAGATGTTTTCAAAAGTTATTGTTTATAGCCAGAGAGAACTATGACACTTTTCCAAATTAACTTTCCCTCCCCTCTGCATTTCTATAGGCCATGGGTAAAGCAGATGTCTCCAGAGTTAGGAGAAGAAGTGGGGGAAAGAGAGATGAAAAGGGATTTTAGACAGGAAGTCTCCAAGGGCCAGCTTGCTGGCTTAGTTGAATATTCTCCACTGCCATATGGGGAACCTCTCTGGGACACGCCAATTCTCACTCCCCTGGCCAGCACGGGCTTGGCGTGCTATGGACGTAACATGCTCAGCAACACGAGTCAGAAAATGGGGCAAATGTTGACCTTTTGGCAAAAAATCAAACCATAAATATTTCAATTGGGAAATTCTGCCATAGTGCCTCCTGGGAGTCGTTTTGTGCTCCCATTTCCCCCTACATGCGGGGCTCTCTAGTCAGAGTGCATCTCCTATGATGTACAATGGTTTCTCCTCTTGGTCTTCTCCCCTGCCACTGCATCTACTGTCTAGAATACCAGCAATAGGGTCTGATCACGCACATTGGGAGGTTGCTGTTGCCTAGAGTCTTGGCATAGCTAGATGTGTTTTTCTTTGGAGACGGCTAAAATTCACAAGCAGTATATTATTTAGTTTGTGTGGTTTTCCTTGTAATATAGATGATCCATATTTTCTCGCCTTGCACCATCTTTGACTTATAAAGGATCAAGGCCTATGAAAGATAAGCATTTCCATAAGTGTCTGCAGGCTCATAGCCTATGCAGGCTATGACAACTGCTCAAGCACAGAAAGGGTGGAAACTCTAAATAGGAAATAAATAAATCTAGGAATAAAGCAATGAACTTAAGAAAGGGATAATGCAGACTGACTATAATAATAAGCTTTTATATATCGCTTTTCATCAGTAGATCTCAAAGTGCTTTAAAATGGTCAGAATCATTATCCCCATTTGTAAAATGGGGAAACTGAGGCACAGTGCGGCAAAGTGACTTGTCCAAGTTCACCGAGCAAGCCAATGGCAGAGTGAGGACTAGAACCAAGGTTTCATAAGTCTCACTCCACAGCTATACCCACTAGGCAACACTGCCTATCAGGAAAAAAAAACCCTATCCAACTAGTAGAGCTGGTCAAATTTGTCCTAAATTTGGATTTTTTTTGATGAAAGCTTTCATTGAAATTTTTGAATTTCAAGGCAAAATGGGGGGAGGGAGGGGAATTTCAGCCACAACAATTGTATCTGTGTTTCAGCCAACTCTGTCATATCAGCCTGTGGAACAGTCTTGTAAGGGAAATAATGATGGGAGGATGCCCTATCACTTGGGATACTTGAAACAAGACTAGCCAAAGTAGCCAGAGAATGTATGGTGCAGAAACCCCCCCCTCCTCCCCCCCCAGCAATTGTAGGGGTCTGGCTGAATGAATTCATCAGAGCTGCTTAAGTTAAAGGACAGTGTTGGCACAAGATCAAATGGGGATGAAATGGCCATGAATAACTTCTGGCTGGAAATTAGAAGAAGTTTCTAACCATCAGAGGAGTGAGGTCCTGGAACAGACTTCCAATAGGAGTAATGGGGCAAACAATCTAACTAATTTTAAGATGGAGATGGGTAAATTTATGAATGGGATTCTATGCAGGGTTGCCTGTGAAAGCAGGGGACTGGATTCAATTACCCAGAAGGTCCCTTCCAGCCCTATGTGCCTATAATTATTTCTCCATATCCAACATTGATTCTTGCTTGTCAGCTTGTCCCACTTCAGGTTGACCCAAGTAACGACCTTGGTAACCTTCAGGAATAATGTCCCGTCCCCAGGCTATTTCTAGCAGTCTGTCCAATAAACAGAGCATTTCAATGTCTGGGTGAAGTCAGTTGCTGGAAAGCTCAGATTTTTCGATCAACACATGAGAGAGGCTCATTGAAATCCTGGGATATTTCTATGGCTCCATCTTTGGTGTCTGAATGACCTCATGCGCTCACGATAAGGCGAGAGGCAGAAAGCACGACAGAGAGTCTTTGATAACGTATGTGGTGACTCTGGATCCTTGCCAAAGATGATTACGGGAGTCACATACTTTAATCCCATTGCATTTGCCAAGCAATTCCTGGGGAGTGATATAATTTCCTTCGTTTGAGCCAGGAATGGAGACAAATTGAGCCTCTGTTGTTGTTACACAGATTGTTTTGGGGCAGGAGTGAGAGAAGAAATAGAGAATGGTCCTCACAGCTGACCTGTGGTATGTGTATGAAGCAGGATGGAGAAGTCTAGCATAGCATCTTTGCCTTGTGTTTCCATGTGCTCCCTGTTTGACCTATATTCACATTATCTAAACAGTTCCAATGCACACCGTGATGTACATATTTACCGAGATCTCTGTGGACAACAACAAGACATCTAATGCACTCTCGCTTTGATAAATGAGCCATTGCTGGCATACGCACCACAAACATCCCATAATCACGTTACACAAACCACATCTAAACTGGCTGTCTTCAAAACAAAGCTACTCTTAGGCAGTTGGGAGGGAGAATGGCTGTTCAGGTTGCTGACAGGACCCAGGCAAAAATGTCCTAGGTTAGCTAAGGTGCAGTGATTTGAGAAAATGCTCCTTTCTTCATGAAGGGAGACCATGAAGAGAGATGCACTACCTGTTCCCTACAGGTGCTCAGGAAGGACCATACGCTGGCAGAGGGGGAGAAAAACTTTGGGGAGGGGGCCAGCCTCACACCCAGGTGCTGCGGGACCTAGTTGAACCCTAGAATGGGGCATATTTCTCTTCTTCTTTTACTGCTGCTGGTACTACTAACTTGTTCTGATTTCTGGTTGGAAACTTTATCCCTTGAGAAGAACTTTGCTGACTACATCTGTCTTTTGTTTCTGCTGAGCCATTCATCAGTTTTCCAACACAAGCAGGGACTCCTGTACAATGGAGGAGCTCCCATAGAAGGACAGACCCATCCTTTCATAAAAGTTATGGCGGAAAGACAGAACAGGTGCATATCACTTCAAGCCTTCTGCATGATTCACTGTGTTTATTATTAATCATGTGCACGGAGCAAGTGCAGAGAAAGTATATTAGGATGACAAGGGGAAGGGAGAGCCTATCTTTCAAGAAGAGACTAAAAGAGTTTGGCTTGTTTAGCCTACCAAAACTCAGGCGGAGGGGCCATCTAGTTGCTCTCTATAGCTACTTCAGGGGAGTGAACATCAGCGAGGATGAAGAGTGATGTAAGCTAAAGGACAATGTTGGCACATGAACAGTTGGGTGCAAACTGGCCCTGAATAACTTTAGGCTGGAAATTAGGTTTCTCCCCATCAGAGGAAGGAAGTTCTGGAACAGCCTCTCAGTAGGAGCAGTGGGGGAAAACAACCTAACAAGTTTTAATATGCGGTTTGATAAAGTTTATAAATGGGATTATACAATGGGGTTGCCCGTTTTAGCAAGGGACAGGATTCAATGGTTAGAAACCATGTTCTATGTTCCTATATTCATTATGGCAGTGCGCTGAGACCAACCAAGATGGCACCATACAAACACAGAGAAGTAGGACAATCCTTAGTTTCGACCATTCCGGCTTGCACTACAATTCAATGCTAACACCGGTGTGTTCAGAAATGCATGTCTTTCCCCAGCAGAACTTTTTGTCTATGTCTTTTGCCAAATTACATTATCCCTCTGGGAGAAATGGCAGGGTCAGTGATTGTGCATTGTTTAGTTTGCATACTTGTGCTATCTGTCATCATGGTAGCCAGGGGATCTTTTTAGGAACAATTTTAAAGTCATTTAGAAAACCACTCAATCAGCTACATGTATACAGTGCATCAGGAGACCCAAAATAAATGCATCTTAAAGATCTGCTGGATGTGCAAGATCAAGTATCTTTTTCTTTTTTTTTTTTTTACAAGACTTCCTAACATTCAATTAGCTGAGCTTCCCAGCTGGAGGTTAAGTTAATGGAGGAATTTGTCTATAAATCAGAAATTGCAGCAACAAAGTTCACTCTAGCAGGATTCTACGCTCTATCTGGGCATGCCGGACCACTGGAGCATCCTAACCGTCGGAACAGAACCATGAAGAGGTTGTTCACTGCGCTGAAATCCGGAGTTTGGCTTTATGGAAGCCACGGGTAGAGATGGTAACACAATACATATTCCCTGCACCTATCCACCCATGAATGGAATGCAGGGAAGCATTTACTGTGAATGAGTAGGGACAAGATCAGCCCTTGCATGGCGCTCCCATTGAAGTCAGACACATGAGAAATGTCATGGCGCAGTGGTCCCATTAACACCACACTACACTCCCATTTGATGATCCTGAAACAGAAGCCAGGAGAGGGAATGAGCCAATCAAGCTGGAGAATTCCAGCCATGGCTACCAAAAAGGTGCTGGAAAATGCCCCTCCCCACCAAAAAGAAGATGCTACTTTTATTTTGAAGGAGGGAAACCCAGTTCTCTCTCTCTCTCTCCCTGCGTGGCAGATCCAAAGAGTTTCCTGCCGTTCTGAGGCTCAAGTCAGGGCCGGTTCTAGGGGCAAGGTGAGTAGGGCAGTGGCGCTGGGAGCCACCTTCCAGGGATACTGAACTGCTGTGCAACTCAGCATTGGTCGGTTGCTGGTTGTGGGAAATGTTTTGCCCAGTCACTTGGGAATGGAGCACTGGGAAACACTCTGCCAACATGTAGAACTATGGATATGTTTGCTTGGAGTTAACCCCAATAAACATCGCATTGCCTGCACTTCAGACTTCTGATCTTCTGCTTTCTGTCTGTGTGACAAGAACTAGGGGAGGGGGGGAAAGGAAAGCCCCCTAAGAGGGGGGTGCTGAGAATACTTTCCACAACTGGCTGGCAAAATAGCTAAGACCACTCCTGGCTCAAGGCATCTGTCCATGGTGATAGCACTGTGGAAAGAGAAGAAGAGGATGCACAGACACCCCAAGGAATAGCTCCACTTGAGGCCTCCTCTATAGCTATCTGCCCATTCATAGTCAGGGCCAGTCAGCCTAGCATGGGACCTGTCACAGCACGTGGGATTAGCAAGTACCAAGGTCTGGCCCTAAATTGCCAATGTAAAAGGAAACCTGGCACATCCGATAGTTTAGGGGAGAATTTACACACTAACCTGTGATACAGGTTTATCATGGTACATTTGAGGCAAAGTGATGAAAGAATGTTTGGGTGAGCTCATCACAAGTCATGGAGACCCTGGTAAGAATGCAAAGAAGTTATGGACATGTTCTGTAGGAACCAAATAACAGGTACCCCTGCAGAAAGTGGCCTCTGGGTGCAGGTGTTGTTTGTTTGGGGGGTACCTCACATGATAACTTGTATTTTCAGCTACTGAAATTGTCTTAAATTTTAGGAAGTGCCTAATCCTATCCCGGACCCTTGCCTGAGAAGTAATTCTAACCCTAATCCTCTACTTATTTTTCCTGCACCTTTGTGATCTTCTGTTGGTGCCCACAAGGATGGGCTGGTGGTTTCCAGTCAAGTCCTTTTTGTCCCTATAATGGTCTCTGTCTGTCTACTCTCTGATAGTCTCCTATGGACTCTTTTCTCAAAACAGATTGTACAACTGTCCACCTGGTCATCCACTCACCCACACTGTCACCCAGTCGCATACATGACCACCCAACTACCTCTCATACACTTAGACATCCACTCCGAAACCCACTCACATGGTCATATGCCCATGAACTCACTCATGCCTTCACCTACCTCCCTGCCAACTCATCTACCTACTGTACCTGCCTGAACTGGCAGTCCTCAGACTTATGACACGATTGGTTCCAGAAAATCACGTCTTAAGTCGAAATGTTATAACTCAATTTTCCCATGGGAAGAATGTTGGATCAAGCATCATAAAGTTGAAACCGACCTTGGAAACAGGATGTCAATTTATAAGTGTCATAAGTGCCGTTCATCTTAACTCAAACATCATAAAGTCGAGGACGGCCTGTACATTCATTAATTCCTTCTTCTGCTCAGGCACTTGCAAATCTATCTGTGACCTCTCCATTCATGCTTGTTCTCACCCATCCACCTTCAGACTAGCTCCCTCAAATACCCAAATGTGCAAACTCCAGATAGACATTTTTAAGCACAAACTTGAAAATCCTGTGATTCCTCATGCTTATGAAGACCATTGCAAACATCCAGTCTTAGAAATGAAACTCAGCATTACTGTCTCTTAAGAGTAGCAACAGTAACAATATAATTTATTTCAATATTTTTTAACAGGAGCTGAGGAATAATTGAATTTTTGGTTGGGGGGCGGGAGGGCAACCTGAAAAATCCCAAAATTTTTTTGGTCCCTTTCAAACCGAAACTGATATTTTTTGTTTGTTTGTTTCAGATAGAAAAAACACTGAAAAATGAAACCAAACCAAAACACCGAACCAAAACATTTTTTTCAATGTTTTTGTTTTTGGATGTTTTCAAACAAAATATTGTTTTGAAACAAGAAGTTTAAACGCTTTGATTAGAAATGATCAAAATGATCCTTTTTAAAAAACGTTTTGATTTTCCTGGTCAAAACTATTCACCAAATTTGACCCATATTCATGAATAGTTTCGGTGTCCCAAAACATGCAGTTTGTGGTGCATTTCTCCAGAAAATAAAAATCTCCCAGCTCTATTCTTAAAGTTTGGGGGTTTTATATATAGTGCTAATGTGCATTCACCCAGTTTGTGAGCATGCAATGTATATGTGCAAATCTGGGATTTGCTTACACAAATGTCTATTTGTGCATGCAACTCTGGCTTGCAAACACATTGGGCATTCCTTGCATGCATTTCAAGTGTGCGCAAAAATATGGATATACAGAGTTTTGAAAACTGGGACCCTGATCAATGTCTTTTATTTCAGATTTCAGGGTAGCAGCTGTGTTAGTCTGTATCCTCAAAAAGAACAGGAGTACTTGTGGCACCTTAGAGACTAACAAAATTTGTTAGTCTCTAAGGTGCCACAAGTACTCCTGTTCTTTTTAATTTCAGATTGATTCATCTTCTGAACTCAAGATTCAAGGCTGTACAATAGTGGAATCTTTTTGAAAGACACTCCCACATCTAAAGAATTCATGCAACATCTGGGAGGCTCAGTCTATGCTGGAGAGGACAGTGCATTATTAATTGGACATTAAGTGGTGGGCCTTGTCTGAGGCTATTTCACATTTTATTAATTACAGAGTGGTTAATAACAACCTCCTGTCCCTGGTATTTATAGAATCATAAAATGGATCCATGATACTGGTCTCACATCTGGTGAAACTGACAAACACATTTTCTTTTACCTTCCATCCCCAAGCTTGCTAATGGCTTGCAGATTTCCAGGACGACAACTGGAGATAACAGATTAGGGTATTTTGGAGCCATTGCTAGTTACTCCATTGTGAAGGGTGTATTGAGCTTTGTACTTCAAACAGGACCAAAATCCCTGTTTTATACTTTACTGATGGAATTGAGTCTCCAGATTTGGCACAATGACTCTTCAAGGGACGAGTTGAATTTTCTGTGTAATAAATTGTAAAATACTCCCTCTTTGATATTCTGCCTTTATTTTTGTCACATTGATTTGGTTCCACTAGCTGAAAACCACAACCCACCCAGCACACCACTACTGATAACACCTCAGACATAGGCCACTTCTGAAATATTATAGTGAAGCATCCAAAGCAGAGTGGATTGATTTACTTTAAAGTTATGTAAAGCATTGCTTTTAATCATGATTGAAATCGGCAAGCAGGAAACCTTGAGTTAAATAAGTGATTTTAATCATAAGTCAGGTGTTTGCATTTGTATTGTTCCCAAAAAAAGTTTGATTCTCATTGGTCGATAACCATTAAAACATGCCAATTTGCAACTAAATAATAGCCCGTATACTAATTTCTGATCTCCTTTTTGCTAACCAGAAGGATACACTATATCTACATATATTTATTTAAGCAATTATGCAACTTAACTTACATTTATTCAGATTCCTAATTTTTATATTTATATCATGTTAGAAAATGTAAAATGGGGTATTTCTTGTTTATTAGATTATGGTTATTTTTTTATTTGTGATCTGTGTCAAACTCTATTTGTATGGAAACTCAAACAGGATAAACATGCAAAACAAAAACAGGTTTTTTTTAATTAATTAAAACGACCTTAAATGTGCTGGATACATAAACTTTTCTTGTTATCAAAACATGTTTTGCATTTAAACCTACCTGATCTATTAAACACAGGAACTATTACTAGTAGTTGATTAATTGAACTGATTGTTTCAGATCACTATGCCCTTCAAGATTTTAGAACTAGTAGATCTCATCCTCTCACATCTAATTTTTGTTCATAGCTTGGAAGAGGAAAACAAGCTTTCCTGTATTTTTAACTCCCAATTGGTTTCTTAACTTTGAATGAACTAGTCATTGAACTGAACTATTTGAATAAACCGAAATGAAGAAACTATTCTCTCTGCACCTGAAGAGGCTACTCTGTCAAAAGCAGGCTCCAGGTACGTAGCCAGTAACTTCCACCAGTTCAGTGGTTTCACTTTCTTTAAAGCATATTAGCAAATGTGCACTGCTTAATATTATTTTTTAAAAATAATTTATTTTAATAAATTAAAATAAACTTAGGCCCTAACATAAATTGCCCATTCCACATTGGCTATTTTTTTAAAAAAAAAAAACCCTTCTATTTCAATTTAAAAAAATCTGATTTTTAATTTTTTTAAAGTAATATGTTTTTATCCATCCAGACTCAAAATGTAGTTCCCGTTTGTGAGTGGTTAATGAGGCTGAGAAGGGCCAATTAACCATCCAATCCACAGCTGAGGGGAATTAGGTGGCCTATGTAATCCCCTGAAGGATGATGGTGCCCAGCTGAGAAGGAACAGACAGGGCTAGGATAAAGCCAACAACAGAAAGGGGTTGCTGGGAAGCAGTGTGCAGTCACTCCCTGGGTGGTGTGTCTGAGGTTATGGAGTTTAGTAGTTTGCAGTCACTCCTTGGGAGTAGGGAGGTGCATCTGAGGCTATGGCACTCAGTAGTCTGCAATTATTCCCTGGAGTAGAGTATGTGAGCTGGTACACCCAGAGTGGGGGGAACCAGAAGCTGTAGGAAGAAGTCTAGGGAAAGGGCAACTGGGTCTGAGGTGAAGCAGATCACAGTTGCCGGGTACAGGGTCCCTGGCCTGGAACCTGGAGTAGAGGGTGGGCCCATGTTCCCTACTAGCCAGTGTGGAAGTGGCACCATAAAGCAGTGAATGAGAAGACTGCCTGAGACCATTGGTATGGAATGACTTGGATACCCTGGAAGGGGAGGACTCTAGTGACCTGGCCAGAAGGCCAAGCCATGAGGACAAAGCACCCTGAGTCATAGAATCATAGAATATCAGAGTTGGAAGGGACCTCAAGAGGTCATCTAGTCCAACCCCCTGCTCAAAGCACTACCAATTCCCAGCTAAATCATCACAAGGAGTGAGGGAGACGATGGGGCATGCAGCGAGCAGTAGAAGAGAGCTTTGGACCTGTGAAGAGCCAATCCCCAGAGCAACCAGGAGGAGGAGCCACAAGCAGTGAGTGGATCCCGTGACCCCCTCATTCGGGGTAGATGACTTGAGTTAGAAGATTAGCCAATGGATCTGTCTCGCTTCCTCAGGGCTGCTTGCCTGAATGACCAGCCACTACTCCCAGGTGCCATGGAGAGCTAGGCTGGGGGAGGCAGAGAGGGCTCTGAGGGGGAGAAGAAGCTCTAGATGCCCATCAGAGGACGAGAGGTGATAGCATCACATTGAGTGCATGTTGGTTACAATGTCCCACTCTCACGGTGGCTGGTTGATGGCCTGCTGCAGCCCTGGATGACAGAGTTGGCCCTGGTGCTCAGGCAGTAGAGGCTCATGCTTTAAGATCCAGCTATCTGAGGTTCAGTTTCCCACTGCTGATGACCTAGTCTGGGGAGCGGCACAGCCTGGGCTTTGGGGATCCAGTAGTGGTTAGCAGAGGTGTGGAGGGGTTGCTTGTGTGCCGCAGAACCTGCGGTGTTGGACTCCATGGCTGTGCAAAGGGAGTTTAGGAGGGAAGCTCTGGGCCGCAGCATTGATGCAGGAGGGCTGCTGTTCCCTTGGAGATGCTGCCTCAGAACATCAGGCAGCAGCCAAGAATACACTAGGTAAGTCCTCACTCCTCCCATGTAACCTATAACAGTTGCAGGAGGCTGAACTTTACGCAGACAGGGGGCTTAGGAGGGGTAGTGGGAACAGGAGCCTGATGGAGAAAAGGCTTGTGTAGGGTGAGGGATCTGGACTGGCTTGCGGGCGGGGCGTGGGGGCATTCTCCACATCTACCTCCAAAAACATGTTTCTTTCCTTTACCTGCACCCAAAACATGGTGCTAAATGCACGTAGCAACTGTTGCTGGCTTTTGAGCCAAATATACTGTTTACAAATGATAGCTGGATGCTTATTGGTGTCAAACATCATCGTATGGTCTTCAAAGTCATCTCTGTAGGTGGAAGCTCAGACAGCCCGGGCGATTCCTGGCTTTTTGTCATGTATGGAGAGAAGTGTAAATTGAGGCTTACAAGGCAGTTCTTCAGCTGGTGTGAACTCTGCTGGAGTTAGTGTATAGGGAGGGTAGGTTTGCTGTTAAGGCTGCTACAAGTTTCTTATGTCACCTTGGACAAGACACTTAATCTGTTCCTCATCTGTAAATGGGGTAAGATGACGTCATGGAGATTTGGGGAGGATGAACTCATTATTGGTTGTGAGGTGCTCAGATACTAGCGAGATGGGGGACTTGGAGGTACTGGGATGGATGGATTTGGCAACATTGACGTCAGTGGGGCTATTCTGATTTAGGGCCTGATGCTCCGATGCCATAAAAGTACCTGAGTTCTTGTTCTGTTCCCAGTTCTGCTGTAGATGCAAAGCGTGACCTTGCCCAAGTCCCTTCCCTTCCCCTCATTTGTAACATGGGAACTAATACTTACCTGCCACATGGGAAGGAATACGATGATGTCTAATTCAGTAATATTTGCAAAATGCTTTCCGTTCCTTGCCATGGCAGGTGCTCTTGGAGTATGAAGCACTGTTATAATAATGCATTTCTGTATAACAATGAAAATCACTTGCACTAAAAAATGAAGATTAATTTAACAAATAGACTGCAGTCTATTCCAGGAAAGAGATCCAGATTCCCTCTTCAGGCTTGGCTGTCTGCAACGTCCAAGCAAATTTTAATAGCCTGCTGCAAGCTTAATCTTTTCATTAGCTGTGGAGGAATGCTGTAAAAGATCACACCATGTATGTTTAGAATCCAGTCTGGAGATTGCAGCAGGTCCACAGCTGTGGTGTAAAAGAACAGAATCCCCCATCTTCGAGACAATCTATTGAAACAGCTGTCAGGAACATGGCAACAATCGATTGAAAGGAGGCAAATGCAAGGCACGTCTTCATATTTGCTATGCCCAGGGTCAATTGTTTGTATTTCTTTTTAAAGTTCATAGGAGCACCCATCGTGCACACAGCATACACTGTTTGGGTTCATAAGTCAGGTGTTTGCATACATGGCAATTCCCTGACTTGCAGAAGCAAATGCATGATTTTCGCAGGGGTGATGGGTACCCAGCAATGTTGTAGGCACAAAATAGTTGGCTGCATTGGAATGTTTGGCCCCCAGAGTCAAATTTTATCTAGAAACATTGCAGAAAACAAGGACCCCTGGACGGCGCAAGAGGCAGATGGTGTAGATGGCATTGTGCGTCAGCCTGAGCAACTTATCTTAGCAGGAGAGAGCACTGGCAATAATGGAGAATTTTTGCCCCATGGATTGTTGTGGGAGTGGGGTGACTATTAAAGGAAGGGCTTCAAGAGGGAGGCAGAAGGCCTGGGGGAGAGGTGGTCTTGGAACCGTCTCCTATGCAGGAGCTCTGGCAGAAGGCCAGGAGAGACACTGAAAAGGATCAGGCGTGCAGTGAGATCCTGTGATGAGCCTGGACAAAAGGGGCAGACACTAGGGAAGCAGCTTGAAGGTCTCGTTGTCTGGAGGAAAGAGACACGGACACAAGAGCCCAGGGAGAGGCAGACAGGAGCCGGGTGTCCAGGAAGAAAGCTGTGGAGGGATAGCTCAGTGGTTTGAGCATTGGCCTACTAAACCCAGGGTTATGAGTTCAATTTCTGAGGGGGGCCACTTAGGGATCTGGGGCAAAAATCTGTCTTATTGATTGGTCCTGCTTTGAGCAGGGGGTTGGACTAGGTGACCTCCTGAGGTCCTTTCCAACCTTGATGTTCTATGACTTGTCTCTTGCAAACAAAGCTGTGTTTATTTTTTTATATATATTTTTAAAGACATGGGGCTGGTTCACAAAGCCTAGCAGGCAATTGGCTTGGGACAACAGACAAATGGGATGTGGCTGCTGGGTGGATGGTGTTAATCTGTGACCTCCAGCCTCCTGGCTGAGGGCCTGATACTCCTTTGTCTTTCCCAGCATGGTTCCCCATCCTGCTGAGGTTCCCCTTCCACAGCACTGTCTGCTCATTCCATTATGAGTTACAACTGTCTGTGGCTGGTATCTGACACGACGATAACATTTCATGTGCGGTGACGGCATAGTTTGGCTACCGAGGCTGTGGCCTAGCATCTCCAGTATCTGCCAGGATGAGGTTTATGGAGCTGTCGCTCTCAAGGCAGAGTGGGCTTGTGCTTACAAAGTTTGGTAAGGAAGGCAACAAGGGGGTGGCTTTCGGCTAGACACCAAACTAATTAATAGCAAGTAGCAAAACCTCCTGTTATGCTGCAGTTTCTAGCCTGCTTCATAATAGATATGTTCACACACAGTTGTGATCCAGAATTCAGAGTTCCCTCTAATTTTTCCACGCAAGTGTGGAATGAATTTTGTCACCAATATGGAGGTGATGTGCAAAGGCACATGGAGGCAGGTCCAGGCTGGGCTGGGTTGGGGGAGGGGCTCCTCTCCCCTGGTTGTGGCAGGTCCAGGCTGGGGGAGAGGCATCTCTCCCCGGCGCAGCCTGAGCGCCCCAGCACTTGATAGGCTTCTGCATGGCCGTGTGCAGCTTAGAGGGAACTTGGATCCAGATCCTGAATAAATCTGGAACATGCCACCAGTGCTGCCTGGATATGATAGCCCTGACCTTTTTCTCCCTGTCCTTTATCTAGTGAGAGAAGTCTGTTCCATCCCCAAGCACTGTTAACAGCTTCAGATCCAATCATGGGAATGAGACTGATTTCTCCATTGTTACCAGCACCTGCCGTCCATAAATCATTGCTGAGAATAGAAGCCCATCATGTAACACACTTGCCAAGTCCATGCAAAATATTATTTAGTAGACGCTCCTGATTTTCCCCTAAATCAGTTTCAATGGAATTTTTTCAGCCAGCTCTAGTTTCTCTTATCTGTTCTTTCCTCTGCATTTCCTTCCCTTCAGCAACTTTCAGTTTCCACTGCCCTCAACTTTACTCCTCCCACTTCTCCATTCCATCCACTAAAATGATCAGCAATTAAATCGTTAGTGCTGTCATTAACCCAACGCAATCGATTGGGGTGAGGCAATTCTTATTTCTCTAAGCCATTGTTTCAGGCAGTCTGTAGATTCAGGCAGATGTCACTGACCTGGTTTCCCTCCATTCACATTTGGAAGGTTTCTTCATAATCGTAAGAACCAGAAATGTCCTTTTTTTTTTCTTTTTTAAATCAGAATCTGATCATCTCTTGTAGGCCAGAAATACAGCACATAGGCTGGATCCGGCCCATGAACGAAGTAGGCGCTGGACACCTCTATTTTATTCATACCTAACTTGAGTTCCAAGTAGGTTTCTAAGCCCCCTCCCACCCCAAAAAAAAAATTCTGGGCCTGATTCTTAACTGTGTTTTCCCCACTCTCATGTTCGTGTGATTCTGTTGAGGTCAGCGGAGTCACGCTGGAGTAAAATCTTTGTAACACAGCGGAGAAGGAGGTTAGCTAGGTTTCTCTCCTAACACAAAGAGATCTGGTCATTCAGACTTTGTTTAGATTGAGAACAACAAACCCCAGAAAAAAACAAAAGGAAAGTTGCTGAGAGAGAGCATGGTGTGAGCCTCTCTGCTCATAGTCTGCACCGAACTGAACCCAAAATGGCTCCCTCACCCTTTCCATAGCAGAGCCTTTCCAAATGTAAAGGTGTGATTCACTTGTATCAGTTACATTCACTACAAAACAGGTGGCTTTTGTGAGTGTGTAAATCCTTTGGGCCACATTTTTGCACCTTCCTAGCTCACATACTGAGAGTGTCTTCTTTCTGCAAGTGCCATTACTAATGTGGAATTCCTTAGATGAGCCACTCCATCAGTGGCAGATAGTGGAGAAAGGCTGGATCACATTTTCTGCACCCAGCTGGAGTGGATTTTGCCTCTAGCTCTTGGGTCCTGCACTCAGCGAAACAAGGGGGCTGTAAGAGGCACTCTACACATCTAAAAGCTCAAGTGATTTATTTTATTTGTATGTGCGTAAAATAGTCTTGGCACTTTATGAAGAGGGCCCTGCCAATTGCAGTCTAGAGATGATATCCCCTGGTGTAAAACAAAAAGGATGAACAAGAGAAGTTTTCCATTATACCACAAGAAGAATGATCTACAAACTCTATTCTTCTAACCTCCAGCTCTCCCTCTAATTCCCCAACTCCCTGACCTCCGAGCGGTTTGGCAGCTGGCCCCTGAGATGTGTAGAGATGATAAAGCTGCTGGCTAAACCCTTGCTGCTTTCCCAGCTCCGTCAGGGATGCCCTGCAGCAAACTCTCTTGTCAGATTCACTCCCTGAAGCTCCCTAAGGGCCATATTCAAAGCAGCTTGTGTAAATGGTTTGGGGCATTTTCCCCATTTTCACAAGTGAAATTGACAAGAGCCCTCCAGGTGGGCTGATGGAAAACTGAACAATTTGTTTTGGTTCTGCTGAAATGGATTTTTTTCTTGAACTCCTTTCTGCCTCTTTCCACCTCCCCCTCAAAAAAGTTTTTTTTTTTTTTTTTTTTTTTGGTATTTTGTCCAAATTTGGGATGAATTTTGTACAAAAATGCAAAAAATGTTCATGGAGAAAGGATTTCTCTTTTCGTCCTCCTGTACTGCTGGCACTAAAAGGGCCTGGGGTTCCACAGGGAACAGGCAGTCAGGACTCCTGCCTTCTATTCTGAATTCTACCTCTAACTTGGACAAGTCACTTCACCGCCCTCTGCCTCAGTTTACCCATCTGTCAAACGGTGGAGGGATTTTGGTGTGAACACTTCACTCACATATGAGCTTCTACTGGGTTCAAAGTTGCTCAATATCTATGAAGATTCCTGTGACCATTTTCTCTGGAAGATTTATCTGTCTGAATCAAATGATCACACTGCTCTGACATTCTTCTCATGCTAAATGTCACAAGAGTGACAATTTGATCACTTCCAATATACCCTCGATCCTGCTAAAATAGAAGTTAAGTAAAATATTCTCGGTGACGGGTTAAATTCAGCTGTCTGCAACCATGGTGGAAATCCAGAGAGACTCCATCAGTCAATGAGTTACTGCAGGTATAAACCAGAGTAATGAAAATAGTAGAATGTGGCCTTTAGAATTTAAAAGAAAACAGAATATTCACCATTAGATTATAACACTGGAAGGTGGAATTTTCAAACGCACTCTGTGTTGGTTGAGCTTTTTATTCACGCTGCACCACTGGCTTCAGGGGAGGAAAATTAGATCAGCACTGAGGGCCAGATCTTTAAAGATCTTTAGGCAGCTGATTCAAATTGAAATCAATGGGTATTAGGTGCCTAAATAACATTAAACATCTGTCTGTGCTTTGCAGGGCCGGCTCCAGGCACCAGGCACCCAAGCACATGCTTGGGGCGGCACCAGGTAAGGGGTGGCGGGGGGAGCGCGGCGCGGCATTCCGCGGGGGGGGGCGCTCCGGCGGCGCAGCGCTCTGCGGGGGGGCAGCGCGGGCGGGCGGCGCTCTGGGGGGGGTTCCGGTGGCGCTCGGGCGGGGGCGGGCTCCAGCGGCGCGGCGCTCGGCGGCGGGGGCAGCACGGGGCTCGGCGCTCGGGGGTGTGGGGGGTTCCAGTGGTGCTCGGCGCGGGGGGGAGGAGGGCGGGCTCCGGTGCGCGGGGCTCAGCACAGGGGCAGCGCTCTGGGGGGGGGGGGTTCCGGCGGCGCTCGATGGGGGGGCGGCGCTCAGCGGGGGGGCTCGGGGGACGGCGCTTTTTTTTGCTGGAAAAAAGCTAGAGCCGGCCCTGGTGCTTTGGAAAACCCACCTGTAATGCAGATTATAAATATCTGTACAATCTGGACCTGCCATAGTGTCCTATTAGCTACTTTGCTCTGCGATTGAGCTCCGATCCTATTAAAGCTATGGAAGCTAATGGGAGTTTGCCATTAGGCCAAATCCTACTCTCTATTATATCAGTGTAAATCTGGAGCTACTCCATGGATTTACACCAGCATTGGCCCATTGACATCAAACTGGCTAGATCCCTCCCCTCTTCATTCAAAACTCCCTTGATCTGAAGGCTTTGGGTGTCTCCTGAGACCTACAGCTAAATGGGGTTGTGATCTATGGTTCTAAAACGAGCAGAAAAGCCTGTAAGAGGAAAAGGGCTTTATGAAGGCGGGAGCTCTGGTGTGACAAGGTTATCTCTTTAACAGGTTCCTCCTGTATTCCAAACATATGTGCAGTCACACAAATCTGGAAAATATGTGAGCGGGGGAGCCTGGACACAGCTTGTTTCCAGATGGGACATTACACAGCCCACATCACAAAACTGCCAGGCGCTGGTGGAC
The DNA here is from genome assembly GCF_027887155.1 of Malaclemys terrapin pileata. Lineage (NCBI taxonomy): Eukaryota > Metazoa > Chordata > Testudines > Emydidae > Malaclemys > Malaclemys terrapin. Next base: position 20,915,902 of record NC_071519.1, read on the forward strand.
AGAGCTGCTAGGCTGCTCCGGGAGGGGCCCAGAAATGGCCATATGATCCTTTCTCTCCCCCACCCTCCTCCCCTTGCTTTGCTCTTGGTCAGGAGCAGGAAACCCTGGCAAATGGGCTTGGCCAGCGTGAGACATGCAGGGATGGGGGCAGGAGGGAAACAAAGCTTTCTCCCTCTTTATGTAAGAACAGGGCCGGCTCTAGGCACCAGCAAAACAAGCAGGTGCTTAGGCCTGCATATTTCTAGGGGCGGCATTCTGGCGCTGGCCATCATAGGCACCAACTCTGTGGCATGGAGAAAAAGTGACCCCGCCGCCCCAGCTCGCCTCCGCCTGCTCCCCTGAGTGCGCCGCCGCTGCTCCACTTCTCCCCCTTACCTCCCAGGCTTGCCGGGCGCAAAACAGCTGTTTCGCGCAGCAAGGCTGGGAGGGAGGGGAAGCCAAGCGTTGGGGCGCTCGGGGAAGGCGGCGGTGGTGGAGCGGAGGTGAGCTGGAGTGGGGAGCGGTTCATCTACCCCCCTGTTACTTCCTGTGCCCCCCCACCCTAGCTCACCTCTGCTCCGCCTGCCCCCCCTGAACGTGCCACTGCTCTGTTTCTCCCCCATCCCTCATCTGAGGGAGGGCGGAGAAGTGGAGTGGCGGCATGCCCAGGGGAGCAGGCAGAGCGGAGGTGAGCTAGGGTGGGAGGTCGTGGGGGGGGGGAGGGCGCACAGGAAGCAATGGGGGAGGGAAATGCAGCACCCCGAGGGGAGGAGGCGGGGCTGGGGATTTGGGGAAGGGGGTCAGAAGGGGCAAAATTGGGGCAGGGGTGGGGGGACACAAAAAAAAGTGTGGGGGGGCGGCCAAAATTTTTTTTGCTTGGGGCAGCAACAATCCTAGAGCTGGCCCTGTGTAAGCAGATTCATAGGAGCAAATGCATTGGCAGCGCTGGGTGTTTTGTGAGGTTGGCAAAGGGATACAGGTCACTGGCTCAGCTCAGTAGTGACCATATGGCAACATCAGCTGATAACTCTTCCGTGGCCTGGGTGACATGAGTTGGTCAGTCCCAGTCCCATTCCTGGTGGCTGTCCATAAATCACGCAACACATTAGGAGTGGGTAGGGCCTTCACTTTGCATGTTTGTTTCTGTGTTGCAAAGTGATACAAGGGGGTTGGGCGAGTCTTGAAACTCACAAAAGAGCGTCATCTAATTTATGGGCCGCCTCTCTGACCACAGTCCCACTGCCACTGACAGGGGCGGCTCTAGCTTTTTTTGCCCCCATAAGCACGGCAGTCAGGGAGCCTTTGGCGGCATGCCTGCGGGAGGTCTGCTGGTCCCGCGCCTTCGGCGTACCCACCGCCTAAGCCACGGGACCGGCGGACCTCCTGCAGGCATGCTGCCGAAGGCTCCCTGACTGCCGCCCCCACAGCGACCGGCAGGCCGCCCCCCGCGGCTTGCCGCCCCAGGTACGCGCTTGCTGCACTGGTGCCTGGAGCCGCCGCTGGCCACTGATTGACCCCCTTCGTGGTGGCCTCAGCAGAGCGGAGAAGAATGGACCAGGCCATGGAGACAGCACTATCCCTACCAATAGGGGTGCCCTATAAGGGATGAGTGAGGCAACCTAGAGGAAGCTTGCATTGCTGTTGTCCGTATAGTAATTGTCCTGTAGATAAATGGAGGGCTTCAGTCACTGCAAGTGAATCAGTCCGGCACCTTTTACTAACACCAAAGTGACTAACCAGTAATATAGAGTGTGTGTGTGTGTGTGTGTGTGTGTGTGTGTGTGTGTGTATATATATATATATACACACCAATAGCCAGTACCTCTGTAAGTAGGCATGTATTGCAGCATACAGGAACAGCACAACAGGAAATCTCTTCTGCAGGCTAATTGCAATATTTTGAGAACTTAAGTAGTGCCTAGGTTTTGTGATATGTGGATTGTCATACTGCTCTTCGGGGGGCAGGCAGTGTCCTTTTTGACATGTTTGTAAGCTCCTAGTCGGTCTCTGCCCCAACCCACCCACCGTATAAATGTTGTTTAATATTAGGCACAGAAGGAAACAAATCGATTTGTATCTGTACGACAAGGGGTGTCTGAATGAAACTACCACAGCTGGCCGATCTTTTCCCAGCTCTAATCTGTCAGAGCAGGGAGCTATTTTCCGGCTACTAATGGGATGTAATTCTCAGGAAAACCGTCTAAGCCCCTGGCCTTGGCTCAAAATGCATTAGAAAAATACAAACATTTATTTTATCCAATTTCTCTCCAGAGCTTTGCTCAACGTTATCCAGAACAAGGAGGCTTATTAGTCTTCATTTTGCGACGTGCAGACATTTACCTTTCATAGCCCTGCATCTTGTTCATACATTTACTTACACACACACACACATACATACTGTCTGAGTAGCTCCATTTAATACCCCATTCTTATTCATTATTCCCCTTTCGGCTGCTTGTTTATTGCTTCCTAGCTCAGTTAAGGTGTCAGTATTAATTATTATTAACTACTTTGATAGCATCTTTCCAGGCCAACTCTAGTTTTTTTTGCTGCCCCAAGCAAAAAATGTGCTGCCCCAAGCTCCGAGAGTGCAACTGTCCAAGCAAAAAAACAACGGGTGGCTGGAATGATGCCCCTGGAATTGTGCTGCCCCAAGCACGTGCTTGCTTTGCTGGTGCTTAGAGCCGGACCTGCTTCTTTCCTCCAAAGGTCTCAAAGCACTTTATAGGCAAGTGCTTAATTAGCACCTGGCACACTCCTTCAATAATTATAATGCACTTGTGATTCAATTAGATCCTGTTTTCAGGCCTGATTTAAAACCCTTTGAAGTCAATGAAGAGACACCAATGGGCTTTGGACCAGGCTTTTATGCCCAAACCCTTCAAGGTACTTAGGTGCCCAGCTCCTTTGAGATGCCTAAATACCTTTTGAGGATCAGGACACTGAGTGCTCTCATCTGTCACTAAAGTTTGCAGGAGTGGAGGGCACATGCTACCTTGCAGAATCAGGTCACTGATCCCTAAATAGCCCTTCTCTGCCTGTGGCAGCTCCGAGCGTTGTAAGGGCTGCGAGCAGTGTGGATGACAGAGTGCAAATAGATAATGCTGAAGTGTCCCATCCCACCCCCTTGAATCCTGACCTTTCCAGTCCAGTGTGATGCACCTCCCGTGTGTGAAGTCTCCGCGGAGAGTATAACTGGGTAACACTAGTGATGAGCTCACATAGATGTTTTATTATTCGTTTTTTTTTTTTTTAAAAACCAAAGCCACACTTGATCACTAATTCAGGGGCTGCAGGTAGCTGATGTCAGCCATTGACCTTTTCTATCTCAAAGCCTGGGTTCAAATCCCAGTTTACAAAATTGATGACACATTTGAGTAGAGCCGGGAGAGAAATGGTTCTCTCAGCCCAGGAGAATTTTTGAAATTTTTTTCAAAACATTTCCCCTCCCAAATTGAGACAAAAAGTTGAAATCTTGAAAGTTTTAACAAACTGAACAGCTGGAAAAAAGGGATCAGGTCGATCAAAATGGTTTTTGTTTTGTTTCAGTCCTGACCTTTTTAAAATGTTGTTTTTGTTTATTTTTGGGGGGTTTTTTTGTTTAACATTTACTGTTTCTAAACAAAGTCTATTTGAACAGAAAAATGGAACGTGTATGTTTCAGAAACACTAATGGATTCCGTTCCAACAATGTCCAAAAAAAAAAAAATTCAAAACAGGAAACTCGTCACAACTGTCCCTTTCCCACGAAGCATTCCGGTTTAGATGAATTAGCATGCTCCGACCAAAAAATATTGTCAACTAAGTCCAGACCAGCTCTACATTTGAGCATCTGATGCTGGCCCATAGCTCCCTAAACCCCACATCATTTGTCACAGGTGAACATCTCCTCGGGGAGGCCCACGTCCGGAATGACGGGCAATGCAGGTCAGGATTGGGGTGCATTGGCAGAGATGGGTTTGAAAGCCAGGCGCTGGGGAGTGAAAGGTCAGAATTGAGGATGGCTGTTGTTGTGTGAGCACCACATCAGGGTTAGCAGGCCAGGGGAGGTTGGGTGGGCTGGTGATGGAGCAATCGGGTGTGAAGTGCGGTGGCTGAGCTGGGCAGGAGCCCAGTAAGTGGGATTACAGGTCAGGATTCAGGTCTGTTTGCCAGAGCGCATATGTGAGTGCGAAGCCAGACCTGCCTGCATCATGCCAGCGCTCTTAGCCCATTGTTTTCATCACAAATCAAACTGCTTCCTTGCCTCCACCTTCTCCCCCAATTTGGTGTGGGCGGCACAACTCCGTGTCTGAAATGCCCGTTAGCAGCTCATTGGCTGTCCCCAAAGACAGGGAGATCCAAGCAGAATTAAGTCAGCACTTGGAATTGATTTCACTGGGACATTGGCTTGCTCTGAGGTTTGACAAAGGCCTATTCTTCTCCATAGATTTGACTCAAAGTAAAACTGAAACTTGCCAGAAGAAAACACCCTCCCCACCCACTGCTGGAAATCTTTCTCTATTTCCTTTGGATGGCCCGGGTGCACATTTGAGGCATATGAAAGGGAATGATTGCACCCACTTAAAACCCCGGTGATAGATGCTGGTCCAGAAGTTAATAACTCTTGTATTCTTGATGTATTGTCATTAAGGAATTAACACAATGACTGACAACCAAATTCTTTCCCTCTTTGCGTAGGGAAGGAAATCTAATGCTCATGCAAGGGGCCAGGGAACGTTCACCACCTCTGTGACCGATTAGAACCTGAGACTTCTTACAGTATGTCTATACTGCAGTAAAAGCCCCACGGCACTGCTGCAGCCGGCTCAGATCAGCTGACTTGGGTTCACAGGCCTCGCTGTGTATATGTGTATAGGGTTACCATATTTCAACAATCAAAAAAGAGGACGGGGGAGCCCCTCCCTAGCCCCACCCCCATCCACTCCTTTCCACTGCCTGCCCCCTGACTGCCCCCCTCAGAATCCCCCAACCCCCTCCCCACTCCTTGTCCCCTGACTGCCCCCTCCTGAGACCCTCACCCTAACTGCCTCCACCATGTTCTCTGTCCAGACAGTGGAGGGGCAGAGGGTTGGTCCCACACCACACAAGATGTGGCAGGATCCAGTTTTAAATTTACCCCCTGCCCTTGCTTCACTGAAGGGGGGAGCAGAGAGTTGCTCTTGACTTGTGTGGGGTACCAGGGAGTGGAAGCCCCGACCCCGCCTGAAGTCACTGGTGCAACCCCTCCCGCTCCAGCTGGGGAGCTGCACCTGGCCCTAGGGGCTGCAGGGTCCACCACTCCCGGAATCTCCCTCCCTCCTGCTGCGCCGGAGAGCGTCCGAGGGCTGCAGGCAGCGCTGGAGCTGCCGGAGGATGAGTCGGAGCCAGCCCCGCAAAGCGGGCTGAGTAGGGAGTTGTCCTGGGAGAAGTTTCTCTGCAGGCTCCGCTCCGGCTGGCAGAAAGCCGGGAGCCCGAGGGCGCCCCAGGGAGGGCGGTTACGGACTTGGGTGCCCAGGGAAACTTCTCCCAGGACAACTTCCTGCTCAGCCCGTTGGTGTGGGGCCTGCTCCGACTCATCCTCCAGTAGCCCCGGCAGCTCCAGCACTGCCGGCAGCTCGGACAGGGCAGCGCGTCAGGGCCTTGGCACTCATCACGTGGGGCTGGGGCCGGGGGGCCCTGGATGGGGCCGGGCTCAAGGAGCGCCCAGCTGTGAACGTGGCACCGAGCTCAACAGAATCCCTAGCGGCTCCTCGGCGAAGAACCTTTCCGAGCCCTGCAGTCCCTGGGATGGGCTCTCAGAGGCTTGCTCCACCAGGGTTACCATACATCCATATGCCGGCCGGCCAGGAGGGATTTTTAAATATCGAAAAACCCGGACATTTTTTAGATATTTAAAAATTCCTCCCGGATGGCCATTTAACAACCAAAAAGCCGGACATGTCCGGGGAAATCCAGACGTATGGTAACCCTAATGTGTAGCACCTGAGGCAACGGGGCCTCTAAATACCTCTGTGCTACTTTGGAAATCGCTGGCAGGTTGGGTTAATTTTGTTGACGTTTGGGGCATGGGTGAGTGAAGTAAGGCTTCGGCCTTAACTATGGAGGGACCCATATCTCCTCTCCGGGATATGGTATGGAACAGTTCTGCCGTGGCTGGGAATAGGGGACACAGGAGCAACCACTGGGGTTGAAAAGAGGAACATGCTCCCCATTTGAGCTGGTTGGGAATGCTTTGATGGAACCACTTTTCACTGGAGAATGCAGTTGCGTAGCCATCCAAATGCTTGGCAAAATTTGCCAATTTTATCAGTTTCAGTCCAGGACGAAATCCTGGTTTGCTGCCATATTGATGTGGGGTTCACTAAAGTATTAGCCAAATAATTCTAAATATCTCTTCTGCTGGGGTCGGTTGCATTCCACTCTTTTCAGATTCCTTAAGCAGCAACAAATAACTGAAATTATTTTTTCTCTGTGCAGGTCTTTTCCCTATCTGCTTGTTTTTTGGCTCGTGCACCAGCTCCAATTAAACAGGAAAGCAGCTTGTGGTTTTCTACTAATGACCCAAATGTTGCTCTCTGCTTGGAATTTCATTAGCTTGGAGTTATCTCCTTGTCCTGCAGTGCACTGCCCCGCCCCTGGGATGCACTAAGGAGGGTGATCGAAGTCAGACACAGGAGCTCTGCTAGGTCTGCATGAGGGTATTTATCACTTTAGCACTGGGCTCCAGGATCCGCTCTGGATGCCATTTAGGGCCATAAGAACTGCCATGCTGGGTCGGACCAATGGTCCATCTAGCCCAGTGTCCTGCCTTCTCCCAGTAGCCAATGACACATGCTTCAGGGGGAATGAACAGAACAGGGTAATTATTAAGTGATCCATCCCTGGTTGTCCAGTCTTAGCATTTGGCCAGATTTTTAAAGGTATCTAGGCATATAAAGATGCAGATAGGCACCTAATAGAGACTTCAAAAGTGCTTCACCATCTAACTCCTCTTGATTCCCCCCCCCCCCGGTTTTGGCTCCTTCTGCATTCAGAGAAGCAGGACTTTGGGGTTTTTTTTTTTTTTTTTTTGCACATTCCTTGTAAATCAGATTTCATCAAACTTCTCTGTCAATTTCTACTGTAAATATATAAAAAAAAATAAAAATTAATGGACATATCTTATCTCCTAGAAGTGGAAGGGACCTTGAAAGGTCATCAAGTCCAGTCCCCTGCCTTCACTAGCAGGACCAAGTACTGATTTTGCCCCAGATCCCTAAGTGGCCCCCTCAAGGACTGAACTCACAACCCTGGGTTTAGGAGGCCAATGCTCAAACCACTGAGCTATCCCACCACTTGTAAAGGGGAACACCCTCAGGGTCCTGAATTTTGACTAGGTGCTTGGGTCGTAAAGGGGTAAGTTTGGTGCCTTGGTGCTTTTGCAACTTAAGGGTCCTAAATACCTTTCAAAATCTGGCCTTCCTTTCCAGGTGAGGGTTAAGGTGTTGCTTCTTGACCTATAAAGCCCTAAACATTTCAGACCCTGCCTCTTCCACTGCTTGATTCAACAGCAGTTGCAATTAGACAAAGTATTTGACTGAACACTCTCCTGGTGCGGAGGGATGGATATTCTGGATTTGGCAAATGTTGCTGTCTTGCAGGGCGGTGACATGACAGGCTCAAAATACTCAGAAAGCCACTGGTATAGCCAGCTACGGAATCCAGCCTTTCTGAGTCTCAGTACAATGACCATGCTGTTTGAGTGACACAAAGGTCACCTGCTCTCTGAGGAATGGAATGGGAGGAGGTTGCCGAAGAAGGTTGGAAGGCAGAGGGAGTAGCTGGTGTGTTTATTCAGGTGGACAGGCAGGGCTTGGGGTCACTTTGACTTGCTGAGCTCTGGACATGAGCAAGAGACTTCATTGCACTCCAGGCCAAGCTTCCATCAGCAAGGTGCCTGGGGTTCTCAGCTCTCTGGTATGTCCACCTGGAAATTCTGTGGTGGCTGTGGGTAGATGAAGGAATAGTGGGGTTTGTTGAATGAATAATAACTGTTAGTGCCCCACTTATGTTTGTTTTATATATGAAATTCAGTTCATTTGACGCTCACCCTAAAGTTTCAATATGCCCAGGATATTTCTATTGGCAACATAGGAATCGTCTAAGAGGACTCTGGAGGTTTTGGCAACTTAGAAGTGAACAGTTGAGGCTCTCAGCACCCAGATGGGGCATGGAAAGTAGTTTTGGGGTTGGGGGAAAATCTCACTCACTATCTGTTCCTGCGAACATTATCAACAGTGAAATCACCTAACAATGTCAACATTCAATTGGCCATCTTTAGGTTTCAGAATCAACACCTCATTTGGATGAATGGGACAGGTCACACCTTTCTTAGAGGCATTGGTTGAGGCTGTCTGCAAGCTCAGGAAGGTAGCACTGCATCAGTTTGCTTTACAAGATTTTCTTCCCAAATATAAGAACTCAACACCACCTTGGTACCTCTTGGATTGGGGGGATTCTGGGGGCTGGTTCAGAGGCTCTAATTTGTACCCTGGTTACAGCAGTCACCAAGGGACCACCCAGCAGCTGAGCACAGAAGGAGCTCAGTGCGTACTCTGACCATATCGTCTCCTGCTCCCAACTTTACGCCTGTGCTGAGTGCATTTCTGAATTGAGACTCAAAGGCCCAGTCCTGCAAGGGACTGTGCACGTCCTAGGAGGTGCTGAGCACCCTTGTATCATGCTGGAGTCTAAGGTGTGCATCTCGGACTCATGCCAGTTAGGCGTCACTCAAATGGGTGAGCTGCTCAGTGAGGGCCTGTTCCTTTTTCCGGAGAGGAAGCAGAGTTTACTGTGCAGCTGCATTTAAATGGGCGGCTGTTGTATTTGCCGGCTGGTGGCCAGACACTGAAGTTCACTTCAGCACCTAGCAAAACCCCCAGCCTCTGCATGCTGCTCCAGCCCAGACTCACCGGGGCCCATCAGTTGTGTCAAAAGCGGTCTTGAGGGCAAGTGTGTTTTACAGCACTCCTCTCCACTGGTAGCTGCTCTTGGCACATTCAAGCCTTCAACTGCCCCATGGCTCCATCTTGGTTGGTTCTGGACCCAAATGCCTTGTGTTGCTGGAGCAGGGGACGTTGTAACCTGATGCGCATGGCAGTGTTAGCATCCTGGTGACCCAGAAAAACGCAGTGTTTGTCTAGTATCTGTTACAGCCCCCCTCGTCTTGTGATTGATAGCGGCTCGCGGCTGGCCGGCCATTTGGAATTCATTAGTGCAATCACAGATGGAGCCCTCTCGAATAATCTCTCCCTCCTGTGCTTTCCCAGGCGTATTATGAAAGAGGCTGGACTGGGCTGATAGAACCCCTCCGGGTCCTCCAGGGTAGCTCAGCGCTTCAGTGACCATGCTCCAAGCTGGGGCAGATTGCTGTGTCTCAAGACTCATAGCTGGATAGCCTGTCGGGGGGTCCCTGCTCCAAGAGGGTGAAATTTGGCCCTTTGCACAGGAGCAGCACGAGCGTTTAAGTGAGACTTAATGGGTGCTTAGGACTGGCTCTGGCCCTCTGCAGGGGGATGAATTTACCTATGTATGCACCTCTCTCTTCAGGGTGGATCCCCGGGCAAGAAGTCATCTGATGCCAGGTCCTGGGTAGAGTGCCCAATTGTTCAGCCCTGCTGCCTGGCACATAGATACCTCTGGGCTCAGCAGTTGTGACTTTGATTCCCTCTCAATATGCTGGTCAGTCAGCATACACAACAGGCACCACTACATAGCCGAGAGCGCCCTGGACTAGGACTTTGGAAACCTGTTTCTGTTCCCATCGCTGCTGGGGACCTCGTGCAAGTCACTCCCCTGCTCTGTGCCTCAGTTTCCCCATCAGTAAAATGGGGGTCATGCTCTTGAGTCCCTCTGCAAAGCACTTTGAGACTGAGGGATGAGAACAAGCCCTAAGAGTGGTTATCTTTCAGTAATATTGCAAGGGGTTCGGGGGCAGATAAATTCAACTTGCATTCTCCAATTTCTAGAGCAGTGCAGCACCAGAAGAGATGGAACAGAGCCAGCTCCATTCATAGATCCCATTAAACACCAGTTTTCAGATAAGATGTAAAACATAGGTCCTGGCCATCTGTAGCCATTCAAAATCTCAAGGCCTTTCTGCAAGTAGGGGGTAGTAACCCTGTGTCCTGTTTAAATTCCAGTTTGAGTAATTACATTCTGCATCCCTAAATTCCTTCTTTAATATCCTTCCTCAATTTCCTGTCCTAAACTGCTATACAGTGTTGCCGTGTGTTGTTAAATAGCATCTACCCCAGAAGTGGCTGCATTTCTGTGGTGAAAGAGATCTCTGTTCATAAAATTTGTCAACTTTTTCTGGGTCTTTAACTAAAACATGCTTTTCCTGGGTTGACAAACTGAGTGCCCTGCAGAAATGACAACTCATTGTCACACCTTGGAGAGAACCAGACAGAGAGAAATGTTACCATTGGACCAGATATACCCATTCTTTGGACAGGTGAAATTGGGGGGGAAAAGAGAAGAATAGGTGAAAGGAAAAACCTGTACAATTTTTATCGTACAATCTCATTAGGAAACTAATTTCTAACCCCCTCTAGGTTGCCTTTCATTTTATCATTTTTTATTTGTGGTGATCCTATTTTGTTTGTGTAGCACCACTAGTGATTTACCAGCAGTTTGGGAGGTACTTTATCAATAGCATTATTCTGAGAGGACGGCTAGTCCAGTGGTTACAGCACTCACCTAGGACTGGAAAGACCTTGGATAAGTTACCTGCTGAAACATACCCTTCCCGTGTGACTTGAGCAAGTTATTTTAAACGTATGGCTGTTTCTCCTCTGCAAAATGGGGAAATGGAACTTCCCTATATCACAGCGGTGTTGTAAGAACAAATATATTAAAGACTGAAGTACTTTGAGATGTGTTGACGAAAAGCTCTATATAAGACCGATATTATGTTGGGTATCAGTATTCCTTCCCTTATCACAGTCCTTATAGAATTATGCCCCACATAAGAGACAACTGTTTTTATTTAATCTTTTTTTCTCTTTCCTTCTGGCTGGGTTGAACTATTCCTTTTCCTCTGACATTACTGTCAATTTGAGCTGGCTGGGAATTTTTCAGCAAAAAAATTTGTTTCAATAATACCAATTCTTCAAAACCAAAACTTTGCAGAAAAATCTTTTTGTGGTTTGACAAATTTCTCAAGTAGGAAATTGTTTGGTTTTAGGTTTTTAGATCGTGTTTTTTTTTTTTTTTTTTTTTTTAAATGGGGGGGAGGTTAGGGGGAAAAAGCTTTGAAATTCTTGAAACATTCAATTTGGAAATGCATTTTTGTTTTGAAATTTTAACTAATTGGGATTAACAAAACAAATTACAAGTAATTGAGATTAAAATAAAATGTTTCAGAATTATCCAAACTTTCATTTGACTTGAACTGAATTTCTCTCCCCCCAATTTTCAGTTTGCAAAAATTGAGATTTTGACTTTATCCCAAATCAGGATGGATTTTTTTTTTTTTAATCTCAAAACTTTCACGGGGCAAAAAACTATTACCCATCCAGCTCTAATGTCATAGAATCATAGAAGAATAGGGTTGGAAGAGACCACAGGAGGTCATCTAGTCCAACCCCCTGCTCAAAGCAGGACCAACCCCAACAAAATCATCCCAGCCAGGGCTTTGTCAAGCCAGGCCTTAAAAACCTCTAAGGATGGAGATTCCACCACCTCCCTAGGTAACCCATTTCAGAGCTTCACCACCCTCCTAGTGAAATCATATTTCTTAATATCCAACCTAGACCGCCCCCACGGCAACTTGAGACCATTGCTCCTTATTCTGTCATCTGCCACCACTGAGAACAGCCTAGCTCATTGGGGGGAAACCCACTTTCCGCAGCTCCGATTGGCTGGGAACAGCAAACCATGGCCACTGTCAGCTGCAACTGGCCATGCTTGCGACGGTCAATTTAAACAAACTGTCTTGCTGCCTGCCAGAGGCTTACCTTGATGGGTCGCAGGTTGCCCACCACTGCCCTAACTCCATCACCTTTGGAACCACCCTTCAGGTAGTTGAAGGCTGCTATCAAATCCCCCCTCACTCTTCTCTTCTGCAGACTAAATAAGCCCAGTTCCCTCAACCTTGCCTTCTAGTCATGTGCCCCAGCCCCCTACTCATTTTTGTTGCCCTCACCTGGACTCTCTCCAATTTGTTCACATCCTTTCTGAAGTGGGGACGGGGGGTGCAAAACTGGACACAGTACTCCAGATGTGGCCTCACCAGTGCCAAATAGAGGGGAATAATCACTTTCCTCGATCTGCTGGCAATGCTCCTACTAATACATCCCAATATACCGTTAGCCTTTTTGGCATCAAGGGCACACTGTTGACTCGTATCCAGCTTCTCGTCCACTGTAATCCCAGGTCCTTTTCTACAGAACTGCTGCTTAGTCAGTCGGTCCCTAGCCTGTAGCAGTGCATGAGATTCTTCTGTCCTAAGTGCAGGACTCTGTACTTGTCTTTGTTGAACCTCATCAGATTTCTTTTGTCCCAATCCTCCAATTTGTCTAGGTCACTCTGGACCCTGTTCCTACCCTCTAGCATATCTACCTCTCCCCCCCACACACACCCAGTTTAGTGTCATCCACGAACTTGCTGAGGGTGCAATCCATCCCGTCATCCAGTTCATTAATAAAGATGTTGAACAAAACTGGTCCCCAGACAGACCCCTGGGGCACTCTGATACCGGCTGCCAACTAGACATCGAGCCATTGATCACTACCTAATGAGCCCGACAATCTAGCCAGTTTTCTATCCACTTTATAGTCCATTCATCCAATCCATACTACTTTAACTTGCTGGCAAGAATACTGTGGGAGACCGTATCAAAAGCTTTGTTAAAGTCAAGGTATATCACGTCCACTGCTTTTCCCCATATCCACAGGGCCAGTTATCTCATCATAGAAGGTGATCAGGTCAGGCATGACTTGCCCTTGGTGAATCCATGTTGACTGTTTCTGATCACCTTCCTCTCCTCCAAGTGCTTCAAAAGGAGTTCCTTGGGGATCTGCTTCATGATTTTTCCGGGGCCTGAGGTGAAGCTGACCAGTCTGTAGTTCCCCAGATTCTCCTTCTTCCCTTTTTTTTTTTTTTTTTTTTTTTTTTTTTTAAAGATGGGCACAATATTTGCCTTTTTCCAGTGGTCTGGGACCTCCCCCGATTGCCACGAGTTTTCAAAGATAATGGCCAATGGCTCTGCAATCACATCATCCAACTCCCTCGGCAGCCTTTGGATGCATTAGATCCGGCCTCATGGACTTGTGCATGTCCAGATTTTCTAAATAGTCCTTAACCTGTTCTTTCACCACTGAGGGCTGCTCACCTCCTCCCCATACTGTGCTGCCCAGTGCAGCAGTCTGGGAGCTGCCCTTTTCTGTGAAGACCAAGGCAAAAAAAGCATTGAGTACTTCAGCTTTTTCCAAATCGTCTGTCACTAGGTTGTCTCCTCCATTCAGTAAGGATCCCACACTTTCCCTGACCACTTTCTTGTTGTTAACCTCCCTTGCTAGCTGCAACTCCAATTATGCTTTGGACCTTCCTGATTACACCTCTGCATGTTCGAGCAATATTTTTACACCCCTCCTTGGTCATCTGTCCAAGTTTCCACTTCTTGTAAGCTTCCTTTTTTGTGTTTAAGCTCACCGAAGATTTCTCCGTTAAGCCAAGCTGGTCGCCTGCCATATTTACTATTCTTTCTGCACATCGGGATGGTTTGTTCCTGTGCCCTCAATATGGCTTATTTAAAATACAGCTGGCTCTCTGGGCTCCTTTCTCCCTCATACTAGCCACCCAGGTGATCCTGCCCATCAGTTCCCTGAGGAAGTCAGTCTGCTTTTCTGAAGTCCAGAGTCCGTATTCTGCTGTTCTCCTTTCTTCCTTTTGTCAGGATCCTGAACTCGACCATCTCATGTCCATGCCATTGTGCCAATTGGGCCTGATTCTCTATTGCCCAACCCCTTGCTGCTTCATTAACACGGTGCAAAATGAGCACAAAATGCTTGTAAAATGCTACTGAACCAGAATATCTATGCGGGGGACGAGGGCTTTGCAAGCAGCAGGTCAAATTGGATCCTGGTAACAAATAGTCATTAAAGCAAACAGGCTAAAATGGGGAGGCGGCCCCACCTATCAGATGTTTCCAGATCACAATGATGGTGATTCACACCTATTTTGCACTGATGTAAATGATGACACGAGATTAAAAGCCGGGAAGAATTGGCCCCTATGGGCCAGATACTCCGTGTAAAGCCGCATAGCTCCAGTGCGGATTAGTGGACACCACAGTCCCACAGCAGTGCTGGCTGAGTGGGCGTTTTGTTCCAATTCACCAATACTCGTCCGAAGCTGAAAGATGGCCTGGAGCAATGAACCTGAACTTGTGATCTGAAAATCAGCTCCACTCTAACAATCCCCAAGACAGTGCAGACAAACCCAATGGCAACAGAGATGGTCAATAGGAGGTGTCTGCGAAGAGTGGCATGATGGAGGAGTCAGCTATTGCAGGGAGAGCGAGTACCACACTTGAGGGGGCCGTCGCAGAAAGAACTTTGTCCATCACTGATCTATGGCATGATAGAGGAGCCCTTAAAAGATGCTGTCAGAGCAGAGAAACTCACCCGAATGAGGCTCAGTGCAGTAGACTTGGTCTCTCCCATTAAAGTCTTTAAAAATTGTCCACAGATACTTACATAGGTGGTTCCCTTACATAGATTGACACTTTAATGATCTTGATCCTGTCTCCCCCTAGTGGCTGGGACTATAACAGCCTGCTATCTGCTTACACCCAAGGGAGTTATTCGGTTAGCTCAAGTTGTAGAGGCTTTTGCTTAAGTCCTGGGTCTGATGGTCTTAGACAGCCATGGGGTCTGTATGTGGACGTGGTTTGCCATACCAAAGGGCATGGGACTGAGCTCAGATTTTCATGCCACTTCTAGGGAGGAATTCACAGGCAGGCTGTGTTGAAGGGCAGAAGAAACTAGAGACAGACCAAGCTATTAAAATTTAGCTCCAATTTTGACCCCTGCTTTCTCCTCCACCGAGCTCAGAACGGTCTGATCCAAAGCTGCGGTTCTGCCACAAGCGTGGTGTTCTGGGCTGCCTCCCCCACAAAATCAAACTCTGGGGCTGTTTGGATCCAGGAGTCTGGGTTTGGGGGCAGCCTCCTTTCCAATGCACAAACTGTAGCCAAGACTAACAGCAAGGCGGCAAATTCTAAATAAACGTGCCGCCGAGCAGGATCCTCACCCCTGCAGCCTCTGAGAAAATCCACATGGCCTGTGACTCAGAGCTGAACTTTAATGTTATCCCATTTGTCTGAGCTCATTCCTGGGGAGGAGAATTGCCCCAATGGGAGGCATCCGTGAATATGCATGAAGACTTCCCAGCCAGTTTATCAGTGTTCCTGTTCCCTGAGCGAGTTTGCTCAGAGAAGTTGATGCTACAGCTCTGAAACAGAAGCCTATATGAAAACAGAAGCCTGGATCAAATCTCCTTTCTAAACAGCTTTCTCCCCTTAGGGATCACTTGTGCTCTTGGCTGTAAAAGCAGAGCTTGGCTGTGGGCGTGCAGAAATTAAAATTCCTGTGTGCAGAGCTAACTGCCTGGACCCACTGCGTCTGCCCTCAAAGTATACATACAGGGCACCTTTTGATTTCAGTCAGAACTGCTGCCAAGCTTCTATGGAAAGATCTTAGCTGGCTGAAAATGCCAAGTGAAAGCCTAAGCGTGTTCCATGAAGAAAGAAGAGCTGAGTGGCGAGTTTTCACATGCAGATCTGGATTAGGTTTAAGCCTCATTCTGCTTTTGGGTTGCAGGGCAAACTAGGTCTTGGGTTTGCCAGAGGTGAAATCTCATGAGCTATTCCTATGGGAATATGAACAAAATGGCAGGAGCCTCATGAGATCAGCTAATTAACATCACAAGATTTCCACCATCTTGATGGCCAACATCTCACTAGACTGGTTAGATTCTTTCTAGATTTCCACTGTCTTGAGTGGTAGCCATCTCACCTACCTGCTTGTATTCTTGTGAGTTTTATCCCCATCATGGATTGAAATCGCTAAGAAATGGCTGTTCTGGAGAGATTCCCTCAGTTTGGGATTTGGCCAAACCAGATGCGAAAAATTAGGCTCCTTCCTATTTCGGAACTGGCCTACAGCCAAAACCTTTGGGGTGGTGAGTTCCGATCCAGGAATTTAAACCTGAACACCCCCAAAATTTGGGGAAGCAGGTTCCTGTTTGGTGCCATGTCTAATCCAGAGGGAATTATTTTAAAAGGGTAAAAGAATGAATAATGCTTCTTAGGAATTATTTAAAATAGTCCATTTATAAAAACAGATAATCTGGCTTTCTGTAGCCAGGGATGCTAGTGTAACCCACTGGTGAGTGTATTTCCACATTCCTCTTTCTGCCTGATTCACAGAGGATTCGAGTCTGTCACAGCCCTCAGAATCCTCCACACCGAGCTTGACTCTTTAGCTCAAGCTGTAGCGATTTGTGCTTTATAGCTCTGGCAGTCCCTGGTACAATCTTTATTGTGTCAGCTAAAATGGCAACTGTCAAATTAGGCCAGGTCCAGTCTGGAAATGCTTTGCTTGTGTAGCTATACTGACAAAGCCTGTTAATGGAGAGACCAATTATACTGGCAAAAAATGTGTTTTTGCCTGCACTGTTTATACGAGTTCCCTGAGTAAGATAAACTATAGCAGCAAAGGCATTTTTATGCGAGTAGAACTAGGGATTTTGTTGAGTATAGCAATGTTGCAAGGAATCCCACTCCTAACCAGCATTGCTTTACTGGCAAAAGTTTCTAGTGTAGACATGATTTGGGTATGAAAGCAGAGATGTTTCTCTGCTCCCATCACTGCTTCATATCGCTGCATGTCAGCTCAGCCCTTTGGTTGATTGCACCTTCTCATGCCACTGGAGAGCCACTAGTGGGCACGTTGGTGCTGGAGGTGTTGCCTTTTGAGTGAGACTTACAAAATGGATGTCCTGACCCCCTGTTGTCATTTTAAAGATCCCGTGGCACTTTCAGAGGAATAGGTCGATCAACCCAGGTGTTGTCCTCAAATTCCAACTCAGGCTTTTCTGTTTCCTCAATTTCCATAGGATACGGGACTCTTTTTTACTTCTTGCCCATTGCTATTGCTGTGTGTTGCTGTACACTCATAAACAGTTGTTATGTTCCACTCCAGAGGTGGCTGCATTTCAGTTGTGGCTTGGACGATGCTCATAGATACTCTTTTACCTGGTGGATGTGGTTTGAGGTATATTGAGTCAATATTTAGAAAGTGCTTTGGGATCCTCCCATGGGAAGACTAAAGAAAGCACAAAGTACTAATGCTAATCATTCCCCTCTGGGTTTTCAGTCTCCGATTCTCTGTCTCTTTCATGTAATTTGATTAACTTATCTCATTTCCTGTTCTCTCTCTGATGTCTCCTAGAAGATGCACCACCCTGGTTTTTTATTGCAGCCCAAGATATCTGTAAATTATGGGAGGGAGTTTGGGAAGTGTAACCTTGTCATAGTTCTATGTTTTGATTGGTTACTCTCTCGGCCTCTGGTTCTCCTAGTGGAGACCAAGTTGCGTTTCTTCTGACCCACTGTAAAGAGATGAGCTAGTTCAAATTATCAAGAAAAATGGTTTGGCTCTTACAGGCCACCCACAGAGTGCTGAAACATCCCCAGATATCTTGGCCCAGACCATGACCGCAGCTCATAAGGTGCTGATTGGGACGGTGTGAAACCTAAATGGTTTTAGCATATATGAAGTTGAACTGAAGCAATGGGTTTGCTTCATGTAGGTTCTTGACGCTCTGTGGTAGAATCACTTTGAGTCCCAAGTTAATGCAAATCCAGATATTCAAAGAGTCTGATTTTCAGCCAGGACTATTTTTTTTTATTGCTCCCACAGTTTGTTGGTGCAAATAATTGATGCCCCATTCCAGCAAAGCACTTACACCTGTGCTAAGTCTGAGCACGTAAGTAGTGGGTCTGCTTAAAGTTATGCTGGTGCTTTGCTGGAAGGGAGCCTAACTGAGGTTAGTTAGATGTCTGACCTCCTGAACTGCACCAAACCAATAGCGTCCTCTCAGTGGCATAGGAATATATTTGAGTACAGAAACCCATGTGTGGGCTATGGGAAACTGAGGCATCACTTGACAAAGGCACCTACAGCCAAAATGTTGTTTTGAACCTGCTCTCACTTACACCCATTTTCTACTGGTGTAGTAGCTCTATTGAGTTGTTGCACCTAGGCAAGTCCGATACGAATCCGACCCTTGTGCTCTTATCTTCCCGTTATCAGTCATGACCTTGCTGCTTAAATGGCTTTATTCCTTCAAAAAATAAACAAAAGTTGGACGAGTTTTGATTTTTCCAATCCCCTACCTGGCAGCGCTCCTAGAATAGCCATGAGGCTCACACAGATTTTATCATAATATTTGGTATTTCTATAGCCCCTTTCATCCCAAAGTGCTTTGTAAACTGCAGGCCCACCCTCAAGTCAAGGCTCCTCTCCAGTGGAGCACACTTGCTCTTTAAGGAACCAATCCTGCAAGGTGCTGAGAATCTCCCATATGACACACAGCACCCCTTTCCCTGAAGTCAGTTGGAGGTTGGGAGTTTGCAAATAGAAGGGGTCACAAGCACCAGTGTTGTGAAGCTACAAGTTTTATGCTTTGCTCTACTCACCCAGCTCGAATGAGCAGTAACCGCCAGTATCAGGAGCATTCATTTCCATCAACTGCCTTTAAACATCCTCGTGATCCCTGCCTTTACATCAGCCCCATGGGCATGAAGTGGCAATCAACATATGGAAGCAGCACCTTCCATATCTTGGGGTAATTTATGAAGTTTATAATTTGTCCCTTAAAATTGGCTTTGGGCCCATTGCTGTGGCCACAACGTGAGCAGGTCATTAAGGAGTCTGTTTGGATGAGCACCTGGGATCCTTTGCTGCGCAGGTGTTGGGATGTGAGACCCCTGGCGCGTGGCAGCTTTTTATACCCGTTTTGCACAGGTGCAAATGATGACACAAGGTGCAAGAGAGCAGGGAATCCATTCCAAGGAAGGGAGTGGTGATGTGAACATCTGTGCCTCTTGACACGCGGCTTGTTGATTTTGGTTGAGCGGCGCTCCTGGGTGGAAAAACACATTTTGGTCAGTGGGAGGGATGGCGATGAATTTGGAAATTACATTTTTTTTTTTTTTTTCAAATCCATCTTGGCTTTATGACACAGTTCTCCTCCGCTGAGCTGGAGGACAATTATGGGTCCAGGCTGGGCAGCAGGCCTGGATCCTGTCTCAATAAAGGCATTCAGAACTCGGCTTCATCCCATACTAAGAATCTTTCTCCCCTGTACGTGAGGCATTTCTGAAAACTCCAGCTCTTGTGCTAAATTGTTTATCAAGAAGTGGATAACCGCTTAGATGTGGGTGATAAAAATACCCCTTGGCCCCGTAATTAAATGTGACACTCGACAAACTCCTGTATCGCTTGGGTATGAAACCCTACCAGATCATCGGCAGGTCACGGAAACCACACAAAGAGCGTTCAGTGTGAATGCCCAATCTCAGCTGTTTCACTTGGAACTCTATCCTTTGAGCATGAGGAGATTTTAATCTTGTTTTCCTTAAAATCGCCACAAAGAACCCCTATCCTGAACGCATTAACCCTTTCAATGCAGGGCTGAGTGTAGCTTTGTGTTTTCCCCCGGGAGGCTAAATGATGGGTGTTGGGGGCTGGGGAAGACTGACAAGGAGTCCAGTGGGTGTAATGAGTCATGCACTGCTGATGAGGAGCAGGGTATTAGTCTAACCCCAACAGGAGTCAGTGGGAGTTTTGTTACTGACGGCAGTGAGAGAAGGCCCGAGTTGATCTGTTAGGGAGAGGGGGAATCCTTTCAGAGCTGATGTGAATGTGATGCTAATGAATATCTTGTTAGTGAGTTTTCCAGGGTGTCGCACTACAGCTTGCTACTATCACCTCTCCTCTGCACCACAAGTTCCCCGTAACAAAGCTCTCTCCCTTCTCATGCCCTGGATATTTTGGCCGGCACATGGAAAAACTTGCAAATGCAGCATCACCTCATCCAAAGTAAACTCACTCGCTACCCCGGTGCTGACCCCTGTGGGATTATTAGCTCTGGAAGCCACTTGTCCTGCCTCCTGCCCAAACCCCCACCCATAGCCCTGTCAGAAGTCATCTCTTCTCCGGCCTCTGAGATGCCCAAATGTTGGGATTCCCTGCAGTGGAAATAGCCTCATTAGTTCTCTCATTCTCCTGAAACTGGGGAATTGACCATTTCCACTGGGAGTAGATAGGGAACCCAGTTTAAATCAACAGGCACATGCTCCAGGGAGCTCTGCATGGGGCTGTGGTGAGATGCTAGCCAGGACCAGAGCAGAAGGTCTTTATTGGTAAAAGGGAAAATCCAAGGGCTTAGATTCCTTGGTGTCTGGAAAAAAAAACCCACACGCTCCTTAGCGAGAGATCCTTGAGAGACGCTCAAGTGGAAGGAAGCCCATTAACCCTTATAATGTCGGTCCTTTTGCCACAAACTTGTGCTGCTGGAATCTGGTAACAGCCCACTGAACCCAAAGGGATGTTAGGGTGTTGCCACTGTACTCAGCATCACGGCATGTGTCCTGCCTGGCTGTGCATGGAACATTCAGCAGCAGGGCAGCTGTGTTCTAACTGGGCATACCTGGAAAACGTAGTCAGCAGGACCGTCCAACCGTGCTACCCTGATGTCCGGGGAGGTAGCAGTTGTTCTGTCTGGCTGTAGCTGGAAAGTTTAGCAGTGAAGCATCTCAAACCCAGTTCTTTTAGAGCTGGTTGCAAGATCTGCTGACCTCCCATACACACGTGTAGATAAAGGGAAGGCAATTAAGTGATTATCCGCTAATGAATCAAAATTAGAATCGGCCAGGCCGAGTTGCCTGGGAATGAGGCCAGCCTTTAAGCATCTGGTGAGATAACATTATAGTGCTTTCATCTAAGAGCTGAAATAATAGAATACATCAGTGATACATCTAGACTGGGATCATGGGCAGATGAGGGGGAAAATAGGTATTTCCATCAGTCAGGGGAACGCTTTGAGACTTTCTCCTCACTGCCAAGGAAAGTTGCCAATAGAAAGTTTCATCTCCCTACCATATCATTGGGCAGATGTGTTTTTAGTGTCACTGGTGTATGGGTACAAGAAAGTGGAGCCCCCACTGTTCTGGGGACCGGGAGTGGGGCTGGACAAAATTTTTCTATCAAAACTGTTTTTTGCTGGAAAATTGAGGGGGGTTTTCCTGCAAAATATATTTTTCTTTTTTTGCAAGAAAGTGTCTGCTGGAAAATGTTAATGTTCGTCAATAAGTCAATTGCCCAAAAACGGAAGTATTTTGGGTTTTGATATTTTGATAAGTCAATTTTCTGCAGAAAATGTTGACCAAATAAAGGTGGTCAATTTTCAATGGAAACTAAACTTTATTTTCCAACCAGCTCCATCTGTCATTTTAAAAATAACGCCCCGCCACCGTCTTTCCCACCCTCACACACACACACTTGGGAACTGGATATGTTTTCCCCTGGAGTGCCACACACTATGCAAACATTCATTGTACCAACAGTGGCATACAGCTGTCAGTATTCTCATATAGGGACATTCACCTTACGAACACAGATCACTTAAAGGATTAACAATGCCGTGTGCTTACATATCACACATACTTTCAAAATTGTCAAAGTACTTCGCAAATCTGAGTAAATACAACTAGCTTCATTTTACAGATGAGGAAACTGAAGCATTCAGAGGGGAAATGATTTACTCTGGGTCTCATACACTGAAACAATAGCAAACCCAAGCATAGAACTCAGGTTTACTAAAACCCGGTCCCCCACGCTAAGTCCCTACTCAGAACTGTTGTATTTTATTAGGATGTCAGGTTAGTTTGTTATTATCTGAGGCATATCAGTAGAAGTAGTGCTGGAGTGAGATTAATATTATCATGTTGTATTAAGGAAACTAATCGATTTATGGTGCCCTGGAGCACTGGATGGATGCTCATTTGTGCTTTATAAATAAATAAAACCATAACAGTGCCATGCTTTCCCCAAATCTTAAACTAACCTTGTAAATGAAGAGAAACCTTGTTCAAGAGAGGACTGAAAGCCAGAGTCTTGTTTAATGAATACATGAACTGTATCTACCTTTCAACTGTCAAAGATCCCAGCTGGCCCTCCAGCAGAAATTTCCTTCAGAGGAAAGCTCTTAGAAAGAGACAGCCAGAGTTGAGGGAAACTGTTATCTGATGGCAGATCTCACTTATGCCTTCAGGGGTTCAAATACACATTTCACAGAGATTTTTAAAAGCCAATTATTGTTATATGTAGAGACGGGCAAAGCCTATTGGAGAAATGAAGAACCAACCTGAATTTTCACCCAATACTCGGCTCTTAGCTCTTTTATTTCCATTATCTTTTTGTTTATATCCACGGCATATAAACAGAAGTTAAATCAAAAACATAACTACTCTTGCTAGAAAGTTGTAACATAACACTGCTTTATTTCTTAGACACAAGAACCCCCAAACCAGGGAAAGACAAAGCAGGCTGCTCCTTAAGCAGAGAGGCACAATTCACCCCAACCTGCTCCAGTCAGGCTCTTTGCAGACTGACTGCTGAAGAGACCCAGATCACACACTTCCCTACAGGACCCCTTAGCCTGCAAACAGGACCAGGAAACGTTTACCCTTAAAGTGACAGCTGGAAATTTTAAACACAGTTTGTAATGTATCACACTTTTTAGTGCCCTTCTGTCCTGTGTAATCCTGAGTTCTGTCTGAGAGCAGATTCATAAGCCCCAAAATACCACGCTAGACGCTGATCCTTCAGTTTTTTGGCCTAGCTGGTAGCAGAGAGCACCAGAAATCTCATAGGAGAAATTGTTCCCACCAGATTCACAACCTAGTTTTGCAAGTTTAAGAGCTTCAGATGAGGTTCAAAGAGTTCAGGATGCTTGTCCGAATTGAACCTCGGCACATTTAGAAGCTCATGCATTACCCACAATGAGGATCAGAATTATAGCATATAACTGCTAATAGTAATATGTCATGAGGCTGAGGAGGGGCAAAGGGGCAAGAGATGCATTTTTCATGCTCTGGAAAGTACATCAGATGATTGAAGGCCTGAATCAGCCATTGGGCTTCTCTTTCTTTCTTGTGCAGCTATTTACTGCCTACAGATCCTGGCAGGGTGCGAAAGCACCAAGACCAGCTGCATTAGAGATGTATTTCCTGGAGACAGGTGAAAGGGTCATCAGCGGGAACTGAACCTAGGACTGCTGGAGCTAACATATATACAGCTACAGCTGGAGCTAAAGAAGCAGGCTTCCTGGCTGTTGCCTGTAGGTAACTGTAGGATGCAATGTGTGCAGATGCATTTCCTTCTCTAGGGCTGCCCCCTCAGCCTCTTCCCATAAGAGGCCAACAGCTGGCGTTCTACAGCTCTCCCAGCCTGCTGTGCTCAGCTCCCGTCGTGCGTTGGCAGCTGTGAAGAAAAGGCGGCTCTGCACCCTCTGAACTAACAGCGGCATCCTAAGGATTTGGATGCTTTGCTGAACCCCTGCAAAGCTCCAATGGTGCCTTGTGATTTGGTCTCTTGCTGTGGGCCGTGCTTTCAGCCTAAGGTCAGGCCTCTGAGGAGTTCCTCCTGTCTCTCCCTAAACTGCAGCATAAGCGGAAAAAAGCTACAGCTCCACCCCGGGCCCCAAGGAAATGAATGATGCTCTTCAGCAGACATAACCCCTCCCCCCCTCACGCCACCATCAGTACTGGGCTTGATATGCAGACGGCAGATCTGTCTGGGGTTGGGGCTGGGGGAGGGGGCTGGGGGGTGCCGAGCAGCACTGATAACGGGACCGGAAACCCATCAGAGACACCCAGCCCAGGCCCTCTGGGCCTCATCAAAATTACCTGCCAAAAGAGGCTTTGCTCCAGACCTGCACCTTGTCAGCCTTTATGGTAATAGGAAACAGCTGCTTGTGGGGGAGGGCGAAACATAAGTGAAAGGGGATTGGGAGAAGGGGGAGAAACTATTCATAATTTTTTGCTCCTTGCACAAGGCTACAGTGTACATGGGGTAAGGAGAACGGAGATCTTTAAAGGGCCAGCAACAGGAATTCTCAGATGTTGAGTTCTGATATCTGCCTAGCAGCTGGGCTGTTATTAATTCACCTACCGATCTGTTTAAATTGGGCGGTTAATTTATTTTCCTGCGTGGGATGCTGCTAAGTGTCTGGCAGCTGTTTCTGTCTGCCTAGCATTTAAGAAACCCACTCGCACCTAGGACTTCCTGGTCGTTGCCGTTCTTCAAGCCATGCCCCTCTTGGAACAGCACAGCAACATCAACAATAGAATTTGGAACCTCCTGCAGGGCTCTGCTAAAGGAGAATCTCCCATAGCTGTGAGCACTACAAGGTTTATGACACAGCATTGAGCTGTTGTGATTTCAGGCAGGAGAAAGCAGTGATGTGCGCATGCACGCCAACACACTAACTAGTTCGTTACATATGTGTTTGTACAATGCCTAACACAATGGGATCCTGATCCATGATTGGAGAGCCCGTATAGTGTCCGAAGCAACCCCGAGATCTGCACCGTCGTGTACTTGGGTCTGAACTGCTGAGCTAAGATCCAAATCCTGCTCAGAGCTTTCCCTATCTTTAATTACGTGCAAAGCATTGTAGGTACAGTTTACCAAGCTCCTAAAGAGACCAGGTCCCCATGCCAAAGAGCCTACAATCAAATCCTGACAAGCCCAATATATGGGACAACAGTTCACCCATAAGAAGATAAGTGGGGAGTTCAATGTATTGGGAAGGTTTTGGGTAAGGGTAGAATACTCATTGCTAAGGGAGTAGGATGCTTTTCCAAATGGTGGTAGCCCAAGGAACATGGGCCAAAGCAGAAGGTAGGAAGAGAACAGAAAGGTTCAGTGAAAGCACACAAATCCAGCCAAGGCTAGTTATCCCACAAGTGCATGGCAGTGAAAAGATGGTCATATTTGCCCTGATGACAGTCACTGATGCTCAGTTCCTTGTGTAGTTGCTATAGGGTAAACCCCTAGGCTAGACAGGCAATGCTGGTATTGATGCAACTCATCCCAGTTTCAATCAGGTGTGAGCTGCACTAGTGCAAAGCCTTCTCCTACAGCAGGAGTGGCCAATCTGTGGCTCCAGAGCCATGTGCGGCTCTTCAGAAGTTAATATGCGGCTCCTTGTATAGGCACCAACTCTGGGGCTGGAGCTACAGGCACCAACTTTCCAATGTGCCGGGGGGGGTGGTCTCACTGCTCAACCCCTGGATCTGCCACAGGCCCTGCCCCCACTCCACGCCTTCCCATCCCCTCCCTTAAGTTTGCTGTGCCCTCGCTCCTCCCCCCGCCCTGAGCCTCCTGTATGCCATGAAACAGCTGATCAGGAGGCAGGGGGGGAGAAGGAGGTGCTGATCGGCAGGGCTGCCGGTGGGTGGGAGGCGCTGGGAGTGAGAGGGAAACTGATGGGGGGCTGCTGACATATTACTGTGGCTCTTTGGCAATGTACATTGGTAAATTCTGGCTACTGCTCAGGCTCAGGTTGGCCACCCCTGTCCTACAGGCTTTACTTGCTTACACAAGATCTTTCAGCTGTGATGGTGACTGGGTGCCCATGACTGGAATCCCCACTATGGACAAAAACAATGTGTATTGATAAACACAGAGTAATGCTCATCCCCCCTGCCTGACTCAAATGCTCACACTGCCCGATAATAATGGGTCCATGACTTTGGCCTGGCCTACTCCACAAAGTTTTGCCGGTTTAGCTATGTCAGCTAGGAGGAATCAGAGGCTTGTCCATCTGATATCGATCCTGGGCAAGATAATGGAGCTGCTGGTATAGGACTCAATTAATAAAAAATTTAAGGGAGGGTAATATAACGAATGACAAACACCATAGGTTTAGGGAAGATAAATCCTGTCAAACTAACTTGATTTTTTTTTTTATATTACAAATTTGATTGATATAGGTAATAGTGTTGATGTGATGTACTTAGACAAATGCCTTACATCAGTCTTTGTCCCACATGGCATTTTTATTAAAAAAAACTAGAATGAGAAAATTTTCCATTAAACACATTGAGTGGATTAAAAACTGGCTAACTGATAGGTCTCAAAATGTAATTGTAAATGGGGAATTGTCATTTGTGGATACTGTGATAGGGTGTTCTGTGGCCGGGCAGTCTAGTGGCTAGATCATCGGGCTTTCAGCCTGTAAGGCCAGAGGGAGTATTAGGGGCACCTAGGCCCTCCCTCTCCACTGGGTCCCAGCCCAGGGTTCTGTGTAGGTCAACCCCCAAAATGGGGGTGGGGTGGAAGGATCAAGACCAGTTTCCCTGGGCTACTTCCTCCAAGTCTCTTTAGTTTGGTGCATGGCCCAACTAGTCCAGTTGTTGTCCCACAGCTGTGCTTATTTGCAGACTCCACATGGCAGGGGAAGCTTTACTTGCCTCAAGTGGCTGTGCTGACTGGCAAGTCGCTGATCTGTCTCTTCCAGCAGGCAGGCAGAGAGCTCTTGCCCCAACAGAGCCAGGCCCCCTTCTTTTCTCCCTCCTCCATGCCTGGCATTGGCCGCAGGTATAGCAGGGCAGGGCTAGCTGAACCCCAAGGTTTTCTTTAGCCCTGGCTGTGCCGGACGGCAGTTTCTCTGCTCCCTCACAGATACGTAAATGGGAATCTCAAGTAAGAGTAGAGAAGTTATTTTACCTTTCTGTT
The DNA here is from genome assembly GCF_027887155.1 of Malaclemys terrapin pileata. NCBI lineage: Eukaryota > Metazoa > Chordata > Testudines > Emydidae > Malaclemys > Malaclemys terrapin. The sequence continues at coordinate 20,942,721 of NC_071519.1, forward strand.
TGGCAATGGTGTGGCTGCTGCTGGAATACTCTGTTCAGTTTTGGTGTCCACAGTCCAAGAAGGATGTTGATACACTGGAGATGGTTCAGAGAAGAGCCACAAGAATGATTAAAGGGTTAGAAAATCTGCCTTATAGTGATAGACTCAAGGAGTTCAATTTATGTAGATTAACAAAGAGAAAGTTAAGGGGTGAGTTGATCATAGTTTATAAGTACCCACATAGGGGACAGATATTTGATAACGGGCTCTTCAATCTTTCGGAGACCAAGCTAACAGCATCCAATGCCTGGAAGTTGAAGCTAGACCAATTCAGACTGTAAATAAGGCATAAATTTTTAACAGTGAGGGTAATTAATCACTGGAGCAATTTACCAAGGATCGTGGTGGATTCTCCATCACTGACAAATTGTAAATCAAGACAGGATGTTTTTCTAAAAGGACTGCTCTCGGAATGATTTGGGGGAAGTTCTCTGGGTTGTGTTCTACAGATGATCACAGTGGTCAGTTCTGGTCTTGTATTTTCGAGTGTGGGGAAAAATCACCCCCTACAAACCATGGCTATGCCAGCAGAGTCCCCAGTGTGGACACAGCTATGCTGACAGAGTGCGTTTGTTGACAGAGCTAATGTTGTTGAGAGAGGCGATGTGGTTGGGCCGGCAGAAGAACTCCTTCTGCTGACTTACGTTGCATCTATTCTACAGGGGGTCTGCCAGAATAGCTATACCGGCCAGGACTCTGTAGTGTAGGCAGACCCTCAGCACAGAGCAAGCGCAGGCTGGAGTTTTGTGATCTTCTGGATAACCACTGAAATGAGACACGAGACATTAGGCCCGACTGTTGAGCATGCCTGCTTGAACTATCCGGAACTCTTGGGTCTGTAGCATGGGTCTGGCAACCTCGGGTTTAGAGACACCCTGGGCACGCTTCTGTTTTTACAGTCCTTCCTTCTCCTTGCCCCATCTCCAGCCCCCTTTCAAAGCCATTGGGACTCCAGCGAACCTCCTCTCCCTGTTCCAATGCTCGACCGTAGCTGCCAGTTTTACTTCCCTATGCTCACAAGTGGGAGCTGCCCAGGTCTCTCCCGGGCAATCCCATCAGCTCATTTATAGCATCAGATGGAGCCTCCGGCACCAGCCCTGAGAGCTGCAGGGGCTCCGCTGCCATCCTGGCCTTATCAGCGCATCAGCGAAAAGGAGTTTCACCTTTGTGAAAGAGGGTGAACCCTGCGATGAAATGGGGTGTGTGGAGGGTACGCTTGCGTGAACAGTATTATTACGGCACCAGCTGTGTAATTAGATTAGCCAGGCTCGCTTCCAGTAATAGGGGGCTGTTGGTGAGTTTTAATTAAAACCAACTTCACAGTGCCAGCAAGCACGGTAGAGCCCAATGAGGAATGTTAGAGGTAATTTCCAAATATGGCTCTGCATGCTAACAGATGGTAGGTGCAGTACATTGTCCAAGGGCATTGTTGTGTTCAAAGAAAATAATGAGCAATAATGACTCATCGGGGGAAGTGTCTACGAATCTCTGCCAGCTTCCTCCGGAAACTGTGGAACATCCTAGATTGTGTTTGTTCATCCTTGAACAACCCCTGAATCGCCAGAAGGGTCATGGAACAGCAGTCTCTTTCTGCATGTATTGTATGCTGCCAGGAAAAGAGGGGTCTAGTGGCTAGGCGGCTGGGCCTTGGAAAATTTACATATTATTATCTCTGCACCTGACCTGGTATGTAATATTGGGCAAGTCACTTTTCCTCTATTTACACTGTAACTAGTTAGGGCGGGTCTCTGGCCCATGTGTTTGTACAGCACCTAGCACAATGGGGTACTGTTTGAGAAAATCATTAAGTTGCAAAGCCAAGCACTCAAACGTTAAGCAATGCCAGTTTTACGGTTGCCTATGCGACGTCAATTCTTCCCCTTAGTGCATCCAACCTCTGCACTGAATGAGGCGGGTGTCCCATGGAAAAACTAGTACGTGATCAGGTAATTAAAGACTGTAGCGTAATGCAGACACACAAGGGGGCTGAATTAAGGATGCACAAGCCACTACAAACCTAGCATTTCTTAATTTCTGTGTACTGTGAGTACGGTCAGTAGAGGTTTCTTTTTCAGCCTGACACTATCTAGTCTATTCCACTTCTGCCAAATTAGGAGCATTCATAGACTCGTGGATTGCAAAGGCTGGAAGGGACCATCGATCGTCTAATTTGACCTCCTATCCAATACAGGCCAGCGAACTGCCCCCAAATAATCCCTAGAGCAGAGCTTTTAGAAAACCATCCAATCTTGATTTAAAAATGGTCAGTGATGGAGAATCCACCATGACCCTTGGTTAGTTGTTTCAATGGTATTACTCTCACAGTTAAAAACGTGCACCGTATTGCCAATATTATACTGTCTATGGTTTTTAACAACCTAGTTTTAAAAGTCTCAAGTGATGTGGCTTCCACCAGTTGCACCGGGAGACTCTTCCACAGCCAGATACTCTCACACTAGGAGGGGACTTTCCTGATAGCCTCAAGTGCTGCTTTTTCAATGGAGTTCAAGTTTCTAGGTCCTCGAACCCCATGAAACAGATTTTGCTCTCGCTCTTTCTCAATCCTGGTGCTGTTCTTGGGTTTCACAGCTCATTTCAGCTGAACTTTGAGTCATCTTGAGTGCATTAAAGAGGATTCTTTTATACTGTCTCCAGTTTTTAATGCATGAGTGTAGCTGCGGGCTCCACTTTAAAAATAACTGGCCTTCTGGATGCCAGGGAGCTCCTCTCAACTAACGGGGTCACATACTTCAGTTCCGTGTTTGTTTTGTGGTGGTCTTGGATATACCTTGGTTAGGTCCTTTTCTACCTCATTAATTGAGCAATTATTTTCTCCAGAAAGTGGGACAATTCCAAGAAACCTTCCCTGCAAACTCTTTATCTCTCAAAGCTGTTTTACTCTAAGGACTGTTCCTTTTCTACTACACTTACACTGACCAGTTCTTTGCCTCCCATGTGAGGAAAGCTAAACAGCGCCAGCAAGTATATCCTTACAGGAATGCGTGATTCCAGACTCATGGTAAACCCCTCACAGCCATGTCCACAGACCCAGGTTTTGTGCTTTATCAGCACACGTTGCTGATTTGGCATATGCTGTGTGGTGGTGACCTTGGGGGAAATATGTCAACAGACCTTGCAGGGTCAGTGTCTAGCAATGGATGCTATAGAAGATCAAGTGAAAAGGACAGACCAGATATCTTCAGTTCCCCTTTAAGAGGGCCTGTAAAATCACCATTCCAATAAACTCTTGGCATGGAATATGCTCCGTGTCCTTTTGTTTCAGCAGTTTTTGATGGTTGGGTTTTCTCCAGTCTCCCCAGCTAAGATCACGGAAAGCTCTGTCGCTCTATCTTTCTGCTCAGTGCAGGCATTTCTACAATGCTTGTCACCACTGTATCTGAGCACCTACCCATGGATCATGGAAAAAATACAGCCCAAATTTGTTTCATGATGTTTATCTTTAACCTTGAGATAGACCTTCTTTATAGCAGTGTACTTCCATGCTCCCAGAGCAATCACTGCTCAGGTGTTTAGATACAGTGGGGATACAAGTTAATTTTTGAGTTAGCTAAGACCACCGTGGTATCAGTGCTTAGATCCTTCAGTGAAGGGTGCTATACAAAACCTCAAAATAGATACATAATTTTTGTTGTTAGATTTGTATCTCAGTACAGTCCAAAGACCCCTCTCATGATTGTGGCTGCTTTGCGCTAGGCACTGTACAAATGTGACCCATACTAGGCGATTCTAGGTCTTTGTGTCCCTCTGGCAGCTAATCCACATGCTTAAAGTGGTCTTTAAAAAGTGGGGGGAGGTCTATCACCATCTGTTAATGGCAACTTTGGGTAAGACGGTGTATCCCTCAACAACCCAGTTTGATTTTTATTTTTTTCTTTACTGTCTCTGCAACCCCCAGTCCCCTTCCCCCCCAACTTTAAGCACTTCATGAATCAGCAACTGCTTCTAGCTATGTGACTCAGTTCCCTACCTGACATGGTAGGGAGTGCTGCTTTTAGGTTACAGTCCAAATCCTGCAGTTGGCCAAGTAAGTTACATAAACACATAAGAACAACCTGGGATATACACTAGTGAGTAAGTAAGACAAGCAATCAGCAGGGACTCTGGTGCTGTTTTGCAAATAATGGTATGTGAGGAAATTGCTTCTTTTTCTTTTTCATAAAAATCCACAGAAATTCTGTACAAATAACTACATGAAGAGAAAGGTGTGCCCGCAAAGTGAAATATAGGAAACGACAAACGTTAGCACTGTGCTCTTGTGCATAGGCATCAGGAAGCAGCTTTTATGAATTTATGAATGATCATCTAATTAAACTCATCCACTGTTTCTAAATTGTTCTTCTTTATTAATTCTAATTATTATTATTTATCCGTATTGCAGTAGCACCTCGGAGACCCAGTCAGAGACCCCATTGTGCCAGGTGCTGTACAAACAGAATGAAAAGACAGTGTCTCTTCCAAAGTGCTTACCTCTTCTGTCTTCTCTTCATTGATAAATGCACCTGTATAACCAGGAATACTACTCTATTCTACTAGGTTAGAGAAAACTTATTTTCAATATTTTGTGAAGCGCTCCTAAGGCACTAGCCCTGCAAACACGTATACACATGCTTCACTTTACTACCATCAATACTACCACTGATTTCAAAGTTCAGGGTCTATCTGTCATGAGAACTAATTTTACAGTACTGATTTAAACAGACCTTAGAGACACAAGGTGGGTGAGGTTATATCTTGTATTATTATATTACGTCTTATATTAACCCACCCACCTTGTCCCAAGATATTAGAGAAACTGGTACCGCTACAACTATGCTGCATTAAACGTACTTTCACAGTGTTCATGAATAAAAAATACAAGTCATAGTGTAAGTGATTAGTTTAAAAATCACCAAACATTTTCAAAATGTGGAAGCTATTGAGGAAATCTGAACGCTTCTGTGCAAATTTCCATTATTGAAATTCAGCCTTTTTCAACATTTTAAATAAAAGCCAACCAAATCTATTCAAATTTCATGCACGGTGAAATTCACCCCACTCCACAGACCCTGTGCAAGATTTGCCATGCCACACTGCAGCTCTCTCTCCTAAAAAGTTCCTCGGCGTGTGTGTTTGTCTATATATGGACTCATATATATATTGTCATTTCTTCAAATTTCCCCAATTTAGAAGTAAACACATTTTTGTTTATTTTTTCTAACTTCCAGCTCTACAAACTCATCCTGGGATCTGAGATCCCAGTTCTGTCAAGACTTAAGCACATGCTCATCTTTACGAGCTATGCGTATTTGCGTATTCCCTGGCTTGTGCTTAAATCTTTATAGGATCAGGGCCAGAGAGCCAACTAGCACTGTAGCCTTCTTATAGCTTATCACCACTAATGAAGATTCTACAGGCCCAATGCTGCCCTCATTGACTTCTCTGCAGCCCCATCACCTTGAAATTAAGCCCTCAATGACACCCGAGGGCTGAATCTTGATTAATTGAGTTGATGTACAACGGTACAAAAGAACTAGACCCCCAGCTATACTCTGCCCTCAAGTTGCATTTGCAGATATGACACCCGTGGGAGGGACAATATCTTTTTCTTTGTAAGATCAGGAAATTTGAACTGGAAATGACTGAGAGACGATAAACATGGCACTCCACCGAGTGCTGGTGTTACAGACCCACTTTTGAGGGGAGAACTACACTTAAATCCCACCATAAGGCTGGGAATTCAAAGGAGACAGAGGGTCTGTTTTCACTGAAGAGTTAACTTTAGTCTGTCTATACTTGAGTTACTCCCCTCAAGTTAGGGCTAGTCTACATTGAAAAGTTACATCAGCATAGGGGTGTGAAATATCCACATCCCAGCGACACATAGTTAAACCATCCTAATCCCCGGTATCATCCACCTCGGGAAGGTGGATTAACTACAGGGACAGGGAACCCCTCCCGTCAGGGTAGATAGTGTCTACACTGAGGGCAGGTCTATGCTTAAAATGCTGATTCGGCACAGCTGCGCTAGTGTAGTGCTGATGTGAAGCCAACAGGCGACAGCTCTGGCTTTGTTAATCCATCTCTCTGAGAGGTGGTAGCTGTGTCGACGGGAGAAGCTTTCCTGTTGACATAGTGCTGTCTACACAGTGGTTAAGGTCGGTATAACTACATCGCTATGGGGTGTGGATTTTTCACACTCCATAGCGATGTCGTTATGCCGACACAGGTCTGTAGTGTACACCTGGCCTCAGGCGTTACAGCATTTCAAATGTAGACAAGCCCTAAGTGGCTATAGTGAAGTACTGCAGCTACGTTGCTGTCATGTTGTAAGTGAAGACAAAGCGTGAGTCTAACCCCAGTGAGACTGACCAGGCTGTGAAATAAACCTCGAGCCTCTGTGTCCACGCTTGCACGGCACTCTCTCGTGAGTGGTGCTTAGATTTCTGAAGCACATTGTATGGTTCTTAGAGCTGCAGTAATGTAGAGCTGCCAGTCTACAAATTGTTTTCCTGTGAATTGTGGGAGAACTTGTTTGTCTTTTCTGGCCACACTGGGGGAATTGTGGGAAGGAGGAAGACTAGCAGCACTCAGGTGATGTTAGCCTGAGTCCTCACTACAGAGTGGTTGTGTTAGCGGATGATGAGCTGTGCTCATTCAAGATTTAGCCAGTATCCCACGATGGGCCAGCCAACATGTGTAAAAAGCACCAATGCACTTGGGTGAAGGTATTTTGTGGTGGACAGGACTTGAGTTAAGGGCAATTCTTGAGTTATAACTCTAGCTTTACAGTGAAGTCAAACCCTAGGGTAGATGGTTAGGTTACTTCTCATGCTGTCGTTTGGAAAGTGGAGGTGCATAACACGTTTGGTGGCTTCTACAAGGTGTTCTGTCCTGAAACAAACATGGCACATTACACAATAGGATGCTTGTGAGGGAAATGTCTGTCTGCCGTCCAGCCATTGTGTTTTAAGTCTCCCAGGGAGTTTTTCATCCTGCTGCTATTGGATCAAAATTAGAGATGAATCTTGCAGGGAAGCTGGAAGACATTCGGAGCAGATGATCATACCACTTTAGAGAGCGATGGGCGAATGTTTGAGAGAGTAGGACCTGTTTAATTAGAAGACAGATCACTTCATTCGACTTGAATTCGTACCATTTTATGTTTTTGATCAGTTGGAGATGCTTCATCTGAAAGGTGTTCAACTTCTTTTCAATCTTGCCAGTGAGGGGCCATGCTTAAGACTCAAAGGTAAGAGTATTGGCCACCAAAGAATTATATATCCTCAGCTTTATCTCTCTATTTATCAGGGTGCTTGTTTCATGAAAAACGTTCTTGATGAGGTGCCCCATTACTGAAGATGTTTTTGTAGCGCAGGCTTCAAGTTCTTTCTCAATGCCACTCATGTTATCAACAAGAGTTGAGGTCAGTGAAATCACTGAAAATCTTGACTAGGTGGTCACCTACGAGGAAGCTAAAGCCTGTAGCAGGTTCAAAATCACTAACTGAAAGAATTTTGGTTTTACCCCAGTTCAGTTTTGGGTAGTTAGGTATCGGAATACCATGGGCCTTATCTTCACTGTGAAAAAAGGTGTTTTCTCAACTTGAGTTAACTAACTTGAAGCACAGTCTAAGGAAGGAAAGACAATAACAGTAAACATAGCAATGGTTGAAGTGTTAAATGCCTTTTTTGTTTCAGTTTTAACCACAAATGCCTTTTTTGTTTCGGTTTTGTAGCTATTGGACGACCAGCATAGCAAACATCAGTGCAAACAGGGTAGGATCTGAGGTTAAAATAGGCAAAGAACAAGTTAAGAACTACTTAGACAAGTTAGATGTCTTCAAATTGGCATGGTCTGATGAAATACATCCTAGAATACTTAAGGGACTGGCTGAAAAGATCTCTGAGTCATTAGCATTTATCTTTGATAACTCATGAGGACAGAAGAGATCCCAGAGGACTGGAAAGGGGCAAAATAAGACCTTTTTATAAAAAGGGGAATAAGGACTACCCGTGGAATTATAGACCAGTCATCTTAACCTCAGTACCCGGAAAGGTAATGGAGCAAATAATCAATCAATTTGTAAGCACCTAGAAGATAAGGTGATAAGTAACAGTCAACATGGATTTGTCAAGAACAAATCATTTCAAACCAACCCACTATCCTTCCGTGACAGGGTAACAAGCCTTGTGGATGGGGGAAAGCAGTCACTGTGATATAGCTCAACTTTAATAAAACTTCTGATAATGTGTCTCACATGAGCTTCTCATAAACGAACTACGGAAATATTGTCTAGATGAACCTAGTATAAAGTGGGTGGGCAGCTGGTTGGAAAACCATTCTCAGAGAGTAGTTGTCAATGGTTCACAGTCAATCTGGAAGGGCATATCGAGCGGGGTACCCTACAGATCTGTCTTAGGCTTGGTCTATTCAATATCTTCATAAATGATTTGGATATTGCCATAGAGAGTACACTTATAAAGTTGGTGGATGTTACCAAGCTGGGATGGGTTATAAGTGCTTTGGAGGACAGGATTAGAATTTGAAATAATTTTGATAATCTGGAGAAATGGTCTGAAATAAATAGGATGAAATTCAATAAGGACAAATGCAAAGTACTCCACTTAGGAAGGAACAGTCAATTACACAAATATAAAACGGGAGATGATTGCCTAGGAAGGAGTATTGCAGACAAGGATCTGGTGGTTATAGTGGATCACAAACTAAGTATGAGTCAACAATGTAAGCTTGTTTGGGGTGGGGGAAGAGAACACTATTCTGGGATGTATTAGCAGGAGTATTGTAAGCAAGACACAAGAAATAATTCTTCCGCTCTACTCAGCACTGATAAGGCCTCAACTGGAGTATCATATCCAGTTCTGGGCACCACATTTTGGGAAAGATGTGGACAAACCGGAGAAAGTCCAGAGAAGAGCAACAAAAGTGATTAAAGGTCTAGAAAACATGACCTATGGGGAAAGATAGGGAAAAAACCTGGGTTTGCTTAGTCTTGAGAAGAAGATTGAAGGGGCACATAACAGTCTTCAAGTGCATAAAAGATTGTTATAGAGGGGAGTGTGATTAATTGTTTTCCTCAGCACTGAGGAGAGGACAAGTAGCAATGGGCTTAAATTTCAGGAAGGAAGAGTTAGGTTAGACAGTGGGAAAAGTTCCTAACTGTGAGGCTAGTTAAGCACTGGAACAAAATTACCTAGGGAGGTTGTGGAATCCCCATCATTGGAGGTTTTCAAGAACAGGTTGGACAAACACCTGTTGGAGATGGTCTAGATAATACTTAGTCCTGCCTCAGTGGATGGGACTAGATGACCTATTGAGGACCCTTCCAGTCCTATATTTCTATCATTCTATGAAGACAAGGCAGTTTGTATTTTCCACATGAGTTAGCAGGTTGAAGTAAGTCTCTAACTCAACCTGCTAACTTGTGTGAAAGCTACAAACGGCCTTATCTTCACTATGATTTTTCCTCAAGTTAGTAATGCACCTTTTTTTCACAGTAAAGGTGAAGTCTTGACATTCAGTGACATTTAGTCACCTAATTCCAATGAGGTGTTTTTTTTTTAAATCCCAGTTTAAGGGTTCAAGTGGTATAAAGGGACATGTGTGGTTCCTCTGGACAGGAATGGATTTCACCAGGAGAACTTTGACTGCTGCCTATCATGCTGACCAATATTATCTCCATTGTTTCCCTGTCTGTATTCATCTGTTGTCTCAGACTTAATTTGTAAGCTCTTTGGGGCAGGGACCATCTTTTTGTTCTGTTTGTACAGGACCTGGCACAATGGGGGTCCTGGTCCATGACTGGGGCTTATAGGGGCTACCACAATACAAATAAATAATACTAAGCTGATTTAACAGTGAGCTTCTTTGCTGCCTCCATGGATTCACATGATGCACCATTGCATGCAGACCGGCACTGGTCTGAGATGTCGTTAGAGTGGGCGCTATCTGGCTGAAGCAATACCTGGTACCGTGGAGTAAGCACTTATACTTTACAGATCTCCTATTCCTTATATTCAGACAATTAAAAAAATACTTGGAGGGTCTGTGAACACTCATTTGTACAGATTTCTTCTAAAAGAACCTGATTTGCAGTTGGACAATTAAACAAAGGCTGGGGGATCTGGGAACATCCATTCAATTCAGCCTGCAGTGCATTTGAGGAGATAACAGGCCTACAATGAGAAGGCTGCTAGTGACCAGGCAGTGCGACTAGTGGAAATCCTGCTGTATAAGAAATTCCTGGGTCAGGAGTCAGCCCCAAGGGCTGGGATATTTTTAAGTCTAAGACACATATCGGGTTATCCTTGGGAGACAATGCAGTTGTTGGGTTTTTCCACACGCTGTGCCTTTAAGACCCCGAGCTGCAGCCAAAGCTTCCCTTTTTTCCCAGCACTGGTCAAATGAACACGCAATTGAAAGCAGATGTGCCAGGCGGCGTCTTGTTGCACGGGGGCGAGCGGGGCACGGGGAAGGGTTAGAGTGGCGGGGGCTGTGCAGAGCCCAGCGTCAGCAGCCCAGCGCTCTCATCACTCGAGGGGGTCTGAACTCCGAGCTCTGCCAGCCTCGCGCTCCCAAAATGAACTCCTAACAGAAAACAGATGGGGGTGCTGGGAGTGGAAGGGGGGGGAAATGAAGAGCGGGGGAGGGAGCGAATGAGAATAAAGAACCTGAGAGCTTGGGCGTTGGAAATATATTGTCTGCAAGGAGAGTATAGGCGCCTGGGGAGGGAAGTAAAACATAAGAAGAGACAGGGCTTCTCCCAGCTGGAGCTAGCTTTCTTCTCCCCCAGTAATAAAAAAGCTCGATGCTACCCATCCCGCCCACCCCCAGTTCTCACAGAGATCACTCCCTGTGCTGCCCCCATTGGCTGCCCAACACCAGGGCCAGGAGAATCAGTGTGTGTAACACTGAGCACTCGTCTCCTGCTGGGGGCAGGGCTCCTCCTGCCTTATAGGGGTTCAGAGAGCACCCCCTCTTCTGCATAGAAGCAGAGAGCCCCACCCTGGTCCTGGGTGGGTGCAGAGCCCTCCTTGTGTGATGGCAGAATGGGTCCCTGTCCCCAGTGGGCCCCCAATGCAAAATGCAAAGCCCCCCCTTTCTGCCCAGCCATCTCCTGCAAGATGCATCCCGCTCACTTGACTTCCAAGCCAGTTTTGTTCCTTGGAAGTCAATGGGAGTCTGCCCTGGGTAGCAGGCATGTGCTCCAGGCAGGATTGGGCCCTTCATCAGCACAAGACGGCTGGCTTGCAGGATGCCAGCAGTTCAGATAAATCAAAGTGGCTGGAGTCAGCACAATCCTCCTTCCTTTTCATAAAGGTTTTTGGCTGAGGTGGAATATGCCAGGTGGAGTCAACTGCGTAGGAGGAGGTGGTACAGTCGATAGTCTGGATAATAACTTGTGGATCTTTTCTGCCCTGGGAACTAGAGTTAATCCACTTTTATTTCCAAGATGCAACTTATCAGAGGGTTGACAATACCCAGGCCAGGGTTAACATATTTCCCCCTCCCCGTCTGTTTCTAAGAGAAATGAAGCTGTATCTCTTTCCTCTGAGAATCGAATGTCGGGTGGGTGACAAACTCTAACACTGACATTAATACACTCTGCCTTTATAGGATCTCAGAGTGACAGCATGCCGGTATCTGTCATCAAAAGCCTGTGGAACTCCTAGCTACTGGAGATCATCAGTACATGCTGACTGCTTTGTATTCAGTAAATCCATTTGCTGCTGCCAGGTACTAATCAAGTGTGAAATTCATTCCTGGGTGAGGTAAGTGATGCACCATCCTGTGCACTGGGGAGGATTTCAAACCTTTGGGGAAAACCCCGCCTCCCACTGATATCAATGAGCATTTTGCCATCAACTTTGATGGATGATGGTTCAGGCCCTAATGAATTAATCCTCCAAAGCACAGGTAGGTTGGTATTATTTATTATGCCCATCCCACAGATAGAGAAGTCAATGCAGAGAGATTAAGGAGCAAATTTTCAAAGGTAGCCTTTAAAACCATAAGCTGCAATTTTCCATTCCCAGCTATTTGGGCAACATTTCAAGTGGGCATGAGAAATGGGATGTGTAAAGCCCAGCTGCACAAGGGTGTGTCTGCAGTTGGGCAGTAGGGGGTGTCTTTTACAAAATATTGTTCTGAGGCCCAAATATTCAGAAATGACATTTATTTGGGGGCACCCAGCACTTGGGGACAGATTTTCAGAGCTGCTGGGCACCTACTGTTCCCATTGACTTCAGGTGGCATTGTGGATACTCAGCAAGGCTGAAAATTAGATTCCTGGGGTCTGTTTTTACTCTCTGTCAAACTGGGGATAATTAGGTAGCTCAGTGGAACTTGAGTGATGAGTACAGCATAAAAATCAATATAGACTAGAGCACAAGCCGGTGGAGTTACATCAGTATAAAACAGATCAGAATAAGGTCCCTGATAATAATAACGTCTAGCACTTTTCATCTATAGAGCTCCAAGCACTCTACAAAAGAGATCAGTGTAATTATTCCCATTTTACAAATGGGGAAACTGAGGCATGAAGCAGGGACGGGACTAGCCCAAGGTTACCCAGCAGGTGAACGGAATAGAACCCAGCTGGCCTGAGTTCCAGGCCAATGCACTGTCCTGTAGATGTCTAAAACTGGGCACCTAAAATAAGAGACACTTTCTGAAAATCTGTGCCAAAATGTTTAAGCTCCAGGGAACAACTGTGAGGCAGAAATAACCACGGTCTGCTCCAATCTGTCCTGAGCCAATGGTTACACTTAACCTTGTTGGGCCTCAGACAAATCAAGCTGCAAAACTAGGTTTAAAAGCAGGCATGTAGCTGGAAAAACTACTTGCAGCATTTGATCTTTCTCTGGGTCTATAAGATGCACTTGGGGAGGGAAAGACAAGAGTTTAGAAGGTACATGATTGCTCTTCTCACCGCAGTCAGACTATAGTTGGAAGTCAGTCAACATAGGGATTATGGTCTTCAGGAGATCTAGCTGTAAATCCCCAACAGAAAAGACTCCTGGTTCATTTTAGTCTTGACTCACTGCCAGGGTCTTTTCAATTTGTCTCTCACTATCCGCCCACCTGTCTCAGTTGCCTATCTCACTCAGCGTGCTCAGTTACAATATCATCAAGAGAAGCCACCTGCCATTACCTGCACTCACAGGTGAAATTTTACCCCCTGCTGTAATGCAGCCCCCTCTGGAGTGGAGCATGGTAGCTGTTTAACAGCACAGCAGCGACAGTTCGGGGCAAAGGGTGAAGTTGAAGCCACCTCCAACTGGAAATCAGAGAGAGAATTTTAGGTAGATAGAAAAGAATAAACCACAGTGGAATTTGGCCAGGATGTTGGGTCTTGACAAGACAAACCCATCTCTTGAATAAGAAGAAAAGTACCATAGGGTCTTTTCCTTTAAACTTTTCTTTATATTTCATTATTTCTTAAATAAAAAGCAAAGACAGACAAAGCATTCACTGAATTCAATTGAAAATTAATCAACACTTGTCCTTCTTTTCTGTTACATCCCCAAATAGACCACTGCATGTAAAGGAAACTGACAATAAAAACCTTTTAATTGGCAGGATAAATAATAAAAACAAGAGGAGAGAAGACAAAGCATGATGAAAAAGAAAATGCATGGAAATGTTTTGTTTATAGCAATGATTTTGTTTCCTTTTTACTGTCCCCTTAATTTTGCAAGATACCTGCCTGTCTGCCGGGGCAGCCGTTTAATGAGCCAGAGTTGGTATAGCATGTTACAGAAAGGACACACACGCTGTGCTCTCTCTCTCTCTCTCCTAGTAGCCTTACTTTGAGACATTTTGTTTTCCTTAATCTGCAATAAAATAATTTGTGTACAGAAAAATAGAAGAGACGGGATTAAAGGAGAAAAACAAAGAAAATAATTTGACATGAATGGTACAAATCTATATGTCAGGCCTGGAGCAAGGCTGACGTAGAGGGGTGTCACGATGCTATTTATGCAGGCATATCTTGTAGACATGGGGCCTTTCAAAAGCACAAGAAGGTCAGGAACTTGATTACGTTTCTTATCCAAACAACAACAGTGCTTCCACCTGCCAGCACTATGGGTAGCTAGCAACCTGGAGGCTTAGGGTTAGGCTTGGGGCCTGCAGGGGGTCCCAGGTTAGGGTTGGGGCCAGCAGGGGTTCCAGTCTTGGTTTAGGATTTGGCTGTCAGGTTGGCCCCTAACTGGAGTTAGATTGGGGCCAGCAGGAGGCCCTGGACTAGGGTTAGAGTCTCCCTTCCAGAGATCTCAGCCCAGTATGATATGGTCACATGGGGTTTGGCTTGATCCCTCACAGAGCCTCTTGATCTCACTTTGACACAGCTTCCTAAATTGCAATGCAAACAAACTGCCTGGATGGGACCCAGCTGGAATTTTCCTCCCGGAGCCAAGATTGCACAGAGCTGTGTGCTGGGATCCCCCGTGGTGCTACTGCTCCAGCTGACAACGTTACACACGCTGCGGAGGCTTGGAGCGCATTCCTGTTGTGAGAAGTTCCCAGAGCTGTCACCGGAAAGTCTTGGAGGAGAGGAATGTAGGCGGCAGCAGCAGCAACATATGGTCAGAGGCTGATCGCTGTATGGCTTCAGTGGGGCCTGCTGCTCTCAAACCAATGATGATGCTTTGGTCCTCTAAGGTAGCCTTCTGCTCTTACCATTTCTTTCCTGGTTTGGGGCTGTGGTAGGGCTTTTTAGCCCAAGGGCCATGAATTTTAAGTGCTTTGGAGCTGTTCAGCAACACTAATCTTGTCTATATGGAGATATACCTATCTCATAGAGCTAGAAGCGACCCTGAAAGGTCATCAAGTCCAGCCCCCTGCCTTCACTAGCAGGCCCAAGTACTGATTTTGCCCCAGATCCCTAAGTGGCCCCCTCAAGGATTGAACTCACAACCCTGGGTTTAGCAGGCCAATGCTCAAACCACTGCAATACCCATTTGCTAGTGGTATGTCAAATTTCAAAAGATGATTCCTACTCTGTATTGCAACAGCACTGATGGTGAACAAGACCCTTTGTGCTGGGCGCTGTCCCCATAGTAAGAGACAATCCCTGCCCCATACAGCTTACATTCTAACTAGATGAGACTGACAAAGAGTAGGAGGGGACACAGAGGCTCAAAGAGATGAAGTCATCTGCCCAGAGCTGAGACTAGAACCCAACAATCCTGAGCCCCGGTCCAGTGCCTAATGCTACCTCTGATTGGAGAGCTATGTGACTATCGGTGGTATCTTTGGTTATGTTAGACAGGAAAAATGACATTGTCTGTCAGTCCCCAGGAATAAGAGAGCCAATTTCACCCCTGAGCCATAGTGTGTGTTTGTACAGCACCTCTCACGGTGGGGTCCTGAGCCATGATGGGAGGTCCTGGGCCATGTTTTAAGGGAAGATTCCCCCCCTCCTCCCCGCCCCCAGGTGAGGATGCTTCTCAGACCTGGTGCAAAAACGGAGGCAATTTTTTTTCACAAAAATAATCATGGTTTGGTGGGAAAAAAAATCAACATCTTTAGTGAAAATAATTCATCTAAAATTTAAAAACTCAAATGACCAGCACCTGCCAGGCTTGGAAATAGTTACGTATAGACTTAGAGAGCTCAGATGGAGAGGCCAACTGGACAGCCAAGCAAAGGAGCAAGATACATGGGGAGCCCCTTCCTCCTCTCTGCAGGCTGATCAGAGCAGCTTTTGGGATTGGAGGTGAGCAGTAACTAGGCAGGCAGGGGTAGGAAGTGAGCAGAGCCTTGACTCTATCCACCCTCCTGACCTGTCAGCCAGTGCCCTGGGACTGCTGACGCACGGTGGGAAGCAATCTGCACCAGAGAAAGGGCTGGCAGAGGAGTCAGGACTGGATTGTGACTCTCTGAGAGAGAGCGTGCTTGGGCTCCAAAGCCCTTGAGCCAGGTGCTCAGTTACCCTGCGCCTTGTGCAGTCACTTGCACTAGTGCAGACTGGGTGTGAAACACTATTAAAGAAGCATGGTGATAATTCACACCCACTGTTCACTGGTGTAAATGATGACAGAAGGCGCAGGGCAATGGAGAATCTGCCACTTCATACCCTGACGTTGCACAACTGCAGTCGGAAACCGGACAAACAACATCCCTCTCCTCCCAGCCTGGGCAGTGGCAACAGCTGAGGTGCTGCAAGATGCCATCTCAGGCCAATTCACCTCTTTGATGTTTGCAATGGGTTTGCGCCTGGTTGTATTCATTAGGGAGCCATTGCATTCACGCTCCTGCTGTGTCTCACGCAGATCTGCCTGTGTACTGTCTTGCACTCACCGTTGGTGTGATGACACACTACTGCTTGTGCGTCTGATGCACACACGCTTTTTCTCACTCACACTCTCCACTCGATGCCTCTTTCTGCTTTATGAGCCTGCGACTGCACTGTCTGTATTAATAAATTCCACAACCTCCCTTCCAAACTGGCCTTGGAAAAGAGAGAGAAATTGGTGGATTAGCCAAGTTAATCAGGTGAGCCTCGGACGCACCTCATTTATCTTTCTTTCAAGACTGGGCAGGGGAGACCCAAGAGTAGGATTAGCTGCAACGATAAACAAAAAATCCCAGACTGACGAGAGATTTGTAGATTTTCCCCTGCTCTGAACTTTAGATTGTACAATTCAACATTTGTTTCTTATTTTTGAATCCTAACAAGTGACTGGCTTGGGCTTTCTGCACGTTTTATCTACCGAATGAGGTATTTAATTCTTGATGTAAAAGGATTGTACTGTTAATTTCCCCTTTCCCCTATAGAAAATAAAGAACTAAGCCATTGCAGTCAGTTTTTAAAAGCCAGTGCAGTCTAATATTCTGTGTATTATGATGTGTATTACAATCATGCTTATAGGCCCTAAATGAGATCCAGGTCCCATTAGGACAGGCACTGTAATTACTTATAATAAGAGAAAGCCCTTGCCTCCAAGAGCTTCTATTCTAAATAGATGGGGAGGGGAAACAGAGGCAAAGGGTCAGAGCTAGGAATGGAACCGAGGTACTCCATTGGAGTACTCCAATCAGGAGTACTGATTTACCCACTGGGTCACACTGCCTCTTTCTTTTCATCCAAGCTTTATCCGCAGCCACTTTCCAGCATCAAACACAAGACAGTGATCAGTGTGTGGTATAAGTTATGGAAGTCACTGATGCAAAGATAGTAGGTTAGATCCTTCCCTTTCAAACTAGTTACTCCTGGCTTGGGGCTGGACTCACCCACTAGGAGTATTTCCATTGACTTCAGTGCATGGTGCATGCATGACAAAGACATGCAGACATGAGGTCTTGCCCCAAGGCCCCCAGTATAGGGTGAAATTCATCCCTGTGCACACTAATACAAGGGCTTTGCACCATTTAGACCCTAAAAATAGGGTGGTTTTAAGCTAGTCCTCTGAATAGAGACAAACATTACAGATGCATGAATAAAAGGCTGTGATGCCCAGTGCATCAACATAAAGATATCCTGTGACGTGGAACATGGTGGGGTCTCTGTATATGTCAAGCTCTGAGATTCTTCATGAGTGTGCCTCCCTGGTTTCATGTCTGCATATCTTTGTCATGCGTGCACCAAGACAAAGCCACAGTCTGTCCCCATGGGCACCTATGCCAGTATGAGCATGGGAGTGTGTTGAATGAATGTGTGAATTTTCAGGCAGGAGATTGAGGAAAGACCAGGGATGCAAATTCACTGTCAAATCTCCAGTAATTTACCAAATGTGGAACACAGAGCAATGGAACTAGCAGGCCAAACTAAATGGCTGAGAGCCACTAATCAAGATCTTGATTTATATTCTACCAAGCCCCATTTGCAATCGCTTAAAAATTAGGTCAAGAACAGAGCAATACTATTTTTATTTTCTATTACACTAACGCCTTGAGTTCCCAACTAAGATTGCAGCTGCAGGGCGCTAGGCTCTGCACAAACACTGAATAAGACACAGTCTCTTCCCCAAAGATGCTGTCATAAGGCAAGCAAAGGGCGGAGAGGTGAAAGATTATTTCCTGCATTTTACACATGGAGAATTAAGCAACAGAGAAATTAAATGATTTGCCCAAGAACACAAAGGAAGATTTTTGGCAGAAGCAAGAACTGACTTGGCTTGCCTGGTAAACTGTAAGAAACGTAAGAAAACAATATATGGTTTAATATAAATGTTTACATCTAGGAAGAAAGAAGGCAGACGATACAGGATAGGGGACGTTATCCTGGGAAGCAGTGACTCTGAAAGAGATTTGGGGGTCGTGGTGGATAATCAGCTAAACATGAGCTCCCAGTGTGATGATGTGGCCAAACGGGCTCATGCAATAGCCCTCATAAACAGGAGAATCTCAGATAGGAGCAGAGAGGTTATTTTTCCTCTGTATTTGGCACTGGTGTGACCGCTGCTGGAACCCTGTGTCCAGGTCTGGTGCCCACAATTCAAGAAAGATATTGATAAATTGGTGAGGGTTCAGAGAAGAGCCATGAGAATGATTAAAGGATTAGAGAACATGCCTTAATAGCGATACAGTTAAGGAGCTCAATCTACTTAGTTTAATAAAGAGAAGGTTAAGGAGTGACTGGATTAGTCTGAAAGTGCTGACATGGGGAACAAACATTTAATAATGGGCTCTTCAGTCTAGCAGAGATAGGTCTAACACGATGCAATGGCTGGAAGTTGAAGCGAGACACATTCATTCACTGGAAATAAGGCATAACAGGGAGGGTAATAAACCACTGGACCAGTTTAGCCAGTGTGGTGGTGGTGGATTCTCCATCACTGACCATTTTTCAAATCCAGATTGCTCTAGGAATTATCTTGGAGGTAGTTCTCTGATCTGTGTTGTAGGGGGTCAGACTAGATGATCACAGTGGACTAGTGGGCTTGGAAGCTACTAGTCTATTAATCTATGAAAAATGTCCTAACACCATCACCAACCTTCCCTTCCCTTTGTGGTACCTGTGGCTCTATTCCTGGCTATGCCCCTCTCTTTGGCTCGGAGATGGGATGGAAATGGAGAGAACTGTGTAGCTTTCAAAGATTCTGCAAACGGAATCAGACACCCGGCCTAGGCCATATATCACCCTCAGCCTGCCTGTATATGCAGCCCTTTGACTGCCGCAGTCCTGTCTCCTGGTACATTTCTGTTGAAGGGTTGCAGGCACTGAATGGAATCCTTATCTCTCTCTGCGAGGCACGACGCCAACTGCCTTCTCCATGGTCTATTGAACTTGGGTCGAGATACAATTCAGGGTCTGGTGCAGCTGGTCCCGACCTCTTCTGAGCTGACTGGATGTGGTGGTTGTGATGGGCTCACAAATAACATAGAAATGTAGCTGACAATATTTGTATGTTACCCCCCCGCCCTAGAGGTGAAATGCTTTACTTAGTTCCAGCCCCAAATGGCTATCTTCTTCCTCTGGGTTGGGATAGCTCCTAGCAGAATGAGCGGCTCTTGGGTGCTACTGCAATGTATAGAATAATAACCCAATCAAAATGCAGTACAATATATGTAACAATGGAGGGGATGCAATACCATATAATTAAATGCTGCTTTAAAATACAAACACACAAACAATATGGCCCATTTAATTGGAGGATAGATTGAAAGAGAAGGTGATAAAGGCAGTGGGGGGTAAAGGTGATCATGTCAGATAAAAGGCAGTGTGACCTACTGGCTAGAGTACAGGACTTGGGAGATATTCATTCTATTCCCAACTCTGCTGCTTGGTGGCCTTGGGCAAGTCACTTCACCACTCTGTGCCTTGGTTTCCCCAACTATAGAATCAGAGAATATCAGGGTTGGATGGGTCCTCAGAAGGTCATCTAGTCCAAACCCCTGCTCAAAGCAGGACCAATCCCCAGACAGATTTTTGCCCCAGATCCCTAAATGGCCCCCTCAAGGATTGAACTCACCACCCTGGGTTTAGCAGGCCAGTGCTCAAACCACTGAGCTATCCCCACTAAGCTCCATATGAGTATTAAATACAGAGGTGGCAATTGGCTACACCAGCCAAGGAGCTAGCTCTGAGTCACCCAGTGATTGTTCTAAAAAGACCTTTAAAAATAAAAAAAGCTTTACGGTTGAAATTGGATAGGTTTCACAGGCGGGTCTCTTTGTGCAATTCCATACTGGCAAAGCAAGGGAGATTCTTAGCTGAAAAGGTAAAAACCCCAAATGGCAGTTGCTCTGTGAGCATAGATCCCTACTTTACAAGAGCTGTTCAAAATGTTTTGAATTTTGAATACATTTGAAATTTCAGAACTTGTGGGGAAAATCTATTTTTTTAATGAACTCTTCATGAATTTTTCCCATATATATATATATATATTTGGCCAACTATAGAATTGGTCAGAAGCTTTTACATTTCAAAATTTCTTTAAAATGAAATTTGGAATTAAATACCATCAAGATTTTTTTCCCCCTCAAAAATGTTTGTAATTCTGCCTCTCCCCTTTTTTTCCAAGCACTATCTAGCTACCGCTGATATTTTAAAGCCACCCACATCCTTGGGGAATGCAAGTGCCAAAGGTAACAAGCAGGGTTTGAAAGCACTCAGGCTAACTCTGTTAAGGTTCTTAGAAACCTGCAAAGTCAGTTTTCAGTTGATCAAATGTTTTTATAGGCAGACAGTGTAAAGAAGACAGCAAGTGGATAATATTGTTATGACAGTCATCACCAGATGGCACTCTTACACTGAATCTTCTAATTGTTTTTTCTTGGCGTACAAGCGAGTTTTTAGTCTTTGAAGAAAGTTTTTGGTGATATGATATTCTGAGCAGAGGAAGCTGGGCAAGCAGCAGGAGAGTTTATGCTGTCTAGGTCTCTGACCCTAGAACTGGGCATCGGTATTGGACTTAGAATCCTGAACTAAGATCTCAACCTGCACTCTGCTTCATCGTCTTGGTTCAGGAGTGGTGCATGTGTGTAAAGAAAGGGAGTTACAAAACTCTGCATCACTAATTTCTCCTCTGCTAGGAAGCTGTCCTATTGCTGTTGGGCAGCTACTCACATTGGACCAACAACAGTGATTTTGCAATCATGCCAACAAATGAAAGGCCAAAAAGATTGAGGTCCCAATTGCGCTCCAGAGCTGGGCTGGTCCATGGTCAGGCCACTGTTGAAACCTTTTGGTGGAGCAGCAGAAGGAAAAGCAGTGCCAGCTGCTCATGCTTTAGGAATAAATGAAAGATTTTAGGGCAGCTTTTCAAAAAAGCCTCAGGAGGTTTAGATGCCCAGATCACTAGAGCCAATTCCATCAAGCCTTTTTTCAGGCAGACAATGGGATGTTTTCTACTAACTAAAAAATTCTATTTCATTTGACATTTTCTAGTTTTTCAAAAAGGGACGTTCAGCATTTTTCAGGGTTTCACAAATCAAAAAAGTCTAGTTTCAGAGTAACAGCCGTGTTAGTCTGTATCCGCAAAAAGAAGAACAGGAGTACTTGTGGCACCTTAGAGACTAACAAATTTATTAGAGCATAAGCTTTCGTGGACTACAGCCCACTTCTTCGGATCCGAAGAAGTGGGCTGTAGTCCACGAAAGCTTATGCTCTAATAAATTTGTTAGTCTCTAAGGTGCCACAAGTACTCCTGTTCTTCTTTTTGCAAAAAAGTCTAGCGTTTCCATTTCAATTTTCATTTAAAAAAAAATTGCAGGATATTTCATAAAAAAATGTTTTTTTCTAAATTCCCTTCAAAAAGTAATTGGCATTTTTCTCACTGGCCCTAGAAATCTCAGTGGGAATTAGCACCTTGGAATTAATATGATCTAATGGCTGGAAGTTGAAGCTAGACATATTCAGATGGGAAATAAGGCATAATTTTTTTTAAAAGTGAGAGTAATTAACCATTGGAACAATTTACCAAGGGTTGTGGTGGATTCGTCATCACTGGCGGTTTTTAACTCAAGATTGGATGTTTTCCTAGAAGCTCTACTCTAGGGATTATGTGCGGGAAGTTCTCTGGCCTGTTCCCCAGGAGGTCAGACTAGATTATCACAATGGTCTCTTCTGGCCTTGGAATCTCTAAATCCTTTAACCTTTTTCCAAAAGCCCAGGCTTAGTCCCTAGGCTGCTAACCTGACATTTTTTGTAAGCACTAAATCTTAAAGAATAAACAAAAAAGCTGCTTTATAAAAAAAAAAACTTAACATGAAACCAGCTCAGGAAGAAATCAGTCCCTCGACATGACTTTATTGTGGAGTCTTTTTTCTTGCGGCTGGCTTTACATCATACCTGACCCACCGAAATGTTCCCATATGCCCCCCTCTCCCCAGAGTACAGCCGTAGAAAGCAGCTCTAAGCACTGGGGCTAGAGGCATCTACTGTGACTTAGTTAAAGATCCTACCCTGTTAAGTGCTGAGCTGCTCCCTGAGACCACTGTGGGAGTTTAGTCTGTCCAGGCGGGCATGCAGGGTTGGGCCATAGAGAAAGCACTTCCACCAGGTGTGATTATATTAAACCCATATTTCACTTTAATAGAGAAGGACGTGTGCGTGGCGGGGGAAGGCGACTCAGGCCACCATTTGGTCCAATAAAAGGCCACTTAACAATGCAGGCTCGTTAGAAATAGATTATCTCTGTCAGCTTCCTTCCCGGGGAGTGGCTGAAGCAGGCCAGGCTGCGCGCAGGGCTCTGAACGCAGAGCTGGGCTCGGCCTGTTCCCTGCTTCCCTCCCTCCCACTCCCTGAGCTTGCTTTTAGAGCAGGCACAGGTCTCATCGTCTTGGCTGGCTGAGGTGGTTCCTTTCAGAGAGCTCTGCGGTGGATTTGGGGTTGGCTCAGGGCAGGAAATTAGACTGCTATTAAAAACATGGGAGTGCATGTGACTATGGTTTGCCCCAAATGCTATCTGCATGCAGAGAAGGAGATCTGGGTGCTGATAGGTCTCTGAATAGCTAGGTACCAAAGAACACACCCCGTGTGAAACCTCCACACAGCCTGGATCCAGGCCTCTAAGGCCATAACTTGTATGAAGTCGTGCTCTGAAAAGCTGCAAAGACTTTATGCAGCATGTTGTGTTAGACCAAAGAGATACTTATTTAATACTCGCTGCTAGAGTGCAGAACTCAGATCTGCTCAGTACAGTGTTCAGGGATCCCTTATATTGCTTCCTTGTCAGCGGGTGGTTATATTAAGTGACAGTTCACTTAAAGCCAGATACTGATGCTTTCAGTAGTA
The DNA here is from genome assembly GCF_027887155.1 of Malaclemys terrapin pileata. Taxonomy (NCBI): domain Eukaryota; kingdom Metazoa; phylum Chordata; order Testudines; family Emydidae; genus Malaclemys; species Malaclemys terrapin. The sequence goes on from NC_071519.1 coordinate 20,965,963, forward strand.
CGTAACTCCACAAATGGTGGGACCTCCTGCAGTGAGATGCTACCCAACAGAAGTAAAGGTATCAGAATCCGGTCCTTAAACAGCCAGTAATTAAAGACACAAAATAGATCACATAGGTAGTAATGACTAATGCTAAGATTGTGAAACAATTCCCATTGTAAGACCTTGGTTTCAGTTGCTTCTAACAAGTTTTTGAAGGATTGGATGTTTTATTATTAAATGTCAGTAAACGTCGATTTCACCAGACACCACCCCCACCCCGACAAAAAATATTTCCATCCATGATAACCAAAATGTACAGATAGGCAAAGTATGAAAAATGCCACTTGAGAACTTATTAGAATTTGATTTAAGGATATTTACTTTGTATATTTTGACATGTGATGTTGACAACTTGTGTTTTAACAGTTATAAAACTTTAACTTTTTGAATCTCAGTGTCTACCACAATAATTATTGTCTTGCCATAATTTTTCACAACTGTGAAATTTTAAATTGATAAAAATACAAAAAAATGCTTAAACCCCCAGAAGTTTGTGCTACTGTGAAAATTTAAATTAATAAAATTAAAAAAATTAAAAATAAACTATTATGTGTCAAAAATTATATATAAAAATTGAATTCAGCCAAGTCTACTTGTAACTTTGCCAAACTTTAACTGTTCAGAGACAAATTTCCCAAGCTGGGTGTTTGCTTCAGGATGAATTTCTTTTGAAAGTTTTCAGCAAAATTGGCTCAACCATTTCTGAGGACAGGATTAGGGGAAAAAGTTGTTTCCATGTTAACAAATTCATTGTAACTAGCGCTGATCGGAAAATGGATTTTCCTTGAGATTTCAAAAAAAAAAAAATCAGCCTTAAAACAGGATGAAAAACCTAAATTTCAAGATTTTTCATGAAATGAAATTCTGACAAAATTTCATTTTGGGTCAAACAAAATGTTTCATTTCAATAAATGAATACATTTCATTTCAGTTTTTGACCCTTTTAATTTTTTTATATAAAAGAAAGTACATTTTGAAACAAAAAGTCATTTTGAAATAAAAAAATTGAAACTTTTCATTCCAAAAATATCAGAAGGGGATGTTTTGACCTATTCAAAAAAAAAAAAAATTCCATCTTTTATTTTTCTAAATGAAATTTCATTCAAATTGATGATTTCATGAAAAATGTGTTTCTTCAAAAGGCATTATCCAATGGAAAACTGTTTCACTGATTTTTTTCTGACCAGCTGGAGTTGTAAGGTTTTTATTTAGATGCTCTGTAGCCTACATGACTTAGAACAGGGACTTGAAATTAGTCAGTGGGTGTCCGGGTGTTGGGCATGTGTCTTTTACTTTATCCAAGACAAACAAATACTATAAGGCAAGATAACTTTATTCATGCTGAGTACCATCTTACTACTAGTTCGCTAGGAACTGTGCATATCCTATTATATTGATTTGTTCTTATCTCCTCCATCTCACCCAGCCCAATTATGTACTCCATCCACCTCTTTAGATCTTTTCTTTTTGATTGTAAAGAGGGCAGAGAGAAAATGTTCCACCAAAACCATTTTTGCAACAGAAAATGGCTTTCTGACAAAACCGAAATTTTTGCTGGACATTTTTTCTGTGTTTTTGACATAAAAAGTTAACCTGGAAAACTGAAAATTTTTCTAAATTTTGGCAACTGATATTTTGACCCTCTTTATTTTTGGATGAAGAATATTATAGAAAATTCTTTATGAAAATGAGGGGAGGTTAATTTTTGCCTAAATGTTCATGGGGAAAAATAATTTCCCAAGCAGTATTAATTGTAAGGTCTTTGAGGCAGGAATTGTCATGTATTATATGTTTCTACAGTGCCGGGGACTCTGACCTGGTTGTTGTCTTTAGGTGTTACTGCAATGATAATAATTAAAACTCCTAAATCAGTCAGACCACTCTCTAAGTAAGGTGCTTCTCAATATGAGTGAAGATTTCAGGCCCTTAAAAGTTCCCATGAACATTGCACTTTAGGAGATCACTAATAATACTACCTAACTCTTTCAAAGCACTTTACAAAGGACGCGTGGAGCCACTGAGAGCTGTGAGCTGCGGTGTGTCCTTCCTGCCTCAGCAAGAGTGAACTCTGCTGGAGGTTAAACCTCGTGGCAGCTCCCTGCCCCACCAGTCTGTCTTCCTCACCAGCCAACTCCTCAAGGCTGTCCCAGCCCAAACCTCGCCAAGCAGGTAACAATCAGGGAACTCCAACCTCCGAGTTCCTCAGAGACGTTTCTCTGTCGTGCACAGCCCCATCACTGTTTGTTCACCGAAGATCTTAAGTTTGCTGCTCTTTTAAAGAGTCACTACATTACAGCCTATTAACTTAACTGGGGCAAATGCCCTCTCCTTCAAACACAGCACTGAGCTGTGTTACAATAGAAATAAATCAAGTTTATTAACAAAAAAATATAGGGAAAGGGACACCAAGTTGCAGGGACGGATAAAGGTAGAAATGGTTATAAGCAAACAAAAGTAAACAATGCTTTCTAGTGGCTCAGACCTGCCTTAACAAAATGCAGTCTTTCTTCAAGGTAGTTTCCTCACCAATCTCCCCTGCCCAGTAATAGCTGGCTCACTCTTCGCCAGGATCATCCAAGGTGCTGGTTTTCCTCGTTTCCTAGGCTGAAGGCTAACTTAAGGGTTCCCTCCCCCTCTCTTTACAGTCCAGTAAACCTTTGCAATGCATTCTTCTGAAATGCATCCCCCGATCAAATTCCCTGTCCCTGCTGGGGGTGGATGCCATGCAGACTCCATGTTGTCTTCCCCCAGCTGATGATTTTTACAAATGCTCTCTTCCTGAAACCTCTGATATGAAGGAATAGCCCATTGGATTTGGCCACACCCTGGTCTGAGGTGCTGACCTCTTCCCTTTGTCTGGAGAAAACCTGTTTACCAACTCCCTCTGGTTTATACACCTTTTAATCACAGACTTTAAGGCTATAATATCAGTGAAATCCACAACTCCACATACCAACATTGTCACGTCCACTGCAGGACGTACCACTCAAAGGGTCCAGACCAACAGCAGCACCCTGTGGCCTTTGGGTTGGCCCATGTTCACTATTTAACCCTGGAGACTGCCCTAATAAGTTGTCTGGGTGACCAGGACGACTTCTGGCTTTCTGTGACTCCAGACCTCACCTCGCTTGCTGATCTCCAGCCTCCGACCCCAGCTTGACCTTGACCTTGCCTCTTGACTCCAGCTCAAGTGATTACTCTGGTCCCTGCTCACTGACCACCATGTTGGGGCCATCCTTGACTTGTGGACACCAGAGCAGATCTGATCACTAGGCCTGACCAGCTACGCCCCAGGCCCTTACAAGTCTTGGGTCTACGGACTCGAGTAAAGCAACACCTCCCTTCAGACAAAGGTTTTTGTATGTAGATGGGACTCGAGTCAGGGGCAGCCCTTGACTTACAGCTTGTGAACTTTGCCATAAAGACAAACCCCAAGACTCCCAGTGCAATAAAATGAATCCTGGTGCTCTGCCCCCATCAAATGCAGGTCGAAGCCTCTAGTTCTGTGCTAACCCCATGAGTCCTTAGCCGGGACCTGGTGATTTTCAAGCTGGTTATAAAATGGCTTGTCCCAGCTCTAAATTCAGATAGGCCTGAGTGGGCCCCTGCCTGCACGAACGCTGCTTGTAAGAGTTGGCTTGGTGAGTAGCTGCAGGCCGGAAGACTCAATTCTCCATGGCAATACATTGGTTTTGCAGCAAGACATCTTCATTTAAGCCACCCTTGTGGTCTGTTATGGGAGACCTTTTTCTACCAGGACCTCCTTCACCCTGTCTCAGCAGGATCAGCACCAGCTAACAGGGTGGGGCATTTCATGCAAACGCTGCCCTCTTAGTACAGGACCACACACTCGCTCTTGTCTTATACCAGGGCGGGGCGGGGGGGAGGGAGAGGGGCACTCTCCTTTAAACATCAGCTTTGGTCTGCATCTTTCACCAATTGGAGGTGGTTCTCCTAGTCTCTGTAGCCCATCACCAGCCTCCTGAGCCATAAAAAATATTTCACAACACAAAGAGGGCCACAGCCATTTTCACTCAATCAGCTGTGTAATGATCAGTCTCCCCACTGGGCCAGCCTGAGCTGTTATTAACTGAGGCTGTGGTGGGGTTTTCCAGTCCCCACCCACAAGCCCTTCACTGAACTATAATTAGAAGGATTTATGTAGACAGGACTGGGCCGTAAGTGATTAGATTTTCAGAAGAGCTCCCACATAGACACCAAACTATGTGGCCCGATCTACGAAAGAGTCCGGCACATAGGACAAATCTGCCTAGTATCGCGTTGGAAACGGCTGGAGTGCTGAGTGGCTTTGAAACTCTTGGGCCTTAGTTAGGTATTTAAATGGGAGCTGAGCTCTTTTGAAAATCAGAGCCCAATTGTGGGTGCAGAACACTTGAAAATGGGGCCCAAAAGTCCTGTTCTTTGAAAGTATAATGTACCCCTACAACACAGGGCTGTAGTGAGGGCTAATTCATCCTTGAAAATCACAGTGGATAACCATTAGAACATCAACAATTATTGTTTATGGAGTCTCTCTTTGTCTTCCCCATTTTCTTGCCAGAATTATTTGTGTGAACACAAGATCTCCGCTTCTTTTGGAGAGCAAGAGACCAGTACCCATCAGTAGCACATTCCATCCCTCTCCATCCCCCGCAGAGATCCGGGAGCTGCTCTGATTCTGAATCCAGGTTCAGAGTTCTCGCTCCTGAATAATGGGTCGACCCAGAACAGCCTATTCAAACATACACGCCCCCACCCCCAAACCCTGAGGATATTTAAAAAGTAATAAAGCCTGAGATCTTTTCATCTGCATTCTGGGTTTTTGAGCCTTTAGCTTTCACATTTTCATGTTTTTCTCTGCAACCACAAAGACTAGAAACTGACTTTATTTTTTACATGACTGCTGAAGTTCTACCGCAATCGGATTATCGCATGACTTCAGGAGCTGGGGCGCGCTAAGACCAATACCAAATATCACAAGCTCACAATAAAATGGCTGAGAGTTGGCAGCACTGCTCAGCTACAAACTCCAGATCTAAACAGCACTGTATTTTGGGAACTTGGGAATCTGGCTCCGGATCTATTATATTCTCTATAAGTTCTTATAGAACCCTCAACTCAGCAGTATCTGAGTGACTTTCACCAAATGGCATGACTTAGAGCAGAGCGTGCCTTATAGATGTTCTCTCATCATCCTCTCCTGGGGGAGAGAGGGAAACTTGTGGGAGCAGTGGAGCATTTAACAGCAGGGCTGCTGGGTCCTAGAGAGAGCCGAATGCAGCACAGTCTGAGGGAGGGGATTGGCTGCTGGGGTCTCTGGGAAGGGAAGGGGAGGGGTGGAGGAAGGAACTCACCTGTGAGTGTGACTCTTTCCCCCGGCGTGAGGTGAAGCAGGCTCGGCAGCTCTGGCACCAGTATCCTTTGTTGTCCCCAGGGCCGGCTCCAGGTTTTCTGCCGCCCCAAGCGGCAAAAAAAAAAAAAAGCCACGGCAGCACAATTGCGCCATTCCACTCTTCGGTGGCAATTGGGTGGCAGGTCTTTCACTCCGAGAGGGACTGAGGGACCCGCCACCGAATTACTGCGCTGCAGACCCAGACGTGCTGCCCCGATAGCGGCTGGAGTGCCGCCCTTTGGTATTGGCAGCCTCAAGAACCTGCTTCTTTAGCTGGTGCCTGGAGCCAGCACTGTTTCCCACTTATTCTGTAGCTACATCTGTCATGCTTCCCCACTCCTTCACAATTCTGCAGTGCAATTTCCTTTGTTCCCCTTGCTTTTATCCATAATGGCTGTTCAGTAAAACCACTTTTCCCTGGCTGATGGAATTGATCTGCAAAGGGATTTATTAAATGCAGCATTTGTCAGAGCTGTTTTTTAAAAGATATTTAAACCCACTTGCTTTACTCAAAGGGAATATTTGTGCTTAGGCTTGTGCATCCAGTGTGCCTTCTTGGAGGCTAGTAAGAGGTAATAAGATCACAATTATTCCTTTGAGGTCGTGGATTAGTCCAGGAAAGGAGAGACGAATTAGGTGGGCCATGCTAGGAGATTCCCTATGCATCTACCAGAGAGGGGGGAAGAGAAGAGATGGAGGGCAGGGAATAAGTCAGTTCAGCCTGCTTATGGAGCTACAGCAATAACTGTAATTGTGTATCCAGTTGTGTATCCCCACTCTATCACTGAATTGTTTTCTTCCTAACCAGGAGTCAGATTCTATTCTATTCATGTTCTTAAAACAATGCCCATCCCTGACTTATGTGAGCCCTGGGGCCTTGACAATTTGTCCCTTATATGGACTAACCTCATTCCTTGGATTTAAGCAAGTTAGGTTAAATGATCACATTAATTTACATTTTGATAAAACAGCCAAAGTTTTATGGGTGGGGTAAAACATAGGAGTACTGTTAACTTTCTATAGCACTTTATGCTCTAGAAGTTGATGCCTAACTTCCCTTAGGCTACCACTTTTTCACAGAGGCTTACAAACATGCTTTATTTGGTTATGTTGACTGAACTGTAAAACCCAGCTCAGCCCTTTGGCCCCCACACCAGTCAGCTGACTCCTGGGACAAGGGACCAGGCTGGATCAGAGGTGCTGGAACAATTTTTATAGTGGGGTGCTGAGAGTCAGTGAACCAATCTGTAAACATAGGATGGAAACCACTTCAAGTCAGGGGGTGTGCACTTCAGCACCATGGGCTGGAATGGTGATGTGGAGGGTCTGGCTGGAGTCAGGGGACAAAGAGACTTGGCTGGGGTGGCGCATGACTACCATGATGGGGTGAGAGGCTGAAGATCCTCACTGGAGTGAGAGATGATAGGAGCCCAAATGATTGGACAACAGTATACGATTCACATAAAATAGAATAAAAAATAGAAAAAATAATACATTTATAAAAAGTGCAAAATAAATTTAAAATAGTAATAATGAATAAAATACAAAAATATTAACAGACTTAAAAAAGTAAAATAATAAAAACTGAAAAATAAAAGAATTGTAAAATACATAAAAACCATAAAAGGGGAAATAAAATTAAAAGAAACTCTCCCAACCACCCAACTGAGTCCTGCCTGCTCGGGGCCAGGCCGGACTCTCACTCACCCCGGCCCCGTGCTGCGTCTCCCAGGCCTCCCTCCAGCGCTTGTGGAGGAAGGGTGGTTTTTTTTTTTTTGCCCCGCCCCCCACGTCACCCTCCCCTCCTCCCCCCGCGTCCCGATATTTGACTTGGGTGATCTGGTCACCCTAGGTCTTTTTCTTATATATAGGCTCCTATTACCCCCCCCACCCCCAGTCCTGATTTTTCACACTTGCTGTCTGGTCACCCTAGGTGTGGGTAATTGGTGCCTATATAAGACAAAGCCCCAAATATCAGGACTGGCCCTATAAAATCAGGATCTGGTCACCCTAGCTGGGGAGCGCGTCTTTCCCCCGGGCTGGCAGCGATCCATCTCATCCAGGGGGAGCTGCGCAGGGCAGGATGAGCTGCGGTGGCTCCGTGGGTGCCCCGTCCCTGAGATCAGATGCTGGGCTAACTTCACCATGGGCCGTGGAGCTGGCGGTGGTGCCCATTGGCGTGTGATCAGACCTGAGGGTTTGCTGCTGCTGTTGCCACTCTGCACCCCAAGAGGTGGATTTTGGGGTCCTGCAGTTTTCCACCTATCTCCTCCTCGACTGCAGCTGTGGGCCCAGCAGGCTGGGGGGTGAGCCAAGCATGAAAGCAGGACTGTGTTGCCGTTTAGATTGTCATTTAACAACTTTGTTTGCCAAAAATGCTTGCTAACAATCCCTGAATTTCAATATATATTTTTTAAATCAATATCTTAGCCAAAAACAGAAAATTAAGTTGTTGACAATTATTTGTGACAAGTTTGGTTTGGGGCAGGGAGTGGGCCAGTTTTCATCAGAGAAACAAAAAATGTTGACTGACTTTCCTATAGCCTGTTACTGCTAAATAGAGCCTCCGACAACTGTAATATCTCATCCCCTTACTAGTGTACAGAGCAGGGGTCGGCATCCTACGGCACACGTGCCAAAGGTGGCACACGAGCTGATTTTTGATGGCACGCCACGGCGGGCTGAGCGGCTCAGCCCACCGCCGCTCTGGGGTTCCGGCTGCTGCCCCATTGCCAGCCGGGGTCCCAGCCGCCGGCCCCACTCAGCGCCTGCTGCTGGCCTGGGAACCCCCAAGGAACCCCAGGCTGGCAACGGACTGAGCAGGCCGGCGGCTGAGACCCCGTCTGAGCCACTCAACCCGCTGCCGGCCTGGGGTTCCATTCACTCAGCCGGCAGCGGACTGAGCGGGGCCGGTGGGGGCTGAGTGGGGCCGGCGGCTGGGACCCCGACTGGCAAGGGGCCGGCAGCCGGAACCCCAGAGCAGCAGCAGGCTGAGTGCTGCCGGCACCCCAGACTGGCAACGGACTGAGCCACTCAGCCCCCCCGACGGTCCCGCTCAGCCTGCTGCCGGCTGAGTGAATGGAATCCCAGACCGGCAGTGGGTTGAGTAGGGCCAGTAGCTGGACCCCAGACCGGCGGTGGGCTGAGCGGGGCTGGTGGCTGGAGCCCCAGACAAGGATCCCAGGCAAGGATCACACTAAATTGTTAAGATCTGCATTTTAATTTGATTTTAAATGAAGCTTCTTAAATATTTTAAAAACCTTATTTACTTTAAATACAACAATAGTTTATTTATATAATATAGACATAGAGAGAGACCTTCTACAAATGTTAAAATGTACTACTGGCATGGGAAACCTTAAATTACAGTGAACTTGGCACACCACTTCTGAAAGGTTGCCGACCCCTGGTATAGAGTGACCATATGTTGTACTAAGATTCTCTTGCTTTTTTTCCCAGTGAGTCAGTATAGCTTTTGCCAGCCCAGAGGTTGGGCAGCCAATGTCTTACATTTTCACAATGTTTTGTCCAACTTTCATAAAGTAAATACATGGTTAATAGGAGTTAAAAAGGCCAGGGACACTTCCTTGTGAAGAATCTGTGTAGCAGATCATGCTAGAGCTGTGAAAATGTCAGTTTTTGATGGAACTTTAGAGGCAGTGATTTATCATGTATTTCTGGCAGTGCCCAAAATGTGCTGCTATTGCTAATGTCTTTCCAAACAAAAATGAGGCACAATAGGACTTCTGTAACATTTCTGTGCTACCTTAATCTAGATGAGATGATTCTGTGCTGACTTCATTTTGGTCACTTTGTGCTTTACCTAGGAGTAAAACTAGGGGTTATATTTCCCCACTGCTTGGAAACCCAGCTTATTAAACTGGATAATGCCATTGATCTATTTACAGTAGAAGGTTGATATAGAGTTGTAACGAACATTAAGACTGATGTCCACTCTACATTTAAAACTAAAAAGTGGCTTTGTAAAAATGACCTGGGTTTCCAACTCTATTGTGTCTCAGTCAGGGCGGAGCGCCTTGTGAGGTGTCTTCACACTAGCTCACGGTCACAGCGCAAGAACCTAGAGAGCCTCCTGAAGCACGGTGATAGTTTTGATTTAAATGGACTTGAAGTGTACGAAGAATTGAGGACACTGTCACCAATGTTGCCACATGCAAAATCGGTGATGGACATTGTACAGTTTATTCATACCAGCAAACTTGTTGACATATATCCTAATGTGTACGTTGCCACTCGTATTCTACCGACAATTCCTGTAACAGTAGCATCAGGAGAACGGAGTTTCTCAAAACTAAAGCTCATTAAAAACTATCTCCGTTCTACAATGAGTCAGGAACGCTTGACTGGTCTTGCTATTCCTGCAATCGAACAAGACATCACTTTTTGTCTTTGTCATACGATGACATTATTACTGCTTTTGCAGCCAAAAAAAGCCAGAAAGATTGCTTTTAATTAAAAAACAAATCCTTGTTTCAATACCTCTTCATATCAATTTCCAATAAAATGTTGACAAATTAAAAAAATTATATTATTTGCATCATTCTGTCAAATCAGAATTTTTTCTATAGCGCTACTTCTTTAGTGCTAGTCCATCAGCATTACAGTGTGCTTAATTAAGTTAAACTGGGTTTAATCACATGCATGTGGCAAGTTTTCCAATACTGTAAGCTTATGTTTGTGTTGTTAAGAGCAAGTCAGGCACAGGGGCACCAGTTTAATAATCCCACCTAGGGCACCATAAATCCTAAAGACGGCCCTGCTGATCTGTATGGGTAGGGACTTGGGATGTGGGGAAAGGGGATTTATATGGCCAAGCTGCTCTGAGTTTATAGAGAAGGCAGGTGGAGAAGAGCGTCTTGCTCTTGGAGTGGAGGGTGGAGAAGTTTGTGATGGCACTTAGTTTTGCTCTCCAGTCAGAGCAGCCCCTGGAAAGCTCTGTCTCCCGCACGGATAAGCTTCACCCTTATGGTGGGAAGTTCCATTGTGTGATCTGAGTTATGCCCCCTGGACCCACCTCTAATAAAAAACAAACACAATGTCACCAAAGCCGAGCGAGCCCCCCGTAGAGCACTGTCATGAACTCAGCGCTACAGCAAAGTGCCTCCCCAGAATGCACTGGGGCTGCACAAGCCTTGTCTTTGTCTTAGCAGAAGCGCTGGGTTTGGCTGGGGATCGGGCCGGGTGTATAGCTAAAGCACAGATCTGCGCTGGGACTGTAAAGCGAGAGGCCCTGTAACCCTTGCAGCTCGGCAGCAGCAGCCAGCGTTACTAGGCATTGAGTACACCCATCCCAGGTAACGATGGTACCACATCAGAACAAACCACAGGGGGCAGAGACAAAGAGAGAACAATGCTCTGCAGAGGTGGGACTCTGTATACAGGAAGCCACCTCTCTTCTCACCCTACGCCCAGTCTGGTTCACCTTTTCCTTTAGCTGCTGTTTTTTACCCTTCAGCAAACAGCTACACCTCAGACAAAAGCCGCTGCTGACAGGTGACAGCAGGGTTTGTAGGTTCTGCTGCACATCCCAAAGCTCAGCTGGGCGTGTTCTTTAGGGGTCTATTACTGCATGGGTGAGGGTTCTGTGGCCTGCAAGGGGCAGGAGGTCAGATGAGATGGATGATCATGATGGTCCCTTGTGACCTTAAAAGTTGATGAGTTTATCAAGCCCCTAGAGAACCGTCCTGGGTGTCTAGTTACAAACGCAGATCAGATTTGGCTGAGTGATTCGATAAGGGATGTGAATTTTATGAGCGACTCTGGGGGCCCTGTTTCAAGAAAACCTGGCCTGGTAACGATAGTTAATTGAAAGTGGAAAAGTGCAATACATACTAACTCCCACTAGATGGAGCCGTGGAAAGGAGCCTGAAGGAGGAGAACAGGTTGAAGGAGATGCCCACACCACCAAAAAAGCTCTCATAGCTGGCTTCCTCCACAGAGAAGTCAATAACTGTGAAGGGCTGTTTATTACAATGAATTTTAGTCATACCAGCAAAGATCAGGGGCTCCTTGTGCTGGGTGCTGCCCAAACACCAGTGAGAGGCAGTCTCCGAAGGGTTTGCAATCTGCACAGATAAGGGACACCAACTATTATCCTCATCTTACAGATGTGATTTGCCCACCATCAAGCCAGAAGTCATTTTGGGAGACTTGGCAGAGGTGGGATTTGAACCTAGAGCTCCCAAGCCCAGGCTTTAACCACAAGCCCACCTAAGTGCCATCTGGCTATAACCTGTTTTCTCAGACAGAAAGATGGTCCCTCCAGTGAGCATGACACCTGCACTCTCACAGTCTATGGATGCCCAGGTCCCCAGGCCTACAAATCCAGCACTTTCTATCTCCACTAAATTCACTTCGGAAACCTAAACAATGCCACATGATCTATTCATACTATGCCACTACCTACCCTGATATTTCAGGAGCCTTTACCAAGCATATTTCCTTGTTTACAATTGTTTCTACTTTACACCCATCCTTCACACTCCATTCATGTAAACATTGGTCTCACCCATGTCCCTTCCCATCATTCTGGTGCAAGCACCTTCTCCTCTGCAGCTCCTCTCCCTTCCCGTGCCTCTCGGCCTTATCAGATCGCTCTCCTCATCTGAAAATTTTTTGCAATACATCTGCCGAACAGGAGACTCACAGCTTATCTCCAGCCCACTGCATCATCTCTGAGGATAATTTATTATTTGCAGTGGTGCCAACTCTCATGATTTCATTGCAACTCATCCAGTATTTAATATCTTACTTAAACCCCCCAGTTCCTGGCATCAGTTGATGACTTGAGACTCTCAGCTTTCGTTTTCTAAAAGAAGCCAGTTTCTATCCCTCAGGGTTGCAGCAAAAAGCTTGAAAATATGCCCCAAGTGAACACTAAAGACTCAAAACCAAGCAAGCAAATAGAAAAAAACCACCCAGTTAAAAAAAAAAAAAAACACCTCATGATTTTTACACCAACCTCCTGGCTGTTTGTGGTCTCACTCATGATTTTTAAACAGTTGGAGTTAGCAGTCCTGTATCTGCATTACAAGACCACCTTGAGGTTATATTGGGCAAGTTGGTGTACCCCCACCTAGTGAGGAAGAATTCTTATCCCAAGGAGCTTGGAGTCTAAATAGGCAAAGGACTTGAAGGGAAACAGGCAGAGAGAGCAGACATAGCTTGTCCAAAGTCACACAGTAAGTTAAGGGAAGAGGTGGGCGTAGAACTTAGGTATCCAAAGCCTTGGCCAACCCCGTCAGCCCCACTGCATTTCTTCTTCTAAGTCTTTATTGTTCTCCCCTTATTTGTTCCCTCTGGTAACTCAGCCAGCAAATTTCATTCCCTTTGTACAATGCAGTTGGGGATAGAAATTGCAAACCCAAAACAAGTGCTTTGGCACTATAAGGCACTGCTTCCTCCAATACTGAAATGCAGCCACCCCTGAGGTGGAAGGTAGCAACTTATAAACAGGGAAAAGCACCGTTAGTGACTGGCAGCAACTGGCAGCACACTTAGTCTATGCTAAAACATCCTGCAATTGTTGTTGTCTTATTCTTCCTGCTGCACGGGCCTGCTTGTGTGCATCACACACCCATAATATCTTCAAAAAGGAACAGGAGTACTTGTGGCACCTTAGAGACTAACAAATTTATTAGAGCATAAGCTTTCGTGGGCTAGCCCTGTTCCTTTTTGAGGATACAGACTAACACGGCTGCTACCCTGAAACCATAATATCTTGTCTATTCAGACCATAGACTTTGTGAGGCAGGGACGGTCATTTACTTCTCCTGCCCCAACAATTAAGGAGTGACTGGGAGAGCGGGGGAGAGGGAAGGAAGAGCAGGGAGTGGGAAAGGGAGCAATATCTTATTTTGGTTTCCATCTGCTAGGAATTAATCAAAGGTTTCTAAAACGCCAGACCCAATCTTATTTGTCTGAGTTTCCTCTTGTCTGAAATGGTAGCTACTTCTTTGTGCCAGGTCAGCTGGCAGGCAGCCTGCTCTTACAAATTACTTCCCAGGGACTTATTTAGTAGACAATTGTACATCTCCTAGCACAGTGGGCTCCAAGCAGGCCGAGGCTGCCAGGTGATTTCACAATATAAATTAATGGCATACTAATCAGTGACACTGCACAGCAACTCAGCAAAGAGAACTGCATGCGAGTGAAGCCGCTGGGGGAATTTTAGGGAGGCAGAATGCATGGTAGAATACAGGCAGGACACTGTGGCTAAACGTTACACGGTTTCAACTGAGCGGTGTACCTAAGAAGTGTGCGTGGGTTAATTAGAAGTGTGAAGTCATGCTTATTACAGTAGAGGCTCATGTTTCTATTGAAGGAGAGGACCACCATGAGAATATATTGATGACATTTGGGTGTCATGTTCTCATGGCACAAACCCACAGATTTTGTGGTGCCCAGTTTCCCTTATGCAAGGCCAGATCTGTGCCTAGTAGTTAGTTACTGGAGCATTTGTCAATTACATGGTGAGCTGTCTCCTGTTACAAGTTCAAAAGAGATCTTCCTCATTTAGCTCCCCGAGACAGCTAAAATTTCCCAAATATCTAAAGCCAGAGTGAAATTTTTCTGTGGTTGTCATTCTCTTTGAATCTCCCATTGTTGCCGTATCTCACCATTTCATTGCAAGTCTTGTGATATTTGGTATTTCTCGTGAAAGCCCCAGGTCCCATGATGGCATGTAAATCTCCACTTTCATTTTAAAAAGCACAGTAAATGTCCAGCCCTCATGGTTGAGTAGAGAAGCTTGGAAATGTGACCCAAGCCTCTCAAAAGGCTCAGAAACCAAAAGACAAACAAAAAGAACTCCTCGTTTACTATTTGACTTAAAATCATGAGGGTTTTTTTTTTTTTTAAATCTCATGATTTTTTACGGGTCTGACTCATGATTTTTGAACCCTTGGGGTTGACCGGGCTGCTCTCCCCTTTATCCGCTCCTAAGCCCAGAATTCCCCCAAAGGGCTCAGCACGCAACCAGGGTCATATTTTGAAAACCTCAGCACGTCGGGTTACAAATCTGTCCATACGTTTCACACGGGGAGCTGCCTCTTTTGAAAATCCGCCTCTTATTTTGGAGCCTAGATGAGAGCTGAACTGTTATAAAAATATAAACCCTCATTGTGGGTGCGGAGCTTAGAGGGGAGTGGAGCTCTTTTGAAATTCAGACCCTACTTATAAGGTGCTGAGCACTTACCCTGTGATTTCTGTGGATATTTCTGTAGCTGCTTTATATCATCTCACCACCAGAGGGAGTCTGACCTCATAAAACCCACGTTGGCCAATGGATTGAGGGCTGCTGCGTTGTGCAGTAGATTCCAATGCAAAACATTTTACCTTTTGGTTTAAAAATAACAAATCTTCGGTGATTCTTGTGTGCGGGGGGGAGTGGTGGGGGGGAGAAGCAGCCAGCAGCATCTGGTGTCTTGCGGTTCCTAGTTCTAAAAATATTGTGTTTGAAAGAGAAAAAAAATCACCCTCGTAGTCTAGAGTTATTAACAACATAGAGAACAGAAAGGGGTTTTGCTCTCTAACGGGGAGCGGGAGTGTCTTTATAACATCAATGTTACACAAGAGCAAAGAGAAAAGCCTTAGGAGGATGAGGAAGGCTAGTTCAGTGATTAGGCCGCTCACCTGTGTATAATTCCCAGCTCTGTCACAGACTTTCTGTATGATATTGGACAAGTCACTTGGCCTCGCTGTGCCTCAGTTTCCCATCTGTACGATGGGGATAATGGCATTGCCCTGCCTCCCAAGGGTGCTGTGAGGATAAATACATTAAAGACTAAAGGCACGCCGATACAATGGCGGTGGGAGCCGATAAGTATCTTAGATAGATAGAACTGCAGCTAACAATTCTCCTGTGTGCTGAGTTAACCCAAGTGGTGGTGAGATGGCTCCAAGATCTAGGAGGAAGCAGTGGCGGATTAACGCACGGGCCCATGGGAACCAGTCAATTTGGGGTGCCCCGGCCCTGGGATCCAGCCCCAAGATCTGGCCATGGGGCTTCAGGGTCTGGCCCCGGGCTCATCACCTCTTCCTCATTGCCCCTGGCCCCTACTGTCTCCTCCAGCCCCAGGCTTCAGCTGCATGCTCCGTCCCCTGGCTTCAGGGTTTGGGGTCCTGGGATCTGGCCACGGGGCTTTGGGCTCCGGGCCCCAGCTGTGAGGCGGCGGGTGCTGGCCCCAGGCTCACCCTTCCCCCATTGCCCCACCCCCCACTGCCTCCTCTGGCCCCAGGCTTCAGCTGCATGCTCTATCCCCTGGCCATGGGGCTTCAGGTGCGGGCCCTGGGATCCAGCCATGGGGCTTCAGGCTCCTGGGCTCTGGCCACACGGTGGAAGGCCCTAGGCTCACCCACCGTTGCCCCTGGCCTCCCCTGCCGTCCTATCCATTTCCCCCATGTCCCCTTGCCCCCACTGCCTTCCTACCCACCTCCCCGTCCAGGGCTTAAATTTGCTGGAGCTGAGTAAGTCTGCTGTGAAAAGTGATATTTATATGTTCATGTCACTTTTCACAGCAGACTTAGTAGGCAGCTGGGAGACTGTGAAAAGTGATGTTAACATCCAAGTATCACTTTTCACAGCAGCAGACTTACTAGCTAACAAGACTATTAAAAAAAAGGCAATCAAAACAGCAAAGGAAACAACAACAAAAAAGAAATGAACATGCAAAGCACCTTATTTGTGTTTCTATTCTCTTTAGGTCCAGTAAAGAACAGAGACAGCTGTACATTATTTTTATTATTGAGGCTGAAAAAAACAAAACAAGGAACAACCCTATATAAATAAATTACAATGATTTGGACATGTGAATGTGAATGTGGGTATTTATTTGTTTTTCTGACAGTTCATGAAGTATTTTAGGAAAAAGCATCAGAGCGGCCACCTGGCAGAATCGCTGCTGGTGGTGAGGGATTTCTCCCTGCATAATGGTCAGGTTCAAGAAAATTGGAGGAGATGAAAGAAACCACTTGTTGGCCTGTGAATGACTGAGTTTTGTAACACCGGTTTCCACAATAGCAGAGAACACTTTGTGTAATCGTTTCTAGCCATATTCATTGTCTATGTGGAAAAAATGAGCAGTGAATTTAGGCATAATGAACTGGGATATGATTTGCTTCATTATTAAGACAGTGTGTAAACAGTGAATGGAGTCTTTGTATTAATGCATTGTGATACATTTGTATTTTTAATGGGGTTGGGGGGCAAACGTTCTTTGTGCCCAGGGCCTCCATAAATCTTGCCCCACCTCTGGGGGGGGCGGGCGGGCACAGTAACTGCATTGGGAGAAGTCAGCCCCATGGATCCTGCTGGAGAGGATTCTAGGTTTTTCTCCAATGAAGGGGGTGGAGTTGTGAGTTGGTAACAGGTATTTCATATGCCTGATGCATTGCAAAGTATCCCCCACTTCCTCCGGTCCATCATTTCCCAGCCAGCCATCTTCCATGCTTCACATAGTCCCTTAACACCTCCCTGGCTTAGGAGGGATGGGTGAAGCATGGTCAGCCCTGAGACAGGACTGAGCCATCCAGATTTGAGTGTCATCCTCCCCAGAGGGGCAGGGGGTATTTGGGTAGCTAGAACAGAAGCGAGGCTCTAGACCACAGAAGCACTGCCCTGGGTCTTTCTCTGCCCACTCGGAAGGGAGAATGGTCATTCCTGCCTTGAGGCCGCTCTTGGCGAACCTGGCTGGTTCGCGCTGCGTCTCCTTCCGTTTTCTAAATGGTTCACCATAGCTACATCCTCATTTCTATGTTAGGGCCTGAGCCAATCTCCACTGAAGACAACAGGAATCTTTCCAGAGCCTGGAACGGGTGATGGACTGGCCTTAAAGGTGGCAGCAAACCTAATTCCAAAACGTTATCACAGGCCTTTGAGAAAGAATAGGGAAGTCCCTGCGGCGGCATCAGTAGTTGGTATCAACCCAGGGTTGATAATGTGTGGGAGGAAAAAAAACTTAGCCCAGAAGAAGCTTCATTGATCCTGCTGATACGATTATCTCTGACACTTGCTGTGTAAAACCGAGAGATTAAGGGGAAGGGGGATTTACCCTGTCAGGGGATGGGTGTTCCAAAAAAGGCTGAGGCTGAACTATTGTTCCCATTTTGATAACTCCAGGCCCCAGAGGTAACAAACAAAAGGCCCGTTTCCAAACCTTGCCTTGCTCGATAGGTGTGTTTGCACCCGGGTGATGAGTGAAAATAAAGGCAAGGGGAGGAAGCAGGACAGAACACAGAGTAATGGTCTCAAGTTGCAGTGGGGGAGGTCTAGGTTGGCTATTAGGAAACACTATTTCACTAGGAGGGTGGTGGAGCACTAGAATGGGTTACCTATGGAGGTGGTGGAATCTCCTTCCTTAGAGGTTTTTAAGGCCCGGCTTGATAAAGCTCCGGCTGGGATGATTTAGTTGGGGATTGGTCCTGCTTTGAGCACGGGGTTGGACTAGATCTCCTGAGGTCCCTTCCAACCCTGATATTCTATGATTCTATGGTCTAGTGATTAGGACAGTGGCTTGGGGTGTTTGGAGTGGAGAACCTGGTATAGAGCTCAGATCAGGATGCTTGTGGAGTCCCAGTGAAGGGAGGGGGCCTTGCTAGAGGTCCCTGAGGCAGGCTCAGAGCCCCAGACTCTACCATAATATTTCCTGCATGGCCTTGGGCAAGTCGCTTTGCCGCTGTGTGACTCAGTTTCCCCTATCTGTAAAATGGGGATGACAAAACATCATAGTCACACAGAGAACATTGAGGTTTCCTCAGTAGTGTTTGTCAAGGTTTCTGGAATCCGTGGATGGAAGGGGGCTATAGAAAAGCAAAATATTTTTTACCATTATGCTCTCACTGGACCTCTTCTGGCAGGGTTAGGATGAGCAGTTTGGGGGAAAAGACACGTTCTCCTCCCTCACTTTTACCTTATGTTTTAGAACCAAATCTTTTTAGCTGGGGTTAGTATTGTGGTTTGTATTCTAGTTGCACCTAAAGTGTTACCTGGGACCAGGGCCACACATACCACATGACATCACGGGCCACGTAAGGATGGGACACAGCACGGAAAACCACAGTTTCACGTACACTAATGTGAGAACTATGACTGGTGTATGTGTAGCCACAGCAGACTATGGCTACGTCTTCACTGGGGGGGGGGGGGCGGTCAATTTAAGATACGCAAATTCAGATATGCCAATAGCGTAGCTGAATTCGACATATCCGAGCTGACTTACCCCGCTGTGAGGATGGCGGCAAATCGACCTCCGCGGCTCCCCCGTCGACGGCGCTTACTCCTACCTGTGCTGGTGGAATACTAGCGTCGATTCAGGGATCGATTGTCGCATCCCGACGAGACGCGATAATTCGATCCCCGAGAGATCGATTTCTACCCGCCGATTCAGGCGGGTAGTGAAGACGTAGCCTATATTTGTGCACACAAATGGACAGAAATGTTCACTTCCATTCCAATTTTAACATTCCACCCCATTAATTTATGTCAAAAATGTGTATCACCTTGCTTGCGAACTTTTTGCACATTGTTTTTCTGCACTGTTTCCCCCACTCCATAAAGTTCTATCTTTAGAAAAATCAAATTATCTTTATTAGTTCACAACAAAAACTGCAGAATGCACAGCGGTACTCCAAGCAAACAGTACTTATAAATGCACACCAAGCACTGCAGAACTCCTAGGTCCAGGAAAATACCCGGTCCTATTTACGAATGCACGGCAAGTACTACATAATTCTTAGCAGCACACAATGCTGCAGGCCTAGAGAATGCTACAGTAGCTGATAGAGTCCTCTTTCAAAGTCTCCCTCACCCACCCAGCTCCACGCTGAGCTCTGGTAATGAACCTTGTGTGTGGCTGTTCAAAGGCAGCAGACAGCTGTTCCACCTCCACCCTGGTGGCACAGACGTTATGCAGGACGCAACAGGCTCCTATAATCAGTGGGTTATTTTTTCTCCCTGAGACCCAGTCTTGCAAGTAAACACCCACCAGCCTCCCTTCCATCTACTGAAAGCACAGACAACTGTCATTCTGAGCCTGCTGGGCCAGTAGGTGAATCTTTCCTTGGTCCTGTCCAGGTGGCCAATGTCCAGCTTCATGAGACAGAGCTAGGTTGGGTCCCCCAGAATCACTATTGGCATTTCAACCTCACCAGTGGTAATCTGCTGGTCAGGAAAGAATGTTCCTGCTTGTGGCTTTCTGATCTGTCCTGTTTTCTTAAAGATGCGTGCATCATGCACCTTCCCTGACCACCCACCCTGATGTCAGTGAAGCGTCCAATACATCAATGCGTGCATAACCATTAAAAAATATAGCCTTTTCTCTTGATGTAGTCTGTGCCCAGATGGACTGGTCCCAAAATAGGATGCCCCTTGCTGCACATCCATCCACTATGTCCTGCACATTGCCAAGAATCACAGTCCTGCATAGAAGGAGGCGATTAATGGCCCTATGCACTTGCATGACAAACAGCCTCCACAATGGATTTTCCAACTCCAAAATGATTTCCCACTGACTTGTAGGAATCTGGCTTTGCAAGCTGCCACAGTGCAACTGTCGCTCGCTTCTCCATGATCAATGCAGCTCTTGTTCTACGGTCCCTGCGTGGCAATTGGAGCTGGTTGAAAAAATGGAAGACATTTTTGCCCTTTGGTAGTAAGTGCACTTGGACAAGGTGTGGGCAACCCAGGATCCAGCCTTCCTGCTCCAGTGAGTCTTTCGTTACTTATCCACAGTGCAACAGAGTCAACAGCAGAGAGTAAGGGACTCTTCCATCACTATAGCCCAAGGATAAGAGACCACGCCTGAGAGATGGCAGATCCTTGTTCAAATCCCTTCTCCCATCTCCTGAACCATGGGGTTGAAAGATATGAAGGAAGTCCTTCCCTGCAGCTTCTTGCTAAAATGGAGTAGTAAAAAGAGAAGTCCTGGCTGAGAATCACAAGCAGAAGGATTCTCCCTGCAGCCTGGATTTAGCATGGGTCTCTGAGAGGGGCATGGAGCTTAGCACCCCCTGCCATCTGGGTGGCAGCTCCCTGCCTAACCTTCTGGATTTTGGGAATCGCAGTGTAAGGCACCTATTTTCCCCCATTTGTTGTGTAAGAGCCTAGGTAGCAAACTCAGGCATTGAGAATCACGGCGGTTTTTCCAGGCACCTAAATCCTTTTGAACGTTCAGTCCTAAGTGTCCGAGGAGCCCAAGTCCCACTGATGTAGGTTTCTACATTTCTACCCTTGATCTCTGTGCTCCAGGACATGCGTGAGCCTTCCGATCAATAGCACTGTCAGCAAAGGTGAGGGGCCAAATTCTCACCTGCTAGTAACTCCATTGAATTTGGCCCAGCGTGTTTCCCTGCCCCCAAGTGTTCTTCGTCCCCGCTCTCATCCAAGCTCCTACCTGGATCATTCCTTCCTTCAGAGGGATGTCCCCATTCTCTGCTCAGTATCCTTTTCTGCCCAGTCAACTTCAACTGGCAGCTTGTCCCAACCGTGCCCCAGAATCCTTTGCAGCAGTGCCTGTGCCCCAGCCCTTAGATGAAGCAGACTCATCGGCCATCTGTCCACCCCTGCCTCCTTGGGATCGAGCAGAGCAAACATGCACCTCTTCTGCTTCCTTGCCCTTTCCCCTGCATGTTTCCATCCTTGGGAACCAGCTGTGGCGTGTAGGAGAAAATGACCCTGTCACGGCTGTCTCTAGTGTGTTATTGTTAGTATTACATTACAAATCCCGTTTCCATGCAGAGGTCTCCTGGGGGTCATAAACAGGCGAGGTCGTGACCTTGTCAATAAACAGAACCCCAATCCCTAACACGACCTCTCAGCATTGATGGGAGCATTGCAAAGGGGATTTATGTGCTGTTGTTACCAGAAGGCCATACGCCTCCCCCACGCTCTGCCCTGAGACGCAGGAGGTTTTTGGTGCCTGTGGAAGTGGGCAAACTTGCCACACTGCTGCCCTTGCCAATGCCGCTCAGTGCTGACTAGACCTGGTGTCCCACCTGCAGCTCTGCTGATCCATCCCAGTCCTCGCCTGCAGCACCCCAAGCTATTCCAGTCATGCGCCCTCATGCTCAGCTCCTTTGATGCATCTCAGCTCTGACCACGGCACCCCCCGCTCTTCCAGCTGCAGACCCCTGTGCACAGCTCTGCGGATAGGCCTCAGTCTCGGCCTACAGGACATTTTAGTATTCTAGCCTGGAACCTCTCTGGAGCAGACTGTGTTGCACAGTGCCAGGTCGCAACCTGTTACTTCCAGTCTTGCCGACTCTCACAATTTTTTCCCATGAGTCCCACTACTGGTGTTTGGCTTAAAGCCTCAGCTACTGAAGTCAGGTGATTACATGACAGTCTCTGCTTTTGCTTTAAAAAAAGAGTAATATTCTAACCCTTATGGTGAAGAAGAGAAGCTGGAAAACACGACCTGAGTGCGCCCCGAGGGATCAAAGACCTTCACTATAAATAAAAATAATGAAAATGTATTTTAAAAAACCCAAACACACAAAAAATACCCATGATTTTTAACCAATCTCATGATTTCTTTTGGAGCCTGCCTCAGAATTTTGGAATGTTTGGAGTTGGCCATACTACACTTAGTTTAAGGTGCACAGAGTGAGCGTATGTGGAGAAACCTACAGATTCATTCCCATTTCTGACCAACTCTAAATGCAAACCAAATGATCTCTGGCTGAGCTGGAATCCCCAGTCCTCATAGGCGAGAGGGGGAAACTTTCCTTCATAAAAACGTCTCCGTTTCACGTATCTCCTCCAGCAAAATGTTGCCGCATCATAGAGGCGCCATTTTGGCTTCCATCCTCTGAGGGGATCCCCATGGCCTGCTTAGAAGCTTGGCCCAGGCCACGCCCCAGGGAGGACAGACCATGACCATCTCTCACCAGTGACAGAAGTCACTTCTGAAGGACAAAGGACTGCATAAGCTCCACGAGGGAAGATCTTCCATGGGACCCGGAGTTGCCACTTTTAAAGTATCAAAGCGGTAGCCGTGTTAGTCTGGATCTGTAAAAGCAGCAAAGAGTCCTGTGGCACCTTATAGACTAACAGATGTATTGGAGCATGAGCTTTCATGGGTGAATACCCATTTCTTCGGATGCATGTGACTAGACATGCTGTGACGAAGTGGGGGGTTTTCTTGTTTTCTGTGGAATTTTCAATGGTTTGCATGCGGAGGGGGTGGGACTCAGTTTCCCTGGGTGTTACTGGTTTAACGAAGTGAGGGGAGAGGGAGTTTGTTTTGCAGAGGACCGGAGAGAGGACTTGGGGACCCAGCCGATGGCCTGGAGGATGGATACCCCAGCGACCGGTGACCTGGCAACCTGGTGACCCGGAGACCCAGCTGAGGAGACACAGCCGGTTCTGGCCAGTGGGCGGACAGTGGGCTGCAGAGTGAGGACCCAGTGACCTAACCAGCTGGTTCCAGCCAGAGGACAGAAGCGAGGAGAGGAGGCCCCGGTTTATGACCCTGTTTACCTGGAGAGAAGACAATGGACAGAGGCGGGGCTTGTGGCTGGGGATCTCAGATGCCCAGCTGGGAGCAGGGGGGCTCTGGGCTGGAGATGGGGAGCAGGCAGAGCCCACCTGGATGCAGAGAGACTGAGATGTGCTGGGCTGAGGGAGGCCAGGCTTGAGGCCCTGAGAGTTTCCTGTGCTGTGTTGAACTCTCAATAAATCCTCCTGTTTTATGCTGGCTGAGAGTCACTCCGGTCTAGGGAACAGGGTTGCATCAACCCCTTCAGGGGTGGAGGCCCTGGGTTGTCCAGAGCGAGTGGACTCCCTGAGGGGGCCCACGGCAGAGACAGACGTGCTAAGGCTCAGAGAGGTGCGGCTCCAGGAGGTGGAGGGGCCTGACCCCGAGAGAGAGTGGACCCCCAAGAAGGGCTGTCTCACTAAAAGGGGCACCCCCCACGGACTGCACGGGGCCAAGAATGGGCATGATCTGTGAGTCCGTGACAACTGCATCCGAAGAAGTGGGTATTCACCCACGAAAGCTCATGCTTCAATACTCTGTTAGGCTATAAGGTGCCACAGGACTCTTTGCCACTTTTAAAGTGACAGTGTTCTGTTTCATGTCTCAAGTGGTGTTGCTTGGGTGAGCCTGGGGAAAGTTTATGAGCTGAGCTCTGCAGGTGGGATGCTGATGGAGCTATCCCTGCTTCTCTTCCCCTCTCCCCGCACCCACTTTAAAGACTTCCAAACATCAGGCCTTCTGAGCTCCTGCCCCACAGCTCCCCCACCCCGACTCCATGTATGACCTTAGACAAGTCACTTCATCTCTCTGTGTTGTGGCTTCCTCATCCATAAAACGGGAACAGTGATGCTCCCCACCTCACAGGGGGTGCTGTACACTGTTGTCGGTGAGGTGCTCAGTGATGGGAGCTGAGAGAGAAATACTGGGCAACTACCCATCCAATAGCCTCCTTCACCCAGCTACTAAAGGGATCTTTAATCTAACAGAGAAAGACCTAACAAAAACCAAATGGCTGGAAGTCAACGCCAGACAAATTCCAATTAGAAATAAGGCCCCTGCTTTTAATAGTGAGGGTGATTAACTATTGGCACCAGCTACCAAGGGAAGTGTCAGATTCTCCATCTCTTGATGGCTTCAGATGTAGACTGGGCGCCTCGCTGGAGGAGACACTTTAGCCGAACGCAAGTTATTGGGCTCGAATGCAGGAGCAACTGGGTGAAATTATCTGGCCTGCGATATACAGGAGATCAGACAAGATGATCTCATGCTTCCTTCTGGCCTTAATCTCTACGAACCTTCACAATCCGTTCTCAGAAAGAGCCAGGGGCCAAGAAATATTTTGATGCAGGTATTTTGTTCCTTCGTATTTCTTTCGTGTTGAAACAAGAGCGGTACGCGAGAAGGACCACCTCCCAGCTTGGCCCAAAGTTGGCGTTTATCTGGCACATCAGTTGTGATCCATGAAGCTTGCTTCAGTTACATCCCAACCCAGGGCAGCCTCACCTCCTGGGGCAATCACTACTGTGTGCAGCTGTTTTGAACGCACTCTATAACGTGGGCACGAGCAGGAATTGTTTTTCCCCCCAGTTAGCTTGGGTGTTTAGCCAGTTTTGTTGCCTAGCGCCAGGGCTCAGCCAAATAAATATTATCATCACAATTGCAATTCATAGGCTCGTGAAGCACCCAAGAGTCCCAAGGAGTCTTAAAATTGGGTGTGAATACAAACACAGGGCCGGACGATAGGCTTCTCCATACCTAGCCTGCTTCTTCATTGACACTAAGGGCCAGATTTCCCAGGGTATTTAGGTGCCTAGTGAGATTTTCAAAAGCAAGGCACCTAACTCCCATGGGAATCAGGCACCTAACTTCCTTAGGCACATTTGAAAATCCCACTAAATATCTTGGAAAATCTGGTCCTGAGGCCCCTCTACACTTCTCTGGCAGTGTAAAAGGGCCTTAGTATAAAGGGGAACCAGGTCCTTTGAATAGCATCTTTCTCCACCTGTGACCCTACTGGTTTCCCTGGAACTGCACATGGAGTAAGGGACCAGTCAGCATAAGTAAGGCTGCCAGGACTGGGCCCCTTAGAGAGATCTGTAGCAGCCTGTTTGGGGAGCTCCCAAAGTAGAAGAATTTAAGCAGACCCTGTACAAAGGAGGATTAAGGGTGGTGCTGATACTGCTGTCATACATGGGGCAGTGGCATCTGCACATGCGTAGGAGAGCTGGGCAGACTTTTGCTCTGCATCTCGAACTCCAAGACTAAGGTCCAAGGAGGAAGGGTGGTCCTGGGGTGAGGCCTGGACCAAGCACTCAGGAGACTCGGGTTCTAAGCCTGGCTTTAATACAGCCTTCATCGATGGGCTTTGGCATATCCCATAGACTCTGATGCTCCAGCTGGATGGAAGCCAACTGAGCTCTGTGTAAATGCAAGTGTTTGCCCAGGTAGATCTGATTGGGGTCTGAGCCTGATATTCAAATTTAGATGCCTCCCTAGGGGTCAGATTTTTAAAAGTGCTCTGAACCCAAGGCACAGAGCTCTTTGGAAAACCTCATCCCTTGTGTTTCTGCTGCCAGGAGGTAAAGGGTTAACATAAAGGTGCCGGGGAGAAATAGTTCTGCCCATAAATAAAGTGGGAAAGTGAGGAATGGGACCAATGAGGTGAATGACACAAGAGACGTAGCCTGTAGCTGCTTCATCCCCCCGCCTTCCTCCCAGTCACTGGACCAAGCTGTTGAGCATGTTTCTTATTATTCTGTGGATTTGTTCTGCACTGAAGGGTGGGAAAAGGCTGGGGAAGCAATAATCACTTCAGTGAACGCTAAAATGCTCCTGCCTCGTGTAGCGATTTCCCACAGTCTTCTCCATCGCCTACAGCTCTCTCGTGGTTTGGGATTACAGAGCTTGGTAAATATTCACAGAGCAGAACACTCTCCAGCGACACTCCGGCTCTTGCAACACTCGGGCAGGGCACTGATTGGAAACTGGTGGGGGCGTGGGGAAAGGCAAATGGGTCTGATTCTCCTCACACTCATGAAGCCAATGGAGGGGGCTGGATAGCTTAGGATAGGTTGTGGGGATGCTGCCTTGCTGGAAGCACCATGTCATTGCTCTGGTCCTATGGCCCAGATAGCCCAGATAGCACTGTGCGACCCTGCTGGTGTATACGGCTAACTACCCTGTGCCTTGTGTTGAGGGCAGGAGCTGACTTTGCTCCCTAGCCTGCCAGCCATGCCCTGCTGGGACCTTACTGCACTATCTAGATCCCCTTCCTGGTAGAATAGCATGATTTTGTCTCCCTCTAGTGGCTGGTTCCAGTAACTGAAACAGCCTGCTACATATCCCCGGTTCAGGGCGTTACTGCTCTAGTTCAAGGTCTTTTGGTGCAGAAAGTCGTGGTTTGGATCCCCACGCACAACCCTGGTGTTCACATTACTTGCAGCTACCTTTTCTTAGACAAAGTAATATCCTACAGAATCCTACTCTGTGGTTGCATGGAACAGGGGATGATTTCTTCCCCACTAGCACCTCTATGCAACATAGGGTGGGACATGTCAGTCGTAAGCTCATTTGAGCTTGTCTTATAATGCAGGAAGCATTGTTGTGCTGTATCTCTTGTTAAACATGGGATGCTAAATGGGTACCAGAAACAGTCTCTGTTGCACCAAGTTCCAGCCAGAAGAGATGTGTATAAATAACTGTTATCAAAGCCACTAAAAACAGAGACGTCCTTAACTTCACAAGGATCAGATCTAATGCAGAGCTGGGTGTTTGTCACCGCCTTTTCTTCTTAAGGTTGCAGTTGTGATAGCATCTCGCCACCATGGTGACTGTCTGGCCTGGCATCTCTGTTTTGTGTGTTGAAATTTGGGTGGTTTCTGAAAACAGGTGCAAACTTCTCGAAGGAAGCGGAGCCACAAAAATAAAAGTGTCTGTGACTCAAGAATGGCTGATCTGCTGCTGAGATGTCGCCCAGCCTCTCTGAGAGCTGGGGGTTATAAAGGCTGCTCAGAAACTGGGTCTGCTCTGTTTATTTTTGTGTTTTGGTATCTTTGGAGAGGATGTGCAGAAGGAACATGAGAGAGGAATTATTTATTCAGAGTTGCTAAGTACTAGGGCCAAGATTTTCAAAAGTGGGTGCCTAACCTTAAGTCTCCCAAGTCCATATCGAGGTGCCTGAATAAATAGCTGAATTTTGAGAAGTGGGTGAAATTAGAATGTGCTGGCTGAAAATAACAAGAGCAAAATTAGGGTCCATGTCAGGAAAAGTCTCCAGAGAGTGAGATGCATGAGGCTTAAAAAAAACATGAGTTATATAAATAATTAAGATCGGTTCAAAAAATGCCAAGTGTTTTTCACTGGCAGTTTAGAAGGGAAATGGTGGGGTTTTATTTCTTGCTTTTTTTTTCAAAATTGCCTGTGAATATTGTTCATTTCCTTTCAATTAAAAACTTAAAAATGGGGGGGGAGATGCTTCAAATTTTTATATCAAAACTGGAAAATTTCAAGTGAAATGAAAATTTAGAAAAAAAATTTCCACCACAAACAACACCCCGCGTCCAGTAGTTGAAGGCTTCTATCAAATCCCCCCTCACTCTTCTCTTCTGCAGACTAAATAAGACCAGTTCCCTCAGTCTTTCCTGGTAAGTCATGTCCCCCAGCCCCCTAATCATTTTTGTTGCCCTCCGCTGGACTCTCCAATTTGTCCACATCCTTTCTGAAGTGGGGGGGCGGGGAAACTGGACACAATACTCCGGATGTGGCCTCACCAGTGCCAAATGGAGGGGAATAATCACTTCCCTCGATCTGCTGGCAATGCTCCTACTAATGCAGCCCAATATGCCGTTAGCCTTCTTGGCAACAAGGGCACACTGTTGACTCATAGATTCATAGATTCTAGGACTGGAAGGGACCTCGAGAAGTCATCGAGTCCAGTCCCCTGCCCTCATGGCAGGACTGTCTAGACCATCCCTGATAGACAATTATCTAACCTACTCTTAAATATCTCCAGAGATGGAGATTCCACAACCTCCCTAGGCAGTTTATTCCAGTGTTTAACCACCCTGACAGTTAGGAACTTTTTCCTAATGTCCAACCTAAACCTCCCTTGCTGCAGTTTAAGCCCATTGCTTCTTGTTTTATCCTTAGAGGCTAAGGTGAACAAGTTTTCTCCCACCTCCTTATGACACCCTTTTAGATACCTGAAAACTGCTATCATGTCCCCTCTCAGTCTTCTCTTTTCCAAACTAAACAAACCCAGTTCTTTCAGCCTTCCTTCATAGGTCATGTTCTCAAGACCTTTAATCATTCTTGTTGCTCTTCTCTGGACCCTCTCCAATTTCTCCACATCTTTCTTGAAATGCGGTGCCCAGAACTGGACACAATACTCCAGTTGAGGCCTAACCAGCGCAGAGTAGAGCGGAAGAATGACTTCTCGTGTCTTGCTCACAACACACCTGTTAATACATCCCAGAATCATGTTTGCTTTTTTTGCAACAGCATCACACTGTTGACTCATATTTAGCTTGTAGTCAACTATCCAGCTTCTTGTCCACTGTAATCCCCTTTTCTGTAGAACTGCTGCTTAGCTAGTCGGTCCCTAGCCTGTAGCAGTGCATGGGATTCTTCCGTCCTAAGTGCAGGATTCTGCACTTGTCTTTGTTGAACCTCATCGGATTTCTTTTGGCCCAATCCTCTAATTTGTCTAGGTCACTCTGGACCCTATCCCTACCCTGCAGCATATCTACCTCTCCCCGCAGCTTAGTATCATCCACAAACTTGCTGAGGGTGCAATTCATCCCATCATCCAGATCATTAATGAAGATGTTGAACAAAACCAGCCCCAGGACCGAACCCTAGGGCACTCCGCTTAATACTAGAGATCAAGCCATTGATCACTACCCATAGAGCCCGACGATCTAGCCAGCTTTCTATCCACCTTATAGTCCATTCATCCAATCCATACTTTTTTAACTTGCTGGCAAGAATACTGTGGGAGACTGTATCAAAAGCTTTGCTAAAGTCAAGGTATATCATGTCCACTGCTTTCTCCATATCCACAGAGCCAGTTTTCTCATCATGGAAGGCAATCAGTTTGTCAGGCATGACATGTCCTTGGTGAATCCATGTTGACTGTTCCTGATCACCTTCCTCTCCTCCAAGTGTTTCAAAATGGATTCCTTGAGGACCTGCTCTATGATTTTTCTGGGGACTGAGGTGAGGCTGACTCATCTGTAGTTCCCCGATTCTCTTTCTTCCCTTTTTTAAACATGGGCACTATATTTGCCTTTTTCCAAGTGTCCGGGACCGCCGCGGATTGCCATGAGTTTTCAAAGATAATGGCCAATGGCTCTGCAATCACATCAGCCAACTCCCTCAACACCCTCAGATGCATTGCATCCGGCCCCATGGACTTGTGCATGTCCAGCTTTTCTAAATAGTCCTTAACCTGTTCTTTCACCACTGAAGGCTGCTCACCTCCTCCCCAGACTGTGCTGCCAGGTGTTGATCTTGTCTATGAAGACCGACGCAAAAAAAGCATTGAGTACCTCAGTTTTTTCCACACCATCTGTCACGAGGTTGCCTCCCCCATTCAGTAAGGGTCCCACACTTTCCCTGACCTTCTTCTTGTTGTTGACATACCTGTAGAAACCCTTCTTGTTACTCTTCACATCCCTTGCTAGCTGCACCTCCAATTGTGCTTTGGCCTTCCTGATTACACCCCTGCATTCTAATGAAAGGAAACAGCCATTCGCCGTTATACACAAAGGGTCGACAGGCTGCTTGGCATATCATTGTTATCAGAGAATGGGGCTGATTTTCAACAGTGCTGAGGATCACTATTCTCACATAAGAATGGCCATACTAGGTCATACCAAAGGTCCATCTAGCCCAGTATCCTGTCTTCTGACAGTGGCCAATGTCAGGTGCTTCAGAAGGAATGAACAGAACAGGTAATCATCAAGTGATCCGCTGTTGCCCATTCCTAGCTTCTGGCAAACAGAGGCTAGGGACACCATCCCTGCCCATCCTGGCTAATAGCCATTGATGGACCTATCCTCCATGAACTTATCTAGTTATTTTCTGAACTCTGTTAATGACATCCTCTGGCCAGGAGTTCCACAGATTGACTGTGCATTGTGTGAAGAAATACTTCCTTTTGTTTGTTTTAAACCTGCTGACTTTTAATTTAATTTGGTGACTCCTGGTTCCTGTGTTATGAGAAGAAGTAAATAACACTTCCTTATTTTCTTTCTCCACACCAGTCATGATTTTATAGACCTCTATCATAACCCCCTTAGTCGTTTCTTTTCCAAGCTGAAAAATCCCAGTCTTATTCATCTCTCCTCATATGGAAGCTGTTCCATTCCCCAATAATTATTGTTGCCCTTTTCTGTACCTTTTCCAATTCCAATATATCATTTTTGAGATGGGGTGACCACGTCTTCACGCAGTATTCAAGATGTGGGTGTACCATGGATTTATATAGAGGCAATGTGATATTTTCTGTCTTATTATCTATCCCTTTCCTAATGATTCCCAACATTCTGTTTGCTTTTTTGACTGCCGCTGCACATTGAGTGGATGTTTTCAGGGAACTATCCACAATGATAGATCTCTTTCTTGAGTGGTAACAGCTAATTTAGACCCCATCATTTTGTATGTATAGTTGGAATTACGTAGTTTTCCAATGTGCATTACTTTGCATTTATCAACATTGAATTTCATCTGCCATGTTGTTGCCCAGTCACCCAGTTTTGTGAGATCATTGGACACTATGGGAATGTGGCCCATGGTTTTCTAAAGTGTGTGTCTAGTGCCTGCCTTCCAAAATCACATTTAGTCACCTAAATAAGTGTCCTAATTTTCTAAAGTATTGACCACCCAGGAGCTTCCACTGAAGTCAATGGGGCTTGCTCACCACTTCCCAAAATTCAGCCATGTATTCAGGTACCTAGATATGGACTTAGGAGACTAAGTTAAGGCACCCACTTTTGAAAATCTTGGCCAAATGCTTGGCACCTCTGAAAATCAAACCCTGATTAGGCTGGGATTATAAAATGATGCTTTGTTTGTAGAAATAATAATAGCAATAATATCAAGCTCTTATCTAGCGCTGTTCATACATAGATCTCAAAGTGCTGTACAAAGGTGGTCAGTAGCATTAGCCTCATACAGATGGAGAGTGTGACAGTGCAAACCCTCACATGGGGGAAGAAAACAAACAAACAAGCTGTTTACTTCAGTTAACCAATCCTCTCAAAGGCCTCTGGAAGTGGGAGGGTTCTGGGGTCTATATAAGCCAGACCCAGCTCTTTCCAGGAGAAGCAATCAGTACTGGAAAAGTACTGAAGAAAATGCAGAGTGGAGCACAGGTTGGGTCCTGCCTCCCTGGGAAACTTTGGACTTGCTTGAGATGTAAGAGAATTTATGGGAAAAGGGGACTAAAGACTTTGTGTGTAGATGATGATAAATTAAGTGCTGACACTTCCCTTTTATAAGTTCTCCTACTTATGTCCTTTCTCCCCTTACCTTTTCTGTGGCGGTCAGGTCATCCTGGCCCACCAGGTAATGGTTTGGTGACATGTGGAGCTTAGCTGGAGAGCCAAGTCACCTTAATGAGCTTCTGCCAAAATCTCTGGGGATGGTGCGAATTAATCAATTCACAGGGAAACTGAAGCACAGAGAATTGACGTGGCTTGACTAAGGTCACCCCATAAACCAGAGCCAGAACTCAGGTATCAACTTCACTTGGAGTTTAATTCATCTCTGTGCAGAGCCTTGAAAGTGGCACCCAAATGGTGCAGCAGACCCATGCTGGCCCCTTGCACTGGGGTTAATTTCACCCCGCACCCTTAACCCAAGCCGTTCCAGGACTCCTGGGTCAATGATTGGTGCCTTCTGTAGAGTCAGTGATGTGCTATATCTTGTGATTGTCAAGGATCCCGTGAAAGGGTTAAAAAGTAAATGCAAACATGCAGAATCCTCTGCTTTAGTAAAGATCCCCCTTTCCCCATCCCCCTATCTCTTCTCTCCCTGTCCTTCCCTATGAAATAGAGATTCCAGCCATAATACTAACAGCCACAATACAAATGGAGCTATTAACTGGTGGAAACAGGCATGTGGACATGGGAACTGACAGAGCGAAGTGTTTTAGACTAAATATTGGTTTAGAATGAAGTCCCACTGCAATTAATCCACACACTCTTTATATAAACAGTTTCTCTCCTCCCTGAGTCGACAGCACTGCTAGTCTCTCAATAACAGTAGGCATCAGAAGGTCCCACGGGGAGCCTTTTTTCTTTAGTCTCCTATGAAAGCTTGGTCATTTTTTCCCCCTCAATTGTTAAGGGCCACCCGTATCTGTGG
Source organism: Malaclemys terrapin pileata (assembly GCF_027887155.1). Lineage (NCBI taxonomy): Eukaryota > Metazoa > Chordata > Testudines > Emydidae > Malaclemys > Malaclemys terrapin. The sequence continues at coordinate 20,998,261 of NC_071519.1, forward strand.
TGCAATGTAAATAAGAACTGGAATTCCTGTGCGGTTCTGCCCCGCGCCGCCGGTGTCTGTGGGAGTTTGGCTCTCAAAGTGCTTTACAAAGGGGGCTCATGTTTCTAGCCGCATGTTGACTGATGGGGAAACTGAGGCACAGAGCAGGGACGTGACCTATTCAAAGGTCAAAGAGTGGATCAGGGCCAGGAATAGAACCAATGGCCTCACTGGAGGTGTGGATTCTCAGCACTTACTGAAAATCAGTCCTAGCCCCAACCCACGACTTCCAGGCCCTGCTCGAACGAGACAAATTCCATTTGCAGCTATCCGCCTGCCGCTCTCTTTGGCTTTCCTAGGAGCTCTACGTATGTCTTTGAAGATAGAGTTTGTCCTTATCTGGGCCTTTACTAACCACTTCCATTTATTCAAGGGTTATTTAGCACTTCATTAGTGATCTGATGAAGAATAAGAAGAGTTCATAACTAAAGCTGGTAGGAAAAGGGGGCATGGGGTTCTCCCAGGGAAAATTTTGATGAAAACAACAACGATGAAATTCCACTGAACATTTCCCCTCTTTGTTGAAACCCCAAAAGCTTAAGTGGGAATTTCAGGATAGACTCAGACTCAGGATTGGCAAAGGGTTCATCTACACAGCAAAGTAAAACCCAGAGCTGGCCCATGCCAGCTGACTTGGGCTCAAGGGGCTTGGACTGCGGGGCTGTTTCATTGCTGTATGGACTTCTCGGGCTGGAGCCTGGGCTCTAGGACCCTGCAGGGTGGGAGGGTCCCAGAATTCTACACAGGACAACGAAAGAATCTTAGGGAAACAAATGAAAATGAGAAACAAGGTGTTAAATGTGCCAGTGGAAAAGCTCTTTCAGCGCAACGCTGAAGCCCCTCACTTCCAAAATATGAGCCTAGACAGGCCCCACAGCACAAGACACTTTTTACAAGTGGTTTCTTCTCTGACCTTTCCATCTGAGAAAGAAAACTTGTCAGATCAGTATTAAAGAGCCATTGAGAAGGCAGCAAGTCGGGTGTCCTTGGCCTGGAGAACTCTATACAACAGGACAGCAGCCGTCTTAAAAACCTCCACTCCACCCCCAAGCGTTTTTTATCTTTGCAAGCAAAAGAGATCTGCATGGACATGGGCAAAATTGGCCCTTGATGGAAATTTGGCATGTGCTGCATCCTCGAGGGTTGGTCCTGCCAAAGACCTTGAATTATTAGACCACCAGTTCCACACACCACACGTCCTTACGCACCATCTCTCCCAGTGATTATCTTGCACCTTGGAGGTAGATGCCCATTGGTATCTTGACTTAATGTGGTGGTCTTGGGTAAGCCCCATCCACACACTGCCTCTGTTTCCCCATCTGTAAAATGGGGCCATGACTTTGACTGGAGCTGGTTAGAATATATTTTCCTTCCATGGAAAATGTCAATGAAAGCAAACATCATATTTCATTTCTATAGAAATGGTCAGTAAAATTTTCCACTTTGTTTTCAAACGTCTGAAAATCCTTAAATCAAAATATTTTCATCCACCCACCCCACAAAAAAGCTCCCTCCCCTCACCCCCCCTCAACCCTCCGAAAACCAGTTTGTCTGATGGAAAAAAGACTGGATTGGTAATGAAGTTCTAATGTAATTGTATCCCCATACCATGCTACTGTAACCTTCAGTAGATCCTAGATGAATGCTGTTGGCACGTTCAATCCCACCTCTCCTCTCACTATCCTCCCTGCCCCCCAACCACAAGCTTCTCTGCCTTGTAAAAGGTTTTTTTCCCTGAAAAATTTAGTTACCATTTTACTGATGAGGTCATAACCTTTCTTTTTTGTGTTTTATTGGCTCCCGGGAGTTAGGTCTTTCCATATGGGGGATGTGTAATGCAATCCAAAAATAACAGCGCTCGGCCAACATTGGGTGTCGCTCAGCTCCTTTTAAGCCTGGCTCGCCCAATGTCACAGTCGGTAAAAAGACAGCCTTCAATTTGAGGGGGTGCTGACCCCAGGGTCGACTGTAGAAGGCCCTGAACGTTGCTGGCAGAGATGGAAGCAGTACTGCAGAGAGGAGGGGAAGAGTGGGGGTGTTTATAGTAGATTGGCCAAACGCAGCAACCTAAATGAAAACTACAAAGGTTTGTTCGTCTCTTTCATTTTGCAGTCATCACTCTGCATGTAATTTTCGCCCTCTTTATCTTTTTTTCCCAAGCTCTTCCTCTCCGTTCATTGCTCTGTGAAGCTCTGTTATTTTTGGATTGTGTTTCACACACACACACCCTGGCCCCATCTGGAAAGACCAGTAAGCAGAATACAGTTACATGGTCATGTGAGAGCAGTAGCAAACCAGAGGCCTTCCATAATAACAGAGAACTCTTTTATAGCACTTTCCAGCCATGGATCTCAAAGCACTTAATAAATTTAGGCAAATAAGCATTATCCCCATTTTACAGATGGAGAAACAACTAACCCAAGGTCAGTAATAGAGCTGAGACCAGAACTCAGCCCACCTGAGTGCCAGGCTAGATCCAAATCCACTGGACTGATTTGAGTGCTAAGCAGTGCTTAATTTGTGCCAGGGTTGAGCCCTGGCACCTCTAGGCTTGGCAGTTCATAGCCCCGGCACCTCTGGGTTTGCTGCATCAGTTATGAATGTAAAAAAATTGCTTGAGCCCCGGCACTTTTCATTGCAAATTATGCACTGCCGCTAAGCTTTAATAACAACCCTGCCACCTCTCTTTTTCTCTCTCACTGTTGTGCCAGAGGAGGGAGAAATCACACCAGAAAAAGAGAGAAAATCAAACTATTGATCCTGGAAGGAAAAAAACAACAACAGGCTAATATAAAATATCAACGTAAAAAACACTGAAAATTGACCCACAAATAAAGGGCCAGACTGTGGGGCCCACTCTCTGCTACCCTGCATCATGTGTCATCTTGTACATCAGTGCAAAGCCGGTGTCAACGGGAGCGTTTTATGCCTGCCTTGTAGTGGAGTACATGATGACACCAGGGGAAGGGCAATGTAGAATCAGACTCTATGGCTTTAAGGTCTGTGTTCCTAGGGGCTGCTCTGCAGCGCGGGAATTCTGGCTGACTTGGCTAAGCTTGGAGGGGTGCGTGCTAGAGTGATAGATTTGCCCCCACCTTTTGAAAGGCCGCGTCACTTACCCTGGGCTCTGTAGCAGGGCTCACGCTCCCATTGATGCTAGCAGGGATCCAGTCCCTGGGCCCACTGGTCAAACTTACCAACAATCACCTTCTCCCACGCATGGGAGGAGCTCTCCGTAAACCCACAAAGCCACCAGGCTATCCCCCTCCACATCCGTCTGCCGTGACGACCTCCAAGGACCTCGACCACAGCTAGGCAACTGGTGTGCCGTGACTGCTGCTTCTCACCTGGATCATAGCTGATTCCCTGTTACCTTGGGCTCTCTCTCTCCCCATCTGTTGGTTGTGGCCACCGCTTGTCTCCTCTCATGCTAAGATTGTAAGCTCTTTGGGGCAGCTTTTTGTTATGGGTTGGTATGGTGCCGGGCCACTAGGTGCTACCAGAATAGAAATAGTCATAAATAACCATGGAGTGATAGCCTTAGCCCTGCTCCTGCCTCTTTGTAGAGGGGCTGGTGTCGCAGGAAGGGGCCCTATCTGGCTGCTGGGTGCAGGTACTGTGGATGGCAGCTGCAGGGCTGCCCACTGAGGACATAGGGAGTTTGCTGGGGGCTGACCTAGGCTGGGCCTGAGCGCCCAGCACCATGGGGATTGCAAGCCATGCCGTGGACCCAGAAAGCAGCCTGCGGAGTCTGCCATAAGTCAACATTGTCTAAGTTACACTTTGCAGCCCCTGGAGCAGCTGGGCTCAAAGACGGTTTAAAGCCCCCTTAGCCTCCGTCGTCCCTGGGTGCTGAGTTCTGGCCTGAACTTCTCAGAGGAACAGACCCAACCTGACCCAACTGTGTCTGGCCCCAGAGAGTGGCTCTCATGGTGAGAGGGTATTCAGGCCCTCTCTTTCTCCCCCGTCACTGACCCGGTGCAATGCAGTCCATAATATCAAAAACCTTGCTCCTCCATAATATACGAATGGGGAATTTATCATCTTATATGTTTTTTAAAAAGGCACCTAAATCTTCTTCAGACTTTTCCCCCCAATTCAAGCCAGGTTGCTCTGATATACCATGATTTCCCACCATGCTGCAGGCTATAAGGTTACAACCACCTTGGGATTCCTGCCTGGTCCATTTACTTCTCTTTCTTTAAATATTTGGCAGATTTTTTCCCCGAGTCCCTTTGTTTATTTTATTAGGAAGGGCCTCTGACAGGAAAAATAAACCCCCAGCCTGCAGCTGATGGACATGGAAACTAGCTGTGTTCTTTGCCAGCCACCTTTCAGAGGAATGAGCCGCCGTGCCTATTGGTTGGCACACTCCAAGTGGCAGAGGGTTTCGTTAGCGTGAGTCATAGGCTGACTCCAGCCCACGCAGCTCACTGAAATATTAAGCAGAGCTGCTGTCTTTCGCGAGAGACCCAAAACCCAGGGCCTGACAACTTGTGGTCATTAAAGTTCCCATGGCACTTTGTTTGCAAGGTTTGAGGGTTGCAGCCAAATTCCATCTCTGGTAACTACATTCAGCTACCTCAGTCCCACGCCACTTTTCACTGGATTCAATATTCTTCCCTTCTGTCCCTAACTGATTGTGCTGTGAAGCATCATGAGGCTGTGTTGCACCCCAGAGAAGGCTTCATTTCAACTAATGGGTGGGGTGACAGATGTACCTATCTTTTGGGGACTCTTCTAGATGAAGGGTGGTTGGTGAGGTAGTTTCCCATATGCAAGGAATAATGTTTTACAGCCTAGGGACCTGATCCAAATGACATTGGAGCCAATGGTAGATTTAAATTGGCTTTGGATCACACCGTGGATGGCTGACTTTAAATAAAGGGAATCTGCAGACAAAAAGAAAGTTCCCAGGAGAGGGAGGGCGCATGGTGACGCAAATTCTGCATTCAAACTGAAACCCAGCACGGCAGCTTCCTCATAGCAGGTAGAGAGACAGCTACAACATCTAAAGGTGCAGGACATGGGGCTTAAAACAAAAGACCTCGTTTCCTTTAATTTACTCTAACTTTACTATAAATGACAGCTGGGCCTGAGACATAGGGGCATGAACCACCTGTCAGGGATGGTTCTAGATAATACTTAGCCCTGCCTTGAGTGCGGGGGACTGGACTAGAAGACCTCTTGTGGTCCCTTCCAGTCCTACAATTCTATATCCAGGCATCCCTTTGGAGAAATGTGCATCCCTGACTCAGAGGTGGATCTGAGCTTTGCAGCTCAGGCCCAGTGCTGTTATACATGTGATCTGGTAATACCTGCATGTTGTGGCTTCTTTGTCTGCTATACTTGGAATAAGGGAGATGGAAGTCTTTGGTGTCTGCCTATGCTCCATTTGCCCATCTTCAAAGTGATCATACAAAGGCAAGAAGAGTCTGCCCTGTTGCACCCCTTAGAATATATAGCAGACAGTGATGACTCCAGTGAAAATCTGCATGCCCGCACTTCCCCTGGGTGGGATTTCGATTATATTATCACCTCTAATGACCCCACCCTTTGTTCATCAGCAAGAATTAAACCCAGGACCTTCAGCACAGGTTTCTACCACACTTGCTAGTAGCAGGGTCTTATATTCTGTGACAGCCAGGAGCACAGGATCCAACACATTTAGCAGGTGTGTCACAAGCAGCTAAATGTGCTAGGACACAAATATTTCCCCTGACGATCCTGCAAACTAAGCGACCGGCACATGGGACATAGGATGTGCTGGGAAGAGCAGAGGTGAGCTCTTAGCAAAGTGGTAGCTGTTTCATGTTTCTTTCTTCCTCCCCACGCCCTTCATCCTACCTTTCCCCAGTTTATAAACTCCCTTCCTGCGGGGCTTACCAGAAGAAGGGCTTCCTATTTAGCGAAGAGTGGCTGGTGGCTTGGAGAACCAGGCTGGGAGAAGGTCCTTTCATGATTAGAGGTGGGAGTGGGAGAAAGACATTTCCCCTCTGCTTTGCCTGTGGACTCTCTCGATGAACAATCTCGAGAGGCCATGATGGGGAGTGGCCAGGGTGGATGTGAGCCATCTCTAGCTCCCAAGACAGGCTCCCTCTGACTGAAGTAACCCATCCATCCATGCTTTCCTTGTGTGCTGATCTCAGTCGGATGCCATAGCAATGGCATCTGACGTTGCACTGCAACTTAGTAACATTTTCCCAGCTCTCTGATGGAGTAGGAGGAGGTGTCAGCAGGAAGAAGTGCTGGTGTTAACCTCAGGGTTCTTTTTTTTTTTTTTTCTAGAAAGAAACAGACGTGTTACTCATGTTGGGTGGCATTGCTGCTAAGCTGCTCGGCTTCTGGGCAAAGGGATTGCAAGTAGAGGGTCTGAATCAGCACCTGGTGAAGACAATGGCAGTTTGACTTTAAGGGGAGTGGGGGAAAACCCAGCTATACAGGAAATTAAGAGATACAGAGCTCATTCTCCAACTGTATGGAAACCTCAGAAGATGCCACCAGTGGACCAATGAGAGGATGGTCCAAAAATTGAGACCTTCCAGACCTTTCTGTGTTAGCTAAGTCAGACTCTTTCCACTCAGTATTCCCTTTCAGTGAAGGCCAAATAACAGCAAGACTGGGTACCACAAAAATAATGCTTTGCATTTCCATCCAGGCATCTCAGATGCTGATTAAGTCTCACAGCACTTTTCTAGTGGCACTAAAGTATAATTATCCTGATGTTACAGGTGGGGAAACTGAGGCACGGATGGTTGTGACTTGCGCCATGAAACACAGCTATTCAGCGGCAGAGTCTGGAATAAAATCTGCAAGTCCTGACTCTCAGGCGCTTGATGAAACTGGCAGTAAAATATCTATTTTTATTTTTAAACAATGAGGGTAATTAGTCAGTGGAACAGCTTACTCAGTGATGTGGTATAATCTCTGTCACTTAGGCCTTGTCTACACTACGAGAGTAGTTCGATTTTACTTAAATCGAATTTTTGGAATCGATATTGCAAAGTCGAACGTGTGTGTCCACACTAAGGACAGTAATTCGACTTTGTGAGTCCACACTAACGGGGAAAGCGTCGACATTGGAAGTGGTGCACTGTGGTCAGCTATCCCACAGTTCCCGGAGTCCCCGCTGCCCATTGGAATTCTGGGTGGAGCCGCAAATGCCTTCTGGGTAAAAAAAAGGTGTCCAGGGTGCTTTTGGGTAACTGTCGTCATCCGTCCATCACTCCCGCCCTCCCTCCCTGAAAGCGCCGGCGGGAAATCAGTTCGCGCACTTTTCTAGTCAGTGACAGCGCGGACGCCACAGCACTGCGAGCATGGAGCCTGCTGCAACCATCACTGCAGTTGTGGCCGCTCTCAACGCCTCGCAACTTATCATACACCTTTCCCTGAGGCAGATGCAGAAAAGTCAGGCGAGGAGGCTACGTCAACGCGGTGATGGCCTGAAGTCTGAGAGTAGCACAGACCTCTCAGAAAGCAGGGGACCCAGCGCCGAGAACATCACGGTGGCAATGGGTCATGTTGATGCCGTGGAAAGGAGATTCTGGGCACGGGAAACAAGCACTGAGTGGTGGGACCGCATAGTGCTGCAGGTCTGGGATGAATCCCAGTGGCTGCGAAACTTTCGCATGCGGAAGGGAACTTTCCTGGAACTTTGTGAGTTGCTGTCCCCTGCCCTGAAGCGCAATGACACCCGGATGCGAGCAGCCCTGACTGTCCAGAAGCGAGTGGCCATAGCCCTGTGGAAGCTTGCAACGCCAGACAGCTACCGGTCAGTCGCGAACCAGTTTGGGGTGGGCAAATCTACCGTGGGGGTTGTTGTGATGCAAGTAGCCAAGGCAATCGTTGATGTACTGCTGCCAAAGGTAGTGACCCTGGGAAACGTGGAGGCGATCATAGATGGCTTCGCAGCGATGGGATTCCCAAACTGCGGTGGGGCCATAGATGGAACTCACATCCCTATCCTGGCACCGGAACACCAGGCCAGCCAGTACATTAACAGAAAGGGCTACTTTTCCATGGTGCTGCAAGCACTGGTGGACCACAGGGGACGTTTTACCAACATCTACGTGGGATGGCCGGGCAAGGTTCATGATGCTCGTGTTTTCAGGAACTCTGGTCTGTTTAGACGGCTGCAGCAAGGTATTTACTTCCCGGACCACAAAATAACTCTTGGGGATGTGGAGATGCCTATAGTCATCCTCGGGGACCCAGCCTACCCGCTAATGCCCTGGCTCATGAAGCCCTATACTGGCGCCCTGGACACTGAAAAAGAACTCTTCAACTACCGGCTGAGCAAGTGCAGAATGGTGGTGGAGTGTGCTTTTGGCCGTCTCAAGGGGAGATGGAGAAGCTTACTGACTCGCTGTGATCTCAGCGAAACCAATATCCCCATTGTTATTGCAGCTTGCTGTGTGCTCCACAATCTCTGTGAGAGCAAGGGGGAGACCTTTATGGCGGGGTGGGAGGTTGAGGAAAATAGCCTGGCTGCTGATTACTCACAGCCAGACAGCCGGGCGATTAGAAGAGACCAGCGGGAAGCGCTGTGCATCCGGGAGGCTTTGAAAGCAAAGTTCCTGAGTGAGCAGGGTAACCTGTGACTTTAAAGTTTGTGTATTGAGAAGCTAAACCTGCCCCCATTTCTTTGCCCAGTTAATGTTGACTATCCTATCCAGTTACATACCCCCTTCACCCCACTTCCAACACACATTTCAAAATAAAAATAGTTCTACTTTGTTAAAGCACACCGTTTTCTTTAATACTGTATTCGCGGGAATTTTTTAAAACTGGGACGCAGACTGTGGTGCGGAGCGGGTGTACTGTAGTGGCGCGAATGCAGCTTCTAAACTCAAGGATTGACAGGCTCCGCTGCGGTGGGATGGTTGTTTCAACGGAGCCTGTCACCCCTCCTGATAGGGACTGTGTGTATGGGGGGGTCTATGTGACTTTGTGGCAGGGGGAGGACGGTTACAGATCCCCTGCTGTGTGGCTCTGTGATCCTGCCTAAGGACCGCCGCTTAAGATCTGTAACTGCCCTCCCCTGCCACAAAGTCACAGAGCAACCCACCCCCCACCACATAACATGAAAACAACCTCCCAGACTAACCAGGGTAACTAGTCACTGCATCACTGCACTATGTATGTGCCCTGCTGCTGTGCCTGCCCCCGACTATATACCCTGCCAAAGGTGACTGTCCTGTCGAATTACCAACCCCCTATCCCCCCCTCCTGCAAAAGAACATGATGGAAACAGTAGTTAACAGAAACGTATTTTTTATTATCAACCAAACATGGAACTGGGAAAGTGAAACTTGGACGGGGGCTTGTGTCAGGCGGGAAGGAAAGAACTTGTCAAATTTTGGGGAATGAGAGCCTTCTGCTGCTCGAGCTCTCTGCAGGGGTGGAGTGAGAGTTAGCAGGGACTCTGCCGCCTCTCCTTCTGTGCACTTTGGGTGAGGGGAGTATGGGACTTGGTGGCGGGGGAGGGCGGTTAGAGATGGACTGCAGCGGGGCTCTGTCCTCCTGCCTCCGTTCCTGCAGAACATCCACAAGGCGCCGGAGCGTGTCCGTTTGCTCCCTCATTAGTCCAAGCAGGGTTTGAGTCGCCTGCTGGTCTTCCTGACGCCACCTCTCCTCCCGATCCATGTTGGCTTGGTGCATTCGGGTCAAGTTCTCCCGCCACTGGGTCTGCTGTGCTGCCTGGGCTCTGGAGCAGGCTATAAGCTCCGAGAACATGTCCTCCCGTGTCCTCTTCTTCTTATGCCTAATCCGCGCTAGCCTCTGGGAGTGTGATGACAGGCTAGGTTGTGAGACAGTCGCAGATGGGGCTGTGGGAATGGGAAAAAGGGAGTGAATTCCTCAGAAAGATAAATGTAGTTGTGAACAAAGAACATAGTCTTTCTCTGTTAACAAGACCATGCACAGCACCTATCACATGCGCACTCAGCACAAGGTCGAATTCTCGGCCTTCGCATTCAGTGCCTGGGGTCTTGCACAGCACATTTGAGAACCGTGTCAGGACAACGGAATTTCTGTTGCAGGCAGACATGGTAAGCTGTAGACTTGTGGCAGCTTAAAACTTTAATATTAGCAATGGCCTCATTTCACATTGAAATCAATGTCAGTCCCTGCTGCCAGCAATTCGGCAAGCAGGAAGTCTGCTCCTGTCCCACACCCTCGCGGCTGTCCCCGGGAACGATCCCTTTCGGCTGCCCCTCTCCCGCCTCCACCGCGTGGCTGCAAACCAGCGGTTACAGTTCTGTAAAGGAACGGCAAAGCAGTCCCAACACTAACATTCCCCTACCTCATTCAAAGCAGGTCATCATGAGCGACATCACCCTCATGAGGATCTCTGACAGCGAGAAAGAGAGAATGCTCCGGGAAAGCCTGCAAAGACCAGGGCCGTATGCCGCCATGCTGTGCAGAGCAATGATTCCAGAGTACTTGATAGTCTCGTGGCGTGGCAACGTGTCCTACTACGGAGGACCCAATAAGGCCGCTCTCCCCAAGAACCTAATGCAGCGGATTTCCAATTACCTCCAGGAGAGCTTCCTCGAGATGTCACAGGAGGATTTCTGCTCCATCCCCGGACATATAGACCGCATTTTACTGTAGCTGCTGTAGCAGTGACTAACCAGTAGAGCGGCTTGGGCAGGACAATCATGCAAAACCGGACATTGCTAGATTTTTTTTCAATAGTTGCACTGCCCATGACTGAACCGTTAAGCTAATCAAACTAATCATGAGAAACCCATTTTTTAAATTGTTAATATTCCTGTTCTGTTACAAATAAATGTTTAGATTTTTACAACACTTACTGGCTGATCCTTCCCCAGATTCTGTGTCCGGGGTAACGGCTGGGGAGGGTTGGTAGGGGATCTCTGTAAGGGTGATGAAGAGATCCTGGCTGTCGGGGAAATCAGCGTTGTGAGCGCTGTCGACTGCCTCGTCCTCCTCATCTCCTTCCTCATCTTCCCCGTCCGCTAACATGTCCGAGGATCCAGCCGTGGACACTATCCCATCCTCAGAGTCCACGGTCACTGGTGGGGTAGTGGTGGCGGCCGCACCGAGGATGGAATGCAGTGCCTCGTAGAAACGGGATGTCTGGGGATGGGATCCGGAGCGTCCGTTTGCCTCTTTGGTCTTCTGGTAGCCTTGTCTCAGCTCCTTGATTTTCACGCGGCACTGCGTTACATCCCGGCTGTATCCTCTCTCTGCCATGTCTTTAGAGATCTTCTCGTAGATCTTTGCATTCCGTCTTTTGGATCGCAGCTCGGAAAGCACGGACTCATCGCACCACACAGCGATGAGATCCAAGACTTCCCGATCAGTCCATGCTGGGGCCCTCTTTCTATTCTGAGATTGCACGGCCATCACTGCTGGAGAGCTCTGCATCGTTGCCAGTGCTGCTGAGCTCGCCACGATGTCCAGACAGGAAATGAGATTCAAACTGGCCAGACAGGAAAAGGAATTCAAATTCAAATTTTCCCGGGGCTTTTCCTGTGTGGCAGTTCAGAGCATCCGAGCTCGTACTGCTGTCCAGAGCGTCAACAGAGTGGTGCACTGTGGGATAGCTCCCGGAGCTATTAGCGTCGATTTCCATCCACACCTAGCGTAATTCGACATGGCCATGTCGAATTTAGCGCTACTCCCCTCGTCGGGGAGGAGTACAGAAGTCGAATTAAAGAGACCTCTATGTCGAACTAAATACCTTTGCGGTGTGGACGGGTGCAGGGTTAATTCGATGTAACGGCGCTAACTTCGACATAAACGCCTAGTGTAGACCAGGCCTTAGAATCTTCAGATCAAGTTTGGGTGTCGTTCAAACCAGGAATTACTGGGTGAAATTCTCTTGCCTGTGTTGTGCAGGACGTCAGACTAGATTATAACAATGGTCCCTTCTGGCCTCAGAATCTATGCTACACTAGAGACAAATCCTCCTAGCGTAATATGTTTCTAGACAATGAGTTAACGTTGCCCACGTGCAGGGAAGTGTGATGAAACAGGTTGAATCTATAGCAGTTCTGCCTTGAAAACAGCAGTTTGGTGGACCCCATTCATCAGTGCCGGGAGGGCGGCTCTCGATCGCTGAGTCCACCCCCCTGCACGCACTCATCTCTGGAGCAGAGACTCAGAATGAGATCTCAGAAGGCAGAGAAACAAAAACCTCTATCCTCACTAAGTGGGTGCATTATAGAATATTTCAATGTGCCATCTCCTTTCTCTTTTCTTTCTGTTTAGCTAATTCCCTTCTAACTAAACGCCTCCCAGCCACCGCTGACAAAATTTAAAACATCATAGAACTAATGTGACAGTTGTCACTGTCATGTCGTTCACTCTGCTGGTGTCTTCTACTCCATTCCCCACCCAGTGTCTGCTCTGTTTAGACTCTAAGCACTTTGAGGGAGGTTCTGCCCAGCACAATGGGCCCCCAACCTTGGTTGGCCCTTACACATTAACATAATACACATGATGAATAATAATTAAAGGATAGGGGGATATCGGGCTGGGCAAAGCAGGAAAAATAAAACCCTCCCAGCTCCCAACATTTGGCTTAGTCCAGTAATTGAATTCAGACTTTTCCTTAGATGTTTACAGAACATTTGAACGCTTTCTCTTACATTTAGCCTGGGATTTTCAAATATGGGAGTTTGGCACTCAAATCCCACTGAAATTCAATTGGACTTGGATGCTGAATGCCTTTAGACGCCTTTCAAAATTCCAGCACTAATTCCTTACGGTCAGTTTTGAACTGTACGTGAGTTTTGTGATGATGACAAATGATGCTAGGTGGACATCCCTGGAGGCTGAAGTCCTATGTTTGCAGCTACAACGCAAGTAAAATTCCGCTGGCCTGGGTTGCCAATATGCCTCCACCTGGATCTGCAGTCACCCCCTCCCTTCTGACAATGAGCGTTCGTTCTGTTTGGCTTTTCTACTTAGGCTGCAGACTAACGAGTCAGATTATGGCAGTGCTTGTCCACCGAGATGTTGTCTGAGTCCACCAAAGTGCTCCCCTATGGGAACGGCAATTGGATTTTTCCTGGTTGAAAACCTGGGCACGTTTTGGGGGCGGAGGAAGGGGTCATGGGATGGTTTCGGCTGGGATCAGGTTGGTGTGTATAGGAGGATTTGGTCAGATGCAGGGATAGGAGGCTAGTGGTGATATGACTCAACAGCAGGTGAGGTCGCCACTCCAGAACTGCCTGGAATCAGAGCTGCCTGCATGTAGCTTTGACTCCTCATAACAATGTTCAGCCACTACCAGACCTAAGTGAGATTGGAATGGGTGATCTGGGGCTCAGTAGGACTCTGATCTCCACGGTGACTTTCCCCAGCACAGAATCCCACCTGAAAAAATTAGAGACAGGGCCAGAATCAAAACTTGGGATGTAAATCATCCCGAATGCTGGATCTGGATTCACATCTTGGGGCTTAAATCTTTGTGAAAAGGTTGACAGTCCAGCCTAGTGGATCAAGCCCTGGACTAATACTCAGAAGACCTGGGTTCTAACTGCTAGCTCCGCCACTGGCCTGTTGGGTAACCTTGCACAATTCATTTCCCCTCTCCATGCCTCAGTTTCCCCATCTGTAAAATGGCGATTGTGATACTGACTTCCTTGGTGAAGCACGTTGTGATCTGCTGATGAGATGCTCTTTATAAGAACTAGGTATTCTTCAAAAGGAGGGAGGGACGGGATAATTACTTTTGTTTTGAAAGTGACTGTGACAGATGCTTTTAAAAGGGAGACTGAGAAGAAAATGGGCCCTTTTCTATGTGACTTCCTTTGATTCTTTGCTGTAAAATGAAGGAATCCGTCAATATTTATCAAAATACATATTCCTAAGGAACCAAGGGGCTCAGAGTTCAGGCAGGCAATGGTCCCGTTCACATGTGTGTTTGAAAGGACCCGCGGCTCAGTAGCTCCTGCAGGCTGTTTGCAGCCCTGATCACTGATCTTATCAAAGCCTGTGTGAGAAAACTGCTGCGGTCCCCTAAAAAGGAGCAGGCTGGGTAACACTTCGAGCCATTTCTGCCGAGGGCTGCACAATTGAAAGAGGCTCATTGGGGGGAAAACGATGCCCTTTAGCATCGAGAAAACACCCACAGAAACTGAAAGGCTGCTCAATGAAATACCACAAAATGCTGAGTGCTGAAAGCAGGGGTGGGGAGGGGGACAAAATAAGACATGAGCTGTCCTGTGAGTAAGAGGAGATGCTGAGGTGTCCTGGACAAACTGCACCTGTGCATCTCCTAACTTAACACGCAGGAGGAACTTGCAACTAGCTACACAGGCTAATTATGATAACAGTAGCTCTCTCGGAGATCAGTGCCCCATTATATTAAGTAGTCTATACACGGAGTAAGAGACAGTTCCTGCCCTATAGAGCTCACACTCTAACAACGCAAGATGTAGAAAGGATGGGAGGGGAAGTAACTTGCCCTTGGAGAATGGCAGAGCTAGGAACAGAGCTGATATAGCCTGGCTCTTAGGCCAGTGCCCTATGACTACACCTAGCCCCTGACGTGGCCACCTTTTTCCTTGGTGGTCCCCAAACTATGCATGGGTGTGTCTGATGCTTGTGAGAGCTGAGGAGGTGAAAAGCTGCAGTGAGAAGGCCACACGGGCTTAAATGAACAACAAGCAGCTATTGTGTCTAATTATCTTTAGGTTTAATCTTGCTCTCTTAGCATTTCTAAGGCACCTAACATTATGGCAGCTGGTGCCACTATCTTAACCGGCAGTAGGTAGACTAGGGGGTACATTATTCATCTAAAAGCCACAAGATACACATTTGTGCTTAGCCTTTACACAGTGCTCTTAGAGGTTCATGCAGAAGGGTCCATGCTGTTATTGTCATTTTATGGCTGGGGAAACTGACTTGTCCAAGGTCACACAGCAAGGCCAGTGGCAAAAAGAAGGCAAGTCTCATGGTTCACAGACCAATGCTGAGCCCACTGGACTACACTTCTATTGTTCTTACATTGTGCTCTTGCTGTTAGGAGGCAGTATGGTCTAATGGTTAAAGTAATGGACTTAGGAGACCTAGGTTCTGTTCCCAGCTGTGCTACTGGGTGACTGTTGGCATGTTGCTTCCCCTGTGTGTGCCTCGGTTTCCCCATCTGTAAAATGGTGATAATGATACTGGCCACGTTTGTAAAGTGCCTTGAAATCTACTGATGAAAGGTGGGAGGTATTATTAGGTTTTAAAACTGCCCTTGATACTGGGGGCTGTGAAACTGTAATAGGCTTGGCCTGCAGGCCTGAGTACAACACTGAACTCTAGGAACATCTGATTTCTGATGCAAAATCTGTCAATAGTTCTGTTCTGACCTTCTCTGCCTCGGATATTTCCACTGGTGCAGCATGGGCTATGCATTGCGACCGCTCCATCAGTGCAACAGCAATGGTGCAAAACACCCCAAGTGTGGACAAATCCTTGGGCTCTCAAACTGCACAACTGTGTGTGTGTGTGTGTGTGTGTGTGTGTGTACGGTTAACAACCCATAACCCTCTCCCATGCAAGCTGTGTGGCTTTACTGGTTAATGCTTTAATTGTGCTTTGATGATGAAAAGCACTAAATAACTGTCCATTCTGTCGACATGCTAAACCCACAAGAGCTCGGCAAGCAGACAGAGTTATTAAACTGCATGAATGATTAACAAGCTGCTGGGTATTTATAAAACTAAAGTCTTTGTCCACACACACACACACACACACACACACACACACACACACAAGTTGGGGTGCTTTAATTATACTGGTATAGTTCAAGTGGTACAACCCCTGTAGTGTGGAAGCTGTAGAAAAGGGGAATAGGCTATAGCAGCATAAGATACTTCCAGGGATTGCCTATCTGTGGAAATTGACCAGAATTGCTCTTTGTGCGGATACTCTTATTCTGAAATAGACTCAGACTTTAAGGCCAAAAGGAATCATTATGATCATCTAGTCTGACCTCCTGCACGTCGCAGGCCACAAAATCTCACCCACCCACTCCTGTAAGAGATCCCTAACCTCTAGCTGAGTCACTGAAGTCCTCCAACCATAGTTTAAAGACTTCATTACAGAGAATCCACCATTGACTCTAGTTTAAACCAGCAAGTGACCCATGCCCTGTGCTGCAGAGAAAGGTGAAAAACTCTGCCAATCTGACCTGGAGGGAAATTTCTTCCCAACCCCAAATATTCTGATCAGTTAGACCCTGAGCATTGCAGCAAGACCCACCAGCCAAACACCTGGGAAAGAATGATCTGTAGCTCAGCGTCCTCCCCATTGAGTGTCCCATCTCCAGCCATTGGGGATATTTGCTACTAGCAGTCACAGATGGGCCACGTGCCACTATAGGCAGTCCCATCATACCATCCCCTCCATAAACTTATCAAGCTCACTCTTGAAGCCAGTTAGGCTTTTTGCCTCCCACTGCTCCCCTTGGGAGACTGTTCCAGAACTTCGCTCCTCTGATAGTTAGAAACCTTCAACTAATTTCAAGCCTAAACCTGTTGATGGCCAGTTTATAGCCATTTGTTCTTTTGTTCACACTGGCCCTTAACTTAAATAACTCCTCTCCCTCCCTGGTATTTATCCCTCTGATGTATTTATAGCCAGCAATCATATCCCCGCCCCCCCAACCTTCTTTTGGTTAAGCTAATCAAGCCATGCTCAGGTAGGTTCCCCATTCCTCTGATCATCCTAGTAGCCCTTCTCTGCACCTGTTCCAGTTTCAATTAAGCTTTCTTAAACATGGGAGACCATGATTGCACACAGTATTCCTGATGAGCTCTTACCAGTGCCTTGTACAACAGCATTAATACTTCCTTATCTCTACTGGGAATACCTTGCCTAATGCATCCTCAGACTGCATTAGCCTTTTTTCACAGCCGCATCAAATCGGTGGCTCATAGTCATCCTGTGATCAACCGATATACCCAGGTCTTTCTCCTCCTCTGTTGCTTCCAACTGATACGTCTTCAGCTTAAAGCAAAAATTCTTGTTGTTAGTCCCTAAGTGCATGATCTTGCACTTTGCAGTATTACATTTCATGCCAATTCTATGACTCCAGTTTTCAAGGTTCCCCAGATCTTCTTGTATGATATTCTGGTCCTCCTGAGTATTGGCAAACTCCCAACTTTGTGTCATCGGAAAATTTTATTAGCACACTCCCACTTTTTGTGCCAAGATCAGTTATGAAAATGTTAAATAAGATTGGTGCCAAGACCAATCCCTGAGGAACTCCACTAGCAACCTCCCTCCAGCCTGACAGTTCACCGTTCAGTATGACCCACTGTAGTCTCCCCTCTAACCAGTTCCTTATCCACCTTTCAGTTCTCATATTAATCTCCATCTTCTCCAATTTAACTAATAATTTCCTGTGTGGAACTGTATCAAATGCCTTACTGACACCTGGGTAGATTAGATCTACCACATTTCCTTTGTCTAAAAAATCAGTTATCTTTTCAAAGAAAGATCAGGTTGGTCTGGCATGATCTACTTTTTGTAAAACCACATTGTATTTTATCCCAATTACCTCTATGTCCTTAACTATTGTCTCTTTCGAAATTTGTTCCAAGACCTTGCATACAGTTGAGGTCAAACTAACGGGCCTGTAGTTTCTTGAATCTCTTTCTTAAAATTAGGTACTGTATTAGCAATTCTCTAATCATAGCATATGACCCCCGAGTTTACGGTTCATTGAAAATCCTTGTTATTGGGCTTGCAATTTCATGTGCCAGTTCCTTTAATATTCCCGGATGGAGATTATCCAGGCCCCCGGATTTAGTCCCATTAAACTGTTTGTATTTGACTTCCACCTCGGATGTGGTAATTTCTACTTCCATATCCTCATTTCCATTAGCTACCCTGCCACCACCCCTGAGCTCCTCATTACCCTTATTAAAAACTGAGGCAAAGTATTCATTTAGATGATGGGCCATGCCCAGATGGGGAAACCAGTCACCCAGAAAATCCAGTGGGAAAGAACAGAACCCAACTCTCTTGAGTCCTAAGCCAATACTGACACCACCGAAAACTTTCTGGAAAAATGTCCTTATTTAGACAAGCCATTATACCAGTATAACAGTATCTGAGCTAGGGGTTTTCAGTAAAAAAACATCACACCCCTAATTTATGTAGCCATACAAGTACATCAGGCCTTCAAATTAGAGTTGATCCAAAAATGCTACACGTTTTCCATGGGAAATTGTGAATATTTAAAAACGGAACTTTCTCTTTCTTTCTTTCTTTCTAAATGAAAATCAAAAAAATTCAGGAGGTTGTGGATTTTTGCTGGTTTTGGTTTTCCCCCTTTGTTTCAATGAGAGAAGGGGCAGAGTGAAACAAATAAAAAACTGGGAAAATATTGACCAAAATAAAAATTTTCTTTTTGGTAAAAATGACTTTGTTTTGTTTCTTTCTTTCAAAATATATTTTGATGAAAATTTGTAACCAGCGCTACTCATAATCACTGTCCCATTGAACATGCAGTTCAGAGCTCGGTGTATTTCAAACACCTTTAAAGCATTAGTGTTTGTTCATTGCATTCACTTACTCATCCAACCCACACCCCCCACTCCGAAGTTAGCCCCAGTACATTCCTCCCTGATAGCCACTTGAGAGATGGAAGAACGCACTGCAGAGGAGGCGTTGAAGAGCTGTGTCCAATGACAGACAAACGCAGGACTAATTGTTTTGCTTTCACTGAGCCTGTGTAGGAAGTGTCAGACTCTGAGGTGACCCCTGGAAGCAATCATCAGGTATGAGCCTGATTGAACACTGTCAGGGAGCCAGTTTCAATTTCAGTGGGCTGTCACTCAGAGTTGCCTTACTAAGGATTGGGAGAGCGGACTATTTATGGTGTGTCTTTGCTCTGAAAAAAAACACAGATGAGTCTCAAATAACCATGTCTGCTTACTAGACAGACAGACAGACACACAGAGAGAGAGAGCCTAGCTGCATACACACTGCTGCTCCGGCTGGTTTCTGTTGGCTTCTAAAACATCAAACACAATGAGTGCCACTAGAGGGCTCACAAGCTGTTTAATGGGATACTACTTTATTCGTATACAGTACCATTTGGATAACAACTCTCTTGAAAGGCAGTGGAGTTATTAATTATTATTATTATATGTTTTGTTTTCTTTAAGTATAAAAAGAGAAAGGGGAAAAAAGCCCTGTGATTAAAATGAGTGCAGCATTTCTATGGGTGGCCCCCAGGACATGATCTGTGCTAAAGAGAGAATCAAGAATAGTGCATTTAGGGTATGTGTACCCAGCAAAGAAAAACCCGCTGCTGACCTGTGCCAGCCACCTTGGGCTTGGGCTGCAAGGCTGTTTCATCGCTGGGTAGACTTCCAGGGTTGGGTTGGAGCCTGAACTTTGAGACCCTCCCACCCTGCAGGGTCCTTTGCCCAGGCTCCAGTCCAATACCAGAAGTCTACCCAGCAATGAAACAGCCCCGCTCTGCGAGGCTGAGTCAGCTGGCATGGGCCAGCCATGGGTTTGTTCTTTGCTGTGTAGGCATATGCATACAAGTTGATGACATTGCTATAGCTGTGGCTGATGGAAATGAGTCTTTGAGCTCCGGTAGAAGAGGCTCATGCCTTGTGATCCAAAGATCCCATGTTCAATCCCCATTGGCTATGACCCAGCCAGGGACGTGGCACTACACTTGCCCTGTCTAGTTAGATAGAGGCTTCACTTGTGGCTGCCACAGAGGAATGGTGGAGGGTACAGAACTATACGAAAGGGAGAGGCTGGAGGGGTTGCGTCTAAAGTGATGGACTTAATGCTCATTACACTCAAATGACAGCACACGAGGCCATTCTATTCTGTTCCTTGTGGCAGTGGTAAGCACAGTGCAATGGGCTAACAGGTGCATCCATCTGTTCCCAGCCCTACCTGCCAGAGGATTTTGAGCAAGTCATTTAAACTCCCTGTGTCCCAGTTCCCCCATCTGTAAAATAAACAGGGATGAGCATTCCTACCAAGCTTTGTAAAGCACTTTTTGACCTTGGAATGAAAGGCACTACGTTAAACACAAAGAACTGTGATTATTGTCCCCTTCTGTTTATATCCTGTACTGTAACCAGCATCCCAGCTACTCACATCATTTGGGCATTTCACTGCTGGGCCTCTGTCACGTCACACTGTGACACTTGTCCTAGGAACGAGCCCTGCTCTTGGGGAGATATCTATCTCAATGGGGAGATATGGTGGACACACGGTCCACTAGGGACTTCACTATTGCCATTGAGCTTACAGGGAAGGCCCTCAGACACTACAGCGACGGGCAGCTGTAAAGAACCCTAAAATAGATAGAGATGCTGAATCTAGTTTAACCTCCCCACCAATCTTGGACTTCATGAGGTGGATCGTTGTCTCCTTCTAACTCCAAAAGTTCATGGACCTCCGGATGGGCCATGGAGAGAACAAGGGCTGATAACATTTTGCAGAACTATTCAGCTGGAGATTATTAGCAGGGCCTTATTACCAGGGCCCCATTGTCTTCTACGGGTGGCTCGGCAACCTCTGGAAACCAGGCCTGATAAACTTCACATAGGTGAGGGGTGAGCTCCTTTCTCTCCCCACAACAGCCTTGCAGAAGTGAGCGAACAAAGGCCTCTGAAAAGTGATGGAGGAAAGTATTATTCCAGGCACAGACCTCGTCCCTTCCAGGCTGTCATGACTAATTGATGCCTCTCTCTGAGCCCCAGCTCTTCCCACCTCTTGCATCCTGGTGTCCTGCTGGAAATTAACCCTGTCACTCTGTTCCCGGTGTCCTGTTGGAAATTAACCCTGTCTCTCTGTCCAATTCTTAGTGGGCAAGAGGCATTTGCAGCGGGTGGCTTGTCGGCAGGGTCACCATTAAGGGAGAGCGATGGGAAATGCAGTGTTTAATAAGGGCAGTAATGAGAGGAGATCTTTAGAGCAGCGGAGCAATTGGAATGAAGAGAGATTTATGCGGCTCAGGAGGGAAATCTCTGTCTACTAGTTGATAAACAGAACATTCTTCGTGCAAGATAGATAGGAGTCTCATCCCAAAGCCAGGGGAGCTGTGAGCAACAGTAGCAGGACAGGATCCCAGGTTCCCAATATTTTTTGAAGTCTTGGGCTCAGCACAAAAGTATTTTGGTCCCCTGTAAACATCGATTGCATTCTCTCTTGTAACGTGTTTTGAGATCCGCGACGGAAAGCATTCCAGAAATGCCTTTCGCCGCAGACCGACACTGCAAACTGTCCATGGGGATCGTTTCTCCCACCACTGAACTGCAGGTTCCTCTGGCGCGAAAGGCAGCAACTGTTGAATGATGTCCATTAACGTTACAATAACTAGGTCAGGAAGTGAAAAATAATTCTGTCTCCAGTCGAAGCCGCCGGGAGGATTTAGGGAGACAGAGTACAATTGGGCCAAGACGCTGGCGTTCACACCCCCATCATTACACACGCATGCTCCTCCGTAGGCCATTGTGATCACAGATGGCCAGGACGTTGGTTTATTTCATGGCCAAGAGAGGGAACCTCCAGCAGCACACGACCTCCTAACCCTATGTTAGGTACTGGTTTAGTTGGAAGAAAGAAAGACCCCTAGTGATGCACCAGTACCACGTCCAGCAGAACCCTAGAGGCCGGATTCTGCTCTCATCTCATACCGGAGTCGGCTCATCTCAAATGGAGTTGGATCATTGTGTGTTTAGTGTAAGTTAGGGCAGAATCAGGCTTTATGTTTTGCGCTGGGTGGGTGTATCATGCAGGTATTTATTAGTAGTATTTGTATTGCGGGAACACTCAGAGGGTCCAGCCTGGTGGAGCGAGACACTGTACAAACACACAAGAGAAAGTCCCTGCTCCAAAGCGCTAATCATCTGAACAGGGTGTTTTCCAGGCCCCTCAGGCCCTGTTGGGATCACAGCCCAAGGTAACGTGGCCCTGGGCCATACATTGACACATTCCTCTAGCCCTTTTCCAGTAAACAAGCATTCCAAGCTTTCCGGTTGTTGTTTTCTACAATATGTGCTTACAGGCCAGATTCAGTCACTTGACCAATGCTGACAACATCGGTACGCCCAGGCCCCCAATTCCTTCTGACTTGGCGGCTTCTTAATGCGCTTTTGAGGCACCAGTTTGTCTTCATGGCGGAAGGGCCCCCCCCCGCCTCCGTCCCTCCTTGCCCCCCAGCACCACCTAGCCGCTCTCTCCAGAAGTCGTGAGTGCTGAAGAGGTTTCCTGCAATTCTTCAGAGGCCGGCGAGTCACTTAACCCCGCTTTCATTATCAAGTGAGAATCCGGCAATCTGAGCCTCTCCTGGGATTGATAAACAACCAACTCCGACCTCCTCGTGCCAAAACACCCTTGTGAACCAGCGCTGAGTTTCACGCAGGCAACACTGTCACCTTCCTGTTGTATCCGCACATGATGTTTGCTTCCCTTGACGCTCTTAGATTAGTTCAGAGCAGAAGTAATTTCTCGGAACAGATTTCAGAGGTGGACACGACTCCAACCTCCCCTTAGGTCTGCCGGAATTGAACGATTTGCATATTGTAAATTTGAAGACTATGTTAATTAAACATTGAATCTAAAAGGAGAACCGTCACTCCTTCCCAGTCATTTGTTCCAATCTGTTTAGGAACAGTCTATGTCATTTGGATCATGTATTCAGAGGTCTTAGTACTATTTACCATATGTATTGGTGTAGCAGCCCCAGATCCCAGCTGGAATTAGAGTGTCGTTGTGCTACTTGCTGGACAAATACTTAGCTAGACGGGGGTAACCCTTTCAAAAGTGACTAAATGACTTAGGAGCCAAAGCCCTATTTTCAAAAGCGACTTAGGTACTTAGGACACCAAAGCTCATTGAAAGTAAATGAGGCGTAACTGACGGCCAGATTTTTAAAGGAATTTAGACGCCCAAAGAAGCAAATAAGAGCCTAGTGGGGTTTTCAAAAGTTAAGTGCCTAACTCCTATTGCAATCTGGGACAGTGTTGAAAATCCTACTGTCTGCATCTAAAGGCACCTAAGTACTTAAGGCACTAGTGAAAATGGAGCTATGCCAGGCTAATGTAGTGCCCATCTTTAAAAAAGGGAAGAAGGAGGATCCGGGGAACTACAGGCCAGTCAGCCTCACCTCAGTCCCTGGAAAAATCATGGAGCAGGTCCTCAAGGAATCAATTATGAAACATTTAGAGGAGAGGAAAGTGATCAGGAACAGTCAGCATGGATTCACGAAGGGGAAGTCGTGCCTGACTAACCTAATTGCCTTCTATGACGAGATAACTGGCTCTGTGGATGAGGGGAAAGCAGTGGATGTGTTATTCCTTGACTTTAGCGAAGCTTTTGATACGGTCTCCCACAGTATTCTTGCCGCCAAGTTAAAGAAGTATGGGCTGGATGAATGGACTGTAAGGTGGATAGAAAGCTGGCTAGATCATCGGGCTCAACGGGTAGTGATCAATGGCTCCATGTCTAGTTGGCAGCCGGTTTCAAGCGGAGTGCCCCAAGGGTCGGTCCTGGGGCCGGTTTTGTTTAATATCTTTATTAATGATCTGGAGGATGGTGTGGACTGCACTCTCAGCAAGTTTGCAGATGACACTAAACTAGGAGGCGTGGTAGATACACTAGAGGGTAGGGATCGGATACAGAGGGACCTAGACAAATTAGAAGATTGGGCGGAAAAAAACCTGATGAGGTTCAACAAGGACAAGTGCAGAGTCCTGCACTTAGGACGGAAGAATCCCATGCACTGCTACAGACTAGGGACCGAATGGCTAGGTAGCAGTTCTGCAGAAAAGGACCTAGGGGTCACAGTGGACGAGAAGCTGGATATGAGTCAACAGTGTGCTCTTGTTGCCAAGAAGGCTAACGGCATTTTGGGCTGTATAAGTAGGGGCATTGCCAGCAGATCGAGGGACGTGATCGTTCCCCTTTATTCGACATTGGTGAGGCCTCATCTGGAATACTGTGTCCAGTTTTGGGCCCCACACTACAAGAAGGATGTGGAAAAATTGGAAAGAGTCCAGCGGAGGGCAACAAAAATGATTAGGGGTCTGGAGCACATGACTTATGAGGAGAGGCTGAGGGAACTGGGATTGTTTAGTCTCCAGAAGAGAAGAATGAGGGGGGATTTGATAGCAGCCTTCAACTACCTGAAGGGGGGTTCCAAAGAGGATGGAGCTCGGCTGTTCTCAGTGGTGGCAGACGACAGAACAAGGAGCAATGGTCTCAAGTTGCAGTGGGGAAGGTCCAGGTTGGATATCAGGAAAAACTATTTCACTAGGAGGGTGGTGAAACACTGGAATGCGTTACCTAGGGAGGTGGTGGAGTCTCCTTCCTTGGAGGTTTTTAAGGCCCGGCTTGACAAAGCCCTGGCTGGGATGATTTAGCTGGGAATTGGTCCTGCTTTGAGCAGGGGGTTGGACTAGATGACCTCTTGAGGTCCCTTCCAACTCTGATATTCTATGATTCTATGATTTAGCTGCTTTTCAGACTTGTAGTTTGGCCCCTCCCCAGAGCAGTATGAGAACTGCTGGGTTGTTTGATCATTAGCTCTCATTTGTATGTCAGCATTCTATGTTAGGGGCTGTCCAAGCTCATGATTACCTGAATGACTTGGTTCGGATTATAAAGTCTCTGGGGTAGGGACTACAGTTAACTTTGCATTTAGGTCTATGGGCCTCAATACTGATTGGGGCATCTGAGTTGTACCATAATACAAATATTACTAACTAGCAATTCAGTGTGTTGGCCAGTCACTTGCCGGGGTCAGGCAACATACTGGGAAAATGTTATTCATGAATTGCTTATTGATCCAATGATGGGGGATAAACCATCAAATAAATGATTTGTGGGTATTATCCGATCAGTTCTAGCAAGTGTTTTCATTCTCTTCTGTGTTCATATTTATAGGCCACGAGATGGCCAGTGTCAAGGTACAGGAGAGACTGATATAAAGTATAACGGCCGGGAGGCAATATACCACCCATCAGAGGCAAAGTGACACTGGTTGCTGCTTTGCCGCAGGGGTATTATGTACAGAGCGATTCTCAGAAGTGGTCACCATTGGCCTAACTGCTCCAAAGCTCCTGCTGGCACACCGGGAGCAGCATTAGGTTTGCCATAAGGTGCGCATGGAACCACATACAGGTGCTGAAGTTGTCAGTGGGGGTCTCCTCCAGGCCATCCGCGTCGCAAACAGCGGCCTCCACCCCTTAGGAGAAAAGAGCAGCATCCGTGGATGATGTATATAAATCGCAGGAGCCTTTCCTCACTCGGATCAGCCAACAGAGAGAGACATAGCCATACAAGTAAACCAGCTACACGCAGATGAGCAGCATTGCTACGTACATGCTGTAGGGATGGGAGGGTGCCAGGGGACCTCAAACCTTGTATATTTGCATTGATTAATTTTTTGCTGCCCTTCCTGGCTCTGGATGAATCAAAATACCAGTGAGTTAGGTTGTTCTTGCTGTATTTCTAACCCAGCCAGAAGGGGGAGCTAGCAGAAATCTCATGCAGGGGGGGAAATATGACACCTCCGCTCTAATTTTGCAGTCAGAAGTTGCTCAGATAATTTGGCCTAGGCGAAATCTAAACTACAGGGTGCTTGCCTGAATCAAGCCAGGACTCTGGAACAGTTCTGGGCTTTGCCTGTTGCCATCCTGCAGCGCAGTGTCTCTTAAGAAGGATTGTGTGGGTGTCTTGAAGTGGAACATGCAACTTTTGGAGGGATGGGGTGGAGATTAGGAAAGCCATAAGACCATAAGGCCTGCCATATTGGGTCAGACCAATGGTCCACCTAGCCTAGTGCTCTGTCTTTCACAGTGGCCAGTACCAGAGCATTAGGGGGAGTGTACAGAACAGGGAAATTTTGGAGAGATTCCCTCCTTGTCTTGAGATTCTCTGGCAGTCAGAGGTTTAGGGTCGCCCCGAGTGTGGGGTTGCATCCCTGACTGTATTGGCTAATAGCCATTGATGGACCTATCCTTCATGAACTTCTCTAGTTCTTTTTTGAATCCAGTTATACTTTTGTCCTTCACAACATCCCAAGGCAATGAGTTCCACAGATTAACTGTGGACAGCAGTAAGGGTGTGCAAAGCACTCACTGTCCCCAAATGACTAAACATTTCACCAACCAGCTAAAGAAAGCCATGCTGCAGAGGAGAAAACTCAGGCATACAGGAGAAAGGTTCCCCTGGGGCTGAGGGAAAGGAGCAGGGAGAGGTTCAGGAAGGCATGATGGCCTGATATAGCTCACGCTGCTTTCAGCTGGGCTTGTTAGCAACCGATGAATCCCAACGAGCTCAGCTTCAATGCTGCAGTGGTATTGTTCAGTCCCCTCCTCTAGGCCTCCATCTCCCTCCCTGACCCTGGCCATTGTCAGTCTGATAGACTCGTCCTTGCCTGCCCCTCCATGTTCCTTTCCCGTATTGTTCTCCGGGGCCTGTCCCTGACCCCTGTGTATTTATGAATGCCACTTTCCGCTGCATTATTGTGTGCTCGGCAGACACAGCGCGCACCCAGTTTCCTGCTGAGCAGCAGCTCCTGGATGAGCCTGGGGCTGACTCCTCTCTTCCTCTCCTTCCTGTTTACGGAGCTCCGGGAGGGGCCCGCGCCGACCACTCCTAGAGGCCTCCACGAAACCCTATTTATCCTTCCAAATGGGAAAAAAGCCGCGGGCGGCTGTGGAGTGAGCAAGGCTGAGGGCATGGCACTCGTTTCGGGGAGCAACGGGGGCTTGCCCTAAGGCTAGTGCCACAGAGGCCACAGACCAGGAGCTCAGGCAGCGTCAGTCTGTGTCACTCCCCTCAGCGAGGCCGCTGACCCCAGTTGAGGATCTGGCCCAATGTCTTTATGGACAGGAGCAGAGACACTGGTCTGGTTCTAACAGTCCATTGTCTTGTGGCCAGCCCTCCAAAGGGCCCTCACTCCAGTGCTAACCAGCCCCTTTCCTTACAGCCCAAGGCAACTCTGTGCTAATACAACCCTCCTCAGCTTAGTCGCTGCCTCTGGACAATGACACAACCCCAGGCTGGGGTGGGATCCCAAATATAGATGGGGCCAAATCAAACCCCCAACCCTGACTGCTCCCCAACACTGGGGAAGTTTGGATCTGTCTCTCTTCGACCCCTCCTTTCTTTCTTGGCCACAGTGAGCGTGGTGCTGAAGCAAACTCTTGTGTTAGCCCGCTGTGTGCTGTGAGTGTGAAGGCCAGTGCCATGGTCTAGCTTCTGCTGGGCTCCCCTGGAAAAGAATGACTAGGGCTAGCAGAGAAGGAAGGGCCCAGATGGCCCTAGCACAGAGTTACAATCAGTTATGGAAAATTCCCATCCTTGACCCCTTCAGGGGGCCGAGAGAACTCTGCCCCTTGGGGGGCACGTTGGCTCTTCTATTCAGTCAGTGCCTCTCTAAGGGTCTGATCTAAGGCTCATTGAAGTCAGGATAAAGATCTCTTTGGTTGTTAGGTCTTTGTTTGGCCTTCACCCCGGTGCCTGGGGCTGGTCTCATGGGGATTTGTCTGTATTGTGTCCACTGGTGGCCTGTTTCCTTGCCCTCAGTTATGCCATTCCCCGTATTGCTCCATGCAGCCGATCCAGGCCCAAGTTCCAAGGGCTCCGTTCATAAGTCTCTTGGTTTATGTTCCCTCTTCCCAAATGGGATAATCATGTAGCCTGCTCGAGCAGCTGTTGCCTTAACTGTATATCTGAGGCATCTTCCTCTCAGGGACACCACATGGGGTCCTATCAGCTGTCCCTGGGGCTATCCTCTAAGACCTTGGGGTGCTTCTATCTATATCAGTGTATCACAGGTACTACAACTGGCCTTCTTGTGTAGCTCAGGAGTCAGCCCACCTGTGGATACACTGCAGCCAAATCTTCTCCTGGAAGCTGGCTTCATCTGCAGCCTCTCATCTATCTGTTTGCATTTCATCTGAGCATAGGATGTCAACTGCTGGGATCTGCTAAGCTGGACTTGGAATCTGCTTTATTATATTATTGTCAGTGTTGCTTAGTGGGGGGTCTCAGGAAACCCGTTGCTATCCCTGGCTTGGGAGCTAGCATGCTGGATGGTGTTAGGCATGTCATTGTAACCGCTCTCTGACTCAGTTTCCCCATTGAGATCGCTGAGATCTACTAATGAATACCACTAGCTAAGAGCTAGGGATTATTACTTATATTGTCATAGCGCCTAAGAGCCCCAGCCATGCCCAAGGACCCCGAAGAAAAGGACATTCCCTGCCCCCAAAGTGCTTAAAGTCTAATCCAAGCGGCAACAGGTGGGTACAGATGTGGAGCACCTTTGTCTCCAGTCCCCCAATGGAACCCAGAAAGTCACACATCAGTTTGATTGCTTGGCTGGTATTAAGTTAACTACAATTTTTCAACTCTCCGCAAAAAAATCCCACAACACTTTCAGTTCAGGTTCTGAGTGGAGGCCACGTGGAGTCAGTTAAGTTTGAGGTGTGGCCCAAAGAAAGACATTGCTCCTCCCCAAATCCTTTGGCTGGGCCTGCACATAATGGTGGGATATAGTGGACAAGAGCTTGTTATGTTTAAGGAGGGAAGCAGACGTTTCTTTGCAGCCCCACTCACCCAGTCCTGCAAAGACTGCTTCTGCTGCCAAAGCCCCCACAGTGCTCACGGCATCACTGGACAATCTGGGCTCATCTATGTCCAGTCCTGTGCAGCACACAAAGGGGTTGGGTAGCAGGGGAGAAGAGACAATCGAGCTGTTCCCCCCACCTACTCACACACACAATATACCTGCACAGCAACTGGCCTCAGGTCCATTGCTACCCTATGTGTAATGACTCAGTGATGCTCCACCTCGAGTGGGTGGAGAATGGTGGGGTGAGGGTGGAGCTAAAGCCAGCAGAGATGACCTTGTGTGAGGAGAAGCACATGCTCTATCCTTGCAGAAAATGCTACCAGGAGATGCCCTGGAAGGGACTGATGCCGAGCATTGGGCTGGGCCTGAACGGCAATATATAGCCCTATATGGACCAGAGAGGTCAATGGGAAGATTGCCTTTACAGGGAGGATATTAGTCTTGTTATTTGGTTGGGCACAGCAGCACCCTCTTCCCAGGCACTTGTTCACCTGTGAGATAACCCCCTTCTCCTGCACTCTCAGCATCCAGCACTCTCACCTCTCCTCCAGGACACGCTGGCCCAGAATGGACTCGGTCTGGGCTATATCGAGTCCTTTTACCTCATCTCCTGGCTTCCTGTTTCACTCAGGCCGAGGCTGCTGCCAGCTCCGCTGCGTCCGACGTGGCTCGGAGCCAGCCTCAGCGCAGCTGGCGGCTGGGTGAGTAACGCACGGCCTGACCTGCATGTCAGAGGCCTGGCAACAGGCAGGGCTCGTCTCCCTTGGCAGATGAGGTGTTATGAATGGGGTGCCTGTGTGGGAGGGTGAGTGGAGCTGATGAGAAATACAGCCAGGGGCTGCGGAAGTGAGGAGCGAGGAGGGATCATCTCAGATACCTGCCTTTTCTGGGGCCTGACTTGAGACACCTTAAAGGGGCTGGATCCTGATTTTCAGCAAGTGCTAAGCAACCGCCCGCTGAAAACCCGGCCCCTCTAAAGTGGCTTAGGCTGGGCACCCAAACTCACTAGTCCCTTCTGAAAATGGTGGCCCCAATTTCAGGGGTATTGGACAGACAGTCCATTCTTCCACCCAGTATCTCTGATGCTCTCCCATATGCTCCTGATCACCTCCAAGTTTTCGCCTCAGACTTTGGCTACATGTCATATAGAAACTCCACACCCACATCGTCTAGGAGCATTGGGGTGGGTCTTGAACCTGGCTTTCCATAGGGCAATAGCACTGGCACACACATGCGCACACATACATCCCTGCTCCTGCCTCCCTATCACTACTTTTCCATCCCATCTTTACTGCCCTCTGCAGAAGGGTTGGCTGGGAACCTGTCCCACACTTGCCTGGAGTATGGAGTCCAGGCTGCAGTATTGTCTCTTTCCATTCGGACCTTAAAGGGCCAGATTGTTCTTTATGTAGGACTTGACTATGCAGAGGACTGGAAATCCAGCAAGATTCCCTGGCATCATTCTTACAGGGAAGGGGCCAGAAACTGGTCCCACTCATTTTGCACCCATGCTCAAGGAGATTAATAGATTCTGATGGCTTGAAAGGACCATTAGACCATCTAGTCTGACTGCCTGTATGTTACAGGTCAGAGAATTTCACCCAGTAACTCCTGGATTGAGCCCAGATCTCAAGGAATGGGCAGAGACCAGGGTTGTGGTTCCAGAATGGTGGCTGGCCGACATGCATTCTTCTCTCTGCTCCACAGGGTGGGTGTCAGTCAGGGCATGGCAGAAATCTGCTGTATGGAACGGAGAGGAGAAATTCAGGCCACCAGCTACTCAAATTTCCACCCCTTACCACGACCTATTTATTAGAGCTGGTCAAAAAATGGGATTAATTTTTCCCACAAGATTTTTGCAAATTCTCCTCATCATAACTTTGATCAAAATTTCAATAAAAATATTTGTCAATCCGCCTTCCTTCCCCCTCTCCAAATTTGAAAAATTTTGATCCGCTCTGCTTGGTCGGTGGTTGACAAATTCAAGGCCTACAAAGTAGCCGTCAGCCCCTGTAAGAATCCCCCAGTGCCCGAGGCGCAAGGGGAATATGGTCAGGATGGGCCTGTGGAGGGACAGGGACAGACTGGAGCATTGCTACATCCCAGATGCCAGAATGGGACATTAAGAGCATAGCAGCTGGGACAGGATTGGGCAACCTATGGCTGTTTGCACAGGACTGGGAGTTGATCCAGTGTCCAGCCAGCACAGGGAAAGCACATTATTACTGCCTTTCTCGGTCCCTCCACCAGGCTGAATCAGGCCCCTTTTCTTTAGTTGCCTAAATATGGATTTAGCTACTTAGAACTAGGCCCCCGAGACAGAACGTTTCGCTTTAAAGGCCCAATCCTGCCTGGTGTTCAGTGCTCTCAATTCCTCTAGATTTCAATGGATGCTGTGGGCACTCTTTATCCCTCAAGATGAGCCCCCTAGCCTTCTCCTCTGGAAGTTGCTAGATGTAAGAAGAGGGTGACTCAGCACCTCCAGGGAGGCCCTCAGGCCCAGATCAGGTGCCTAACTCCCATTGGTTTCAATGGGAGTTAGGCACCTAAATACCATTGAGAATCTTTGAGCAGGGGATTGGACTAGATGACCTCCTGAGGTCTCTTCCAACCCTAATAGTCTATGATTCTATGATCTGGGCTTCAGGGCCTTTCAGAAACAGGCCCGAAGTGCATTAAGTAAAATCACAGACAGCAGCAGGAGTTTAAAAGAAAACCCAACCCTGCATGACTCTATTCCATCTAAAAGCTGGGTGGAGCAATCGTTGAGCTCAACTCCAGGAAGTCCCGGTTTGAAGTCATTCATTAGTCAAACGCTGTGTAAATAATTATCTTTGCTGCTGGATACAATCGGCCCAGAACACAGCCCATCGGTCCAGGTGGGGACGTCAATCCTTGAGTCTAGTCATCACTATAGGAACATAGTATTTCTTCCCCAAACACCAAAACACCAGCCTAGCAAACAATAGCATTACGTCAGCAACGAGCCAGCTGGGGCAGCCCACCGCCCCCATGGTGACTTGCAAAACTAAATGTTTGTTTTTTTTCCCCTTCCAAACTGCTGATTGAAAATTATAAGCTGAAACTCCACCTGGAATCCTGGCTGGGCCCTCAGATGTTTTAAGGTCTGCGGCCCCACCGGTTGTCAGTTGACATTCTTTATCTAGCTATGACAGCCGAAGCAAACACATTTCCAGATGTTTCCTACTCCAAGCAAGGCCTTAGGCCTAGTGCTTTTTTGGCAGAATCTGAGCGCAACGAGAGAGAGATTTTGCACTGCCTTGTTGACTAAAAAGTTAGTGACTGACAAATAACAATTCCAGGGTTTTGAAAAAGCAAAAGCTGTCCTGACAATTAAATGTTTGGCTAGAAAATAACATTAAAGCAAAGCGCAAAAGCAGACTTTAAAAAAAAGTTCCCCTAAAATTTAGCATCTTAATCAAAGTAAAATCTATCCCTCTTACTTATCTGGCTCCCAGCACCGGCATATCTGCATACCTCACAACCTTGAATGCATTTATCCTCTCAACTCTCCCTGAGGCAGGGGAATGCTCTTAGCCCCATTGTACAGATAGGGAACTGAAGTACAGAGAGGCCAAAAGTCACACAGGAAGCCTGTAGGGTGACCAGACAGCAAGTGTGAAAAATCGGGTTGGGACAGGGGCGGGGGGGAATAGGGGCCTATATAAGAAAAAGACCCCCAAATCAGGACTGTCCCTATAAAATTGGGACATCTGGTCACCCTAGAAGCCTGTGACACAGCAGGGAATTGGGTCTAGGGCTTCCGAGTCCTAGGCTAGTGCCCTTTCTAGACCACCGCTCCTCCCTAAACTGAAGGGTTTTTGCTTAGAAAGGAGATTACAGTTATTTGTGACCTGAAAAAAAGCTAGGTCTCCAAAACCCAGTGTTCAAGTGTGTCGTGTGTACATGTGCACATGTATAAATAATGGGACTTGCTTGCCCTTGCCTTGCACTTTGGGTCATCATTTTAATCTGTGTAAAGTCAGTGTAAAATGCTGCCAGATGAGAATGTCAACACGTTCCAAGTGTCCCCAACCGCAGCCATTTGAAAATCATGGGAATGGCTTAAAAATAATGGGTGAGAGTCAGTGAGACTAAGTGTCACAGTGCTCACAGCTTGGGGTAGGGAGGGAAGGTGGCTTTAAGCTGTTTTGCACACTCCTGATTCTGGGCTAGTCCAGGGGCTGAAGAAATCCCTGCTATGATGTAGACAGCTCTGATGTACGGAGGCAGGGCAGGGAGGTAAATTATGCCAGCCTCTCCTCCCCCTCACAGTTCAGTCTCACACACTCCCGTTGTTTGTTAGAGCTGGTTGAAAAATGTCTGACTAAATGTTTTTCCGATGGAAAATGCTGTTTTGTCAGATTGAAACTTTTTGCAGGACCAGGTTGATTTCAGCAAAATTGCATTTAGAAAACAAGATGGTTTAACGGGGACCTTATCAGAGCAGAACATTTTGATTCTTTGATATGAAATGACCTTTTGATTCCAAATGTATTTTGTTTTATATTATAAATGAAAACACAGCATAAACTTCTAAATAGTCTGAATCAGAATGAAATATTCAGATTCTATCAAAATAGAGCATTCTGACTAGGGTGACCAGATGTCCCAATTTTATAGGAACAGTCCAGTTATTTGGGGCTTTATCTTATATAGATGCTTATTATCCGCCACCCCGTGTCCCGATTTTTTACCCTTGCTATCTGGTCACCCTAATTTTGACTGACTTGAAAAGATTTTTTTTTTTAATTTCTTTTTACAGGAAATTTCAAATTTGGGGCTTGGGGGAGGAGGGTGGTTCCAATTAGGAAGGGAACAAATTTTGAAAAGTCAGAATTTCCTGTGGAACAGAAATTCCAAGTTATGTGTGTGTGTGGGGGGGGGGGACTTTTTCAAGTGTTTTCAGTGCCTTGGGTAAGAAAGGTGCTAAAGGTATATAAAATATTAATACAAGATCATTTTAAAATAAGTTGTCCAACAATTTTTGAATTTCAAAAATCTTCAGTTTGAGGCAAAAGATTCTGTAAAGATATGTTATCCACACTGATTCACAACACCGTAACACTAGTCTTGATCTCATATAAATGTAGGTGATATTATTGGGTAACTTTATAAAGTCCCTCTATCACAACATCACTTAAATGCAGCCACTTCTGAGGTGGAGATTAGAATCTGAGTATAAAACATGATATATAACAGCATCCAAACATAACAAAGATCCTTTAAAGTTTTCCTATCCCCAATCTAGGCTTGTGCTTCTCTGTGCGGTGACTATTTACTCACCTGTTGCATCCTCTTTGTAAATACAAAGCAAAGCCGCCCCTTCAGGACCTATCAGTAGCCTTTGATGTAGCCCGGCAATAACCTATCACTCACTGTAAACCTTGTTCTGAATTGTATCTATGGAGATCACACCAAACACAGCTCATCTGCTATTGACAAGGCTCTTCATTCAAACTGCGAACAGTTAAAGAAGGGACAATATTGTCCTTATGTTTGTACGGATGGGAATTATTTGTTTGTGAAAGGTGTCACGTTATGCACCGGGTATGCTTTTCCTCAAGGGTGCACAAAAGAAGATAGGTGTCTAGGCACCTAAGTCCCAATTTTGGCTGTACTCCGACATTCAAAACACCTGCCTAAACCTTAAAACTTAACACCCCTGTGTGCCCTTAGTCCTAATGGAGTTTTCTCAAGGCTGTGATGCATCCTAAAACATCAGACTGAACAGGGATTGCATGACAGGATTATGCGGGGCCTAAAATATATTGGTCATGGGAGGTTTTCTTTTTTTCTTTATTAGCCCCTCTTCTGCTGGTTAGTGGAGGCAACTAGTGTGTATCTCTGCAGGAAGTGTCATTTTCCTTTATTTATAGGCAGGCCATTTAAAAAGAAATACTCAAAGCTGTGTTTTTTATCTTCTGGGACTGTAGATCAAAGGATGTCTACTGAGTCTGACAAACCCTCTTTCAGCACAGCCGCTCGTATTAGCTTCTGCTCAGTTGCCCCTGTGCACAGAGCCAGCACAAGACCTGGGTATCATTTACATCCCATTGAAGCACTATTGTGTGGCCTTAAACAGGACTTAGTGGTGGATGGGCTTTGTGCTGGCTGGGGTGACTTTCAGCCTTTACCGTTAGGTGCTATTTACATGGGCTGTGGGGGATCGCAGAACGTCGCCAATGCCCAAATCAATCTTTCATGAGATTTAAAAATAAGAAGTTTGGTTAATATATATCCCTTATTTTTCATTCCCATGGCAGCCTCTGTGTGTTGGGGGATAGGAAGTGGAAATGCCAGAATGCTTTCAATACTTCAAATACTTCCATACTGACTTTCACTCTGAGCAGGAAAGATGGTTGCATGGCAAAAGCCTTAGCATGTGTCTCAGGATATGTGGGTCCAAATTTGAGCTCGGTCACAGATTTCCTGTATGCCCTAGAGTTACTTAAGCATTCAGGCCCAAATCCTCCCAGGTATTTAGATGCTTAACTCCTATTGGTTTCAATGAGAGTTAGGTGCCTAAATACCTTTGAGGATCTGGGCCTGAGTTGCCTTTCTGCAAATAATAACGCTTCCTTTCTCTCGTCCACTTAGACCGTAAACTCTTTTGGGTCGGGACTGACTTTCACTCTATCCAATGCCTAGTATAATGGGGCCCTGATCTCAGTTAAGCTTTGGAAGTGCTATCGTAAAATTAAAAAATGGAACTACCCGAACCTGTCCTGCTACATTTTACTGCTGCAAGTGGCTCTGAGATCAGCTAAATGATTGATTCAGGCTCCACGCTGAATTTCCTGAGGTTCACCTATTGCTAAAGAGAAAACTGTCGAAAATATAGAGCGGAAAATATTTGACTTGAGAGGTTATTTTACAAAGAAAACGGTGTTCCCTCCAGGGGAATCGTGATCCAGTGCTTAGGGTGCAAACATAGCATCTAGAATAGCTGGATTCAAGTCTTTGCTTTGCTCCAGACTCCCTGGGTGGCCACAGGCAAAATTGCTTAGCTTTTTGGCGATCATCAGTACAATAAGGATGATCGCGCATACCTGCCTCCCACGGGTGTTGTGAAGACAAAATCCATTAAAGGCTGTGAGGCGCTCAAATACCACTGTAACGGGGGCCACTTCGGTACCTAAGATAGGTGGAAAAAGATGGGTTGACTCACTGTTGCTTTTTTTTTTTTTTTTAAATCAACACACAGAGTAAGTGTTCTTCAGTCAACCTCAGTTCCGGTCAGCATTGTATGACACAATCCCAATGATTTTGGAGGTATTTTCCTCTACCCCATGGCCTCTATATAGGGTGACCAGACAGCAAGTGTGAAAAATCGGGACGGGGGTAGGGGGTAATAGGAGCCTATATAAGAAAAAGACCCCAAAATCGGGACTGTACCTATAAAATCGGGACATCTGGTCACCCTACCTCTATATGCTGCTGTGGCCATAAACACCTCTTCTTGGCTGTCTAGAGAAGAATTCTTCCACTGGAGGCATTGCACAGGGCAGCCATAGTTTGGCCCCCTCTTCAGTGTAACAGACATCTTGCAGCAGGAGGGGGGGTGTTGGGAAAGTATCAGAGACAGGACTGTAGCACATGCTGCTACAGAAATTCTAGACTCCTGGGTTGCCTAACTTGTGCCATGAGGATTTTGGCTCCAGCTTAGAATCCTGAAAGCACAAAGGAGGGGGCCCAGTACAGAATTTCACCCCCTGAATGTACAGCATGTAGACAATATATAGCTCTAATGCTCATGAAGTTCAGTATCTGATATAACTCTACCGATTCACCTAAAGCAGTAACTCTAGGGGAGGCAACTAGACGCTGGTGTCTGTCATCTTAAGCATCCCAACACAGAAACTGTGCAAACCGCCTAACACCCACCCACACACTCTCTTCAGCTATTCGGTTTATAGCTATGAGTCAGGAAACCAGAACCTCGCAGCAAACCTGCCAGCAGACATGATTGGGTTTGTAAATTCAGCAGCTTTTATTAGAACGCAGGCTTCAGCATTGTAAGAGAGCGGCTGCTGTGAAACACACAAGGCACTGTGTCAGAGGCGAATGCTAGGGGAAAATAAAAGCATTTGAGATCTGCGATTGGATTTCGAGGGTGGGGGGATGCTTTGCTTAACTCGTCTGAGAACTTTATTTGCTACGCCACATATTAATTGACTGCTGATGAAAAGTGCTGTGTAAGAGCGAGGTATTATTATTATTATTATCTGAGTGAGCATAGGAGATGTTTGGAGCTGTACTTTTTGACTCGGGTCTGTCTCCCATTAGAAACTGGCCCAGGATGATAGTAACTGAAAGTCGTTACCATCTGGGGACACTGGGGTAAACTATTTAAACGGAATGTCACACCCAATTCTACTGGGAGGGTGTGGTCCAGCTCAGAGGTGAGGCACGTTGATGGCGGTAGCTTGCACTGCCTATGCCATGGCTGAACTGTTCTGTAGATAAACAGAGTTCTTGACACAGCCGGGCTGTAAACCTGCACCTTCCACAAGCAGTAAATTCATGCAACACACAATAAGACCTTCCTGCTGCAGGTATGAGCCATGAAACTACCTTGATATTTCGGATGAAGCTCCCCCATTCCAAAAACCACTCTAGTTCTGTGCAGCTGTTCCAGTTCTAGAGCTGTTAGCAGGGATCTTGGTTTTTCAGAACATGGTCAGGCCATCTTGCTAACACATAGCCACATTCTGCTTTCAGTCACACCGATATAGAGTTGTGCATCTGACTGATTTTTCTGTAAGTTGGACGAACCAAAAAATTGAAGGGGGGGGGGAAATAATTTCAGGTCGAATGAAACATTTCATTTCATTTTAAAAAAAGAATAAAATTCAACTACAATGAAGTCATTTTGAATCAAAATATGTCACGTCATTTCAGCTTTTTCTGAATTTGTTGTTATTTTCAACCACAACAATTCCTCGAATTTTCCACGCAGTCACAAAATATCTTGGTCTACCCGAATCGGTATTTTTTAGCAAAAGAGGGTTTCGTCACAAATATTTTCCTCAGCTCTACGCCAATGGGACCTCGCTGACTTTTGTGGTCTTTGCACTGGTGTAACTGAGAGCAGAACACTTTGCAAGGCATAACTTCTACAAATAAACCCCCTCAGCAGCCCCCAGGCATAGACCTATGGATTTCTTCAGAAGATGCAATTTCACAAGTTCATGCAATTCATCACAGTATCATGCAATTTATTGAATGGTCAGGGTAACTATCTTTTGGAATGGACTATCAAAGGAAGTGGGGGATTCTCCATCTCTTGATGTCTTCAGATCAAGACCGATGCCTTTCTGGAAGAGATGCTATAGTCAAACACAAGTTGTTGGGCCCAGTACAGGGGTAACTGGGTGAAATGTAATGGCTTGTGATATGCAAAAGGTCCGACTAGATGTTCTAATGGTCTCTTCTGGGCCGTGAACCTATGAACCTATGCTAAGATGCCAAATGATAATTTATTACTGATCTAGCACTGTGAGATGTTCTCGGCACTTTGCAATACTATTAAAGATGGCCTTCCTGTCTCAAAGAGCTTACAACCAAAGTAAAGATAACAACAACAGAAAGAAATGATAGACACAAGGAGAGTGTCACTTGAGACACTATTGCCCATGCCCTGGGCCAGAACCCCAGCTGGAATGAATTAGCAAAGTCCATTAACTTCAATGGAGCTATGCCCGTTTACACTAGCTGAGGTTCCTTGAGGAGAACATGGGATTATATTTGCAATATTTTCTGGGATTTGTTTGCTTTGATGTGTGAAAGAGGTTCTGGGTTATGGGCAGGATCTTCCAAAGTATTCAACACTGGCCTATCTCCACATCCAATCAAGCCAAGGCCAATATTCCAGTGGGAGCAGAGATAGGCCAATGCTGAGTACTTTAAAAATCCCGCTACATATGTCTCCTTGAAGGAAGTGAGTTTTGAGAAGGGACTTAGTGGAAGGAAGCAAAGAGGTGGATGGGGTCAGGAAGGAGATTTCCAGGCTTGCAGGGTTAGGCCAATCAGGAGTCCCAAGCAATGTTGCCTGATGCTAGCACTGATACGACAATGAGGATGTATGGAAATGTTTGTGGGCACCTTGGGTATGTCTAGATTGCAAAAAAACACCCCACAGCAACTGACTTGAGCTCACAGGGCTTGCACAATGGAGTTAAAAATATCAGATATTCTCACTTGGGCTGGAGCCCAGTCTCTGGGACCCTCCCTCCTCCCTGGGTTTCAGAGCCCAGGTCCAAAAAGAACATCTACACTACTATTTTTAGCCCATTCCATGAGTCAGTTGACCCGGGCTCTGTAACTCACCACTCTAGTGTAGATGTACCCTTACAGGTCTCCTGCTGGAAGTATTGGCGAATTTGCCAATACCCACAAACTCCCATCATTTTTTCCCACCGTATCTGCCTTTCCTAGCTGGAAGCAGTGGACTGCTGGAAGTTCAGTTCCTAGACCCTAGAAGATACTTACATTTAAAAAGTCTCAGTGACACTCGGGCCTCAATTCTCCACTACATTTGAATGCAGGTGGCTGCAGAGCGTGTTCCCCAGATGTCCAGCACAGTGGAAAGCAGAGCCGCAAGGGGCCTGTTTTATTTTCTGCTTTTGATGCAAATTGGGTAGATCATCCTTCCTTTGGAATTGGCTGGCAGGCTTTGCAGAGTAACCACCCCGTTATCACACATCTCTTTGTAAAATGGGACATGAACAAAGTGACATTCTTACAGTGGGTCACAAATTTTCTGTGCCAAACTTTCTTGGACAGAAAACGTCTTTTTAGACTAAAGGGAAATTTTTTACAAAACAATTACATCTCATTGATAATTTTGGGTTGCTTTTTTTTAAATCCAACCCCCCAGATTTTTTTCAGTGCCAGAAGAATTTCAACAAAAAGAGATACAAAGATTTGTTTTTGTTGAAACTTTTCACTGGGTGAAAACGCTCACGTCCCAACCAGCGCTATTAATCACTTTTCTGGCCATAAACTGCCCTTTCAAAACCCTGATCCGTTCCCCCCTCTCCCCTTTTACTCCTGAGAGTCCAGCCTAAAGGAGGGAAGATTGTTTAGACAGGAGGATAAACAACACTGCGGGGAAGGGAGACGTGCTTGGTACAGAGACATCTGCAGCAGCAGCAGCAGCTGAAAGGCTGTCTATTCTGTCTTCCTATTGTATACGTCTGGCCCTCTGGGTAAGAGCCTTTCTACCTACTGTGCCTCTGTGCAGGGCTTTCCAAAGCTGTGTGCGTGGAGCTACTCTGAATTCAGATTCCCAGTCCCTAACGTATCTATCTCCAGAACACCATTGTGTAAACTGAGCGCTAGGACCTGGGCCGTCTTCTGCCTAAAATGTTCACGCTCGTAAAAGTGATCCATTATTTCCTACCTTGATACAAACCAGCAGGTCCCTGAGCCTGGAGACCCTTTTTAGCCAGTGATCGATCCCTTCTGGCTCGCATTCAGACACCAGAGGATGAACACAGTTGGGTTTAAGGAGCTTTTGCAGCCTTATCAGAAAGGCTGGGTGTGCGGTTAAGGGTAGTATACCAGAAGTTCAATTCCAGGCTTTTCTACTAACTAGTTGTGTGCCCAGGGGCTAATCACTTAATGGCTCTGTGCTTCAGTTCCCCATCTGTAAATGGGATAACAACACCCCTTTTATGGCTCTGTTTATCTAGGTTGTAAACTCTTTGGGGTAGGGGCCATAACTTAACTATGTGTTTGTACACCTCCTAGCACACTGGGGCCCTGCTTGTGGTTATGACATTGATACTGATAATAGCCATAGGTTTGAAGCTGCACAGAGCTATACAGTGGTGTTCTGTGGTGAGAAAAGAGGAATGAAAGATGGGGAGTTCTGGGTTTTACTCTTGGTTCCAATACTGACTCACCGTGGGTCCTTGGGAAAGTCACTTACCTACCCTGTGCTTCATTTTATCCAACTGCAAAATGGGCATAGTGCTGGGGGAGGGGCGGATTGCAACGTTTGATGCACTGATGTTTGCAAAGTGCTTTGAGATTCGTGGATGGAAG
The DNA here is from genome assembly GCF_027887155.1 of Malaclemys terrapin pileata. NCBI lineage: Eukaryota > Metazoa > Chordata > Testudines > Emydidae > Malaclemys > Malaclemys terrapin. The sequence continues at coordinate 21,038,975 of NC_071519.1, forward strand.
GCGCTAGAGAAGGTTGAAGGATAATTGTTCCACTTCTGAATGGTTGTTGCTTACGAAACTCCTTATGGATTCATTCCTCCTAGTCACCTTTGTTAAGTGCACACCATCCAGCTCCAAACTGCAGCTCAGAAAATGGCAATCCCTTGTGCATGGCACCAACACCCTTGAGGCCAATCTCAGAGGCCAGGGCCTTGTGCATAGGGCTAGGGGCCAGGATCATAAGGTCTAAGCCTAGCTCTGCCACTGATTTTTTGTTTGATTTTGGGCAAGTCACTTAGGACCTGATCCATAGTCAGTCTTGAGCCTGAGCTGTGGACACACTGCTATTTTAAGGTGCTAGCTGGAGCAAAGCTAGCATGGGTACATCTATGCAAGCTGGGAATCACACCTCCCAGCTCAAATGTAGACATACCCTTAGTCTGCTCCCATTGACGTCAATGGGAGTTTTAGCACTGGCTTTGATGGGAGCAGGGTTAGGTGAATAATGAGCACTGTTGAATATCCCACTCATCTGCCTCTGTTTCCCCAACTAATAACCCTTACTGACCTGCCACGCAGGCTGCAAAGATCAATCAGTGAATGTTTCCACAGCACTTTGAAAATACGTAATGCTAACCATTATTTTTATGCCACTATGGCATTTAACATGCCCATCTCCATAATGATGGAGCTTGCAATTGTTTTATAGTTCATGGAAATTCACCACTAAACAAAGGGCCTTTATTATTACATTGCATTGTTACATACACAGGCTGTTGATGAACACATAGCAAATAACACGCTTTTTTCAGAAATCTCTTACCAAATGGTCAGTCTTATTTTTCTTAAATTGTGCTTCAAAGCTTTTAACTCTACAAGACAAAATCATCTGTCTAATTTTCATCATTTAAAAAAAAAATGTAATCCCATGTAGAGTGATCACTTCTTCACTCACACGCTGGTCAGAAAAGAACCAGGGAGTATAACTTATCTTTGGCCAAACAAATCCAAATGCATCTGGGAGACATCAGGCCCGTCAAAGCTGATAAGTTATTAATAACAATGAATGATGACCAGAAAAGAAAAAGGTTATCATCTCCTCTTATTCCTTCTGGAGCATCTTTCCAGTGCTTCTGATTGATGCCAGATTGTCTGGCAAGGAACAGAAGTACTTTTCTCAGTTGGCGCTGAGTCTAAGGGCTTTCTTTTTTATTTCTACTCTTGAAACCTTTATAAATATTTAAGAGAAAGGAAAGCATGAATGGGAGCACATGGTCCTATGGAAATTCATGAAAGCTGACAGTAAAAAATGCGTGTGTGTATGTCTCTCTCTCCCTCCCCCCACATATATATATATATATATATATGTGTGAAAACAAAACAAAAAAAACCACTGCAAAACTTCCAAGCCAAAAGGAAATCAGCCATAATAACCTGTATCCTCCAGTTTGCCTTCACCCATCCTCCCTTCTCCCCAGAGCTATTCTCCTCCTCTGCAAATTTGCTCTCAGAATGTAGCTGTCACCCAAACTTGACTACCTGCAAGAGTAGGAATAGGGACTGTGGAAAAGGTTGATTGGTCCATGTCCTGAAATGCTCCCAATACATTCAACCAGATGGTCTAAGGTGCTAAGTGCCTTCTGGGTTAATGAGAGTTGAGGCCACTTTCCAATATCAGGTCTTCATTGAGATGGATCTTCAAGGGATCTGTGGCATCCCACCTGTGATGAGAAGATGAGGATGGAATCAGGTGTTAGCTGGTTGGTTTTCAGATAATTTACTTGTTGCAATAGGAGAAAAACATGGGATGACATTTTTCTTTAAAGACATCAAGTTGTGGAGAGATTTGACCCATTGTATTGTCTTTTACTTTCACATTGGATGTATATTTTGCATGAAAGGTATTTATACTGCATGGTTGTCTATTGCTAGTGAGGTTCATCACTGCCATGGTGGATGAAGAATGATTATCTGGTAATGTAGATGGTAATGAACTGGCTATGCCCAGTGGCTTGCAAGCACCATGGACAGTTCCCTCCTGCACACCACCTTCATTTGTTGTGTCTTTCCAGTTCCGGGTCACCTATTCCTTGATCATGGGCTGCCATTCTTCTTTGGTTTAGAGCTCACCCAGAAGAAGAACCCTCATTGCAACACAAGTCCTGGAGTCTATGGGTGTGAAAAGCACCCTTCAAAGTAGAAGCATCACTCTACCTTTAGAGGGTGGTTAGTATGATGTGAGCTTCACCATCATCCTCTCCTTCAACCTTCACTCCCTCCTCATGCACACTACTTTTTCAAGACCATCCCTTCTTGACCAAGGAATGAGGTTCCATTGGAGACAGTATGTGATGGTATCTAATGCAGCTGGCTAAGTTACTGAGCTGTTCCTATGGGTTTGGTTCCCCACTGCATCTGTAACATTCATTTCCCCATGAATTAGTGGGCCGCATGAGGCAAAACACTGGGTAATTTGCTAGTCTACACACTAGCAAGGGGTACTACATAAACCGCAAGGGGTACTTTTCAATGCTGCTGCAAGCCCTGGTGGACCACAAGGGACGTTTCACCAACATCAATGTGGGATGGCCGGGAAAGGTACATGATGCTCGCGTCTTCAGGCACTCTGGTCTGTTTCGAAAGCTGGAGGAAGGGACTTTCTTCCCGGACCAGAAAGTAACCGTTGGGGATGTTGAAATGCCTATCATGATCCTTGGGGACCCAGCCTACCCCTTAATGCCATGGCTCATGAAGCCGTACACAGGCAGCCTGGACAGGAGTCAGGACCTGTTCAACTACAGGCTGAGCAAGTGCCGAATGGTGGTGGAATGTGCATTTGGACGTTTAAAAGCGCGCTGGCTCAGCTTACTGACTCGCTCAGACCTCAGCAAAAAGAATATCCCCATTGTTATTGCTGCTTGCTGTGCGCTCCACAATATCTGTGGGAGTAAGGGGGAGACATTTATGGCGGGGTGGGAGGTTGAGGCAAATCGCCTGGCCGCTGATTACGTGCAGCCAGACACCAGGGTGGTTAGAAGAGCACAGCAGGGCGCGGTGCGCATCAGAGAAGCTTTGAAAACGAGTTTTGTGACTGGGCAGGCTACGGTATGAAACTTCTGTTTGTTTCTCCTTGATGAACCCTCTGCCCCCGCCACCCGGTTCACTCTACTTCCCTGTAAACCAACCACCCCACCCTCCCCTCCCCCCTTCGAGCACCGCTTGCAGAGGCAATAAAGTCATTGTTACTTCACATTCGTGCATTCTTTATTAATTCATCACACAACTGGGGGATAATTGCCAAGGTAGCCCGGGATGGGTGGGGGAGGAGGGAAGGAAAAGGACACACTGCAGTTTAAAACTTTAACTCTTATTGAAGGCCAGCCTTGTGATGCTCGGGCAATCATCTGGGGTGGAGTGACTGGTTGGCCGGAGGCCCCCCCACCGTCTGGGTGAGGAGGCTATGGAACTTGGGGAGGAGGGCTGTTGGTTACACAGAGGCTGTAGCGGTGGTCTCTGCTCCTGCTGCCTTTCCTGCAGCTCAACCATACGCTGGAGCATATCAGTTTGATGCTCCAGCAGCCGGAGCATCAACTCTTGCCTTCTGTCTGCAAGCTGACGCCACCTATCATCTTCAGCCCGCCACTTGCTCTGTTCATTCCGCAATTCAGACCGCCACCTCTCCTCTCGTTCATACTGTGCTTTTCTGTAGTCTGAAATTGACTGCCTCCACGCATTCTGCTGTGCTCTTTCAGCGTGGGAGGACATCTGGAGCTCCATGAACATATCATCCCAAGTCCGCCGTTTTCTCCTTCTAATCTTCACTAGCCTCTGTGAAGGAGAAACATTTGCAGCTGGTGGAGGAGAAGGGAGAGGTGGTTAAAAAAGACAAACAGCACAAACCCAACTAACCCTCCTCCCCCCCACACCCAACTATCGGGGATGATCACTTCACCCCTCCCCCCACCGCGTGGCTAACAGCGGGGAACATTTCTGTTCAGCAGAGCAGGAAGGGGCACTTCTGAATGTCCCCTTAATAAAATCGCCCCATTTCAACCAGGTGACCCTGAACGATATCAGTCTCCTGAGGATAACAAAGAGCGATAAGGAATGGATGTTGTCTGCATGCCAGCAAACACCGGGACCATACGCTGCCATGCTTTGTTATGCAATGATTCCAGACTACGTGCTACTGGCCTGGCGTGGTAAAGTGTCCTACCATGGCGGACGGGATAAGGCAGCCCTCCCCAGAAACCTTTTGCAAAGGCTTTGGGAGTACATGAAGGAGAGCTTTCTGGAGATGTCCCTGGAGGATTTCTGCTCCATCCCCATACACGTTAACATACTTTTCCAGTAGCTGTACTGGCGCGATTGCCAGGGCAAATTAATCATTAATCATTAAACACGTTTGCTTTTAAACCGTGTGTAAATATTTACAAAGGTACACTCACCAGTGGTCCCCTGTGTGCCCTCAGGGTCTGGGAGCATGCCTTGGGTGAGTTCGGGGGTTACTGGCTCCAGGTCCAGGGTGATAAACATATCCTGGCTGTTGGGGAAACCGGTTTCTCCGCTTCCTTGCTGCTGTGAGCTATCTACATTATCTTCGTCCTCATCTTCCTCGTACCCCGAACCCTCTTCCCTGTGTGTTTCTCCAGTGACGGAGTCATAGCACACGGTTGGGGTAGTGGTGGCTGCACCCCCTAGCATGGCATGCAGCTCCGCGTAGAAGCGGCATGTTTACGGCCCTGCCCCGGACCTTCTGTTTGCCTCTCTGGCTTTGTGGTAGGCTTGCCTTAGCGCCTTAATTTTCATGTGGCACTGCTGTGCGTCCCTGTTATGGCCTCTGTCCTTCATGGCCTTGGAGACCTTTTCTAATATTTTGCCATTTCGTTTACTGCTACGGAGTTCAGCTAGCACTGATTCATCTCCCCATATGGCAAGCAGATCCCGTACCTCCCATTTGGTCCATGATGGAGCTCTTTTGTGATCCTGGGACTCCATCACGGTTACCTGTACTGATGAGCTCTGCGTGGTCACCTGTGCTCTCCACGCTGGGCAAACAGGAAATTAAATTCAAATGTTTGCGGGGCTTTTCCTGTCTACCTGGTCAGTGCATCTGAGTTGAGAGTGCTGTCCAGAGTGGTCACAATGAAGCACTTTGGGATAGCTCCCGGAGGCCAATAACGTTGAATTCCGTCCACACTACCCCAATTCTGACCCACTAAGGCCGATTTTATCGCTAATCCCCTCGTCGGAGGTGGAGTAAAGAAACCGGTTTAAAGGGCCCTTTAAGTCGAAAGAAAGGGCTTCGTCGTGTGAACGTGTCCAGGCGTAATTCGATTTAACGCTGCTAAAGTCGACCTAAACTCGTAGTGTAGACCAGGCCTAAGTCAAGACTGGATGTCTTATATAAGAACGGCCATACTGGGTCAGACCAAAGGTCCATCTAGCCCAGTATCCTGTCTTCTGAGAGCGGCCAATGCCAGGTGCTTCAGAGGGAATGAACAGAACAGGTAACCATCAAGTGATCCATCCCCTGATCTTTCTGAAAGCAATGCTATAGACCAAAGAGAAGCTGATGCAGAAATTACTGAGTGAGGTTCTTTGGCCTGTGTTATACAGGAGGTCAGTCTAGATGATCACAATGGTCCATTCCAGCATAGGATTCTTAGCTTAGTTAGTGCCTTATCTACTAGGCTACGCTGCCACCAGTTAAAATCATAGTTGTCTTCCAGATTCACGGGAGTTTTGTACAGACTTAACCAGATCATCCTGTAGGACTTTGGCTAGACAAATTCCCAGCTGTATGATTGACAGAGGTAAGAAAAATATCATTGCACAAGACAACAAAAAGATGGACGCCATCTATTTTCCTGGAGATCCAGTAATGTGCTGCACAAAAGACCACCAGCTGGTGGCTTTTCTGATCACTGCTGCCAATGGTAACTCTGCAGAGAAGGACAGCGGAATTGTGTTAGAATTCTGGCTTTGAACATGTGGTGACTCTCTGAGGATGTGCAATGTTTAGGTAAACGCTGGTTTACCATTTTGGCCTCGTCTCTGAGCCATGCAAGGAACAGAGTTGGAAAGGTTTATTTTGTTTCTTGTGGAGGCCGGTAGGATTAAAGTTTGTCCCTGTTTAGTTTTTGCTGTTTGTTTGTTTGTTCAGAGCTGGGTGCATTGGAGAGACATTACAATTCAGGGAAACAAAAATAACCTTTTGGAGAGAGTTCCTGAGTCTGAAAACATTTTTTTCATAGCTTTAATAAAAAAGAAAACATATTAGTTAAACTCCAGTGCATGTGTTTTTAATAACTCCATTTAATTAAAGTCCCACCAAACTGTCCTATTAAATCTAAATTAAATCCGTATTTGAGATGTTTCAGACATCACGCAGCCTTTGTGTAAAGTCAGCTGCAGATGTGCGAGAGTCAGACGGAGAAGCTCGGGCCTGCCCAGGCCTGCTTTTGCTGCAGCGGGGCCTGTCTCTGCTCTCGCTTACTGGTGTAACCCCGCTGAGCCAGTTCCACAGCTGGGGTAATCAGTGCAACTACACTGGAGCAGAGGCTGATTTCCACCAGCTGAGAATCTGGCTCATTCACGCTAAGGAAGCTACTGCTGCTTGACCCCAGTGCTGCCAACCTCAGATCGCCAAAGTCAGCCCTTCTCCCCCCGCCAAAAAATCATGAGATTCATTTAAAAATCATATTATTTAAAAATAATAATAAATGTGTGGGTCTATTTATTTCCCTTCGGCTTTATCAGCCTTTAGGGTTCACCCTATGTGACCACGAGGGCTTGAAACTTTTTTTTTTTAAACGAAAGCTGAGATTCTTACTTAATCACAGGACTCCAAGAGCTGCAGCTTTCTGGAAAAAAAAACTCCAAATATGTTGAGAGTTCTGATCAAACTGAAACTGCAGCATAAATGGGACTAGAATCAGGCCCTACTGCACTGCTTTTCTCTAGCTGAGCTGTATCCAGGAAGTTAAAGGACAGATCACATGTCTGTTCACAATCAGTCACAGAGAGCTATTTTTGTTAACATTAGGCCTGTCAAGCGATTAAAAAAATTGATCACGATTAATCGCACTGTTAAATATTAATAGAATACCATTTATTTAAATATTGTTAGGTGTTTTCTACATTTTTAAATATATTGATTTTAATTACAACACAGAATACAAAGTGTACAGTACTCTATATTTATTGTTGATTACAAGTATTTGCACTGTAAGAAAACAAAAGAAATAGTGTTTTTCAGTTCACCTAATACAAGTACTATAGTGCAATCGCTTTATCATGAAAGTTGAAGCTTCAAATGTAGAATTATGTACAAAAAAAACCCTGCATACAAAAATAAGACAATGTAAAATTTTACAGCCTGCAAGTCCCCTCAGTCCTACTTCTTGTTCAACTAATCGCTCAGACCAACAAGTTTGTTTACATTTGCAGGAGATAATGCTGCCCACTTCTTATTTACAATGTCATCTGAAAGTGAGAACAGGCATTGTCATGGCACTTTGTAGCTGGCGTTGCAAGATATTTATATGCTAGACGTGCTAAAGATTCATATGTCCCTTCATGCTTCAGCCACCATTCCAGGGGACATGTGTCCATGCTGATGACGGGTTCTGTTAGATAACGAGCCAAAGCAATGCAGACCGAGGCATGTTCATTTTCATATCTCAGATGCCACCAGCAGAAGGTTGATTTTCTTCTTTGGTGGTTCAAGTTCTGTAGTTTCCGCATTGGGGTGTTGCTCTTTTAAAGACTTCTGAAAGCAAGCTCCATACCTTATCCCTCTCAGATTTTGGAAGGCACGTCAGATTCTTAAACCTTGGGTCGAGTGCTGTAGCTATCTTTAGAAATCTCATATTGGCACCTTCTCTGGGTTTTGTGAAATCCGCAGTGAAAGTGTTCTTAAAATGAACAACATGTGCTGGGTTATCATCCAAGATTGCTAGAACATGAAATATACGGCAAAATTTGAGTAAAACAGAGCAGGGGACATACAATTCTTCCCAAGGAGTTCAGTCAGAAATTTAATTAATGCATTATTTTTTAACGAGCGTCATTAGCACAGAAGCATGTCCACTGGAACGGTGGCTGAAGCATAAAGGGGCACACGAATGTTTAGCATATCTAGCATGTAAATACCTTGCAAAGCCAGCTACAAAATTGCCATGCAAATGCCTGTTCTCACTTTCTGGTGACATTGCAAATAAGAAGCGGGCAGCATTATCTCCTGTAAATGTAAACAAATGTATTTGTCTTTGCGATTGGCTGAACAAGAAGTAGGACTGAGTGGACTTGTAGGCTGTGAAGTTTTACATTGTTTTGTTTTTGAATGCAGTTATGTAACCAAAAAAAATCTACATTTGTAAGTTGCACTTTCACAACAAAGAGATTGCACTACAGTACTTGTATGAGGTGAATTGAAATATATAATTTCTTTTATCATTTTTACAGTGCAAATATTTATAATCAAAAATATACACTTTGATTTCAATTACAACACAGAATACAATATATATGAAAATGTAGAAAAACATCCAAAATATTTAGTAAATGTCAATTGGTATTCTATTGTTTAACAGTGCAATTAAAACTGCGATTAATCATGATTAATTTTTTTAATCACGATTAATTTTTTTGAGTTAATCGTGTGAGTTAACTGCCATTAATCGACAGCCCTAGTTAACATCAGGTGAAATTCACCTGTTTTGAGGGCTTCAGTGGAAGTTAAGTGGTGCCTGGGAAGATATGAATGTCACCCATCCAGAGCAGGCATAGAAGAATTGGTATGCAACATATTCATAACATATGCCTAGGGAGATTGTGGAATCGCCATCATTGGAGATTTTTAAAAGCAGATCAGACAGATCCCTGCCAGGGGTGGGCTAGAGCCTGTCCTGCCATGAAAGGGGGAAGGATAGCTCAGTGGTTTGAGCATTGGGCTGCTAAACCCAAGGTTGTGAGTTCAATTCTTGAGGGGGCCACTTAGGGATCTGGGGCAAAAATCTGTCTGGGGATTGGTCCTGTTTTGAGCAGGGAGTTAAACTAGATGATCTCCTGAGGTCCCTTCCAACCCTGATATTCTATGAGTGCAAGGGACTGGCCTGAAGTCCTTACGATTCTATGATTGCACAACAGCGAGGGGGAAAAGACAGTGGTTTTGTTTCACAAGGCAAACTGCCTCCTACCCAAAGCAACAAGGGAGCTTTAATATCCATCTGGAGCAGACGAGACTTTGGCTTTTCAGGCTGAGTCAACTATGCCAGGACGTAATGGAATCTGAGCACTTCAGATCTGAAGTCACCCCCTCCTGCACTAAACATCTTCATGCCTTGGCAGAGTGAGCATGTCACAATCAGACTGCTATTTACCAAGGATGTCTCTAGTAAGAGCAATGAACCGAGTTCTGTTCCCTTTGCAAAACTCCCATTGCTTTCAATGAGAGCAAGGCTGAGCCCTGTAGGCCTGAAGTTAATGAATGGCTCCCATTGCCTTCAATGGGCTCTGACTCAGGCTCACAGATAGGACTGAATGAAATAAACATGCTGGAGAAACTGGGAGTCGGGAAGAAAAATCACATTTCCTTAGTTGATTGCAAACGGAAAATGCTTTGCTCCATGTTTTGAGCCGTAATCGTGTGAAAGGCTGATTTTCAGTCCCTTTCATTCTGCATTTTTTGCTCCAACACCTTTTCCCAATTTCACGCCTGAGCGCACACTCAGTAGCATTGAATGTGGCATAAGAAGTAGATTTTTCCAAACCGTGACTAAAGAAACCATTTTTTCACGCAGAGACAGAGGATGATATCCTGGTCCCGTTGAAGCCAATAGGGGTGTTTGGCCATTGACTCCAATGGGGCTATGCGCAGAAAGGCTCTGATCCCTTGGAAAAGATCTCAGCGTGCTATCTGCAAAGCACCCCTGCAATGATTTCACAGCTATGTGGATATTCTATAGATAATGCAGACTAATTTATACGTAGGATTGGTGTTCACAGAATGCATTGAGATGTGTGTTTGTGTGTGTGTGACAGAGAGAAAAAGAGATTGATTCCAAAAGTTTAGATGTGTTAGATTTGTAGTTTTGGTTTGGCTCAGCCATGGAAGGAAGAAAGGAAGGAAGGAAATTGTATAGAGTATTTGCACATCGTAGAAGGGTAGTTTTATTGCAGGGCATTAAGAGAGCAGAATGGTATCTGGGTCTCTGTTGGGCCATTGCATTGTTACCATCATCTGGGTTTCCCTGTTGTACCTTTCAGGAGGGACTGTGGGGAATACACTCTCTGAGTCTCTGGTGATTTTTCACAATTGCTTTTGTGCATTGTGTTTAATCATGACACACACACACACACCCCCATCTCCTGAATCAGTGACTAATCACTTACTTCTTCCCCCTCCAACAGCTGGGGCTTACTTTCATGTTCTGCTCCTAGCAGGATTAATCATAGCCATTCCAGGAGGGCTAGCCTCAGCTCCTTGTTAATTTCATCCCCATTGTGTGCTCAGTGGATCTTCCCTTCCTTCTAAAGACTTAGGAAACACACGGCCACCTTTGACCCTTGTCATGAGGTCACTGTGTGGCAGGGAAGGGGCTTTTACAATGTGGGCCTATTGTTTATTCATAGTGTGGAGGACAAGAAGCATTTGGAAAGCAACATCGGACATATCCACTAGGCCCTATAGGAAGAGATATCAATGAGGCCCTATAGGGAGAAAAATAATATTTCTCCTTGTGTTTTAATTGTCAAATCAGCTGCCCTGGACTTTTCCTTGTTGGCTATTCCTCTTTCCCTTATGCCTCTGCCCTTCTTTCCCTTCTTTGTTCCTTTCCCTTTATTTTCCCCCTGGTCTGGTGTCTCTTTCCCACTTTATCTCTTTTTTCCTTTTGCCCTCCCTTACCCAGTTCTAGTCTATGTCCTTGAGCTAAGAAATGGTCATGCAAGTGCTTCTCATCATGTGTTCCCCACAGGAACAGCAAGACTATGAAGAAGCCATCTGCTTTGTGTCACACCTGGCAGGCATGACTTAGATCTCTTCCAGCTTAAGGCTGGCCATCACATTAAATAGATCAAACCAGATTAAAACCATGTTCAAATAACGTTAACTCAAAGCCACTGTGGCCTGGCTCTTCTGAGTTCAAAGGACACTGTTTGCGTTCATGAATTCAAAACAGCCTAAACACAACGCTCTGTCTGTACAATGATTTCTTGACACCCTTTCCCACTTCTCTTTGGCTCTCAGAACTAGAGGTGAAAACACAGATCAGATTCAAACTACTCAGTGGAGCTGATCCTGTTAATAATATTTATGTGTACTTCAGTAATGTATAAATGTCCGAGCTGAAATCGGGGCTTCATTGTGTCAGGTGCTGTACAATCCCATATGAGCGGGTCTTTGCTCCAGAAAGTTTATAAACTAAATAAATAAGACAAAGAAAGGACATTTTACAAATGGGAAACAGAGTGACTTAAAGTGAACCCAAATCTCCTAAATCAGGATGGGTAGGAAATGGTTTTCCTCTGTGAATTTTTGAGATTTAAAAAAAAAAAAAATAATCCTGAATTTGGGACAGTCGAAATTTAACATTTTTCGTGAACTGACAAACCAAAAAAAAATTGATTCAGGTCAATTGAGACATTTCATCTCAATAATTTCAAAATGTTTTGTTTTGATTTTGATGATTTTTCTCTTTATTAACCATTTTTAAGTAAAAATTTACTAAAATTTCAAAACAAAATGTCATTTTGACTCAAAAAAACAAACTATTCCTTTTCAAAAATGCCAAACTGGGACATTTCAACTATCACAACATTTAAAAAAAAATGTCAGGAGATTTCACTGAAACTATCCCTGTTTTGCAAAGTTTTGGTTTTGATGAACCAACATTTTTCAGTGAAAAAACAGTTTGTCAAATGATTCCTGACCACCTCTACTCCTAAGTCCAGTCCATTCACTTACCAATAAGGCCCTCTTGCCGGGGTAGAAAACTTACATTGCTTTGGGAACATGTAGGCAGAGAACAAATCACTGAAGCCGTGTTTCAGACATTAAGTACTAGACTGTTTACAACAAAGCGGGAGGGAATTTAATCAGTTTTACTTGATGAGCACAGTTTTCCTAAAAAAGACATGCATATCCTTATTTTGGGTGTTAAAATGGGCACCTATACGCATGTTTCCTGCAGATAAGTGCTGATATTTTGGGTGCGGCGTGGGATTTAGCCATTATTTAGGTGACCTTATTTGAAAATTGGACCCTTCAATTTGAAGTGCCAATAAAATGTCCTTTAACTTTAGGAAACAAAGGCCCACATATTCAGCTAACGTTCACCAGCGTAATTCCATTGACTTCAGTCAAGCTACAGTGATGTCTGTGCCCATTGATGTCAGTGGAGTTGCACCAGTTGAGGATCTGGCTCAAAGTTATTTTCAGCAACAGGGGTGTAACTATAGGGCCTGCTTCTCCTTTCACTTTCCCTGGCGTGATTCAAGAGTAACTAGGTTGTGATCAATGCAGCTACACCAGGGAAAAATCGTTATAAGGAGGAGATAAATCAAGCCTGAGTCATCTAGTTCTAGAAAACGTCTATTGTATTTTTATTTATGGCCCTGACATTGAAAAACTCTCCAAATTCAGAGACTGGGCTGCGGAGGTTGCTCCACGAGAAGCATTGCCATCTTCTCTTCTGGAAACTGTGTTTCAGTAGAACACATTATCTTCCCAGGTGGACTTAACAGCGCCTCTCTAAGATCCCCCTACATCCTTGTCTGGTTGTGTTACTTGAGGGAATGAGAGTTGGAAGCTTGGTCTTATTTTCACTGTAACTTTTTTTTTTTTTAACAGTGGAAGATAAAAATCATTGCCACGGTGCAGAAAGAGATAACGGATGTCACTTTCACAGTAGTACTTGGCTTATGCAAACTCACAGGCAAAAATGTTTGAGCCTTGTTCTGCTGTCACACCGTCTTTTGGTGGAGTTATTTTAAATTAACATCGGCATAAACGAGGCACGAATGAGCTCAGAATCAGGCCTTTCTCTCATCAATCAGGAGCTGGATTCTGCTGAACAGTGTTCATTTCATTTACATTGATTGTGATGTATAAATGGGTGTGTGCCATGCTCTTGATTTGAAATCTTAGCCTATATTTCTGGAAGTTGCAAGCTACCTGCATATAACTAGTTGACGTAGCAGGACCAAAGGGTGATTACAAATTCCATAAATATAGACGGAGATTTTCAAAAGCATCAGTTCACTTTAGCAAACAAAGGGCCAGATCTTCAACTGGCGTGCACCATAGACTTCAGTGGCGCTAAAGCAATGTACACCTGTTGAGGAATGGGCCCACTGACTTCAATGAAGCTTCCCTGATATACGCCAGTTAATGATCTGGCCAACTGACTTCATAATTTTAATGGGTGTCCGGAACCATTAGGGAATTTTAAAACCGTATTTTCTAAGTTTATGACAAAACCAAGGCTTTTTTAGAATGTCAGGCTGGAGTTGTGGGGAGGAATGAATGATTAGAACCTGGGCTCTGTGTTAGAATTATTTAAAAATAAAAATAAAATTGAAAAATGGAGGAAATTTTGAAATTATTTTTATTCCATTGTTTGTTTTGGTTTGTTCTGACTAGAGCACTGTTTTGATTTTCAACATTTTGTGTGGGATTTTTTTAATTTATTTTTTTCTCATTTTAAAAAATGATCATTTATGCATGTGGGTTTTTTTTTTTTTTTCAATCGCCTAACATTTTTGAAAGTAAAAATTTTCAGTTCTGGGGGAGGGGATGGGGAGAGGGGAGTGTGACTAGGATGACCAGGCAAAACCAGTACAGAGAAAAAAATGAGGGGAGAAAATAACATTTAAAATGGAAAATGAGAAATGAGAACCAAAGAGAGAAACAAAACAAAAAAAAATGAAATAAAAATTTCACTGGCAAAAGGAAAATTATAGAAAATTAAGATACTTTCCCAAATATGGTCAAATTTAATTAAAAATATATTCAGCCAGCTTAATGAGGAATCAAACTGGATGAATGCTTCAAACAATGTTGTGCAGGTTTATTACTTGGGGGGGGGGCATTGTGTGTGATGTCTCTTCATCTCTTCCTTATTGTATAATTCTGTCCTTGCAATGTTTATTTTTGATTAAGTATTTTATAGAAGAGAAGGAATGTTTTGTTTTCCACATATGCATTTGTCTCTGCCTATGTTCAGTGACTGGTCAATATGCTAATCCTGTATCTAGAATTTGTAACAGTGTATTGAAATACATATATATTTTTTTAAAACAATCCTTTCTCAAGATGAGATCCTGTCTGCCTTATTTCACCCTGCCCCCACCCCCCAAGCAACCATGTAATGAATGAACTCTAAAAAGCCCCTTTGGAATGGGGGTTCTTTCCTCCTGAGTCTAATGGAAATCTAGACATATCCCTCCTCTCTGTTCTAGTAATGTGATAATCTGAGCCTGGGAGGGAAGGGAAAAAAAACATCAAAGAGGAGGGAGTCAGGCCTGGCATACAGAAGCTGGGGGTTCGTTTCAAGGGCTTCAGACAGTGAAATCCCAAAATGAATCTCCAGTTTGAACCGGAGAGGTTAATGTGTCCATTTATAGATCGAATCAGAAGATTAGACATGTTGAAAGGAGAGAGGGTTGGAGCATTGCTTTTGATCACGCTTTGGCACTCCTCAAAAGCCACCATGTGCCCGACACCTGATAAATGCTATTTATAAACCTTGAGGAGAAGTGGGGGCCATAAATCTCCTCTCTTTTCTTTTCTTTTTTTTTTTTAATGTATCTAGAGGCAAATTAAAACCATGCTCTTGATTTTTTAACATGATGCCTCATCTTCCTGTCAAAGCCACTGAAGTGAACTCCAGGGCACTGTCAGTTCTGAAGGCTGCTGCAGGCTCTCATGTTTCTGAGCTGCCAGATGCTCAGGTGAGGGCATGGTGAGAGAGAACCTAGGTAGGGTAGCGAGCTGTTGTGGTCAGATAGAGTTTAATTCGGCAAAGTGCTGAGTACAAGTGGGGTGGGGGGAAGAGACAGGAATTTTTTGAAGACAGTTGTCCACAGAAATGTTTATTTAGTCAAAACCCCCATTTTTTTGTTGCACAAAAAATTTCAGCAGCAAATGTTTTACCAGCTCCCATGCTGAGCACTACAGTCTCGTGGCCGCAAAAAAATTAAATTGGGATTTTCAAGGCAGCCTAGTGGAATTAGTTGGCCAAATTCCATTAAAATTCAGTTGAAGTTGACTGCCTAACTCCTTAGGTTCTTAATCAGGTCATGTGCTTAATGTGAAGCAGGTGAATAGTCCCATTGAATTCAATGGACACTGGAACAGGCCCTGATCCAGGAGAAAATCAGGCATTACAGTTGAAGTCAGTGGAGTTATGTTGGTATAAAACTGATGTGAGAGGGTATTCAACTCCTCTGTGTCTGAAACTGTTTGTGTGTGTGTTAAGTGCACTTGGGAACAAGTGTGTCATTTCCCTAGGAGCAAGTGTGTGTATATACACACACAAATGGATGTTGGTAGAAATTCTGTTGATAAATCTGTGATTTCTTGGGAGAAATCACGGCCCCCAACTTGCAAACACTAAGGCACGGGCTTAACTTTACCTTGAAGCCAATGGGGCTAGTGGACAGATGGGTTCACCCAAATGAACGAATATCTCACAAAACCACCTCACCGTTTGTGCTTGGTTGATAGCCACTAACACAACAGAGCTCCAAGACTGGAAAGACTGTTGTGCATGGTGTTTGAGGTGCATTGGCAGAGCGGCATTGGCAATTGGGAGAAGCCCATATGATTCTTCCCTGCCCATACTTCATGTCTTAACCAGCTGCATTAGCCAACGAGGCATACAGATGATATTTCACCAGAAATATTTTACAAGGGCTAGATCTGTCCAATGGATCACTCTAAAGTGGATCCCTCCAGTGGATCACCTCTTCAGAAAGGCCTTCCCACCATAAGAATGACGCTATTCGATTCTATATAGATTTGTATATGGCGCTCAGAACTGTAGTATCTCAGAACTGTAGCACTTACTAGAAGCGTAGTAAGCAACGTGACTACACATCTGCCATGTGGGAGAAGCATCTGCAGTGAAGGGTTTTGTTTTGGTAGGGTTTTTTATTGTTTGTTTTGTTTTGTTTTTGTAAGTACACCTGTTGCTCTGTGTTTATATTAGCGAGGGCAAAATCAAAGAAACAAGCCAGTGGTTACATTATACAATTTTCTGTCCCAAAACTCTCAGCCAAAGATTGATAATTTGAGGGTTGCTTAGAATAGAGATTTGGAAACAAAATTATCACTGACCCAATGGAATACAATAATATGTAATATTAAAGAAAAGCAACTATAGACTTGAGACTATGGCTTATTCATCAAAAGACACTTTTTCGAATATACATGTCCCCACATAGACTATTGGTAATGGGCCTTATGAATGCAGACCACTGTTAGCTCATATGTTTCGGGAGTGTCCTGTATGAAGAATTTCTGTATGATGTGGGTCAAAGGGCCAATTTGATATAGGATGCTAAGTTGGAGCCTTCCCCCTTAAATTTCATCCTCATATATACTCCTGACACCTGGAGGTTACCTTGTAACAACACAGCCTGATTCCAATATGCAGCTCTGGTCACTAAAAAATTAATTCTGCAAAAAAGGCAAAGTCGATCTCCACCAAACATTGATGCCCGGCTCAGTGACATGACTCACCTCAGAGCTAGTGAATGACTGGCAATTCCACAGAAGAGGAATGCCCAAAAAATTCAAGAGAGACAAGGTGCGGGAGGTAATATCTTTTATTGGACCAACTTCTGTTGGTGAGAGAGACAAGCTTTCGACCTGAAGAAGAGCTCTGTGTAGCTTGAAAGCTTGTCTCTTTCACCAACAGAAGTTGGTCCAATAAAAGGCTTTACCTCACCCACGTTGTCTCTGTAATACCCTGGGACCAACATGGTTACAACAACACTGCATACCAAAAATTCAAAGCAATTTGGATTGGCTTTGTAGAGATCTGTAATTAATGTAGACCCTGAAGACAGACATGTCACTTCCGCTCTCCTCCCTTTATCCTAACCCTCTGTACATACTTTGTGTATGAGGAGGAATCTGGCATATTTGTTGTATTTGGAAAAAACAACAATTATAAATATTACAAAAAATAGAAAAGAAAAGTGCCTTTCCCTTGTAAGAAAAAGTGGTGATGTTTGTGATGGTCCTTACTTGTGATGGTCTCAGCAATGACACCCTTTCTATACAGTAAACACCCCAAAAGAGAAATTTATATATCTATATATAGAGAGATATATAAAGATATATATCCACCCCTAAACCTCTACCACAGTCACAGTAGGGAAATAGGAAAAGTACCAGAGACTCCTAGAAGTTGAACAGGGTCTTCACTATTGCTATAGAATTTACGCGGCAGATACTATGGTGAAGGGTGGCCGTATAAAACCCTGAGTGAGAGAGAGAGAAACATGTGTCAAGATCCGGCATCAATAAGCTGAGTAGGCTGTTAGTACTGCTGTAGTGGATCTCTCTAAAGAAGAGCATCAGGACGAAGCAAAGTGAGCAAAGCTATTGAGAGATCAGCCGGCTGCAGTGAAACTCAGTGGCACAGGATGTTGGTGAAGCCAAGATTCCAAAAGGGATTGGATGTTTTCACAGATAACTAGACTCTCCATCGCTCCCAGGCACCGATACTGGGTTTATTATCATAGCACCTGAGTACCTCACCACTTTTAACACACACATCCTCACAGCACGTTGGTAGGTTGAACTATTATACCCATTTTACAGATGTGGAACCGAGGCACAAAGGAACTTACCCAAGATCATACAGGGAGTCTGTAGCAAAGCAAGGGCTTGAACTTCAGTCTCCTGGGTGCTAGGCTGTGTCTTAACCACTCATAATGCTGACACTAACACACACATACATACAGTTTGAAAAGAAGATAAAGCTTCATATCCTTTGCCCTATCAATGAGAAAAATCTATGAACACAATGGACTCAATTCATGCCATTGACTTGAGTGGAGTTCCGCCAAGCATGAATTGGGGCTATTGCTTCTAGCGATTGGCTTCTTTTAGCTAGGTAGGTTTGTCTGACATTGCTGGGGGGAGGGGGTCAAAGGCCACCATGGGTAAATGTGAGCTGGAAGGATGACCTCTCTGTGCAGGGGAGATAAGGCTGCTTGGAGGAAGTCTGTGTGCCAGGCTTAACTTATGGAATGACCTGGGAATCCAGGAGCTGTGGGAGTGCCCCAAAGATCTGGGGGAGGGAGAGGCAGATTTCTCTAGCCTGCCCTGGCTGAGTGAGAGGAGGTGAAAGGCGAGGTTGCCGGGCAGAGTCAGTGACCCAGAAGGCCAGGGAAGAAGTAGTAACAGATGTTAAACAGAAGCTCTGTGTTGCAGTGGCCAGCAGGAGTCTGCCCTGAAGGAAATGACCCCGAGTAAGATGCATTGTCACTGTGATTTTTTGACATGGGATGGCAGCTTGCTGATTAGACTAGCTGACCAAGGGCTACAGCAGCTAAGAATACCAGCGCTGCCCTTCCCAGCCGCACAAAGCTGCGAAGCAGGGAGAGAAGCCCTCTACCAAACAGGGAGGCAACTCCTCTGCAGGCTTGAAGGCTCATGCATTGGATTCAGGAAATTTAGACTGTAAGGATCATCATCTCTGGGACCATCGGGATGGGAGCATTACAAATATAACCCCTTCCCTCCAATCGCCACAAGCACCAAGGTCTGGCTGGGTGGAAGAACACACAGCGCGGCCTCTTCATGATCATTCTTCTGAGCTCTTCTATTGCACTGGTCATCCATACAGCTCAAAGCACTTTACAAAGGGTGGAGGGAGGGGCAATATTGCTACCCCCATTTTAGAGATGTGGAAACTGAGGCACAGAGCAGAGAAGTGACTTGCAGAAGGTCATCCAGGCACTCAACAATAAATAGACTCTAGGGCTCTCTATTTCCAGTGTGATGTCCTATCCACTGGACCACCCTGCTGAAATAACTACAGCAGCTGTTGCTTACCACTGCCCGGCAGTTTAGGGCAGGAAGTGAAGAAAAATGCCATAGTTCCCTGAAACTACGGTGGGGTTTGAGGAAGAGGAATGGAGCAGCCAATGGTGGAATGTGATCAGGCCAGGACTAACACTCGTGTTCCTGAAAGAAGTCCCCAAAAGGTGACTCATCTAGCAGAACACTGCCCCATAACTATGGGTTCAATAAGGTTCTGGCAGGAAGACACACACACAATCATCTGCACCACATTCCTACAGCACCTAGGTCATCTTCGGAAGCCTCAAGTCCAAGTACTAACCACAGCTGAAGCTTCATAGTTTGCTGCTTAGCTCTTAGTTAGAGTGGAGAGCAAAGATAGGCTAATGGTTATACTCTGGGATGCCTATGTGATCTCGGGCAAAGCATTTAATCTCTCTTTGCCTCCGTTCTCCCCCCTGTAAAAGGAGCATAACAATCCTTCCTTGGTCCATCTTGTCTATTTCAGTTATAAGCTCTTTGAGCCAGAGACTGTCTATAATCATATATGATCCACACCTAGGAAATTGGGGGCCTGCTCTAGTCATTATTGCAATGAAAATAATAAAGAGTAGAGCAGATTTGTGCTGTGTGTAACCCACTGCTCTGTGTGTGTTCCCCACTGTGCCTGATCCACAGAGGATATGAGTCTGTTACCATCCCAGCTGAAAAGCCTTAGATATGGAGCTCAACCTGGAGTAGCTCATGCTTTTAGCCCTGGAAGTCTCTGTTTCAATCCCGGGTGCGTTGGCCAAGACAGTGGCCATCCTGCAAATATCCCCCAAACAGAAACACGGAGCGATATTTTTTCATCTAGAGTCAAATCTTCAGCTCCTTGACCCTCCAGATCCCAGATCGCTTTAGTTCTGTTTCTCCACTGGTGGAAAACCTCACAAACATAAAAGCACAACATCCTCACCACTGGCAGTGAGTCAGCCAACCCGGGAGCCGGGTCACTCTGCTGAGAGCTCTCCCAGTGCATTTTCCATGTGGCTGTGAGAGGTCCAGGAGGGGGAATTGAAACCTCCGAGTTTCACATGAGTGGAACAGCTGAAATGAGAGATTAGATTTAAAAGCAAAGCCAGCCTTCTCCCCCCCCCGGGTAAGAACCAACCTATGCCAAGTGTCAGCGCTTCCAATGGGATTTCAAAGAGCCAGAGGGAATCTCCTGATCTCCAAAGGGAAGGTCGTGTACTAGCCCTGCAGTGATGTATGAATCCCAGGGGGATAATTAAAGTGAAAGCGGGATGGATTTATGTTATCTAAACTGCTCTTGTTGCTCAGATAATGGGTTGGGGAAGGAGGGGGATGCAGGTTTCAACAGTCTGGGCAACCAGTGTGTTTTTCCAATGCTTCCCCCTGATTAATAACAAAACCCTTGGATGTCCCTGCATTATTGCCAAAGACTTTCCATTTGGTTTGGAACAAGAATGTTGCAAGCGACGATGACAGTGAAAAATAGTTCCCTTCAGAGCTGCCCCCAGGTTCAGGAAAACAGAGTGGCAACTGGCTGTCTGGTTGTTTGGGGCAGGGGGAGCAGGGTGGAAAGTCTCTTTGATAAGAGCTAAAACCAAGCCCTGAGAGCAGCTGAAATCCCAGAGAAACCAATTTAATGTGTGTGGAGAAGCAGAGGCAGGAATGTACCACTGGGATGCCTCCTTGCCCGGCTGTCTGACCAGAAAGCTCATTCATATCTGATTTCCGTTGGTTTGGGATGTTTCAATGGCTGGGGGCTGATGTACGTTAGGACCTTGGTTCCTAAAGGGGCGGGAATACACTCTGGGCAGTGGGCCAGTGAAAAGGCTTAAGTACCAATAAGGCTCGGCTAGGCCTTCGAAATAATAGGACCATAGCAATGAATAAGCCTTCTGCCCAGGGCGAATGACACCCCAAAAGAAGCTTTTCTTAGTGTTCCATGTTAAGGGTCAGGTCTTCAGGAGATGGGTTCTGTTTCTGCACACACAATGTAAGTCACATGGCTCACAGTTTCAACAGCGACCACTGAGCTAGGATGCCTACATTTTTGGATGCCTGACGTGACACACCTTAAAGGAGCCTAATTTCCAGAGGGCAGGTGGTTGGGATTTTCTGAAAATAAGGCTCCTTTAGTCTGTCTTAGGTCAATCACCTAATAACGGAGGCACCCAACATTACAAACTACTTGAAAATTTGAACCTATGTATCAGTGCCTGTGGATGCTGCTGCAAAAACAGAGGCCTGGTTTGATCTTGAATGCAGGAGAGTAACAGGCAAGCAACAACTTTGGGAATGACATTTTCAAACATCAGGAAAATCAGAGCTCTGAGTCTCCACCGAAGCTCTATTCTGCCTGTGTAGTATTGTAGATTGCTGTGTCTCTCTCTCTACCTTGCTATCTATTTGGCTAGGATTTAATATCTCAGTTGTCACCATAGTATAGGGGAAGGGACCATCTTTTTGGCCTGTGTTGGGACAGAGACTAGCACCATCCATGACTGGGGTTCCAAGACGCAACTGCAATACAACTAAATAATAGTACATGAGCGCCTTCAAAAAACCTTAATAATTAAATCTCATGCAAATCTGTTTTTTGTCCCCTCCTCTTCCTCCATATGTGAGGAACGGTGAGGAAGGTTACGAGATAGATCGGGGATTGTTTTGATCTTTTCTGACCTCTGTTTCCTTCTGTTATGAATTTCACCTTTGTAGCATACAGTTTCATGGTATACAGGAGACAGAGTGCCATCAAAGCCAGAACAACTGCCACCCTCAGCTCTTAAATGTCTCATCGGATTTTGGGTATGTCCTGTTCAGGTTATAACAAATACTGCAAATACAGCTAACAATCTGCTGCAAAGGTTCATTTTTTTAGTTGCATCCACTGATAGAGTAGCCAGTGTCCTGCTGCTAGAAGTGCAGATGCCCCAGTGATAGCTGAGTTACGTTCAAGGGACCATCAGGAGAGTCAGGTCTGTCCACTGATGGTGGGTGAATGCCGTCCTGCCGTTCCACCTGTCCTGAAGGGAGGGAGGAGTTGTGGACTACGGAGCTGGGTGCGTGGTTCCCAGCTGGAGGAGACATCCTAGATCTCATTGAGTTAGCATGTTAAAAACAGTAGTATAGTCACAGTAACACTGGCAGCATCAATTGATGGCAGGGAGTAGTGGCCTTGACTACAAACCTGCCCACACGCCATGGGGAAGTATTCAGGGTGGCTAGTGTCATTACGCCTACACAAGCTGGGAATCACATCTCCAGAGCCGAGTGTGGACATAGCCTCTGTTTGACATTATTCAGTCAGTGGAGTACAGAAGGAATTGTAACGGTTCCAGGATTATTGGCAGCCACATATCTGTGAGAGCAGAAAAGAGGGGTGGGGTAGCTGGTAGGGAATTAACTGGACTTCTTTGAACCTCAAGGGAGGTTGATTTCCCCGTTCAGATTGATCCCCGAACAAGATGGAAATAAGTTTCTGAAAGGATCTCCCCTGCTGGGTGATGGCAGCCTGTATTCTTGTCCTTACTAGCAAGGCTTTAGCTCCATTCACAAAAAAAAAAGTTTCCTATGACAGAAGGGGGAAATGGTTCTTGGCCTTGCCCATGGCAAGAGGCCAAGAGGAGAGGCCACGAGGTGAATGAAGGGGAGGGGAATTCTCATGGAAAGCCTCGGTCCGGCCCCTCTTGATTATTATTTGGCAACGTTTAATGCCCAGCCTCTGAGTGTCATGTTACCCCAGTGGCTGCGTCAGTGTCAGAATCCCAGGGCTGAGGCATCCAGCCTCGTTATTGCCCCCACTAAAAGATAAGGCTGGCTGGAACACATGAAATTCAATCCTTATCGATCTCAAGATTTTATGCTCCCAGGGAGGGGGTAGCTCAAATGCTGTTTGTGTCAGGGCAAGTAAATCAGCGAGATCTGCATTGTGAGCAAACCCCTGCTTTCGGCTCCCCATGGAGCAACCAGACAAGAACCTACCAGGCACCTTGGGACATGCAGTGAGCATTGTACATAGGAAGCATATTTTTGGTCTCTGCACCATTATTTCATTCATTCGGCTAAGAGGGACTGCATTTTTTCGTCTCATCTCTCCCCCCCCACACTTTTTTTTTTTTTTGAGGTGTGGGTGCAGTCTGGGGGAGTAAGACTAGAGCTGGGATCATGCACAGCTGATTCCTACTCCCAGTTGTGCCGCTGACTTGCAGAGTGTCCTTGACAAAGTCATTTCCCCCCCACTGTGCCTCAGTTTCCCCCTTCGATGAGGTTTCAGCAAAGCTTAAATAACTGGGCTCCATCACAGCCTGGTGAGATTCTCAGACACCAGGAGCAACAGAAGCAGAAAGTTCTTACCATTTGGCAGTGGTTACTATCCTACCACAATGGTCCTCTTCCACTTAACAATATATTTCCCTCTGTCTTTCCCTTGTTTCTTAGGGCGCTCCAGGCAACGTAGCTTCACCTTGATGGCTTCTCTGTTTGCAATCAGCTCATGAAGGGGGATAACAGAGCTCCGGGAGTTGCATCTCCAAGCACTTTGCTCACTTTAAGGAGTTAAACCTCTCAACCCCCCCGTTGGATAGGTAAATATCATTATCGGCATTTTATTGGCAGAGAAAATAAGATCTAGAGTGAGGATGCAAGTGACACAAAGCTGGGAACAGAACCTAAGCTGCACCACTTCTGTGTTTGAACCATAAAACTATCCATCGTCTTTTATCATTGCACCTTCAAGATAGTTACTTTAGGACTTGTCTACACAGGGCAATTGACCAGAATAGCTATTGCGGGAACAAGCTACCCCTGTGGACACTCTATTCCGGAATACAGGTCACTTTTTCCCCAGAATTATCAGTGGCTTCCAAAGTGCAGCAATTATTCCAAAATAAAGTGACAAGATCCTGTGTTGTGGCTTGATTGTAGTCTAGGCCCTTGGAACACAGATTCTCTGCCCAGGTCTGGGCTCAGTCGCACTCCCCGCGAAATCAATGAAATTCAGTTGTCTTTGATTTCAACAGTCAGGACGGGGCTCTCAGAATAGAAGCGATTATGTCATAGCCATCCTGGTTCCTGTCCAACGCAGAAGCTCACATTAGAACTCGCATCCACCCGTGCAAAAATAGGGCCTAATCCTGACATTCTACCCCTGGAAAAGCTTCCATTGTTCTCAGTGGGTCCATTGACAGAGTACGAACTACAGGATCACATTCTGCCCCATCTATAACTGTCTGATTCCTTTCTGGACCTCAAAAATCGGTGCTTGACATTAAGCCCCTTTGATCTAAACAGCTTTAGCAGCACAGTAATGTCAGAGAGAAAGGGGAATTATGTGAGAGCCTTCCTGCTACAAGCGGAAAAATCTGCCTACAGGGCCATTCCAGCGCGACCTAAGAACTGGGACGGTTTAAGAGGATCTCGGCGTTGAACATTCCTCCAGGGAATGTCATGAGCCTGGAACGGGGCTGGGATTGTCATCACATTTTTAACATTTTTAGCAAGTGTCCAAATTTTTTTTTCTGGTGGGAAAATCCTTAGCAAAGGAGGAATGCTTTTTCTCCCCCTTACTGGTTTTTTATTTATCTAGAGAGAAAGCCATGCTATTTCATTTGAAGTGGTCCAATGAACCCTGAGCCTCGTGGAAAAATCCTATGGAATGTCATACAACATGATCACCTATTTATCAGTTTTTGACACTGTCCTAGAGATGATATCCCTACCCTAGCAATCCATGGCATGGCTCCAAAGCACCAGCGAACAGCAATCATTGGATGTTCTGTGGAGTTATTTGAATAGAAGCCTGTAAATCTCTCCGGAATCAGTCCATCTTAGATACTTATCCCGCCCCCCCATTAGCACACATCTCAGCACCACTTTTTATTGAAGAAATAAAGTTTTGAATGACAATTTTCAAGCAGTTCCACTCCAAGCTCCTCCACCCCTTGTTGATAGGGGAGGGGCAGGATGTTTCCAGCAAGAGAGGTCTTCAAGTTTGGAACGCCCGCCCTTCCTTGCTTCAGCAGCAGCTATAGCTGCTAACCGTTAGGGTCTGGTTACTTTCCCAGGCATTTCCCGAGGGCATAGGTTGATGGAGGTGAAAGTGAAGGGGGAGACAGGAGAATTTCTTGGTGCATGGTTGAGAGTTTTCCTGGATTTTGATCCTGCACAACGTTCTTAATGGACACTTTTCAGTCACAAGAAACATGCTGAGGCCTCATGCTCAGGACAGGTGTTATGGGTGAATCAAAATACGCCAGGACCACCTTGGGACTGGCTTTAACATTAACATCTGATGGCCACCATCTTGGCTGACACACCAGGGGTTGAATCAGGGACTTTCAGAGCTAAAGCGCACGAGCTACATCTCTCTAAACGGGGCTGTACCAGACTCATAGCCACAGCGGATCAGCCACCTGCAACACACTTATCAGGGAGTCATAACTGCTCCGGGGTATCAGGGAGAATAAAGCTTCCCTCCTCCATGCATGGCAGCTGGAGCATACACATCATGGGAGGGAGAAAGCAGCGTGTGGCATACCCAATACTCCCCACTGAGCTGGTGGGCGGGGCCAAGGTGGAGTAGAACTTTGGCTCCACCTCCCCGGTGCTAGAATAAGAAGGGACATAACAAACAGCCAGCAATGGGGTGTAGCAGGTTATGTATCCTGGGGGCTGGAATTATTTCTCTCGGAGTGTTCCTCCTAGGGCAGTGCAGCCAAGAATCAGCCTTTTGCTCAAGGTTGAAGGCTCAGTCTAGCCTCAAATAAATCATTTGAAGCCTAAATCTCCTGACCCTGAGCTGAGCATGTCACTAACTCATCGAGACACCACCCACACAGGAGTCACTTTTCTCTAGTAATCCCGTGTCCTGCCCACAATGAAGCAATTAAATGTCTTGCCCTTTGAGTAACGTATAGGAAATGAGAAGAGAAGGTTGGATATTTTTTTTTCTTCCTTGCAGATCTTTAGAAGTTTTTTGTTGTTGTTGTTCCTATTTTTACTCCCTTTATGTTTTTCCGGTTACAAAATTCCTTCGGCACAAAAAAGAAGCCTGCCTGGAATTTCTTTCATGCCCAGTTCCCAGCCCATGTGCATATTTCCCAATGTGTTTTTAAAAGGTTGCGTTGACTCAGCGGGGACAAGAGCCAGCTCTGGTTTCTATTACCGATGATTAATGCTAGGGCCCGTGTTTAGACTCTCGGAGTTTACTGGTTAGGGACTGAGGGAATTTCGGTACCAGCTCTGATAAAATGTTTCATGGCTAGGGGGTGGCGGAGGAGGGCATGAGGTTGACATTACTGGGACAGGGTTTTGAAGTCAGCTCAACGGGAGGGTGGGAGTGAACCTTGTAGGCAGAGTGTCACAGAAGCAACCACAATGTGGATCACTCTGCGTTCCTGGCTGCTGTCGCTAGTCTGGTTTTATTGGTCTTTAAACACCATTTCTTTGTGTTCAGAAGCAAAATCTTAATGTCTCAGGTTGGCGACAGTTGATACAATACGCGGAACGGGGATTAATGACAATAGGAGATTTAAAATAGCAATAAGGAAACAAAACAAAGCAGAACAACTTAAGAACACAAAAGTTTCTTCCTCCCATGTGCTCCTCCACCCTGCCCATGACATGCCAACATTTCCCCGAAGAAGGAACATTTATATTGTACATTCCTCAGAGTAGATGTGAGCATCAATGGCGCAGTAACAAGAATAGACTGTAATAATAATGGGAACATAGGAATTGCCAGATTAGATCAGACCATTTGGTCAGCAAGTCCAGTATCAGCTCCCTGAAGGTGTGTCTACATTGCAGCTTGGAGTGTTCCCCCCAGCCTAGGTAGACAGACTTGTGCTAGTGTGATACAAATAGCACCATGTGCAGGCAACCGCCCGGGTAGAAGCCTGCCCGAACCCCTGGCTCAGTACTCAAGTGGCTAGCCTGTGCTACTGACCATGCCACAACGTCACGCGGCTCCTTTTAGCGAGCTGGCTTGAGCAGAGCTCGAGCAAGTTTGTCTACCCAGACTGCAATGCTCGCTCTTAGCCACAGTGTAACATAGAATCACAGAATCATAGAATATCAGGTTGGAAGGAACCTCAGGAGGTCATCTAGTCCAACCCCCTGCTCAAAACAGGACCAATCGCCAACTAAACCATCTTCATGTGTAGACATACCATGAGAGTGTCCAGCACAAAACACCTGAAAGAAACATTAGAGTGGACAGTAATGACATGGCCACAGGGAAAGTTTCTGCCAGACACCTCCCACCCACCCCCACATCAGTTAGTCTGGTCAGGAGTTATTTGACAAAATGGCAGTTATAGGTTATTGTTGTTTTTTAAATGGGCAACATTGAAATGAAACACTTTGATTGAGCTGAACTGAATTGTTTTTTCAGATTTTTGATTCAGGAAAATCTTCATCCTGATTCAGGATGGGCAATATTTTTGATAACTTCAAAATGTTTGAGGGTTTTGGGAAAGCATTTTCCTCCTGGCTCTAGTAGTTGAGTAATGCCCTAACACAAAGGTTTATTCCCCTTCTGCTCCTTATTCCCTATCTAATGTCTCTGTGGGTTCTATTCTATTCTGTATAGCTTTTGTGGATGTTTCCAATCTCCATAGAAATGTCTAATCCTCTTTCCAGTCCTGTTAAGCTTTTGGTTTCTTTTTCATCTGGTGGCAGTGTGTTCCACAGGCTAATAAAATTAGTAAAGTTAGGGGAAAAAAAGTATCTCCTTTTATCTGTTTAAAATTTGCCACCCATCAATATCAATGTAGGTGTGTGGCAATATTGTCCCCTGCATGGCAGAAAGTCACTTAAGAGACATGAAACTTTATACATTGCTACTGAAGTTCTTCCAAAGTTTCCCTCTGATTGTTCCATTTGGGGCTGCAGGGGTAAGTCCATATGGATCTGCCGAGGGGCGAGGGGTGTGCATCCCTAAATATGCAGATCTCCTGAGATGAAGGAGAAGTTTCAGGTGGAAATCAGCAGAATGTTTCTAACAGTAATATCTGTTATGCTCAGCAAAGGGGGAAACCCAAATAATGAATCCTTTAAAACTGACCTGTACAAAGCTCTGTAGGAACTGATTCTGCATTGACACCAGGGGTCTACACAGTGATTCTTCTCCATTTCTGAGGTGGCAAACGGATCTTCAGATAGCACAGCCTGGTGTTGGCTTTGGTCTGGGTCTGATTGAGGGAGATAGAGAAGCAGCCAGAGGTCTGGAACAATTCCTCAGTGGCACAGGACCTCTTGCTGTGCCGGTCCCTTTTGCCCTCCACAGCCCAGCCCGCAAAAAGCCATGCTTGTCCAGTGCCCCAAAAGCCCTCCTCACCCCGGTCCAAGGACACCTGCAGGGTGGGGGAATGGCCTGGCTCAGGAGTGTGAAATTCATCGCCCTCTGGACAATTCTCAGTCCAGTTACCCACTTTGCAATTAGGCCCACTTGGCAGCCTCAGGAGAGAGAGACCAAGGACTGAACAGACCCTGGAGACGGAACATGGTTGCTCCCTAGTCAGGGTTGGTAAATGTTCTGTAGGGATGTCTGCCCTGCTGCTTCCCATGTCGTGCCTCCTCTATGGCTAAATGGAGCACTCCAGGGCTGTCAATCCCACCTCCTTCCCCAGCGGCCGTGGGACAGCGTTGGGTGGGAATGCCAGCTTGGAAACAGAGGCAGGCCAGTTTATTCTTTATGGAGTCTGTCTTGGGTGTGGCCCTGACTGGCCTTTATGGGAAGCTCTTCTGGTCATAGTGAGGTATGACCTTCTCCCTCATGCCTCGCTACTCTGAGAGGCGCCGATTCTCACGGTATATAGCACTTTCCCTTCCACCAGCGTTTTTCCCCCCAGCCCCACGACCCAGACGTGAGGAGTGTTTTATCTCACTGTCTTAACTCGCGTTCCCCAGGCCTGGCTTTGGAGACGAAGCTGCTTCTCAGCTGCTCCTCACCAAGAAAGCTAATCCCACCCATTTCCTTCTACAGCTCCCCTCGCAGCCCGCGAGCAGCAAGATTTGTGTTCGAGGTTTCCCTAGACAAGCCATGAATCAGTGCGGTTTTTCCAGGCCTGATCAGGATCCACCATTAATCAGCACTTAAAATAGAAGGCTGAGGTTCTGGCTTTTCATTTTTCCAGCAGGGCCCTGGGGGCATCGTAGACCAGCTCGTACTCCTCCTTCTGCATGGCTGGTCCCTTAAAAAGTCACCCAGCCTCCAAGGAATACAGGAGCCAAATGCCTAAGAGAATCTAACTGGGTTAATAAATTTTCTTGGTGTCTTGCTCTGTCTGAGCAGGTTATAATGGGATTAGTACTGCAAGGAAATGCCTGGGCTCCCAAAATGCCTACTAAAACAGATGTTTTAGAAACTGCTGCAGCCAAAAAATAAAGTAACCCTTGCAAGTAGTTTAGAGGTGTAATTAACCACTCTGGTCTTGATGCTGTAAATCCTTGAACAGGGGCCTGAGCCAAAGCCAACTGAAGTCAATGAGGGCTTGTTTTCCCCGAAGCGTGAGCTTGAGTGACCTACACAGGAGTTACACCTCTGGAATCAGCTGCTAGGAACCAACGCTGGTGCCACACTCACTCATGCGTGAGACTCCTGGGGCACAATCCATGGGACTCAGCGCTGCAGGAAGCTCTATGAATTCTTCCCCAGTGAATTGTGGGAGAATCTGTCCATCCTGTCTGGGTCCCTGGGGGGGAATTGCAGGAAGGCCCTGGAGGACTAGCAACAGGTAAGTAGTGCTAGCCTGCGTCCACACAGAGTGGGGTGTGAGCAACTGATGAGTTATGCTGACTCAAGCATTAGCCTGTACCCCATGCCAGGCCAGCCAGTTCAAGTTAAATGCACCACCTCATGCGAGTGAAGGGTTTTGTGTGTGGACAGCCTCGAGTTCGGGCCAACACCTGGGTTATAACTCGCGTTAACTTTGCAGGGAAGACAAACCCTGGGAGGCAGGATACACAAGTATACCGCGTTCCTGTATAAGGGAAAGTGGAAGCAATGCAGCGGCTCAGTTAAGCTCAAGCACTAGATCACACCCTCTGTACTGAGTATTGGCAGGTCTCAAGCCTCTTAAAAGCACAGGGTAATAAGGGGATGGGGCATGGAGGGAAATGGGTGTGTCTGAGGTCACATGGGCTTAAGGCTCCACCCCCATCATGCTAGTGAGGTGCTCAGCTATGTGGCTGCACTGCAGCGTCTGATGCGGGTGGGATCGGGGTCCCCAGTCCACATAGGTCCAGGTCCTGCAGCAGGTTCATACTGCGCCCTTCCAGCTCACAGCCGTCACGTCTGCTTTGAGACGCAGCCCACATTCCCTGTGAATTCTGCTACCTTTTGTGCACTGTCATCCTGAGGCCACATCCCAGGCACATCTCCCGACTAAGCCTTGCCTGCCACCATCCACCAAGGAGGCACAGAACATGTGGGGCCTTGTTTCTCCTTGCCTTGCAGCTGGTCATCATCAACACCCGTGCAAAGGAGGTGCAAAGCCACATTGCAACAGCAGCCGTTCACACGGGCATTGCATGGGCAGAAACGGCAACACTCGGATGGAGGAGGGGCAGGAGGCTGCCAGTGCCACTTTACAATGTGACCACTAGGTAATGCTGAAGAGAAGGACTGGCCCATTGGGACCTCAAGCCCTGGTGCTCGCCCTTAACAGCCACACAGGGCCCGAGCCCCAGCTGGCGTAAATGAATGCAGAGCTATTGACTTACAGGTAGGAAAGAACCCAGCAGTTAAGGCTGGGCTAAGGAGACCTGGGTTCAACTCCTGGTCTAGCCACAATCTTCCTGTGTGACCTTGGTTAGGTTACTTAAAGTAGGTCCACACTGCAATTAAACACCCAGGGCCAGCCTGTATCAACTGACTTGGGATCGCAGGACTGTTTAATTGTGTAGATTTTCAGGCTCAGGCTGGAGCCTGGGCTCTGGGACCCTCCCCTTGCCCACAGTCCCAGAGCCCGGGCGCAAGCCTGAACATCTGCACCGCAGTTACACGTATGGGCAACCTCACTAGACGATGGCCCACGCTGCACCCACTCACCCTCTCCAAATGCGATGCTTAAGCCTCTCCATGAGTCACCCCTTTGCTCACATGCGGGGCTGTTCAGATTGGCTGGGACCTTCCCTTTTGCTAAGAAAGGCATTGCTGTGCATTTGCCCAATGCTCTCCTTTAAAAGGGCGGGAGCTGAACATCCTGCAGTCACTGCCGGGGGGGGGGGGAGGGTGAAACTTTGGGTTGCCGCTTGAATAACGTAATGAATGGGGCCCCTCTACACCAGCGGGGGTGGGGAGAGGGTGGTGCAGGGAGCTCTGACATTTCCATTCAGCTCAGGGATCAAGTGCTGTGGCGGGGGGACAGATCCAAGCTGGGAAGGAGCCCAGCAGCAAGCTAACAATTTTTCCATGGGTTATTTTTGGCAGCCCTGGCTCCGCTGGCAGAAGGGACCTCCCATGATGCCTGGCAGAGGTCTGGGAAGATCAGGAGAGGGTGAAGGGGTGGCGCTTTAGTTAACATTTTAAATACTACGATTGTTTTTTTGTAATGTGGGGGTGTAATTGGCTCCACTCCCGGTCTTATTTAAAGAAAGAAAGAGAAGCAAAGACTGGGCTTACATGAAAAGGGGAGCAGGAGGCTAGTTGGGTTGTGGGTACCACGCAGAGGGAGGGCGCATAGTTGGATCAGGGAGCCCCAGCCAGTCTTAAGGATGGGTGAGATGGGCAACCGCCCAAGGCACTGTGGTTTGGGGGGTGCTGACAGGGTGTTTAATTTGTGCACCTCTAGACCTGGCAGTTCATAGCCTCAGCACCTCTGGGCTCCCTGCCAGCAGCCACTGCTCTCTGGCCACCCAGCTCTATCCACTAGACCCAACCTGCATCTCAACCATTTGCCTCCTTCTCATCCCTTGGAGCACCTCAGCAACCGCTGAAGTTGAGCTAAGGGTGTTGTCACCTCACAGGATCAAATCCTAGAAGAGGCCATGGAAAAGTTGAACCCCCAAAGGTATATTATGGGGTTTTATGTATGTGGGAGCAGCACAACTCCTCATCCTGTTTTACAGTAAATCAGATGTCTCATCCAAAGCCCATTGAAGGTAATGGGAATCTTTCCGTGAATGTCGGACCTGGCACTATTTCGTGGAGAGATGCATCCACAGAGGATGATCAGCGAGGATCTGTTTGTCTTGGCAGCTATGAATGTAGCCAGCTGCAAAGACAGCTTAAGCCACAGGAAGTGGATTTATTCAGCAGATGCAGTTGAGTTCTACATGCAAATCTGTAGCCCAGGCACATGACCTGAAATGTGAAGTCATCAATTTTCAGACGGCCTCTTTCTCTGAACAAGAAAAACAAGGCAGGGATCCACCCTGGAAACAACTTTTTGAGGAGGTAGAAACTTTTTGAATAGTGTTCCTCTGCTGAAAAATGGTATTTTTCAGACATGATTTTGGGGGGGCCAGGAAAAATGTGCTATTTCTAGTTAAATATTGATGGAAAATATTATCAAAATGCCATTGAAATGGTTGTGGAAATCTTTCACTCACCAAACAGTGGTATTTCAGTAAATGAAACAGGTCATTAACATTTGCAGCAATGTTTCTGATAACATTTCTGCTAAAGAATTGGTGAAAATTTTGGGGAAAAAAATTGAAACTGATTCCATTTCCAATCCTTCACACCGAAACCAGTTTTGAAATTTACATTTTTTCCCCTCGAATCTAATTTTCCATTTTTCACCCGTCTCTGTTCAAAAGTATCTTTCCGGCCTCAGAAACTGGCTGTCATTCGGAGTCAATGGGAGAGTGGTCCATGAATGAATGGGCGATTGCCTGAAAATTATATACGCCTTTCAGGATTGGGGGAAATGTCAGTGATCAAAATCATTTCCTACCTCACTTTCACAGGTAAAGTTAAAACAAATCTAATCTGTCTGTCTAGTTACTGTAGCTAATCTCTCTCTCTCTCGCTCATTTCAATCTAATCTAAACTATCTAGGCATTTATATCTCACAGAACATGACATCATTCATAACTTCCTCCTTTCAGATGCTTATAAACTTTCTATGGGCTCAATCATGCTTTGACTTTTGCACCCATGTAGGGAAATAAGGGGGGTTAGAACTATTCTTCCGTCCTCTGTTTTGGCTCCCTGCACTGCAGAGCACGCAGGCACGTGCCAGCGGTTTGTCTGGGCATTGATGGGTTTTTGGAAGGAGAAATGGAGAGATTTTTTTCTTGGAGAGGGTCAAAAAATGTTTTGTTTTTCCCCACTGAAAATTTCAAGTAGAAAGTCAAGCGCCAACACATTTTGGCCCAAACCCCAAAATATTTCATTTTCAGCCAAAATATTTTGATTGGGGAGAGATGTTTTATTAAATGAAAAATCAAAATTATCTGCAGAAAGCAGACACTTTTTGTGAACAATTCCGCTCTGTCGAAAACCGCATCTGCAGAAAGAACTCTTTGGATAGGAAAGTTTCAACCGGCGCTAACTTTTCCCTTTTCAGACTGTTTTTGCCCACCAAGAACCCCTCAGATGAACAAGAAAACTATCAGACTTGGTATGTGACTAAGACCCCAATTCAGAAACGCACTTAAGCATGTGCCATTGGGTATGTGTACACTGCAGAGTGTAATCCTGGCTGGGTTCCTGTGCATCCAAAGCTGTGCTTGCTAAGCCCGTCCGTGAACATACTCACTGTAGAGCTCCCCTCCTCATATTGGTGTAGCCATGTCCGCCGTGGTACTGCACGGACGTGCTTGGGGGTAGGATTTCTGGGGGTATATCCCAGGGTTCACAGCACCTCGCTGGGCTGCTCTAGGAGCTAGTTCTGGAAGAACGTGTCTGTCATCCCCAGGCTCCTGTGTGGAACTGTTCTGAGCCTGCCAACACCGCCAGCTGACGGGTTGCCAGCTCTGCGTGCTCCTTGCCTTTGTCTGTTCCAGCCAGAGCCGCGCTATGGATCCAACACCAGTGGAACCGCTTTTCCTGCTCGCGGCTGCATTGTTATTGCAGGATCTACAAGGTCTGCGAAACGGGGGTGGACATTTGAGCAGCAGTTTCTGTCCTTTGGAGGGTGAGGGCAGCAGGCTACGGGGGCAGTCGAAGGGGCTTCATTAGGTGCCCTCCACAGGAGGTTTCATTACTTTGTAGGACTATGTCCAGAATGTTTGCTGGTTGGGATTGGGGCACGTGTGTAGAGCAGCTAGTGCTGGCGAGGGAAACTTACAGAGCATCTGCTGTCACTGTGCCCAACTCTGCCCAGTGCGATGGTCCAGCAGGTTCCCTACCTCTAAAAGTCAGCCCCTGAAAATAAAAATATTCTGCTTCACCATCCAATCTCAGGCTTCTGCTCACTTCACCCCCTACGCACATGTAGGCCTGGTCTAGTAAATTAAATAACACACACAAACCATTCCCACCGCCTTCAGCCAGACCTCCTGTCTGCTTCCCTCACTAGCTTTCATAGAGGGAGAGAGGGAAAGACAAGTGGTGGGAAAGTTATTTTCCAGGACACCCAGCTGGCTGAGACAGCATCTTCAGGCTTGAAATGAGACTTGGATGGGAAGGGGAAATAAAGACTAGGATGGCTGTGAATTAGCTTAGCCAAGAAACAGTGGGACATAGTTTGTGGTGGAAACGTCCTAGAGCTATTTACTATAGGAATCTGGTTTGGTTTAGACAGCCCCGCTGCTGGGCTCCGCTCTTGGGAGCTCACAGTACCCTCCCCAGACGGTCTTTCATTTGCTATCCCTGTCCTGCGAGGGGGCTTTGCTGAACTGAGATGCTGCCAGCTTCTTTTGAGGCCTGGCACGTTAGCTAGTTGCTCTACCCAGCCCCTGAGCCGTATCATTTTTCTCAGGGACAGTCCCATACCCCATTTGGCAGTGGTTTGGAGCCTGAAGGCGAGTCTGGAAACTTGGCAGCATTTGCCAACAGTAATCTGGAGACGCTGAGCCAGATTTTCAGTTACTTCTGGGGCCCTCTGCCCAACCTGGACAGAGCCCCTTAGGGGCTATACATCCACAGGGGATAGCTAGAGCATGGTGCTTGCTGGCTATGCCCATGCCACCCCACCTCTGGCCTGCCTCCTGTGCTTGGGCTTTGAGAAGGAGCCAGAGGGGCCAGCGCTGCATCTGCTGGGGATTTCTCAGCATTGGAAATATCCCCAGCATGGATTTAGGAATGTGTCTCTTCCCTTTGCACCGCTCAGCAATGCAAATGGAGATTGGCGCAGAGGATTCTGGACTAGTTGCAGGACTAGAGGTCTAGAGCAGAAGCTTTCTCAGCCACCCATGGAAGGGGGGAGATGTTGGCTCTTTCACAAAGAGATCTTTCCTCCCAAATGTTTGTCAACCATTTGAGCTAAATAAGCATCAACTAAACTGAAGAAGTGTCTTAAATATGCCTTCCCTTGGAACTGCTCAAGCTTCATGTCAACTAATCTCTGCCAAAACGTCTGGAATACTGTTATCCCCTTTCTCCTTAGGTGCCCCACTGTTTCTTTGCTCCATTGATGTTTTACACTAAGCATGTAAGCTCTTCGGGACAGGGACTGGCCATCACTATGTGTTTGTATTGCACTTATAGGTTGAAACCTGGTTGGTGCCCCATTGTGCTATGTGCTACTGTAGTCAGAATAATTAATAATAATAAATAAGCAGAATAATGTGATGGCAGAATCTTACTAGTTTGAACATGTCAAAATGAAACCTTCAACTTTCAAAAGTTTCCATCAGGAACAATTTGCTGAATTCAACTCAAATTCATGAATAGTTTTGGTCAACCAGGAACTGTATTTTTTGGTGAGTAAATTATGAGTCCAGACAATTTGCCAACTCTAGTTCCACTACACATTGACAACAGCACACTAAGGGTGGCTTAGGCCTTGTCCACACATGCACGAGTTTTGGCTTTAAAACTGATGCAAACCTCAGTGTGGACACATATCTCATTTTACACCTGGCTTATATCGGTTTCACCTGTGTGGGCAAATGGGTTCGCATCATAAATTATTGATTAAATCAGTTTAGTTTGCTGGCTCAACTTCCTTGTGTAGACAGGGCCTCAACCCTGTCACTGATGATCAGAGATTGGAATGCTTCAGGGATCAACATTTCCAAATCCAGACAGAAACCTTCTTTATTCTGTTTCTGGGCTTCGTTTTCATATTCATTTGACCATTGACTGATTGTACTTCCAGGAAGTCTGCTATAGACATGCAGGGTTGCACTGTAGCACGTTTCCTGCATGTTCTGTCTGTAGGGTGGACAGCCCTTAATTACACCTTTTTGGCCTGTAGAGAAAGATTGCAAACTTTTGCTTTCTGGTGGGTGACCAAGGGGCTGGAACTGGCCTCCTGGGTTCCATTCTTGACCTGGCTGCTGACCCCACAGCTTGACAGTGGGCAAATCCTTCCCAGTCTGTCTGTCTCTCCCCGGTGGTCGCCATTTGTTTGTTGTCTTATATTCAGATTGTAAGATGCATGGGGCAGGGACCATCTTTTTGCCCTGTATTTGTACAGCTCCTAGCACAATGGGGTCCTGGCCACGACTGGGGCTCTTATGGTATGTTTGCACAGCCTGCGGCAGCAAACCACCAAGCCTGGAGTGCGGGACTCATGCTACCACGCTAGCAATAGCTGTGTAGACATTGCCGCTTGCACTGGAGCTCAGGCGCTGAAGTGTAGGGGAGGGCGACCAAATAGCAAGTGTGAAAAATTGGGATACTTTTTTTCGGGGTGGGGGGGAGGTAGGTGCATATATAAAACAAAGCCCCTAATATTGGGATGGTCCCAATAATATCAGGATGTCTGCTCACCCTAGTCTAGGGCCGGGGGTGGGTTTCAGAGCCCAAGCTCCTGTCCAAGCCACAACTTAAAAGCGAGGTCTACACGGCTATTTTTAGTGCTGTAGCATGAGCCCAAGTCTGTCGACCTGGGCTCGGAGGCATGTTGCTGCGGGCTGCCAGGATGTACCCATTTCCAGTACCATAATAATGATAGGTAATAATAATAATTAATTATTATTATTATTAGGATTAGGTGCCCCCCTCCTAATGAGATGTGGGTGATCAACTCTCTTAGGCTCTTTGGAAAATCTTTGTCTTAATTTCTCTATGCCTCAGATGAATCATTAATAATTATTATTTCATATTTATATTACTGTAGTCCCCAAGTACTATAAAGACGCATACCAAGGTATGGTCCCAACCCCAAAAAAAACGTACCAACAAAGAGACCATCTTACAAGTTAAGACAAGATTTTACTATCTGCGAAAATAGGTGTGGATAGGGCAGGTTGCAATTTAAATATTTGCAGAAAGAAAATTGAAAGTAGCAACTTTTTTCCTTCCATTTGAAAATGTTCAGGGCTTGTTTTTCCCCCATCATCAATCAAGAAGAAATGAAAATGTTCAATTAGGTTCATTTTTTTTAAAAAAAACTGTCTGGATTGTTTTGACCCAATTTAAATTTGGGGCAGGAAAAAGTTCAGTTTGGTCAAAACACCATTTTTCATTAAAAAAAAAATTGTTTGATGGAAAAGTTTCAACCAGCTGTAAGTGTGGGCAGTATTTCTCCACCTCAAAGGGGTGTTCTGTGGCTTAAATTAGGTTTGCAAGTTGCTTCAGATCCTTGGATGAAAGCTGCAACATAAATTCATCAATACGCGCGCGCACACACACATATATGATACTTACATAAAATATATCTATCTACTATACAATCAGAGACAGGGCGGATGAGATCATATCTTTTAATAAAAGCTATTACCGCATCCACCTGTCTCTCTAATATCCTGGGACTGACACAGCTACAACTACACTGAATATTATAAAATCATGCATTTAGCTCCTGAATATATCCTTCCTTTCTACAAATTTCTTCCCATCTGGCAGTGAAGTAAAAGGCAATAAACTATGAGAGAATGTCGATTTCTGCTTAGCCTCATGTTTGACTCCAGTATATTATACCTCCAGCTATCTGGCTAATCCTCTGTCCTCTGGCGTCTGTAAGATAATCATGGGAAGGAGGGGGAGAAGACAGAGGTCCTGGTGATGAACCCAGAAGGTTGTGAATCTTCTTGTCTGCTACATGCAAACAATCATTATCCAGGGAGCATGAACATTGCTGAAAGGGCTTCTGTTGGTAGGTAATTTACTGTCCAGTAGCAATGCAGATGCCCTGAGCAAAGGGTGGTGTAGAATCCTCCAGACAAACACGGCACATCTGACCCTACTTAACTGCAAGCCCAGAGAAGACCAAGGCCAGGTATTTTATAGAAATTGGGAACCTGCTGGACATGAAGGGAAATCCTAGAGAAAGGTCATCTCCAGGTTAGGAGACATACACAGGATATTAGTCAATCACACCTTTGGGGTCTTTGAGGAATAAACTGCACTGGGGCTTTTCAAACACTTGTAGCTCATAGGAAAAGGCTTGATGTCTAGTTGGCAGCCCGTATCAAGCAGAGTGCCCCAGGGGTAGGTCCTGAGGCCGGTTTTGTTCAACAATGATCTGGATGATGGGATGGATTGTACCTTTAGCAAGCTCACAGATGACACTAAGCTGGGGTGAGTGGTAGATACCCTGGAGGGTAGGGAAAGGGGCCAGAGTGACCTACACAAATTGGAGGACTGGGTCAAAAGAAATCTGATGAGGTTCAACAAGGACAAGTGCTGAGTCCTGCACTTAAGATGGAAGAATCTCATGCACTGCTACAGGCTGGGGACCGACTGGCTAAGCGGCAGTTCTGCAGAAAAGGACCTGGAGATTATAGTGGATGGGAAGCTGGATATGAGTCAACATTGTGCCTTTGTTGCCAAGAAGGCTAATGGCATATTGGGCTGCATTAGTAGGAGTTTTGCCAGCAGATCGAGAAAGTGATTATTCCCCGCTATTTGGCACTGGTGAAGCCACATCTGAAGAACTACGTCCAGTTTTGGGCCCTTCCCCCCCACTACAGAAAGGATTTGGACATATTGGAAAGAGTCCAGCTGAGGGCAACAAAAATAATTAGGGGGCTGGGGCACATGGCTCATGAGGAGAAGCTGAGGGAACTGGGCTTATTTAGTCTGCAGAAGAGAATAGTGAGGGGGAATTTGATAGCAGCCTTCAACTACTTCACTTTACTGTAGCCCAGGCCCTGGGTTCCAAAGAGGATGGAGCTCAGCTGTTCTCAGTGGTGGCAGATGACAGAACAAGGAGCAATGGTCTCAAGTTGCAGTGGGAGAGGTGTAGGTTGGATATTAGGAAACACTATTTCATTAGGAGGGTGGTGAAGTACTGGAATGGGTTACCTAGGGAAGTGGTAGAATCTCCATCCTTAGAGGTTTTTAAGGCCCGGCTTGACAAAGCCCTGGTTGGGATGATTTAGTTGGGGATGGTCCTGCTTTGAGCAGAGGGTTGGACTAGATGACCTCCTAAGGTCTCTTCCAACCTTAATCTTCTATGATTCTACGAAAAACCACTCCTCTTTGTTGAGTGGTGGCATGGAACCAAAATCAGGGGGTCCATTCTGAATTTGATTGTGTGGCAGCTAGAGATGGGTGAAATTCATAATTCTTGGATGATGGATTTGGTTTGAAGAGGTCTGGTCTGGACTTCAGCAGGACCTAAAGCAAACCTCCTTAATTATAATAATTATTATTACAGAACAGACAGACACGGATCTAACCTCCTGGAGATGGTACGTTTGAAGCCGAGCCCTGCGAGTCACAGACCTGCTGAAAGCTTTATTACATGGCAATTAATAATCTGGGGCAGGTAGCCAAGACATAGAAGACTATGTGAGTAGCTGAGAGGCCGATGGAGTCATACAAGCCAGCATCGGAACAGAGCTTTCGCTGGATTAAAGGCACGGCTCTCCAGTGCACTCCACCCAACCTAGAATGCTTTGAATAGACACACAACCTGTCACATCTCCCCGTTGCTGAAAAGCTGAACCTGCCCCTGGCTCCAATCTGGGGACACCATGAAGTGCAGGGGCACATTTTCAAAGCCCTCTCGGATTCAGACAAGTCAAGGTAAAAGGATGGCAAGAATGTCTTAGAAGTCCAGACATGGGAGGGGGTAGTTCCTGAGGGAATCAAGAGAATAAAGTGGCTTGAGGGCTTGTTTGCATGTGCATTGGTCTGCACTAGAGGGATGGAAATCCAAGTGTTGCTAGCATATTGCACACTAACTGGCCTGCACTAAATGTTCCCCTAGTGCACGTTTATTGAAGTACTGTCTCAAAACCAGACTAGGTAGCACACTGGGGAATCCAATCTCCTACAGAGTATGTGTCTCAGGCCCTGGCTGGCCTTAATCCAGCCCTGGGTCTAGTTCTCTGCGACAACATTCATTGTGTTGCCAGTGGCACACAGCTCCCAGGGGGGACAAGAAAGGTAGCGATACTTTGTGCTTGGTTGGTCCCTGGCTGCTGGAATCACTTGGCAACTGGCATAAATTACATCTGGGGGGAAACCCCAGGGAGGGAGAAGACCTATTGGAGCTCACGGACAATAGTGGCACAAGAAGAATTGGGGATACCCTGATCTAACCCTCAGGGGCATGACATTGTGGATCAGCCTAACTAGTTTTAAGATGGAGTTGCAACGGGATTATAATGCGGGGTTGTCTGCAATTGCAGGGGAATGGACACAGTGACCCAGAGGTTCAAGTCCTATGACCGACGTTCCTATAGATTACAGCAGCTTTCAGGCCAGGGGGGTCTCCAAACCCTTGACATTCTCCAGTTGGGGCGGGGTCAGCGCAGGCTTGGAACAAACCAACATAGACATGGTGCTCAGCTGGAGTATGGGATCTAAAAGTATTCAGATCCGGTGCCCTCCCTGGGGGCGGTGCCAACTCCACTAGCCCATATGTCAGAATAGCACCACACAAGAGCTGCTCACACACACACAGTCCAGTTAGCTTGAGACACCAGCTTTGTGCAGGGAGAGGTTAATTATGCTTGAAAAGGTGGATACCCTGCATGGATCTAAATCTGAGTCACAAAAGAGCTCTAGGTGCCAGGGGAACAAACATTGGACTACAGGATGTACCGACAATTATTTTTGAAGGAATGGCTTGTTATTAATGTATTGACCATTTCTCTTGTGGTAGCACACAGAATCTGGGCCCTGGTGGGTTGTTTTGTGTTGGATACAAACACATAGTCTCTGCCCCAAACAGCTCACAGTCTAAGGTCACTATAAATTAGTCTCGTTATAATGATGAGTAAGAGCCTTGGGATTGAAATAGCATCTGGCTTTTAGAGAGAGAGCTTGCAGGGCTTTCCAAAGACAGCACAGGCCAGCTCCTCCACTGGTGTAAACCGGCACAGCGCCATTGACAAAGCAACTGTGCTTCACGCCAGTGGAGGAGCTGGCTCCATATTGCCCACGCTAACACACGTTCTGAGCCATCTCTTGAGAGCAGCTGCCAGGGCAACCACCCCCGTGCTGCAGGCTTGGCTGTCGAGTATGATTCCTGGATGGCCCGTTGCTTTCCTTTATTTATTTATTTTCACTTCGGCTCACTCACTCTCTTTTCTCTGCTGGCACAAACCACCTGGTGCCTATTTTTGCCAGCAGGGATTGGATTGGACATGAAAGTTGGACCTCACAGAAGCAACAACAAGACCCCAAAAGGGGAAGAAGGAGGGGGGGGGGAAACCCAAACAAGTCCCAGCCTTCTAAATGCAGGCGGTATTTCTCATGGCAAAGCAAAGCCTATTCCTAAGCAGAAACTGGGCCATGCCAGGGTCGCTGACCCAGGCGCTTTCCCAGCGAACGGGGCAGCTGCACTTACTGCTGACAGCAGCAGTTCCTGCACTACCCTCTATTTGCTTTTTTGCCTTGCCAATGAAAAATGAGCCTCCAGTGATACAGAGCACTGCAGCGTTCCCAGTGATTTACCGAGAACTTTGCTCCGACAAGGTCTTTCCGCTTAACCAGACTGGGGAGGGAGGAGGGTGAAGGCTGGGATGGGGGTGGGGGTTGTAAGCTGGCAGGAAGATTAGAAACAGATGTTTCAAGTGTTCACATGAAGGGTCCTGCAGAGTTTTCTGCCAAAGTCTGTGGATTGCTGCTGAAGAGAAGGGCCAGCTTCGGCCCCAATTCCGGTCATATACTTGTGAGACTCAAGGGCTTGTCTGTTTATTCCTGTCCTGCTGCCGTTGAAATCTATGGGCGTTCTGGCCTTTGGGTATCTCTATGATGCCTATCATCATGGTAACTAAACTCCAGGAAGATCTGCCCTGGCAACACATCATTTGAGATGGTGGCAGTTGGAAGAATGGTTGTCTTTTGGGGCTGTTAGTTTGTTTTGTACTTCATTGAGTTTGAACACTAAAAACAGATTGTTCAGTTTCACTTCTGTTCCTAGTCAGTTTCAATGTAATTGGCTGACAGGGTTAGCTTAAAACCTCCTATTCTCCTAACAGAGATTGTTCTCTGGGAAAAGGTTATGGTGACTCTGTTGACTCGTTGAATCAAGTGACCCAGGGAAATAGGGGAGTGGCTCTCTCAGAAGAAAGGATCTAGGGTGTGGGCTGAGCACTCGTGAGGGAAGAATTTTAGCAGCTGCTAAGCCTAGTCAGATCGCTGGAGTTGAATTTTGTTATTTTATAGTGCATGTCTTTGTTGATAGGGCCAAATCCCAGGAGTTTGGATTTTACAGGCCAGATTCTCACTTGGTGTAAATTGATGGGGCTCCATTGAAGTCAATGGAGCTATGCTAGTTCACACCAGCTGAGAATCTGGTCCTCTGTGCTTTGTGGAAGGTACTAGAGCCCAGGTTAGGGAAAGCACCCGCTCATATGCCTCTACTGGTTCTTTTCCACTAGTGAGATGCTGCTATGTTTGGGTTTTCAGTGAATGGATCTGAGTTCATATCAAGCTTCGTAATGCCCAGCCCTCATTCCTCACTTTAAGACACTCTGTATTTAAACTCTTCAGCTAGTTGCACTGTGACCATGGCCTTTGCAAAACATTTCATATCACCTGAGCCCAGTGTATTCCTGTTCCTTATAATCTTTCAAGGAAAAAGTCACAATCAGCAGAGGGACAGGGCACACCTCAGACGAAATGAAAAAGATCCCAAAAGTTTGACTGCTCCTGCAAGCTATCTGATCAGGTTTCTGCTGCGAACTTGGGCGGAAAATCTTATCAAACCAGGCTTTTCCATGAGATTTCAAACACTTCTGGCTGGGC
This sequence comes from Malaclemys terrapin pileata, assembly GCF_027887155.1. NCBI lineage: Eukaryota > Metazoa > Chordata > Testudines > Emydidae > Malaclemys > Malaclemys terrapin. Next base: position 21,082,219 of record NC_071519.1, read on the forward strand.
CAGAAATTCTTCAAGACCAGCCTAGCTTGACATATTCCAGCCCATCCTAGCCCAGGATCCAGAAAAGAATTTGGCAAAAAAAATAAAAAATAAATAAAAAAAAGGGGGTGGAGGGAGGGATTCCAATACATTTTTGAAACTTTTTTGGGGGGGGGAAATATGTCACAAGACCAGCTCCCATCCAAATCCAATATAAGACCCAGCCCCAGCTAAAATCAGGATATATAGAGGTATAAGAATGAAAAATAGCAGCAAGATAGTTAACCAAATATTTTTTGGATATGAAACTTTTTCTGTACAGGTTTTATTTGGAAGATGTGTAGGCCTAGTTCTTATTTTATCTGGCATGTCCTACGTGGTGCTAATGTTCATATTATAGATCATAGAACCAAATTTATCTCTTTTGCAGCTCCATTGACTTTAGTGTCATTAAACCAGAACTTAGAAGTGAATTATATCCACAGAAAATAGACCAATTAAGTCCCCCAATCAGTCCATCTTCTTAGTCAATGCAGGATTGTTCTCCACAGGACATTAATTAGCACTTTGTCATCATCAGATCTATATTTGTAAAATTCCCAGGCAACTAGGTTTCCACTGCTTCCCTTCAGAAACTATTCATAGCTGAATTCATCCCTTTGTCAGGAAGTTCTCTCTGATAGCCAGCTACATTTTTCCTTGGCCTAATTACACCAGGTTACTGTAAAAGTTCCACATAATCACACTTAAATAATTCCTCTTCCTCCTTGATGTGTATACCCTTCAAATATTTTCAGAACGGTACCATGTCCCTTCTGAGTCAGCCGTTAAGTAAACTTTGCACATTTAACTCATTTGATCAGCCTCTCCAACCCCCACCTCATTTCTGGAGCTCTGAAATCCCTCCAGATTGTTGCTGTCTTTTTGGTAATGAGTTACCCCATACGGAAGGCAAACAGCCCAGCTGAAGTTGTACCAGATCTACAAGAGGGGCTGTTACCTTCCTTCTCTGGGATGCGATTCCTTTCTGAGCCTCACACTTGGGTGCGGATGTTTAAAAAGAACCTGACCCAGTGCCATAAATTGTGAATAGTTTGAAGAGTAACCAAGAGTTCTGGAAGGGCGTTAGATCCTCCTGCCTCAGGGCATAAGCCCCAAGCTCTAATCAATGGGGGTTGGACAGAAATTTTCCCTGGGGGCACAATTATTTCATTGTTGCCAGCCGCAGAGTTTCTTGCACCTGCCTCTGAAGCACCCAGTACTGGCCGCTGTCTATGGTACATACATAGTCCTTCATCATAGAATTTCAGCACCTGACAATCTTTATTGTACGGACAAGGTGGGGGAGGGAATAGCTTTTCTTGGGTGAACGTTCTGTTGGTGAGAGAGACAAGCCTTCGAGCTACACAGAGCTGCTCTTTGGGTCTTTATCATATTTATTTTCACAGCACCCCACTAAGGCAAGAAAATGCCATTATCTTCATTGTATTTTACAGTTGAAGAACCAAGGCACAGAGAGCTGAAGTGACTTATTCAAGGTCCTATTGAATGGCGGTGCAAAAAGCAGGGAATTGGACCTGGGTTTCCTAAAACGCTGGCTGGCATCCTAACCGCTAGATCATCCTTCCTCAGCGCAGCAGGGTGTAGGATTTGAGAGACTACTGATCCAATCCAGTATGGCATTTTCTAGGATGCCAGATATATAACCAAGCTGCGTGAACAGAAAGAAAGACCTTTCCCTGCCATTACGAACACTTCAACCTCTCTAACCACTCAGTAACAGACTTGAAGGTGGCAATTTTGCAACAAAAAAACCTTCAAAAACAGACTCCAAAGAGATACTGCTGAACTTGAATTAATATGCAAATTAGATACAATTAACTTAGGTTTGAACAGAGACTGGGAATGGTTGGGTCATTACACTAATTGAATCTATTTCCCCATGTTAAGTATCCTCACACCTTCTATGGGTCATCTCGATTATCACTTCAAAAGTTTTTTTTCTCCTGCTGATGATAGCTTATCTCAATTGATTGGCCTCTTACAGTTGGTATGGCTACTCCCACCTTTTCATGTTCTCTGTATGTATAAATATCTTCATTGGATGTATAGACTGGAACATACAACAAGAAGTGGGCTGTAGCCCATGAAAGCTTATGCTCAAATAAATTTGTTAGTCTCTAAGGTGCCACAAGTACTCCTGTTCTTTTTGTGGATACAGACTAACATGGCTGCTACTCTGAAACCACTCTTAATCAAGTTAATATCAGGCTGTCTTCTGCACCCTATCTGGAAACTGACCCAATCTTTTCACTGCATGACCAGCACCCTTGATCCTGCTTCAATGCAGCTTATGGGGCTCTCACGCAGGAGAGCGGCATTCGGGGCTTTCAAACAAACCAGTGTTATTAATTCTTCCTGCATTCAGGTTCGTGAATGAAAAGATGTTCTGGACTTTTGCTTTGTGGAGGAAGTCAGGATGCACTATGCTACAAGCCACGCAAGTTTATTTACAGCTGGGAAGGAAAAGTCTAGAGGGGAATTAACCTTGAGAGGTTCAGAGGCTAATGCCACATGAACTGTTATCTAATGAAAGGGCATGAGCACGCCTTTCCCAGCTTGGCACAATCATGGGGGTGGGGGGGGAAAACTCAGCTCCCACGTTGGGATGAGTAACTCTTTCCATGACACACAATTTGTGTCTGTATCACTCATCACCTGGTGTGGGATTCATCAGGGAAATATTTATGATATGACAGGGAGGGAATGCCAGGGCTCCATTTCCTGTGGCCTGGTTCAGGGGCTGGTGGCTGTCATGCCTTGTTTACCCTTGTTTTTGTTAACGAGCATAGTAAAAAAAATAAAAGTGAGGCTTCAAAAATACTGCAGTGAGCTCCTTGCCTGGAATGGACAGAAACTGGTTTTCAGCAGCACCTAAATCATTCTTAAACAGTGATCACCCGGTGCTCATGTAATGCATTTCAGCCAGAGATCACTGAGCACTTTACAAAGGATGGGAAATGTTGTTATCCCCATTTTACAGATGGGGAAACAGAGGCACAGAACAGGGACAGTGCCACCATCTGTTGCAGAGATGGGAAAGGAACCCGGATGTCCTGACTCCAAGGCCAGTGCCTCCTAAAACAGCCACTGTACCTGCTTGATATAGGCTATGGATAACTGTTTCAATGGAGCATTAAACCCTACCTTCCTATTCTCCGCTAGGTAATTTTATTCTCTGGCTACCCAAATCCTACCCTGTGCATCACTCACTGCTGATCTGGCACCTCCACCTGTTTACTCTGGCAATTAGCTCTTGAGGTTGACACCCTCATCTGCAGTTTGCACGTTGTCATTCTGTCTCTTTCTGGTCTGCAGCCCCTCTCTCAGACCAAAGAAACACAGAATCTTCTTTGTGACTCAGCCCTCTGGCCAGGTCACTCAATGTTCCCCCCCCCCCCCCTCTGAGGTAGCAAAGTCCCTTCTCCCTAGCAGTCTTCCCTTTCACTGCCCCATGGTGTCACTCCCTCAGTGGTTGCTAGGTGAACCCAGGCCCACCCTCTACTCTGGTTTCAGTCCAAGGACTGCTTCCTAACACACCTGGTTCCCTTTCTCTCTGTGTCTGTTCCAAAAACCCTGTGCTCTCTTCCCAGAGAATGACCATGACCACAATCTGCTTTCCTGCAGCCTTTCCCAGAAGCCCCTGCATTTTACCAGCTACCTGGCTTTATACAGGCCCTGCCTGTTCCTGCACAGCTGAGCCAGCTCTCAATTAGTTCCCTGCTCCCTGGCTCCTCCTTCAGGTGCAGCCTGTGGAGTTAATTGGCCTCCCTAGCCACCTTAACCCCTGTGCAGTCCTGTCTGGGGTGCATGCCCCAGCACATGTCCCCTTGCAGTTACTAGTGGGTGTCATATCCTTCCTCATAGCCCAGCCCAAATCATTATGTAATGGTGCTGCAGCATGCTTTTCATTACAAAAGTGAGGCAAGTGATCACTGTATATTAAGGGTTTTTTTCAGGATAAGAGGTGCTTAACAGAAGAATGGCCTTACTGGGGCAGACTAAAGGTCCATCTAGCCCGTTTTCTGTCTGCCTACAGTGGCCAGTGCCAGGTGCTTCAGAGGGAATGAACAGAACAGGGCAGTTATTACGTGAGCCAATCCTTGTTGTCCACTCCCAGATTCTAACAGTCAGAGGCTATGGACATCCAGAGCATGGGATTGCATCCCTGACCATCTTGGCTAATAGTTATTGATGGACCTATCCTCCATGAACTGATCTAATTCTTCTTTGAACTCAGTTATAGTTTTGGCTTTCACAACATCCTCTGGCACTGAGTCCCACAGGTTGACTGTGTGTTGTGTGAAGAAATATTGCCTCGTGTTTGTTTTAAACCTGCCGCCTATTAATTTCATTGGGTGACCCCTGGTTTTTGTGTGATGTGAAGGAGTAAATAACACTTCCTTATTCACTTTCTCCACACCAGTCATGACTTTATAGACCTCTATGATAGTCTCCCCCCTTAATCATCTCTTTCCAAACTGAACAGTCCCATTCTTTTTAATCTCCCTTCATCCCCCTAATCATTTTTGTTGCCCTTCTCTGTACCTGTTCCAGTTATAACATATCTTTATTGAGATGGGGCAGCCAGAACTGCATGCAGTATTCAAGGCCTGGGTATATCAGGGATTTATAGTGTGGCGTTATAATAAGAAAGAAGGATAGTCTTGAAGTTAAGGTGGGATCTTTGAGTCCACAGCTGGTTAACAGCAGGGATGGGAAGAAAACCCAGATATCCTGACTTGTAGATTAGTGCCCTGTTTACTAGGTCATAGACCATCTAACTCAGTCAGTGGACTGGAATACTGGCTTAAAATTTGCTGTTCCTATGAACCTTCCAGCCAGCAAGGTGCTTCAGTACTACTGGAGTGGGTACAGTAGTAGACTGTAGCTAGATTGGTGAAAAGCAAGCACAGAAGGGGCATGAACCCCGCTGAACCAAAAAGCATTGAAAAACATAAACCTGATTTTTTTGCAGTGGCTCAGCCAGGATTAAATTCATCCCCAAGTAGAGGGAGCAGCACAAGACCCGTGTGCCCACTTAAGCCCTATTTGGGAGCTTAGATGAGAGCCTGCAAAAAGCCAAGCAACATGTAGGTTTCTGAACAGGTGATAAGTTCCCTCCCTGGCTCAACTTTGGTGTTGGCAGAGTAGGGTGTTAGCACAGAACGATAACCAATAGAGCTGGGCAAACGTTTTGGTCCAAGACGTTTTCCAGCAAAAAGTGCAGATTCAGGTTGACGGAAACATTTAATGAATTCATGTTGAATGTGCTGAATTATTTCAGTTAAAATCTAAAAGAATCCAAACATTTCGTTGGTCATTGTCAAAAGGAAATGTTTTGACTTTTCAATTTGAAACAATTTATTCCACACCAAAAAAAAAAAAAAATTGGACTCTTTGGTTTGCGGAACATTTAAAAAAAATGGTGGGTGGACCCCAAATGATTGATTTGCCCCAATTTTTTTGACGGGGGCGGGGGTGGAGCTCCTGGTGCACTAAAAAAATAAAATCAGTTATTCTCACAACTCTAAAAACAGATAAAGAACCAATTTTTAATTTTAAAAGCTTCAAAAGCCTCTTCGTCCTGTTCGGAAAGGAACATTTTCTGCTTTAGATGTAGCTAAGTTCCACTCCACTTCCCATGCGTTGCAGCATCTGCAGGAAGACTGTAATGGTAGCACAAGCTAGACTTGTTTTCATTTTCACTGCCCCCTGCCAGGGGAATATGTCACATTTTCAGAGAGAGTGCACAGCTGTAATCAGTCATTTGGTAAAGAGAAATCAGCTCCTAGATACGGTGGTGATTGATGCTGGGGAAATCAGAGGGATCATCAGTCGTCTACTTGTGATCCATTGATCACTGGTGGTCTGCAGTGCGCTTGCTGGTGGTCTGTGGACAGCTGGCTGATTACATGCGGATGGCTCCTCCTTCCCGTTTCCAGCTGGCAAATCTCATTAAAAAGCAGCTAAAAATACGCAGAATATTTCCCTGTTACTTCTTTTCCAAGTTGCTGACGCTGTCACTGGAACATTGTGAGATTGCAAATGGGGAAGGAGGAGAGATTTGGGCCATGGCAAACGGGAAGGGTGGTGGGCATGAACATAGGAACGGCCATACTGGGTCAGATGAAAGGTCCATCTAGCCCAGTATCTGCCAGTGGCCAATGCCAGGTGCTTCAGAGGGAATGAAAAGAACAGGCAATCAGAGTGATCCATCCCCTGTCATCTATTCCCAGCATCTGACACCCAGTGCATGGGGTTGCATCCCAGCCATATTAGCTCATAGACATTGATGGACCGATCCCAGAAGTATGGTTATGAACTGGTGGGTCTACGCTGCCATGAATGGGAAGGGAAGTGTGTGGGGGGGGAGGGGGGGATCTGGCAATAGGGAACAGGAGGCCAGGTGGGGAACAAGAGGGGAGGTGCATTTTGGGGAATGGGCAGGGAAGTGAGGCTGGATCATGAGAAATGAAAGGGGAGGTAAGACCAGACAATGGGGAATGGGAGAGGAGGTGGGACCAGGTGATGGGGAAGTGAGTCCGGCTCATGAGAAAGGTGAGGGGAAGTGGGGCTGGGTGATGGGAAATGAGAGGGGAGGTGGGGCTGACTCATGAGGAAGGGGAAGGGAAGCAGGTTAGGTGATGGGGAAGGGGGAGGGAAGGAGACGTTGAGTAATGGGGAAAGGGAGATGCGAGAGACCATTTCTCTATTAAGATGTGGTCCACGCTAGGAGAAAAGAGGGGGGGAATCAGACAGGGGATGGTCCCCAATTATGGCAATTCTGTGCCCTTGCAATACCCTATGGGGCCGCTGAGGCTAAGAACGCTCTGCGGCAGACCCTAGGGCTGCTTGGCCTGTGCTGGTCCTGGAAACCACCCCTCTCCCACCCCCCCAATAGGGGAGGTAGAAGCTGCTCCTCACTGTGCCTGCACCATCTCGGGGATGTACCTGCCCCAGGGCCTTCATGCAGCTTAGACCTGAACAGGCAGCCTGGAATGGGTCCTTCCAGTCTTTCCCCTCTGGCCCTAGTGTCCGATTCCTGTCCATCCTGGGAGCTGATAGTGTCATCCAGCAGCCTGAGCAGAATTCACCAGCCGTGGGGGACAGTCCGGGCTGCACAGAGACACCCTCCTGGGGGGGAAGGGGGTAAAAGGGGTGTTCTCCCATCTTGGGCCATTTTGATGTTTGTAGCTGTTTACATTCCCTTTCATTCCTCCACCCCCATCCCCACCATGGAATCACAGAAGCATAGTAATGTGGGGCTGGAAGGGAACTCGAGAAGTCACTGGGGCAGTCCCCTGCGCTGAGGCAAGACCAAGTAAACCTACACCAGCCCTGACTGGTGTTTGTCCAACCTGTTCTTAGAAACCTCCAGTGATGAGAATTCCACAACCGCCTTTGGAAAAAAGTGTTCTAGAGCTTAACTACCCTGAGAGTTGGCTAGTTTTTCTTATGAGCTAACCTAAACCCCCCTTGCTGCAGATTAAGCCATTACTCCTTGCCCTACCTTCAGTGGACACGGAGAACAATTGATGGCTGCCCTCTTTATAACAGCCTATGATAGAACAGTCTGCCCCTAATGGTAGTGGGGACTAATGGTTAGCCCACCCTGTCACTTGGCTGAGCATTTTTTGAAAGGTCCCACTTATAAAATTTGAAAGGTGTAAGTATATGTACAAGGACCTGGGACAGAGGAAGCAGACCCGGAAGTAAGAAGTGTTTAGGAGGCCATTTTGTTACTGTTTCTTTAAGAGCCGGGGGCCAAGAGCCTTGTAAAGAGGTGAAACAAGGCTCCCAATGGGGATAAGTTGGGAGAAGGGGACCAGCGTAAATGTGGCCTCCTCCGACATAGCCACCAGGAGACATCAGTAGGCAAAGGCTGGCCTGCTGGGCACCCCGAAGCAGGAGGCTAATTAAGGAAAAAGGGAGAAACTGGCAAAGGCCCTTCAGCTGGTTAACTCAGAACTGAGCTCCAGAGAGGAGAGCTGCAGGGAGTCCTGGTTAAGGAGGGAGTAGCCCAGAGCAGGAATGGTTCCAGAAACAGAAGACTGCTCTCAGGTGCAGGAAAGAAGAGCATCCTGAAGAAAGGAGCCAGAGATTGTTGATTGGACTGAGCTAGAGGTTACTTCCCAGGTCTTACGCCTGTTTATACGCCCCACAATGATACTAACCTTTTTCACAACTGCATCACGTTGTAAGCTCCAGCTCTGTTCCAGCCATACCACCACCTCGCCAATATCGAGCCATTCACCCCGTCCTGCTCCAGCTTGTGGAGCTGACTGGGCAGGCCGATAGCCCCTGGGATGGGCCATCCAAAAGGAGGTGGTTTCCCCAGCAACCCATGGGACTCAGGGATGGTGGTGCCTTCCACTAGGGCACGGCCGTTCCAGCCCATCTCATCCCAGTGCAGGCCAGGCCCTCGTGTCGCAATCAGCCCTTACTCAGCGCCATGGCTTCCAAGAAGCCAGTCTCCATTGGCTCTGAAATTCCCTTTGTGTTCCTTCTCACAGAGCTGCCGGACACAATCATGCCTTGTGCGGATGGCTTCAAAGCAGGGCCAGGGAATGCCAGCTCTCGTTGGAGTGGAGGCGGCTGAGGGGAAAGGAGATTGGAGAGGGTGGAAAGTTTCTGTTGGACAGGGTTCAGAAGCCTGCGTGCAGCGGGAGAGAGAGAGTGGAATGAAAACAGTGCGAGGAGTGGAAAGTGCTGACCGGCCCTGGCATCCCCAGCCTGTCAGGCAGAGGAGCCACCACCTGCAGCTATAATACCAAGCGGGACCCCTTGCCAGTGATGAGACACATGCCCAGTGGGGAGAGCTCCACCTTGCGGGGAGGTGGGGGAGGGGAGGCTTTCCACAGGGGAAGAGTAAACAGAGCCCAAGGGTTTGAATTCCCCAGCTAAGTGATTCCCGCCCTCATCCCAGCTCAGTACTCCACCCTGACTCCCTCCTACTCCCATCCCAGCTCAGTTTAATGGGGAACGATCTGCGTTGTCTAGAATGTTTAAAGCACCCCATAGGACTCTCCAGCAGGGACAGAATTCTCTGTTCTACACAATTTCCAGTGTGTTTCCAACAGCTGCCCTTTGGAGCTGTTACCTCATGGGTCATTTCACATTCCCAGAGCCTTTCCCCTCACCCTTTCTGCTTCTTAATTCTTCACTGAGCAACTGCATTTGAGGGTGACACGGTTTCTCTCTCTGACTGACAGAGATGTCTCTTCTCATAAAGATGCTAATCTCTCCCGAGGAGCCCCGGTCAACTGGTCGAGTATGAGCCTGGTCCAAATTAAAGGCTGAAATTGAAGAAGGCTCACATCAGACCTTAAATTAGCTACAAGCATCAATACCAATTTCTCATCTCAGAGAAGAAAGCTAGTATAGAGATCTTACTGATTAGCAAGATATTCACACACACACCCAGCTCTGTTCAAAATTCATCGAGGCAATTAATCTATCAGAATAAAAATATAATTACAGATAGTATGTCCCTGCCTGGAGACGCTGTGTGTGCAGCGTTACAAAGAATCGCTCTATTCAAAACCCTCAACTCTTCATCGTTCGGAATCCTGTCCGATCTATCTATGGTATTTCTAAAGAGCCCATCATTAAGTTTAGTCTTCAGCAATTTCATTTCCTGTTTTCAGTATCACTTAGTTCCCTCTCCACCCACCCATTTAGATTTTTCAGCCCAAAGAGACCACACTGGAAAAACAAAAACAAAACCAAACCACCACCAAATTACCTACATGTTTTACCTTCTGTTTATGTGCCTATTTGCTGTTGCACTGGGCTTCCTCCCTTTGAGTATGTGCATTCTTGGATGCATGCCCCAGGCCATCAGATCTGCACCCTCCCTTCCTTACGTGTACACCTCAGTCATAAACCCTGCATTGGGTCCAGTCATAGGAGTTCCCAAGCCTCATCCCAAGTTCCCCCATTATGCAGGAGTTCTAGCCATCAGCTCTGCACTGCACTATGCCCCCACAAACATGCCACCGGTCATTGCCCTGCTTCTACCCAACCCAGGCCTGACCCCATTGATGCACTGATGATGGAACACTGCAGCCCTCGCCACTCAGTGCAGATCACTGGTGCAACCCTCAGTTAGGCACAGTGTGGGTCTTCCATTGACCCCTTGACTGCTGCTGAGTGATCCAGCCAGCAAAACGCACTAATACACCTCTGGATTCAATGGAGCAAAGAACAAGACCAGCAGCAAACGGGTTAATAGTCTAGTGAAGACCTCCCCTCTCGCCCACACTCCCAACAGCGAGAATCGCTTTCATTATTATCACTGGGCCAAATTCATCCCTGATGAAGCTCCATAGAAGCCATGAGGGTTACCCCCGGCGAGGGGATCTCAGTGAGGCATGGATAGAAAGCAGATCCTGAATCCATCTCTTTCCCTCTTAGGGTTGACAAGTAGCTGTGGAGAGGCTGCTGCTGCTCCTTGAGACCTTATCAGCTGGGACCGCCATGCCTGAGCTAGGCATGTGAGGAGCTTGTTGACAGATCCTGGGAGAGACGAGGGCATGAATGAGACCGAGAGGAGAGCCAGGGTGTGGCAACCTCCAGCTGGCTATTTCCAGGCAATCAGAAAAACTACTAGATAGTTTTCTCTTGTGCCTGCTTAGCGGGATCTCCAGTTATTCATGCTGGAGTCGGATTGCTCTAGCTCGTGTCTAAGAGTAGCTCTTTTGAGTGCTGGTGGAAGATGCTGGACTAACCTTGGACAGACCAAGGCCCACTGGCAATCCACACAGATGTTAAGACCCAGGCATCTTGGAAAGTTTTCCTCACACACACCTGCCTTATCCTGACCTGGAGGGATGAGCGGTAGGGGTGGGAAGGAAGCTCAGTTTTCATGGCCCATTCAGTCCTTAGCCCCTGCGCTTAGAAAGTGGCTTAGTGTGAGTGGCAGGTGGGCTTTTGTGTCCACTTCAGACTAGACTGGGACCCATCCGGTCATTTCTTATAAGGCATCCCTGTCACTGAGTGATGGTTTTGGATCACGAGTTCTGACCTAGCCTGGATTCGAACCCCTGGGTTTGCTGTGAAAGTTGGTGTCACATTGCCAGCCAGACATTCAAGTGGGTGTTCATGAATGGTGGATGGCACTGACTGAGCGCCAGTGTCCTCATGTCACTGGGCATTACATTTCACTCTTGGCTCGGGAATTCTATTGGTATTACATGCCCTGGTTAAACTACATCAGCACAGCATACTCCAACTGTGTGCATAGTCGCATAACCACAGTGGTTGTGCTGGTATCGGCTACCTAACATTTGTGCCATGTATGTGCCACACTGCACTACACAGATTGTAGCCCACTGCATTATGGGTAGGTCTCCCAAGATTACTGGTACTGCTCCCAGACACAATGCGTTCTTGACAAGTTTTGCGCTCAGTGTGTATTACCTTCCAGAGCATTGTAGGAAGTGGTGTCAAACTCCCATAATCCCCTTGGTGTAGCCCAGAACTCTCCAGTGCTGGTGTCATAGACAGTCTGGTCCTTCACAGGATGGAGGTGGCCCAGAGGCTGCTGGGATCCTATCCATTGATGGGGCAGAGTCTGGGAGGTGGTGGTTCCACTGGATTCTTTCACTACACCTGTGGTGTAACACCACATTACTAAATTCACTTTAAATAAAAATAAAAGGCAACAGGGGGAGATATTTTCCCACCCTGTGAGAACTTGTGACATTTTCTAATTTTTTCCTGTCCCAAATTGTGAGGAAAATTCAAAAATGTTTTCAAACCGAAGAGCCGGAAGTTTTTTGGGTCTGGGTCAGTCAAAGCATTTTGTTTCAATAACTTCAAAACATTTCAACCTCCTCCCTCCTCCTTTTAAGTACAAATTTACCAACATTTCTAACAAAAAGCCATATCCCCTGGAAAAAACATAACTTTGTGGTTCAACAATCTCAAAAAAATTTTACCCAAAAATGTTTTGAGCAGCGTGTTTGGTTGAACTTGCCTCTTGGTTTCCATGAATTAGCATCTACTGGCAAAAAATTAAAAACATTCATTAAAAAATTCCCAGCCAGCTCTCTCTCTCTTCCCTGCCCTGTCTCTTGTTGCCTTTGCTTTCTCCTTTAATTTTGCTCTGCAACATCATGAAAAATACACAATCTCTGCCCTCTCCAGGCAATCTTCAAAAAGCCAAAGGAGGAGACGGCTGTGTAGGGACAAAGGGTTTTGTGTTTCCTAGCATCAATTAACTTGGCCTCCTATTAATCATCATCATCATCATAATGACAACACTTTGCACTTCTATAGCACCCCTCCATCTGTGGCTCTAAAAGCATTTTACAACTATTTGCAATGACTCACAACACACCAGTTATGAAGTATTATTATCCTCATTTCACAGATGGGAAAACTGAGGCACAGAGGGTGAATGGGGGGACAATTTGTGGAAGCCATTTGGACTAGAATGCAGACCTCCCAATTCTGCTAGAGGGCATGAGCCATGAAAGCCATAACTAATGCAGTCTGTTCATACCAAACCAAACAATGACTGTGCTACCAACAGCTGAGATTTTATTGAGAGTCACACAATATTTAATATTTCACACACACACACACACACACACACACACACACACACAAATCTCCAGCTCCTGGAAGCATCTGATTATGAGAGAATCTTAGCTGTCATTTTTGTTTTTTTTTAAAGTTTCTCACTCTTGTGGTTGTGAAGAACAGCTTGAGTGCCCCCTGAAGGTTCAAAGAAAAGTGAAAAACAACAACAACAACCCAGAGGCAAATAAAATGAACCCAAATTTATTTTGAAAAAAATCTTATGATTTTTCTGCCAGTCTCATGATATTGGGGCCTGAATCGTGATTTTGTTTTTGAACACTTGAGGCTAGCAAGGGAGACAGAATAAAGCCGAGCTGGATCCAAACTGGAAAAACAGGTCAGAACCAGAATTTGGGAGCGTTTGCTATGCAATCACAACAACCCCAAACTTTGGAGACATTTGAATTGGGTTCCAGCTCTGAACCCCATGGCCTGGGCTTATCTCTGCAATCAGGCAGTACTAAGGCCGGCCGTAGCGCTGAGCAAACTGTTGTGGGTGATGGAACAATTGACAAGGATTTTTTCCTGACTTTTTAAACTCAACCCTGAGGTTTGAAAATGTTTAGATCATTTCCTCCCCCACTCTCCCAGGTCCAACCACACAATCTACTGCAGCTTTTCACCAGCATCAGACGCTCTCTGAATGTGACAGAATTTCTGCTGTCAGTCTTGTGGCCTGTTATCAGTAATACACACCAAACTGAGAGCCATCCAGTCATTTAGGAACTGCCAAATGTCTAGTGGTTAGAGAAGGGGACTACAAGCTAGGACACCTGGGTCCCTATATTTGAGTGATGTTCTGATCACAGCATTAGCTGCTTTATGATTTGGTTTACCCAAAATTAGGTCAAACAAAAATAAGAGGACTTACCTACAGTGGATAGCAAGGCTAATGAGAGCCTCAGATGAACACTCAGTAAAGGATGCTCCATCAGGAAGGAATCAGATTCCAAACTCCCATAGAACATGACGTGGTTCAGGTCTGCTGGTCTCAGCTGGTCTTTTAAGAGGGTTGAGGTCCTCACCTGCACCTGTGCCAGATTTGGTTGGCGTCTTCAGGGGTAGGAAGCCATTGTACAAGGGGCTGTAGGACTAGGTGAGGGGCCTGCTGGGAGATGGGAGAGCCGACCTGGGAGAGAACATTGGGAGAAAGCAAGACATCAGAGCCTGTAGGAGGCCCTGGGTGAGGAAAGGGGGCTTGGGGGAGCTTCTGGGGCTGATGTCCATGGTGGGCAAGAGCTTTGCTGCGTTTGGAAGTTTTCCCATAAGATTAGTGTTAATCAGTGGTGCCCAGAGGCAAGGGTCTGAGATGAGCTTAAGCGATTGCTCATCTTCCTGGGAAAGGCTCCAGCCGCTCCCCACTGCCTCCCCCCCCCACCCGGCCAGAGCCTTCCATTGCTATGTGGAGCAACACACAGAGCATGGACACAACGTTCTTTGCACTGTGGTGTGCAGCTGCACAGACCCTACTCACCGCCACCAGGGAGCGCGCAGTGTGGCTATACCCGTAGTGCCGCGCCCGTGGGTCACCCAGTAGGGTTAAGCTTAAAGGGGCCTAAGGACAATAACACGGCTCTTGCTGCATGAGGCGTTTCCTTCTAGGTGAGCAATATGACCCCACATGCCAATGCTGAAGGTACTTGCAAGGGAAGAGCAAGGCAGCAGCAGGAGGCGGCCAGGGGAGTATTTGTTCATCTGCAGTTGTTTTAGTCGCAACGCCCCAGAATGTTTCCTCCTGTACTATTGTCGCTGCAGGAACAATGAGGCATCTGTGTTTCTGCCAAGGCCGGGGCGCAGCGGCTCTTACACTAACAGTGCCAAACACAACTGGCCGCCGTCACCAGGGCCCCAGGTGCAGAGGCGGTTCCCCTTTGAGGCCGCCAGACTGTATTTTGAGCGCAATCGTTAAAACACTGTTCCCTTGCTCGCTCTCGGCGGCACCTTCCGTGCCCTGCACGCTGCTGGCTCTGGGGCTCGCCGGGGAAGATGCAGATCGGAGCAGGCCTAAGGGGGGGGGGGGGGAGGCATTCCCTCTTGGCCACCCTCCTGTCCCCATCAGGGCATCAAAATAGTTAGGAAATGGAGCCTAACCCCTGTGGTTATATACAAAATGGCACACCCTAACATCACCCCTGTACACCCCTCATAAGCCCCTCCCCCATAGGTCCACAACCCCCTGGCCTTTCTCACACTCATCTATGCATGCTTCATTGCCCCCCTCATCACAGGTACACACCCCTCTGGCCCCTTCCACACTCATAGCTCCCCATCCTCCCCCTCCCACACACACACCAGCTACACACACTCAGAGCCCCTTCCACAGACCCCTAAATCTAATTTCCTACAGGCATTGCTGTAAGGAAGGTAACTGTTGGCTGAGTAAAAATCTTGGGGTTGATAACCCTCAGGGTATGTGTATACTACAATAAAAGACCTGTGGCACAGCCGCGGCTGGCTCCCCCTGTTGGGGGTCCCAGACCTCAGGCTCCAGCCAGAGCCCGAAAATCAACACAGCAATTGTACAGCTCCGGACCACAGCCCACGCCCCTCATGCCCAAGTCAGCTGATC
The DNA here is from genome assembly GCF_027887155.1 of Malaclemys terrapin pileata. Taxonomy (NCBI): domain Eukaryota; kingdom Metazoa; phylum Chordata; order Testudines; family Emydidae; genus Malaclemys; species Malaclemys terrapin. The sequence goes on from NC_071519.1 coordinate 21,097,418, forward strand.
CAGGCCAGCCCCTGGTGTTTAATTGCAGTGTAGATGTACAGTAAGTGGCCAGTCCACCTCAATTCTGACCTTACTGCACTGCTGCTAGTCCAGTCCTGGCTTCTCCCACCCAGCTCAGTCCTGGTTTTAGCTTGAGGGGGATGGTGGTCTTTTGTGATGTGTACAAATGTCTCGCATGGTCTGGAATGAGGCCACCGAACTGATTTTCAGTTATTCCCTCAGCGTGATTTGCAGTGAGGCCCCCAGAGAGGTGGGCAGTAACCCTATGAGAAAGTCTTAAAGAAACAGCTGAGAACAGAGCAACCCTGTCCATTTATTTATCCGGGGCAGCTCCGCTTCGCTGCTGCATGAGGTTTCGTTGCCTTCCCCAACTTTCCAGCTGGGATGAAAGGAGGCACGAAGAGATCAAAAGATGTAGCTAAGGTCACACAGCGTGTTGGTGGCTCAGCTGGGATTACAACCCAGGTTTGCTCCTGGCTGCCAGACCTTTTCACTAACCACATGACCTCACTACCTAGCATTATGTCAAGCAAGCTTTGCGTTCCCACACTGGGGAGAGACATGCTTTCAAAGACAGCAGCCTCAGTGTGTGCTAAAATGTTTCAATCGGTTAGGCCAGCATCATCCTCCAGATTTGGGTGTTATTTAAACCAGTCCAGCTGTCAGAACATGAGGGTGTCAGTAACCATTAGCATCAGGAACTTGCGGCAACAACCTGTTGGGTCACCTCCGGTCCCATCCCTCTGCTACGCCACCCTCGTCCCCCGCTCACTTCTCAACCTTGTCTTCAATACCCTGCTCAACTCTGCCCCCAAAATATATCTCATGACAACTGTCTTAGTTCCTGGATAGATAGATGGCCACCAACCTGTCATAGTTCATATTCGCCTATGCATGTTGCTTCCATGGTGCCTACAAGCTGTGAGCTCAAGTTATTTCCTCTTTGGCATTTCCCCATTGCACTCTGTACTCTATATCAGGGGTGGGCAAACTTTTTGGCCTGAGGCCACACTGGGGTTCCGAAACTGTATGGAGGGCCGGGTAGGGAAGGCTGTGCCTCCCCAAACAGCCTGGCCCCCATTCCCTATCCGACCCCTCCCACTTCCTGCCCCCTAACTGTCCCCCTCAAAACCCCCGACCCATCCAACCCCCCACTCCTTGTCCCCTGACTGCCCCCTCCCAGGACCCCCCACCCCTAACCGCCCCCCACATCCAACCCTGCCTGATCCTTGTCCCCTGACTGCCCCAACCCCTATCCACACCCCCATCCCCTGACTGCCCCCTGGGACCCTCTGCCCCTTATCCAACACCCCTGCTCCCCACCCCCTTACCATGCCGCTCAGAACACCAGGACTAGCAGCTGCGCCACCCAGCCAGAGCCAGCCATGCCACTGTGCTGCCTGGCAGGAGCTCGCAGCCCTGCCGCCCAGAGCGCTGGCGGCATGGCAAGCTGAGGCTGTGCGGGAGGGAGGACAGCAGGGGAGGGGCTGGGGGCTAGCCTCCCCAGCCGGGAGCTCAAGGGCCAGGCTGTAGTTTAGAATCATAGAATATCAAGGTTGGAAGGGACCTCAGGAGGTTATCTAGTCCAACCCCCTGCTCAAAGCAGGACCAATCCCCAACTAAATCATCCCAGCCAGGGATTTGTTAAGCCGGGCCTTAAAAACCTCTAAGGAAGGAGATTCCACCACCTCCCTAGGTAACCCATTCCAGTGCTTCACCACCCTCCCAGTGAAAAAGTTTGCCCACCTCTGCTCTATATCCATCTTCCCTTTTTCCACTACATTACGGGCACTAAACAAATATGAATAGTGTAATCTCAAGTGCTTTGTCTAATCTAATTTTCATTAACTCAAGCAAATGAACGTCCATCATGTCCCCACTTTAATAGACGTCCCTGCTAGGGGGTCTCTTTTACTGCTATCCAAAAAGATTTTCTTTTTTCAATTTAGGAAGTGACATTGACAATATAACTTCCTCGTAGCTAGAGCTGTGCATTTATCTATCGATGAGCCTAGTTAAGGGTGAAATTCCCTTCTGGGTGAAGGCTCACCACCAGGCCTTCAAGCAAGATGTTAAGCAGTGCATATGTCGAGTGCTGACTCCTCTACGCTGGGGTGAATTTCACCCATCCATGCACGGTAGGGTTGGAATATGACCTCGACACGCTCCCACAGGGCTCTGAGGAGCAGTTGGATTCCCCATCCCCCCCCTGCATTGGTTAGCTAATCTTGGGTCAGAGTGTGTAGGTTCAAGTGCATGCTTCATGTCTGTAAACCAATTGGAGCTCAAGGGAGGAAAAGTGGCACATCTTGCAGTTACTCCCTGCAGCAGACAGGCGGGGACAAGACTTTGCCTCCAGTCCCACAATGATTTGGCCACATGTTGCAATTTGCTGTCACGCTAGCCCAGGTAGGTAGAGCTGCTTGAAAATTTACCAAGAGAACGGTTTTCCTTTGGACAATGCTGATTCCATGGTATCAAAATGATTTGTGGGAACAGACTGAACATACACCTTTCCTCCCTGTAGAACAGGAACTGGGATGTGGCTGTTCCATGTGTAGAGGATATCATGGGGAAGAGGCGAGTGGGCGGGTAAATGGGTAGGCCATGAGAGGCCAAGTCTGAGATGGAAGTTGGAGGCAGAGTTGTGTAGGACATTGATGGCAAGATTGAGGAGTGATATGGGGGTATTGTCAAAATGGAAGTTTTAATTTTACAGAAGATGTCGACTTTTTGTTCTGATTTGAGATGAAAGGAAATTTCCAACTCTTAGAACATCCCACAGGATGGAAATTCTGCATTTTGAACAGCTCACACCCGGCAACAACTTATTACACAGAAACGCCCTAGCTCAAAGGAGGTAGCTGGGAAATTGTTGTGCCTTTGAGGGGTCTCTAAGTCACAACATCTCTTAGGACTATTCTAGCAGTTGTGCACCTTACAGGCCACCTCTTTACTGAGGACTCAGCCTAACATCAGTATTGTGTGACATAGAATTTGATGCTTTTCTTAAAGCCACAGCTCCTGGAATCCTGTGATTACATGAAAATTTCAACTTTCATTTAATGAAAGAAAAATAAGTTTCATGCCCTTGCAACTCAAAAATGTGACTGCCAAAGGCTCAGAAACCAGAAGGAAATAAAAAGAACCCCCCATTTATTGCTTGTACAATCTCCTTATTTTTATGACAATCTCACGTTTTTTTGGTGTCTGAATCAGGTTTTTTGAACGCTGGCAATACCACGAAAGACACAATCTAACTCTCTTCAGCAGGACAGGGGAGAAATAATCATGCTGACACCAAACCTTTATGATTTTTTTTTATTTCACATGGTTTAAAATACAATATGAAATAAGGCTACAGTATATAAAAAATTCTCCATCAAAATGATGTGCCAGCATCAGCAATTAAAACAAAACCAATCCCTCCCTTAAGAATCCATTTCAGAGGGGAGATTTTTTTTTTTTTAAACACACACACACAGACACACACACACCGCTACATCTCTAAGCTACCTCAGTTCTGGTATTTTTTAAAAAAAAAGCACCTGCTTTTTCCTCTGGTTTTTTTTTAATCTTGCTTTTAAATTTTTTTCACTTTTAAAAAATATAAATTATATGAAAATACAAGTTGGAAAATAGTTGAACAGCACAATATAACAATCTCTTTTTTTCTCTATGTTTATCAGCTTTAAAAAAATCCCATGTGTAAAAACAAAACAAAAAAAAAGACATGTTCTTTTACTGAGGCAGTTAATTCCTGGGGATATTCCATTATAACACACATGTATACATATATTTATCATGTATTTAAAATTCTTTGGAATGTAGACAATAGCTCGACTGATGTTCTATAGACCCCATCAGAGAGACGCATGCCAAGGAAAGCACATTTGCAGTGTTTAGAATGAAAAGAAACTCAACAAGCTCTAATAACCCCATCAAGGTCACCTCCCAAACAGCGATGCTCAAAAAGTGCAGGGATTTGGATGTGTCCTAAATTTCAGATGCATATTGGAACCATTCTTTTTTTTTTTTTTATCTTGACTTTGAGCTGGAAATCTCCTGAGAGAAGGTTACATTTCAGGCCAATGATGAATCATCTTAGAAATGTACATCTGGAAGAGACCTCAAGAGGTCATCTAGGCCAACATCCTGTGCTGAGGCAGGACTAAATAAACCTAGACCATCCCTGGCAGGTGTGTGTTTAACCTGTTCTTGAAAATCTCCAGTGATGGGGATCCCACAACCTCCCCTGGAAGCCTGGTCCAGAGCTTATCTATCCTTACAATTAGAAAGATACTTCTAATATCTAATCCAAATCTCCCTTGCTTCAGATTAAACCCATTACTTCTTGTCCTTCCTTCACTGGACATGGAGAACAATTGATCACCATCTTCTTTATAAAAGCCCTTAGTATATTTGAAGACTATCAGGTCCCCCCTCAGTCTTCTTTTCTCAAAACTATGTATAACTTGGTTCGTGTCCTGTTCAGATATACCTCAAGAGTGGACTCTCACAGAATGATAATACTCTTCTGGGCAGAACCGGGAAGTGTAATCGAGTGTAAAAAACTGATGCACACACGTACACGTGTGTGTATGTGATTCTAATACACACAAATGTATAGGTGACTGTGTATCATCTTTTGTGTATTATAATCATCTACACATAAACAGCGAGAGATGGGCAAATGCTGTAATGAAAAAATGTCTGTAAATATCTGTTCAAATTTTTTAAATGAATTCCCTTTGACTGAGGTCCCTTTTCTTTCCAGGACATAATTTTACTGGAAGAAAGCCACTTTTAAACCAATGTCGCAGAATATTCCCAACAAGCAAACTTTGAATTCCTGACCACAAGTATTCAACGATACAAAGAATCCTGCCTCAGCATGGAGGGGATGGACTAAATGATCTCTAGAGGTCCCTTCCAGCCCTACATTTCTAGGCATGTAAGAATGACATGCATAGAATTAGCCTCATCCAGTTGGAAAAATGGGCCCATATCATGTGACTTGGGTGCTGAAGCACAATATGTTGGCTATTAAGTACTTGCAGTGAACTACAAGATCAAGAATTAGTCATAAAAATATTTGGAATCAATTAACAGATTTGAGAAATTCCAGAACAAAAGAGAAATTCATTGAATTAAATCTGGTTTAAATATTTGCCCAGGGTGCAATTCACCCCAGTCCAGAGGGGCCAGCACTAGACACCAGTTAACCCATCAAAATAAGACTCGTGCTGGATCTTTGCACAGAGGTGAATTGCAACCCCAGTGCACGCTCTCTTTCACACACATTCTATAGATATTGCGTGTATGTAGGTTAACCAAACTTTTTCACACCTCATAAAAGATGCAGTTGGAGGTTTAGGTGCAGGTACATATTTGGCCTTAACTTTATCTCATCTGGGTCACACATCCCTGTTCAATAGTCAACATGCATTTAAAAAAAAATCTGCAATTTTCCAGTGTATAAACAGCACACTGTGCTTTCTGTGACAGTCTCTAGCCTAGAAGGGGGGAGGGAGGGGAAGCAAATTGTGGGTCAAGTCAGTACATGTCACCAAGACTATTCTGTCTGACGCTTGTGGCATTTACATGCAGATTGCAATCTGGATGGCAAAGGGTGGTGAGTAAACTTGGCAAAGCATTGGTAGGAACATGTTGGCAAAGATGGCGCCATTCATTTTGTAGCCCTCCTAGATCAGTTTGAGAACATATCCCTGTACGTTATGGAAACAGATTGTCTTGGGTAGAAACAGCTTAATACAGAAAATCTGCCCACAATTAACCCTCGTGGAATGAATGACTTGATCAGGTCTGGCAGAAATATTGGGGGTCAGCACACAAACCCAAGTCCCAACCATTCATAGTAAAGTAGGGGGGTAGGGATAGCTCAGTGGTTTGAGCATTGGCCTGCTAGGGTTGTGAGTTCAATCCTTGAGGGGGCCACTTAGGGATCTGGGGCAAAAAAAATAGTTGGGGATTGGTCCTGCTTTGAGCAGGGGGTTGGACTAGATGACCTCCTGAGGTCCCTTCCAACCCTGATATTCTATGATTACTGACTGACTTTCTGCTTGAACTGAACTGGGGGACCCTGCACTGTGACCAACCCCAGGGGACAGACCCTTGCTGGGTGGGTTAGAAGGCAGAAAGAGTGGTGGGACATCTGCCCCGGTCACTAACACCCTTTACAAGAGTAATCCTGTAAATTAAAGGTGATGATTTAAGGTCTGGCTACAAACTGCCCAGAACGGACACTGTAACATATTAACCTAAGGGCACTTTCTGTGGTTCTATGGAACTTATAAGACCCTAAAAGCCTAGGAGAATTGTGTTACCAGTTGAGAATTTAAAGAGTCACAGGCTACTATGCTGGTTTTATTTGGGACAAGTGTATTTCGCTGGAATCACCTCTGGTTCAAGTGGTTCTCTGCCTCCCTGGAAAACAGAGCCTGAAATCTTCCTCCTTATATATCTTCTCAGAAGCCCAAACTAACCCTCTGCACTCAGCTACTACCACCTTTATCACTCAAAAGCTCCATCAAGATGCCTTCAGCCTACTCAAAGTGCAGGGAGCAGCCTCACTCAGCCTTCCCACTACAGCGCAGCCCGCCGTACACAGCTATGAATCAGTCACCTTCTGGACGGGCGTTTGACTTCACATATTCTCTCTTTGCATCTAGTTTCTAGCAGGGAGGAGGAGCACCTGGCCTACGGCAGCACAACATCAGTATCTTCCTTTGCTTCCTCCAGCTTGAGCTGAACTCCAATCCCCTTTTGCATCAGCCCTCCTTTCTCACTTCTGCAATCTCTCACCTGCCACAGCTGCCAGTCCCCCTTTGCTGAGGGTTAAAGGCACTGAATGCTCCGGATGCTAGATGAGAACTGCTCTTTCAGAAGGCAGACTGTCCTTTCTTCATTCAGTGCATGCTCCTTTCGCCTTCCTTCCATCACGCTTTCCTTCATCTGCACCAGTCCTCTTTGTATGTCGGGCGGGATCAGGTCTTAGCCCCAGACATATACTCTGACACCTGGACTTCCTTGGCCCCATAGCCACCATCTGCCTTCGACATTCTTGGTTTAAACGCCCCCCTAATCAGCTTGCTACATTTTTCCATGTGTTCAGCTTTACACCTACCAGCCTGCTAAGCCAGGCTAAGTTCTCTGACACGCCGGGCCTGACTGAATTTCAATCAAATAAAGCTTGCTTAAAAACGAACGCCCTGATATTCACAGGGCCTGAACACATGCCATTCTTGTAGAGTCCAATGGGAGCTCAGCACCTTTGTGTCAGGGCATCATCTTTCCATAGAACTCAACTGACAGCATCCCATGGCTTCCTGTTTGACCCTGCCCTCCTATACCCCAGCGCTCTGACTTCACAGAGATGGGAAAACAGGAAGCAAACTGGATGTTCAGACTAAATACAAGAGTGTTTTTAGCAACTTTTATTCAGAGCCCAGTTCTGCAGACCTGATACATGATCTCCCATTGTTCTGTTTCCCCTGCATTGATCTACAAAGTCTCTCCACCCTCCCACTCTCTGTATTGATTCACCACAGAGCTTCGGAAATTAGTTCAGCCGTTAAAGAAAATATATCCAGTTCAAATATTTAATACTGTCTTTACCACAAAAAAAAAAAAAAAAGTCGAAAGCCCAAATCCTACAGTCAGACTGGCAGGGATTTACCCGTGTGGATCTGGTTTCAGAATCTGGTCTAAACATTTAAAACTCAGGGCCTGATTCTCCCCCCTTCACTTTGGGACTGATCCAGAATTAAAGCTAATGAGGAGTTGGCCACTAGCTTCAGTGGGATCAATCCCACTCCTGATGTACACCAGGAGTACATCAGGAGTGACTCCTCTGAAGTCAATGGAGTTACAAAGGGCAAGGGAGAGGAGGATCAGGCCCTAAGGGATGGCTATGCAGCAAAAAAAAAGACCCATGGCAGCGAGTCTCAGAGCCCAGGCCAGCTGATTCAGGCTCCTGGGGTTCACGCTGTGGGGCTAAAAACAACAGTGTAGACGTTCAGGCTCGGGCTGGAGCCTGGGATCTGAAATTTGGCAAGACGGGAGGGTCATGGAGCCCAGGCTTCAGCCCGAGCCCGAAGATCCACACTGATATTTTTAACCCCGCGGTGTGAGCCCCAGTCGGCTCTGAGAATTGCTGCTGCGGGGAGGAGTTTGTTGTGTAAATATATCCTCCGTGTCTAAGCTGTATCCACACACTCCAGGCTCAAAGCCTGATCCAGCAAAGCAGTTAAGCACATGCTTAACATCAAAAAAACAAATAGTCCACTCACTTCAATGGGGCTATTCGTGAGTTTAAGCATGTGCATGCAAGTTTCACTGGACTGGGCTTGCGTGCTCGGCATCTTGAGGGATTGCTCCCATTTGAGTCTGAGTTTCCATTTTGGATGTGCCTAGAATGGCTGACCGTACAGCACTGCAGGCAGCACTGGTCAAAAGTGGAGGGAAAAACCATCAAAAGTTTCCAAATCATCCTTGTCTCACTTTTCATCGTTCAAAACTTTTCATGATTTTTTTTCCCTAACACATTTTTCCATTTTCCCTTCAGCACTGACTGCGTTCAAAATAGGAAAATGTCAAAACTGAACTTCTTTGCTCAGCTTAGTCACTGGGTGGGATATTAAACAAAACAAATTAGCAGTTACTTCAAAGTGTTAAAAACATTCCTTTAAAAAAAAAAACAAAACACTTTCTGATTTTGAAAATGATATATGAAAATGTCAGCAACATTTTCGATACATCAGAAATTTAAAACAAAAACCATGGTTTTGAAAATATGGCTGTCCCAAAAAGATGTTTTTTAACAACAACAACAACAACAAAATTTCCTTTTGAGACATTTCATCCAGCTTTAGCAATAAACAATAGAGCAAAGTGCACGGGACTCAATGCAAATGCAAAGCATCCTCCCAGCATTTTTGGTGGCTGATTTGGCACTCATTTTCCTTCACATAAGATTCAGAGATCATAAGTCAGAGCGCTACACTTCTCCAGTGGGGTCTACATAAACAATTATTTTTTCTTCACTGTGATAAAACTCTCTGCTGGCATAACAGAAACATACATACACACACAATATTGCAAGACTGAGACCATCTTGGAGCTTAAGACTATTTAAAAAAAAATACTGGCACAAAATTTAATAAAATAAAATTTTAACAAATAATAATTAAAAAAATCTTGGTCCCTCCTAAAAAAAAAATCTGTCTTTTGTGTAACAGAAAAATAACCGACAGAAAAGCAAAGGAACAAGAACTGTTCTTGTTTTTTCCTATGTCATCCCCTCCCACAAAACAGGAAGTTCCACCTTCCCTTTGCCCCTCCCATCAATAAAAGAACCAATCGCATAATCCTTAGGAGTCTTGTCACTTCCTGAATTGTCAGTTTGTTGCGCTGGTAACACAGTAATCAAGGGGATCTTTTCATTAATAATGTTTCCAGATGGTATGAGATGGGAAGGGTTTATTTTAATTTTTTTTTAAGTGAGCTATATTTTTCTGGCTTCCTTAAAACTAAGAAATTCACCCTCAAAAACCTCTCATAGAACTTTCAGATAAAAAGTTCCATCTTTCTTCTCACAACCAAACATTGTCAGATTCAGCCAAAAGCTTGACTTTGCCCACCCTCCTCTCCCCATCAAAAATGTCAAATTTGAGTTGCTCTTGAAAAAATATAGATAGATATTTAACTGCAAAAAAAAATTTTTTTTTTAAGGTCTTGTTGAATCTCCAGACCGACACGACACAACCTTCCACACAGTCTGGCTGGTCCGATTCACTCATCGGCATCGGGTTTGACGTCCAGCATGGCATGGAGTTCCTCGGGCGTGTAGCCCAGAAGGCTCTGCAGGTCGCAGACGAAACGGTACACATAACGCTTGCCGGCCGTCTTGTGGATGATGTTCTTGTCATAGTAGTAGCGAAGCCCACGGCTCAGCTTCTCGTAGTTCATCTTGGGCTTGTTTTTCCTCTTGCCCCATCGCCTGGCAACCTGGAAGAGGAAAACAAAGGTGAAGAAGGGCTCATAGATTAAGTGTAGATATTAAAATAAGTCTCTTCCTCCTGGCTTGGCTGGGTGATAAAGGGCTGGGAGCTCCTGCCGCTGGGAGAGCTAATGGTGATAAGCTTTTTCTCCCCCTCATCATGAAAAATGGACTCAGGGAGCAGTTGAGTGTCAGGGTTTGCAGAGGGCCAGCAGATTGAATCCCTCCTGGGCTGGTGAAACAGCACCCAGGGACTCTGCTGGGGGATCATAAAGTGGAATCAGATGAAGACAGGAGATGGGGAAGGGGATAATTTTAAGCTCTTTGGGGCAGTGACTGACTGTCTTTTTGTGCGTACAGCGCCTAGCATGCTTGGGGCCTGGTCCACGGCTGGTGGCCTCTAGAGCTATGCAAATAACATCAAGGGGAAATAGTGTCGGGTAAAACTGAAAACAATTTTTTTCAACATTTTTGGCAAATCAAGAAAAATTGTTTTGGCTCCAACTAAACTTTTTTTTTCTTTTACAACGTTGCAATATTTTGTTTCAATTTCAACCATTTTTGACTGTTTTTTTAAATACAATTAAAGGAAATTTTGAACTGAAAAATGGAAACGCTTTATTCGCCTCAGAATTATCTTTCCTCCCGACAGAAACGATTGGGCAAAAATGACACAAAGTGCGATGCCTTTTGCTGTTGCTGAATTTTCATTTTTCACCAAAAAAACCCAACTTTGGTATGAAATATTTCACCTCGCTTCTAGATGCCACTGCAATACAATTCATAATTGCTCATTAATAATCAAACTTTCATGGGCACTCTAAACCATTGATTTTTCCAGAAAACATTGAGGGAGCAACACCCTACTACCTTGTTCCACCCCCCACCCCCCTACACACACACACACACAGGATCATACTGACAGGACTTGTAGCATCTCAGCCATGAAGAGAGAGGACTTAGGTTATTCTCCTAAGCATTTTCAATGGTTTCTGATCAGTTATAATGGGCCATACCTCGTCTGGGTCCGAGAGCTTGAATTCCCAGCCATCGCCTGTCCAGCTGATGAAGGATTGGCAGGACTTGTCGGTGAGCAGCTCCAGCAGGAACTGCCACAGCTGGATGGGTCCACTGCCTAGGAATGCAAAGAAGCCACAAGTTGTTAAAACCAGGTGAGCCAGGAATGAAACCGATGCCGATTTCTTTCCATCCATCCTCCTCCATGGGAAGAGGCACGCAAGCAGATGGATACAAAATGTGTTGGCTGTTTGTTAGGACAGAGAGCACTGGGACCTATGACTCTGGTTCAGTTATATGCTCCACCCCTGACTCGGATGCCTTCAACTCCCTTTCTAAACTCCGTGGATGCACTTGAGGCCTTCTTAGACTTTGGATTCCTTGAGGCGAGGCCTATGATTTCCTCTGTGTTTATACATTGTGCTTAGCACATTGGGAGCGTGATCCGGGATGGGATCTTTGAGTGCAACCTTAATATCAGTTATTATTAATATTAATAGGTGGTGTTCACTGTATACAAAAACTGACATCTCAGGGGCCTACAGTAGCAGTCCAAGTGAAGATCTGAGCTGAACTGGCAGTTTGAGAGTTAACTTGTACAGGTAAAGCTGTTTCCTACTGCAGTCCGAGTGGAATGTTCAACCACTGGAATGTTTCACCTCAGTCTAAGTTACGTAAAGAGGATTATTTCTTGGCATTAAATAGGGAGGAATCATTTTTCTGCCACCGAAGAGCTGTCTTCGCTTACATGCCAAAAAGCTCCCAGCCACTGCTCGAACTCCTACACTATCACACGCCGCCTTCTGACCTTCGCATTCTGCTTCATGGCTGTGCACTGAGATGTGATAAAGGGGACATAGGTATGAAAATTATTTGGCCTCTCTCCAGGACATGTTGCTGCAGGAACCACCTACATAAACTCGCAGAGAACAAGAGGCAACTCAGTGCAGCCGGAACAGCTATTGCTGTAAGGAATAGGGTTGGCTGGGCAGGTGGGCACCTGGGAAGCAGGAAGGCATTTCTGATGAGCGCTGTAATAACGTAACAGAATGGAGGGTAGGCAGAAGGTGGTCTCACAGGTTAGCCTCTTGAATAATTCCAAGACTTAGAACTAGAGCCTCTGCAAGATTGGAGTGTGCAGGCTGACACGAGGGTCTTCTGTACTAAAGGTGCTTGTATATTTTCCAGCAGCGTCCTAGAACATTGCAAATAGAATCCCTCCTGGCCATGACATCCTGAAATCAGCTGGGCCTGAATCCCTTTGCACACTGTGCAGCTTGGAGTCAGCAGAAGAGGAGAGCTTGCAATGTCCAACCAACTCCTAGCTGGCCAGAAGCAAGTTCCCCGGGTGATTGTTCTCATGATGTATCATCATGGATACGGAGGTGAAGGGTCTGTGGGTGAAGCCTCCCTTGTTATATACATTTGAGTCATAAAAAGCTATTTGTTTTGCAGCTCCATTGCAAGTACCATATGGGTGCTAATTTCGGCCATCGGCTATTTGTCAAGAAACGGCAATGCACGCATTCATCTGCTGTCAAAACCCTCCCAGTGATCATCTTGTGAACTTTCCTGTGCTTTTAGTCCCAGCTGGCACTGTGTGGTGTCCACTTGTCTGCAGTGTGCAAGTTGGTGGTTTTAAATCCGAACCGTCTCTTGCTGACTAACTTTTTCCGTCTGTGTCAGGAATAACGATTCCGGGAGGAGAACACCCTTCATCTGATCAGCTGAAAACAAACAAGTTGTTTCTCTACAGCAATCAAATGCCCAGGGATGCCAAATTCTCCTTGCCCCCAGAACTGATTTTCTCTAGGGGGCCTCAGCTGTACTTGGCTGAGGCTGGACAATTAATTTAAAGGCACTGTACTCCCTGTCTATCTCCATTGTATCTTACCATGCCTCAGGGTATCTGATTCCTACGTGCAGGGATGGCACTTCGGCGTAGGACGCCAGGATTTGGGGGGGGCAGCATTTTGCCGCCCTCGGCGGCGGGGGGGTTCCTTCCACGCTCCGAATCTTCGGCGGCAATTCTGCGGCGGGTCTTTCACTCGCTCCAGGACCCGCCACCGAAGTGCCCCGAAGACCTGGACCGCGGAAGGACACCCCCACCGCCGCAGAATTGCCAACGACGAAGGACCCCCGCCTAGGGTGCCAAAAACCCTGGCGCCGCTCCTGCCTACGTGCTTAAGCAGGCTTACGCAAGGTACATAGCACATTGCCCTGAGAGATTGTGACTTTACACACTTTCCAGTAAGGCTTTCACTCGATCAGTCATATGCTGATTGACTCGTAAATACTGATCTCTTCTTTTCACTCATGTCCCAGCCAAAGCCAAAATGGATGCCCTCAAGCCAAAACCTGTCTGATTAGCACCTTTCATGTGGGGCCACACCTAGAACACGGTGTTCAGCTTTGGGCAACGTACTTCCAGCAAGATAGTGACACATCTAAGAGGAGTTCAGAAAAGGGCAAACGAAAATGATCCAGGGAATGACTTACAAGAAAAGAATTAAATATATAAAGCTGGGTTAGGCAACAGCTGATGTGAGGGAAAGGAGAACAGACTGATAATGGCAATGGGTATAAGCCTGAGCTGGCAGAAGGGGTGGCTAATGAAACATTGGGATGAAGTGACTTGATGACAAATCACACTGCACGTCAGGATAAAATTCCTGCTGGTGGGAATCAGAGGATGTGGAACAATCTGCCAAGGGATGTGATGGATGATGTCCTATTGCTTTTGGAGTCAGAGATTCCAAGGCCAGAAGGGACCATTGTGATCATCTAGTCTGACCTCCTGTATAACACAGGCCAGAGAACTGCCCCCAAAGAATTCCTGCTGGAACAAATGCAGATCTTTTAGAAGGAACATCCAAATTTTGATTTAAAAATTGCCAGTGATGGGGACATTTAAAACTATTGGGAACTAGACAAACCGCTAGTAGAGAGGGAACCCTCCTGCCTGGTGAAGGGACAGACTAAATGGGACCTAGTGTCTCTTTTCTGGCTCTAGAGTGCTGATCTCACTGCAGTCCCATCTTGGTGAAACCCCAGTGACTTCAGTGGAGCTACTCCTGATTTACTAAGGTGTGAGACCACATGGGGCCATAGGAACACAGGGTAGGTACGCTGCAAAAAACTACCATGCAGCCAGTCTCAGAGCCCAGGTCTACAGACTCTGACTCACGCTCCGGCACCTCTGGCTGAAGCTCAGGAGCTGAGACCCACCCCACATAGCAATTGACAGAACTCAAGCTCCAACCTGAATAGGAACGTCTACACTGCTATTCTGAGCACCTTAGCGTGAACCTTGTGAACCCAAGCCTGGGCTCAGAGAACTGCTGCTGTGGGGATTTTTTGTTAGTTTGTTTGCAGCGTAGATGTCCCCTGATAGAGTCCTGACTAACCGCTAGCTAATACCTGCTCCTGTCTTTTTCACTCCATGCATCTGATGAAGTGGGCTGCCCACGAAAGCTTATGCCCGAATAAATGTGTCAGTCTCTAAGGTGCCACAAGGACTCCTCGTTGTTTTTTCTGAGACTCTTGGTTATCAGTGCATTGATATGCAAACCAAATCGGGTTCAGAGTATCTATTTTACCCCAGATATGAACAAGAGAGAGAGACTACATTCTGCAGGGAAATATGTGAGCAAACTGTCCACGGTGCGGCTTTGCCAGATATCGGCTCAGAGCATTTTGTTACTCACTGTCTATATTTGGTAGGGATTGAGCTGCAACCACACTTCCCAGATCGCTACACTGGGGCAGCTCAGACAGGGACTTTGCAGTTGCCTGTATTATAATGGGTTGATCCAGATGCCCCCAAATTTGGGAGATCTCAGCTTTGCCGCTCACGCTCCTTGCTAACATTCTGAATTACAGCTCGGCGGGGTGCATAGGTAGAAGATGAATTTACCCAGCCATAGTATGTCAGCAGATTCTAGCCCTAAATAGACAACAGAGAATTCCCCTTGTGGAGTGGGATGTCCCAATGTCAAATATACCAACTGAACCAGCTTCTGGGCCTGCCACTGTCACTGGCAAAGGGGAGATGCTGGGTGTGAAAGAGGCAAGGCAAGAGCAGGCCAGAGCAGATGCCTTTACACCAATGCTCCCGTAAAGTAAGTTAGAGCAGCCCCTTAGCTGCTCTAACTAATGTCTGGGCAGGCTGACACTGGGATGCAGAGTAAAAAGAAGACCAGTATCTCCCTATCCTGTTGATTTCCCTTAACCTTTGATGCATGTTCCAACTAATGGGAGGGGCTGTAATTAAACATTCATTGAGACAAGTGATTGCCCTGGCCTGGCACATCACCAGGTCACACCAGCTTTAACGAGCACTTTCGAGGTTTTCCAAGCTTCCAGAGAGAAATTTCTCTAACCTTAGGCCAAGGAGCCCAGTGCAGTTAGCATGTTCTCCTCGCACTCCAGCTGGCATGCAGAGGTGCAGGGAAGCCCAGCAATTTATCACTGTAAGCGGTGTGGAATCACATGGCACGGCATCCTGCAGGATGTTTTTTCTTTGCAGGAGGGAATGCTGTCCAATGGCTAGTGCCGAGGACTAGGAGTCCGGCTCCACGGGGTCTATTCCTAGCTGCTCATTGGAGGATCAGTAGTCTGAAAACAAACGTGTTTACTGCACGGCTAGCAAGCAGACTTCAGCTCATGCACACACGCACCGAGCCGTACAGAAGCATCACAGCCCTGCTGCTGCTGGGGCGACACCTTGTTTGAAATGTCAGAGTCAACAGATGCAAGAGGCAGCAGGAACTAACATACGCTGCATGTCTGAGCCTGTGCGACAGAGCACAGCTCCGGGGGACTGCCTTATCGGGCACCACCTCTCTTAGTATTTGCATCTCTTTCCTAGAGAAGATTCAATTGTTAAGGCAGAGGGCTGTGAGCACTGAGGACGTATGGCGAAAATTGGGCTGTATGTGAGTTATAGTGAGGATAGGATCTGGGATGAGCACATTGGAGAATGAGGCTCTCATCTAGTCATGGAACAGGCATTAGTAATGGGGGAGATTTTTCAAGTGCTCAAGGGAGTTAGGAGCCCAGGAGCTGGGTACCTAACTCCCCAAGGCATTTTTTAAAATCCTACCCAATAAGACGCAGCACTGACACGGCGTTACATTTTCAAAGTGCTGGGTGGCGGAGGTAGCTAAGGAACACGTTTGTTCTCTGAGATCAGCACCTTCATCTCTCCAAGCACTCAGCACCTTATCCCTCTAGCTGCCCATCTCCCACATCTTCTGTTCCAGCCTTCATCCTTCTTCCACATCCTGGATCCATCTAGCCGAGCAGGGGGGCAGTTACCAACCAAGGCACTGGGGCCCAGATCTGGGGTAAATTGACACAGCTCCAATGATTTACACCAAGAGAGGAGCTGGCAATTGATGTTTCTAAAAGCCAATTGCCAGTGGACTATTAAGAAGAATCATTAGAAAATGAAGTAACTTCAATCCTGACTGGAAAAGACTTCCTTCCCTGTGACACAAGCAGTCTCTGAAACTAGAGGAGCTCCCCAGCATCCCTCTGCTTCTGCCAGTCCTACAGTCCTCCCCACCCGTGGTTTCAGATTCTCAGCTGGTTTAAGTTGGTGGAGCTGTGCCCCAGATGAGACACTGGCCCAGGGCAAGGCAGAACCTCCAGCTAAGATGCA
The DNA here is from genome assembly GCF_027887155.1 of Malaclemys terrapin pileata. Classification (NCBI taxonomy): domain Eukaryota; kingdom Metazoa; phylum Chordata; order Testudines; family Emydidae; genus Malaclemys; species Malaclemys terrapin. The sequence goes on from NC_071519.1 coordinate 21,114,121, forward strand.
TCCCTTCCCGGGAAGGCCAGACAAGTCCCATGCACTGCTGACCTCAGGCGGAATATCCCGAGACAGATATCAGCCCTTGGACACAGATGCAAGCAGGGAGGGTGCAAACACAAGCTGTCTTTTGTGATGGGGTCGCTTCAAACGTATCCGGGAGCTTTCAGCCATGCCCGGAGGAGGGTTCGCTGAACCCACTCATTTTCATACGAGCCCTGGAAAGATGACAACCTCACACGCACACCACCCCCAAGGCAAAGCCTCTGAATTCTGGGGCTGTCCCTTGAGTGCAGCCTGATGACCTTTGTCCTTGGGAGGGAGGGAGGGCGTGCTAAGAATAGAGCCAGTCAGAGGGGGCTCACATGCTAAATGTGACTCACAATGGCCGCCCTGTCTCGCTTCCCTCACAGTGAAGAGCATTGGGGAGCATCACGCATTAGGAATTCTCAAGCATCATGGGGAAAATATCCCTCAAGCCTGGTTATGAAATGCTGCCACAGTGGGAACCCTGTCTGAGCAAAGCCTCTTTATACACACGCTCCTGGGCATGCACTGCACGAGTCCTAGCCAGGTCACTTTCCCAGGTTGTCCCTCTGTTTCTGCCTTCCTATGGGGCTGCTAGGAGGTGGCTTAGAAGGGAACTTCTGTGGCCCTCAGGATTTGAGCTGTCTCGCTGCACAGAGGAGAATGTCACCTCCTGAGCAGATTCTCCCCCTATAGCCTCCCACTTGTAGCTGTACCACCTTGGCCTACAATCTCATTGGGTCTCGCCAGTTAAGCACTGCTGGGCCTAGTCATTCCAACAGGGGAAAATGCAGGTGGACGCAGGAAGAGATGCTGGTGATAAAGTAGGTGCCACTCTTCTGGACCAGCGCTGAAGGAAGGAATGCTGCAGCATGGTACTATGGGGTGCTGCACTGTTCACAGTGCTTGCTTTCCAAGGAGATGCAAAGCCCAAACCCAAGACACATGAGGCCTAAATGTCCCTGGGCCCTATTGCAAAAGAGTTTGTTAACCCCAGCCTTTAAGCCAAACTCTACCATGGTCAGTGAATTCTGCCTGCCTAAACGCCCCCTGCAGAGTGAAATGAATGTGGTATGCTTCACTTCCTGCCCTACACCGTTGCTGGTGAGCTGTTAAACAGCTGCCATAGCCCACCCCAGAGGTGGACACATTTCAGCAGTGTCTGATGTGGTTACAAAGCCCTTTTAGATGAAAGAGTCTGTTATAACTATGAGGCATTGCTAGAAACACAGAGATCTGTGGCAACACTGGGTTTTTATTAGGACTTTAGGAAGGGGTCCTAATGGGGTCCTATTAACAGTGGGATTGAGCCCAGAGGGGCAGGCAGGCAGGCAGGACTCGACTAGGGAAACTTGCACCACTTCCCTAGTGCTTGCATGAGTACCAGATAGGGTTTACACCAGGGCAATGCACGGTGGTAAATCACTTTGGTTCAAGCCCTCTCTTGCACTGATGCAATGAATCTACAAAGACTATTTGCACTAGTGTGGCTACATCAGTGCAACTCCCCCTCCAGGCTTTTTTCCTCCCTCCCGCCACCAGCACAGACAGGCCATTACTTTACATGGTGAGGCCCTATCTGAAACATGTCACCCCGCTCCTTCTCTGGCTGATTTTCACACCCCCTCCCCCAACACCATTGTTTGAAAGAAACAAAACAAAAAACGAGAGCGGCGCACCTATTCTTTTCGCTGTGTGGTTTGTGGTTCCAACCAAACAAAACAAGTGGGCATAGCAACATCTCCAAAGCAGCCTTCACTTCTGTCACGCACTGACCTTGACCTGGACCTCCTATGTCAGAGCTTCAGAGACCAGTGTAATCAGGAGGGGCCGAGGCCTGTTTGCTGGCCCTGGACAGTGGGTAGGTTTGGACAGTGGTGAGGTTGTACCTCTGCATTTCATCCCCCATATCAGCCATGGGCAGTTCTTCCCCGTCTCTCTCCCTCACCAAATTTTGCTTTGTTAGGAGCATCCTAGAGGAGCGTCAGAGATGGATCTCAGTGGCAAAGTTCAGCTCCACCTCGCCTCAAAGTTGGGTTTGATCAGAGCCAGCATTTTGGTTTGGGATCATCCCTAGTTTCAAAAGAATCCAGGAAGCATCCACGGTGGAGCATGCAAGCTAGGGAGTGCCAGCCCACATGGCAGGTGGAGGATGGACTGGGGGTACTGATGGGTCTCAGGCCTCTGTCATGAAGGTGGCACTGGGAGTCCAATATACTATCTGTGTTCATGGCACCTAAAACCTGCTATTCCATAGTCTGATTAACTGCTCTGAGGAGTGACTAGTAAAACTATATCACTGAAGAGTCAACTCTGAAGTGCAAAGGTCATGCCGCTCGGTGGTTCGGGCTGCACACTTTTGTTTTAAAAGCTGAGCTACGGTCATGGTTGGGCAGCATTGCATGGGGCTGATTTTACTGTCATTTGCATATGTCTGGCAGGTGGCATATGGGCCACTGAACCAAGCCCGGGCCCCATCCGCCGGGTTCCACTTTAGGGTGAGAAACGGACCTCGAAAAGCCATTTGCAGTGGAAGCTAGAAGCAGGTCGTAGGGGAAACTAGGATGTAAAGTTACGCTTGAAATCATCCCTCAACAGCAGGTAAAGTTCATACTGAACCGGAATCCAAACAGGGTAGGCAATGAAACAACCACTCGCCCACAGCCGCCTGTCCCTAGGAACAGCCACTTTTTGTCTGTCCACCAGAGGCAACTGAATGCACTTATGAACTCTCATAACTGTTCCACTCCAGCTTCACAGGGATGGTCGACTTCACCCTTCTCCAGCAGCAGGGAGTAGTCAAGAATGCCATATGGACTCTGACTTTTCTCCCCAAGCAACTGCACGGAATGTAGATGTCCAGGCGGTCGCATTCCATGTGGCTCCCTGAGCATCTCTTCCTGTGACTTGAGAGGAACTGAGAACAGTGCAGTTAACAGGCTTTCTGACGTTGGCTGGAGACAGCACACTTCCGCCCCCCCGCAACCCCTTCAGATCGCACCTGTCAGGCCTGTGAGTTTCAGCCGGCAGCGTGGGCGGCAGCAAGAAGAGAAGGAGTATGCAGATCTCCTAAAGAGACCCACTTTCTTCGATGCTGTCATTTCTTTCTTGTAAACCGGCAGCTGTGTTCTTTCACTTTTAAATGGAACAGGCAGTCCTTGCTCAGAAACAACAGCTTGTCCAACCTGGGCCACTGGTCTTTGCAATAGGGAGTGGGATTTGCGGGGAGAGAAGAGTTTTCCGATGCATATTCTGGAGACATCTGTCAGACCTTTGGCAGTTGGGGAAGGGGGGTCTCAGGTCTGGATCTCAGCTGAGCAAAGTGGTGGGGACACTTGCAGGAGTGATTTGTTCAATGGAAATGCTTCTGCATGTATCACAGAGCTAAAGTCTCATGGGAGCCAGATAGTCCCCTGCAGTCTCATGTTGGCTGTCTTCTTCCCTGGCAGCACAGTAAAGAAGTGGCAACACTTCTGTCACTAAGAATGAAATTAAGAGCATGCATACTAGTGCCTAATTTGCATAATTGCATAATACTCTTGCATACTAATGCATGCTATTAATTAAGACCCTGTATACTATTAATTTGGGGCTATAAACACCTTAGGCACCAGGCTACCCTCTAAAGCACCTGTAACTTTTTACTCATTCGTGAGGCCTAAGACACAGGAGATCTCAGTTCAGTTCCTCATTCTACCACTGATCTGCTGTATACGTTTGGGTAAGTTGCTTCATCTTTCGGTATTGCTTCACCATCCATGAAATGAGGGGGTAATAGTTCTGCCTTGTTTATTTAGGCTCTAAGCTCTTTGGGGCAGGAGCTGTCTTTGATCAAGTCTCTGTACAGCGACTAGCAAAACAGGGCTCTGAAATCAACTGGGTTCCAGGCACTACTGCGCTACAAATAATAACTCTATGGAAAGCCACAGCCAAATGTCAAGGGCTTTGCAGAGAAGCTGACGCGCTAGGCCTCGTGAAGCGAACACACCCCACATTTCTGCTCTGTGTGCTATTTTATTTGCTGGAGACCAGCCCACAGTGATGCAGGCAAGTGACCACAATGGGCAGAAGGAGGTGTGAAGTGCTAGATGGTCCCCCTGGCTAAGAGATCAGCGGCTGAAGTGGGTCAGGCTAAAGATTCCCGGCACGCATCATGGAAAAAACAGGTCACAGAAATCAGAGAGAGTTAAGAGCTAACTCATTACATTGGACCAGTGCAGGTTTATTCTTTGCACTATATTCTCCAGTGCTTTGTGTGTCCAGTTTTAAAAGCCTCAAGGGATGGAGGTTCTACTGCTTCCCTTTGGGAGACCATTCCACAGTCTAACAGGTCTCACTCTTTGACCCGACTCGCCCTACTGTCATGGAAGAGTTGTGTCTAAATCCCCTAGACTGCTTTGAAAATCTCAACCCTGGAGTGGGCATTTGGGCACAGAGTTTTGAAAATGCCCCCCCAGGAGGTAAGAAGAGCAGTCTCAGCTGACCTAGCCATGTCCCTGTGAGTGTGGAAACAGGTTAGAAACTGAATTTTCATGAACTCTTGCGCAGTTACATTCTTCCCCCAAAGATAAGAGAATTGCATCAACCTCGCCGAGCAACCATGGCAACTTGTTAAATTAGGTCAAGATGTGGGGGCAGATAAGGCGGCTTTGAAATTCTGCTCGCTAGCTGAGTTATGAACACATCAAATGCAAGCTGGGCTTCCGCCAAAATGCACCTTCTCTACAAACTGTGCGCCTCCTAGGGCTGATACCATCGGCACGCTGCTTCTCTAGTGATAAAGCACAGGGGCACCTCCCAGTGCCATCGGCAAAGCAGGCTCTTGAGAACAAAAGCCGACCGATATTGTCAATGTCTTACATACAAAACAGGGATCGCAGCCAAAAATACCATGCGCTTGCCCAATGTGTTTGCTCAGAGGAGCTCAAAGCGCTCGGCAAACCTCAACGGAGCCTTGCTGCCTGGGTAAAGATTGTTGTGTCCATTTTACAGATTGGTGACCTGAGTCATGGAGACTGAGACCTGCTCAAGCCATTATGTGAGTCAGTGGCCAAGTAAGGAATAGAACCCAGGAGTCCTGACTGCCAGTCCCCAGCTCTAGCTGCTAGAGACCACTTCCTTACCAGAACTGGGAACAGAATCCCGGCATCTTGGCTCCCAGGTCTCCTGCCAGTCACTAGAAACCACTTCTCTCCCAACGCTAAGACTAGAACTCAGAAGTCCTGACTCCCACTCCACCACCCCACTTGCCCTGTTTTGCCTTTTCTGCTATTTATTATTATTTTTAAATAGGGAAGCCCTGTCTCTTCCCAGTGTGAGCTCTGGGCATTATCTCCTGGAGGGGAGGAGCTGCGAAATACCAGCACTTTTCTGGGCTCACCACTGTCTCTATTAATTTAAAAGCTACAGCATGCAGTAAAACCAGAGGTTGCAAAGGCCCATTATAGAGATGGCCTGAACCAAAACCTCAGCTCCAAACACCCCCGCACTTTGGAAATATCTTAATCCAGATTAGAATTTTGGAGGTTTAATTCTCCTCTGCTTTGGAGTTTGTGTTGTCACTTGCTCTTGGGCAAAGTGGTTGTATCCTGCAACCAGATCCACACAGCTGCATTTTATACCCACACTGAATTCCCTTTATCCGGGTGTAAATGAGGAGAGGAAATGCAAGGCCCCGGAGAATCGGAGATCTTTATAATCACACCTCTGGATTGACACATCCACAAACTTCATCTGCTGCAGCAGTTGTCCTACAATAATGAGGCAGGTCCAGGCCCTTACTAAACTGAGCTCTAAAGATAGCAACTCCACTAGACTGAGCAAAGGCCAATGTCCTAAAGCCGCGATTTTCAAAGTGACTGGTGATTTTGAGTGCCTCAATTTCCAGGGACCAAACTTGAGATGCTTTTAAAGAGCCTGGATTTCAGACAACAGGTGCTCAGCACTTCCCCAAAATCAAACCCCCTTAAGGTCTGGGCACTGAAAAATGGAGGCATCCCAAATCACCAGTCACTTTGGAAAAACCTTGGGTCTGGTGTTTAGGGATTTTTTCCCCCGATTCAAAATGGCATTTGAAACATGGCAAGGGAGATTACCATAAGAGTATGCATGTTTCTTACACTAACGTGTAGCAGGCAGCATTTGGGTTGTAGTCAAGAGTGCTTTGATATGGGAATAAGTTAAGATCGCACTTCTTGGAGGCATGAGTCCAAAGAGATGCTCTGGACTGGTGGTACTGCTGTGTGGAATAAAGGATCTAGCTCGTTACGGGGATTGGTGCTCTGGTTTTCTGTCAAGTGTCCATCACACATAATAGTGAAGTGAAATGCCTGGATTTAGTTTGGGGCAGATCAGTTTCACCAATGCACGGTGCACCCAGAGCTCTTTGGGAGATACTTGGCCTTCTGTTAGGCACATGCTCTGTGTTATATACATCCTACTTATTGACAGCTGATTATGAATAGAGCTGAATGAATAACTGACTGTTTTGGTTCAGTGTGTGAACCAAAAAAATCTGAAAGAAAATTCACATTGGGTTAAACTAAATGCTTTTTTTTTAATCTAAAATGAATGGATGGGTTTTTACCTTTCTTATTTCTGTTATTTAAAATAAATCTACCTAAATATCTGCTCCAAATGTCAAAACAAAAAAGGCAAAACATCTCATTTAGAAAATAAAACAAAATTCTGTATGCAGTGTTGTTGTACCGTGTCGGTCACAGGATATTAGAGACAAGGTGGGTGAGGGAACATTTTTTATAGGACCAACTTCTCTCTCATCAGCAGAAGCTGGTCCAATTAAAGATTTTACCTCACCCACCTTGTCTCTCTAAAACAAAATTTGTTGACTTTAAAAATATATATATATATATATTGGCCCAATATATTCACCGAATTTCAGCCAAATTCACAAATAGTTTTGGTCGAACAGAAACTGTATTTTTTGGAGAATAACCTATTTGTCTGAAAAACTTTGCCCGGCTCTAAATTATGAGCTTCAGAGCTGGAGAGAAACAGCACAAGCCCTTGTAACTAGGGAGAGGGCATGGTCTCAAGACCTAGCTCAAGGCAAAACTCCTACTGACTTCAGGACTCTGATGAGCAGAACAAGGACTGAGTAGAGACTTCCTTGATGCTGGGGGAGGGGAAAGGCTGCTCCCTCTGTATGGTCGGCTGACTAGGAGATTCAGTCAAGTTTCTTCAAGGAGTCTGACCACACTAGGCCTAGAGTCACACTGTATGAGCAGGCTTTGGAAAGGAACTCACATGTGAGATTCTTCCCTGACACATATTGGCCCCAACAACCCTGCTAAGTGTCCCCATTGAAGAATGCAATGGCACCGAATATGAGGAGGCAGGGCATAAAGCAATGGGAGGAAACTAAGCAAAGGAAAACGTGTGCCTGATCATCAGCATAAAATGTCCTAAAACATTTGCCACTACCTGCAAAGTAACTGTACATGAAAATGGGCACTTGGGTGCCCTGTATTGCATATACCAAGACCCCCTACTGGAGGAGAAAGTATGGTCCCATACTCAGAGAGCATGGGACTGGGAAACAGGAGATCTTGATTCTGTACCCAGCTCTGCCCCTAATTCAGCAACATACTTTTGTGCCTCAGTTTCCTCCATTGAATGGGGATCGGCACTAGTGCGTAGGGCCATCAGGATTCCAAAGCACTTTGAGATTCCCGTGGTGAAAAGCTCTATTAGAAGTGGAAAGAATTCATTGGCTTGGAGGGAAAATAATGCCAGGGCTGTTTATGGGCTTAGTTTGTGGAAACAAATGAAGTGTATATTATGGAATGGAGCCATGATGAATGTACTGTGCTATGTCGCACGGCACCTCCCACAGCTGTGTGTGTTTCACCGGTCACGTCCTATAGGGCAGTATCTAACACAGGACTGCAATACGATTCAATTGGGTTTTTTTGCACAGGTCACTTAAAAGACTCCCATTCAGTCGGCTGGGTTGATCTCTCTCTAAAATTAAAGCTATAGCAACAAACCACTTCCTTTTTACACATAGCTCCAAAAATTATCTTCCCACCTCCCCCTCATCCCCCCGCCCCCCCACAAAAAATAAAATTATCAGCCCTAAGAGGAACTGTGTGAGTGGGAGGAGATTTCTGGGAGGGTCTCACCTCAGGATCTGCTCCGAGCCTCTTGATCTTTATCTGCACATGCTATTTCTGCCTCAAGACTCCTCCAGCGCACAGCTGCCACCAGTAGGTGCATGAGGGGTCACTATTCATGAGTGGAAGGGGAACTGACGAAAGATACTGTGCTGCACCTCTTTGATCTTGGTTTCAAATAAGTTCTGAAGTCCAATCAACTTCCATTCTCCTCTACTTTTTCCCCCCTCAAACTGAAAAATCAGTACAAAGTTCAATAACAAAATCTGCTCGCCTAGATTCCGAAACAAATAAGGGCAAACTGTTCCAATATAGCAGGGGGAAAAGCCAGCCATCAACACACTTGAAAAGCTCTCCACGGATTGTGTGCATGCCCAGAGTCCCATTCTGCCAGCCTTGCTCACCGTGAGTAAGGACAGACGGAGGCTAGTATTGCTCTTGGAGCACTGTGCAACATAGCGTCAGAAAGAAGCACTTCACGAATGTATATGGCCTAATTCTCCGTTGCCATACACCTGTTCAAAGCGAATGGCAAGTGCTAATATTCGGTGTATATGACAGCATAAAGGGTAAAGCCATGAAAAATCAGGCTCTTTACACCTCCATCACTCTCCATTCCCAAGGCTACAAAAGCCTTTCGCAACCTATACTCAGACTGTGCGGTGCGTCTCAAAATGCAGCCACCTCTGGGGTGGAGGGCTGCAGAGACGTTGACGGCGCACTGCATAACAGTACAGAGAGGAGAACAATTGTCCTAGATGATGATGAAAACACCTACCTTGAAAAGTAAGGGGCCTGGCTCTCCAGCGCCTTGCACATGGTGCATTCACAGCTGTGCAAAGTAAGGGTAAATCGCTATTGGACTAAGCAAGGTGGCAATTTTGCAACCGCTTTGCACAGGTATAAATGAGACCAAGACCGGCTGGCTCAAGAGACATGATGGGATAACAGGGACTCTCACCTCTAGGTCACTGCTAGGAATCTGCTCTCACAGCAATGCCCAAAAGCTATTTCCTTCCAATAGATAGTTGGAGACTGAAGTGAGACAGCCGGTGAATGGGCCCGTGTCACGACATTGGAACCCAGACTCTGGGCACCTCCAAAGTTATGGGGTATTTGGACCAGCCTCCTCCAGAGATAGGGAACTGAGGTGAAACACAGACCCTGATGCAGGTTCTCAGAGTGCAGGGCTGAGCTCATCTGTAGTTGGTGCCTCTCAGTCCCGCTCCTAAAGGGAGGTGTCCACATCCCAAATGCCATCACTAGGACTGGTGTGCTGGAGGCCACTCGAAGGGACCCATTCATCTCTTCCCCTATAAACCCTGCCCCACTCAGCCAGGGCTGAGACCTGTAAATGAGGGGGGGATGGTTTGCTCACTGCACCTGTCCTGCACATCGAGGCCTGCAGTCTCCAAGTCAACCAATCTCACCCCTTTCACCAGCCTCAGATTCACTTCTGAACGGAACCCAAGAGCCGTCTCAGAAAGGCTCTGCCCCGGGGCAGGTGACCCTACCTGTGTAGCCAGCGAGGGCAGCAGCAGGAATGACTGGCTTGTCCTTGTTCATGTCGGCCCGGTCTCGAACATAGTCCTTGAAGGTGCCTTTGGGCTTGTGATTGGGTAGCGCCGCGGGGTAGTCCTCAGAATCAAAGCTGTCATAGGAGGGGACGCGCTGAAGGCTCTGGAAAGACGACTGGCTGTTCCAGGACTGCGTCAGGCGGTCACAGCTGTCGTAGCTCTCTATGCTCTCGAAGGAGTCCTGGCCCCCTAGTTTACCTGGCAAGCAGAAGGGAGAATGAGAATCACCCGGCCTGCAAGGAGGCAATTTAAATGAGAAGCACAAATCAAGGTCAGGAGAAGGACAACGCCCCAGGTGTGCACTCCATCTGCCAGCCAGGCAGACGGCAGAAGGGGCCACAGCCCTGCTAACTACATTCAGCTCCAAGCCAGACAAGACACTGCTGTTCCAGTGCACCCTTCACCTCAGAGAAAACGTTAATCAAGCATTGACCTCCATGAGGCTGGTGTATATTTTCTGTCCCCATGTTACAGAGCAGGGCAATCTGAGGCACACAGAAATGACAGGACTCGCTCCAGGTCACAGAGTGAGTCACTTGTAGAGCGTCAGGAAAAGAACCCAGGAATCCGGACTCCGAGTCTCCACCCCAGAAATACCCTGAACTGTATTTGTGGCCACCTAAATTTGACCCACCTTCTGAAAGGGGATTGCTCTGGGGCTTGAAGAGAAATACACCACTAAAAACAGACAGGCAGGACCATGTGTTCCGAAGACAGGTGTGGAAGCTACAGCCACAATGCAAAGGAAAATCCTAGAGCCACACCTGCAGGATCTGGGTTTGAATCCTCTGACCTGATCATTTGTACAACACCATAGGCTTGCATGACACTTTACAAAGCCCTAGAGAGCTTACATACAAACAGGTACGTCCATAGAGTAAATTAGGCAGTTGCACGTCCCAAATGGTATAAGCGGAGGTACGATTCATGCCCCGTGCAGAAGGCTAGCACAAGGTCCTGCTGAGCTTCATTCTCAGTTTCTTTGCTACAAGACTCTATTGCAGGAAATCATAACAGAAGCTCTTAGCACCCCAATGCCCCCAAGCACCAGTAAACCTGGGGATTGGGGGGGAGAGATGTGAGTTGAGTATTCGAGCAACTATTTTTTCTCCTCCACGAAGGTGCTCACATCTGGGCTACATGTATGCTACTGATTGTTTTCTATACAGAGAGCAGTATATTAGGGGCCAGATCCTCGGCCAGAGTAAAGCAGGGAGCTCTGCTGAATTCAATGGAGCTATGTTGATTTACACCAGCTCAGGATTGGGTTCCCTGTATTTCAAAAAAAAGTGCAGGGGGCTAAACAGCGACCCCCAAATGCCTTCAATTGCATTCTCTGGGTTCCCTTACTCTGCCTGTTGCTCAACCTCTTTACTGACAAGCCAAGAGCGTAACAGGATCATTCAAGTTCATTAATTTCCCAAACTAGGCTAAAAACAGCTGCTAGGATTGTGTAAGAGCTCCTGAAGAAATTTCCACTGGCTGAGCTGCCTGCGGCTCAGACCCAGATAGTAAATCTCACAGGGGAAAGGAGGGCGGAATGGAGCTGGCACGCTCACCCAAATATTTGTTGTGTTCTAGTTTAAACAGCTCTTGCAGCAAGAAAAGCTTAACTAATGTGGGTGTGAAAGCCTATTGACATTTTCTTCAATGACTAATGGGCTGAGTTTTAGGACTTTAGCTCCCATTCATCCTAATGGTGTGTTGACTCTGAAACCTAATGATGATAAGCTATATGTCAATATTAATTATTTAACTTCTGTCTTGAAGAATTTCAAATTTGAGGTTCCAGTTCAGGTCCATCTCTAATTTACATTATTTTACTACACGTGATGCAGGTAACGATGACAATAATTAAGATTGGCCAACACTTTCTATTTATAATTCCTTGTTTTCGGTTGCTTAGAACTTGCCAAATTTCATCCATTTGGACTGAAAATGTCCATACTTCAGGATGATATATTTTGGGGCGAGAAAATTTCAGCAAAAATGATTCTGCATTTTCTCAGAACAGGGTTAGAGAAAAAGTGTTTTGCCCATGTTAAAAAATTCATACAACCATTTTGTTGAAATGCTCTAGCCCCTCCGTACTTTGTAGCAAGAACATGAAATTTGGCAGGGAGGTCAGGCCTTTTGTCACCTATTGAAAATCCACCTCCATTAGGTCAAGTTATGAGCCTTTGAAAAAAATCCCAGTTTGCACATGCTCAATAGAGACTTGTAGTTTGGCAGCTAAATGCTCCAAAGATTCTATCTGCCCTGAGCATGCTAAGATGGGGGGGGGGGGGGGTCTGTGATCATGTAATTAAAGACTGTATCATAATGCATATGCACAAGAGGGCCAAATTCAGGTTGCACGGGTAGCCTTAATTCTGGCATTCCTTTGTTTTTAGGGGCTTGAATTTGCAACCTTAACACTCTTCTAATGTTGTTTTTGTATGGAATTTATAAGCTTATAACAAACTTGGGGGCCGGATACCCATTTATATGAAGTCCCCTTTTACACCACTCTGGCAGTATTAAGAGACCTTATCCCTAATATATTTACACCAACATGAGGGTGCATTTACACAATCAGAGCAGGATTTTGTGTCAACCAGAATCCGGACCATTGTGTTTCTTCAATCACAAATGAAATGTTAAGGGGTTCACTGATAGAGGCCTCTCTCTCTGATCCTCTTGCCCTAGCATTAGGTTGAGAGGCTGTTATGTCAGAAGAACGCCCTTTCTTTGAGGCTTGTGGGGCCTGTAGGCCGGTATAAGATTGAGTCATGATAGTGAAAGTCTTTCAATAAGAATTACCAAGATGCCTGCTTTTAACGTTCAAGAGAAGAGAAGGAACCAAATTAGAAGCTGATTGTCAAAAACAGCCCTTGCAAAAGGGCTTGCCTAAAATTGCAACACAGCTGCCCCTTGGCTCGCCACATCTGCCTAATTTGCCTGTGTTATATAAATGTTTAACCAGCAGAAGTCATTTTTTAAAAAAAATAACCCTCCCAAACAACCTTTCCCCAGCTTGGAAATTAAAAAAAAGAAAAGAAAAGAAGAGAATGAAAATAGCCCCGTTAGTGTAACATACATGTGATTCCAATGAGTGGAGGCATGATTCTGGGCTTGGCAAAGCAGCTTAATTTTTCACAAACATCCAACCCGTGGCATTTTTCAGTTCTTGTTCCACATTAAAAAATTGAACAGATGTAACATTGGCCATCAAGACCAACTCGTATCGACACTGGCATTCTGATAGGTATTGGGAGATACCTGGGTTCTGCTCAGTGTGCAATCTCTGGTAGGTCATGTTGCTGCTGTGTGCCTCAGTTTCTCCATCTGTAAAATCAGGATAATGATCCCCTCCTTTGCAAATGGCTTTGTGCTCTGTGGATGACGCCCACTCCTTGCATAGGATTTATGAGCCAGATCCTCAGCTGGTGTAAATCAGTGTAGCTGCCTTGACTTCAGTGAAGCCAAATCCACTCAAACCAGTGCAGGATCTGGTTCTGTGTGTTTAGAGTTAAGTAATGTTACCCTAGAAAGAACAGGAGTACTTGTGGCACCTTAGAGACTAACAAATTTATTAGAGCAAAAGCTTTCGTGGACTACAGCCCACTTCTTCGGATGCATATAGAATGGAACATATATTGAGGAGATATATATACACACATACAGAGAGCATGAACAGGTGGGAGTTGTCTTACCAACTCTGAGAGGCCAATTAAGTAAGAGAAAAAAATTTTTTGAAGTGATAATCAAGCTAGCCCAGCACAGACAGGTTGATAAGAAGTGTGAGAATACTTACAAGGGGAGATAGATTCAATGTTTGTAAACGGCTTCTACTCTGTTACCCTAGAAAGGCATTTGGTCTTGGAATTTAGGACACAGGAGTTCCGGGTTCTATTCCTGGCTCTGCTATTGACCTCATGTTGAGCTGAGACAGGCCAGTACCCTTCTCTTGGACTCAGTTAACCCACCTCTAAAATGGGGATAACACCACTCACCTCACACTGGAGCAGTGAAGATCAATTCATTGGGCCAGATTCTCAGCTAGTGTAAACTGCAGTAGTGCCATTGAAATCAAAGGGAAGGCAGTGCTACCTAGCAGATAGAGGACTGGACTGGAACTCAGAAGATCTAGGTTCCATTCCTGGCCCTGCCGCTGGCCTGCTGGGTGACTTAGAGCAAGTCACCTCACCGCTCTGTGCCTCAGTTTCCCCAGCTGTAAAATGATATGGGCCTCCTTTGTAAAGCGCTTTGAGATCTACTATTCATTATTATTATTTTACACCTGCTGAGGCTTTGGGACGTTATATGTAACCCTTGGCTAACACCGTGGAACTAGTTATGGGGCACTGATGGTTTCTTTGCCTGTGACTCTTGAAAAGGAACATCCAGGGTAGAGGGGACCCTCGTGCGTGTACAGGAGAAGTGAGGGAAACACCCAGGATGCCGGGAGGCAGTGGAAAACCAAGCAGAGACTTTGGAGATGCCAGGCCCTTACCTCGACTGGTGCGCCCCATGCACATGTTATCTGGCGTTACAACTTCCTGCTTGATCGTGAAGTAGTCTGTCTGCAGGGAGTCCGTCTGGACAGGGTCACGCAGGATGACCGACGGGTAGTCATTCTCGTACTTGAGGGAGAAGAGCTCCTCTGAGCTGATTGGATGGAGGGTCTGGTAGGACTCTGTGATAAAGCTGGGCTCAGAGAACTCTGATGGAGGCACGCACTGTGCATGCTCAATGCCATAACCTGCAGGTGGAACAATTGGGTGAGTTAGTGTTAGCTATTGACCAAAAAGACAATGACTCAAAGCTAAACAGACCACTGCTGTTTCTACCTCTCATCTCCTGTAACATGCTGATATTGTGAGATCTTTGGGTCTATTTTTAATAAGTATTATCTGGATGTACAGCACCTACCACAAAGGCACCCTGATTTCAGTTGGGGCTGCAAAGTGCTACCACAGTACAAATAATAAATAGTAATAAGAAGAACTCCCGTTGTCTTCAGTGGACACCAGATTGGGCCATAAGCAAATAGGAGCAACCTCAGAGTTGTTATGGGAGGAAGGGTTGGATAAACCACCAGGGGGAGGCTCCCAGCAGTTTCCCCAGGAAATGGAGTATGAAAAGGAGGAGGAGGGTCCTTGACATCACAGTGGAGCTGGATGCCAATTGACATGGCAGACATGGCGGTTGCTCACCTTCACAATCACTAGGAGAGAATGTGTGTCATCATTAGGTTCCAGAGTAAACATCACGTTAGGATAATTGGGAGCAGTGGGACTCACGCAAGGGTTGCACTGCTGTTCTATGCAGCATGCTGGAGTAGGATTAGCACTTCCTTCCTTCCTTCCTAAAAAGCAGTGGCAGCCCGGAGAATCCCCCCTGTAGAATGACATCTCCCTGCTCTACACTTATTCTCCTTCAACCACTTTTAGATGAAATCTGCTGTTTACACACCAAAACCAAGATTTCCTCTCACTGCTGGCCCAGCAAGCTTCACCTGGCATCAAAGCCAAGCGAGTTGCTTTCTGCTCCAACCCTCCCCGCTGACCAGAGAGAGTGTGGAATCCAAATTTAGCTGATAATTCTGTCAATAGTGCATAAAGCACAATAGAACCTTCCCTTGCTGTATGGGCTCTGAAGGGCTGATGCTGGGGGTTGGATCATGCCAGATCAAGGACCCAGCACTTTCCCTGGATGACTGCCATCTGGTGCTCCAGAATCTAAACCTTCATGTAAATGATTTTAAGGTCCACATTTTCAAAAATGCCTGGATTTTGAGGTAGCTGATTTGAGATACTGTGGGCCTGTTTTTCAGAAATGCTAAGAACCCACAACTCTACTCAAAATCAGTGGGAGGGCAGATGCTCTGCAAGTCAGGTCCTAAGGGTCTCAGATTGATTGCCCAAAATCCGGGGAACAAAAAGTGGAGACCACTTCTAAAAATGTAAGCTTAAGTCTTTAGACTGATGAAGTGATGTCTGTCTGAGAATGCAGACTGTCTGAAGCAGCAGCTTGAAAATGTGCACTTCTCCTGGTCATCCTCAGTGAACGTTAACTCTGAAGCCTAATGATGACCCCCAACATTCACTATCTTTCTGGTGATCAAAGGACACAAGACAGAAGAGGGATAATCATACTATGAAAGCTGCACATTCTGCCATGACTGGGGCAGTAATCTGTCAGCGCACAAATCAGGTGGGGCTCAGAAGACTGAGAAAAGAGATAACCCTAGAACAACTGTCACTTTTCTAACCACTTCCAGCTATTTTAAATAGGCTAGTGGCCAGCTCACTGTAAGACAGATGCAATCACGTTAATACGCTGGACTATTTGAAGGAAAAGAGGAGCAGCTTTGGGAAAAAGGGGCTCAGACTTACTAATGAAGTAGTCCGATGTATAGCGGGATTCTGGGTATGCGGGGTTCACTCCGTTAGCTGAGTATGGCT
Organism: Malaclemys terrapin pileata; assembly: GCF_027887155.1. Classification (NCBI taxonomy): domain Eukaryota; kingdom Metazoa; phylum Chordata; order Testudines; family Emydidae; genus Malaclemys; species Malaclemys terrapin. The sequence continues at coordinate 21,130,300 of NC_071519.1, forward strand.
TTATCTCATCTAAAAGAAGAAAGGGACGTTAAAGAAACAAGCTCATAGGAATCTCACCTTTGCTGAAACTCTGTTACATATGGAAGTCAGAATTTCCAAAAGCATTCAGGTTCCATTTAACCTGGGATTTTCAAAGGCTCAGAAGCAAGTTAGGTGTCCAAATCCCTTTGAACTGGGTGCCTAGCTCCCTTAGATTCTTTGGAAAAATCTAGCCATAGGCCCCAATGAGTAGTCTGATTTCTGAGAGTGCAGAATAGGATTCCGATCTCAGCCGGAAGCTCTAGGCACTATTGAAATGTTATTAATTACTTGGTGAAAGCCCGTGTAGTTGTACAGGTGATATGGATCACATGTAAAAGAGCTGAAGACTGAACCTGGTGATATTCAGAACAAAAAGAGCTCTCAGCCAGGCTTCACACTGGCTCAACATTCTAAGCATCAGAGCGACAATCAAGTCATCTTGCTATATAGATCATTATTATATGTTAATTGTTTTGTTTCCATTAATTTTGGCTCCTTTTCATTCTTTGGCCTTTTTTTTTTTTAAATGAAAAGCAGGGACACATTGTTCCAGAAAATTTTCCTATTTTTTCAGCCAGCTTTAGTTGTGTGTGTATGCCCAAAACACACCTGTGTTTTGGGCATACACCCCTCTGCAGCTCCTGCCCTGCTCATGCGCAAAGGAAAAAGTGCAAGGCACAGAAGACGCTGTTCCTACATTCATTAGACATTGCTGCAGAGCCACCAACTTACTCCTACTGAATACTCTTCGGCGTCTGTAAGGTAGCACCTCAGAGTTACAAACACCAGAGTCACGAACTGACCGTCAACCACACATCTCATTTGGAAACAGAAGTACGCAATCAGGCAGCAGCAGAGACAAAACAAAAGACAAAAAAAAAGAGCAAATACAGTACAGTACTGTGTTAAAGGTAAACTCCTAAAACAATAAAGGGAAAGCAGCATTTTTCTTCTGCATAGTAAAGTTTCAAAGCTGTATTAAGTCAATGTCCAGTTGTAAACTTTTGAAAGAACCACCATAATGGTTGTTCAGAGTTACAAACAGTTCAGAGTTAAGAACAACCTTCATTCCCAAGGGGTTCGGAACTCGGAGGTTCTACTCTATGTACAGCACCTAGCACAATGGGGACTGATCTTGGAATTAATTAATAATAACTACACTCAATACACATCTCATTTCCCCCCTTTCCATCCATTACATCAGTGCTTTCCCATGCGGAAGCTGATTTTGTCTTCCCAGTTTGGAAGCAGCACAGTGTCTGCTTTGGCTCGTGTTGTTCCCACCTCGCTCACTGCAGGAGCAGCTGCAGAGTGCCCAGCACATGGACAGACACAGGGCAATGGGACATTACAAAGGGCAACAAAACTAAAAGCACGAATTGCTTTCCCTGTGTTTATTTCTGCTGAGGCTGGAGAAAAACTAACCAAAGATAATGCACGTTCACTCGAAGGAGGCTAATTTTGGTCTCCACTCCTGGGACTGCAGGGTGGAAAATAGTCTCAAACAAAGGAAGGTTTTGTGGAGAGAGATCTAATCCCGAGTGCGCTTTCCCCCCCTCCCCACGGAGTCTGCCAAGCGGCAGGGTGGGTGACCACAGGGAAAGGGTGGGACTAGGTTAAAAAGGGCAACTTTCAGCTAGGTTTACAGTCATGCAGAGGGCACTGATGGCTGCTGGTAAATGGGAGTTATTTTAGGAAGAAATCTGGAAAAATACGACAGCAAACACCCAAATACATGAAGGAAAAGTCGCCCAACTGCTGCCATTTTTATACCTTGTGCAGCCTGTGGTAGGTGAGTCACTCGCTCTGAAAGAGCTAACAGGAGAGGCATGTTAATAAGAGGGATCGGGAGGTTGCCGTGTGTCCTCATGTGACCTAATGCTTCTGGGTGGTTTAGTGAAGGTGAAGCTACGTGCTTTGGGTCTCACAGACAAGGCCCCAGTCCTGCTCCTGCTGACGAGAATGGCCAGCTACTCTTGGGAACGAAGGGCTGATGATTAAGACACTAGATTAAGATTCAAGAAACGTTCGCTCAATTCCCAGCTCGGCCAATGCACAATGGGTAATTTGCTCCATCGCTCTGTGCCTCAGTTTCCCATCTGTAAAAAGCAACAGAGGGTCCTGTGGCACCTTTAAGACTAACAGAAGTATTGGGACCATAAGCTTTCGTGGGTAAGAACCTTACTTCTTCAGATGCAAGTAATGGAAATCTCCAGAGGCAGGTATAAATCAGTATGGAGATAACGAGGTTAGTTCAATCAGGGAGGGTGAGGTGCACAGATAGAAAAATCTGTCTTGCCCATTTACATTTTAAAATCTAGCAGAGATTTTGTGTTTGTACAGCACCTAGCACAATGGAGCCCTGATTTGGGGCAGAGCTTCTGGGTGGCATTATAATGTGAATAATAAGGATCCTTCCCACTGACTGTATTAGGAGCAGGAGCAGGCCCTGTCTTCCCAGTTTGGAAGTCACAAGGTTTCTGCCCTTCTTATTATTCAGAAGTACTTTTCAGCCAAGGATCACAAAGTGATTTACAGACATTGTCCTGGGCCTCTGAGAGGCAGGCAGATAACCATGTTTCACAGACAGGGACTGAGGCATGAAGGCTCTGTATGATTTGCACAAGGTGACACAGCATGTGTGGAGAACAGCTGGAAATAGAACCCAGGCATCCTGAGTCCCAGGCCCTCGCCCGGAGGATAAGATGGACAGAACTGCATCTTTATTCTTGTCCTCACACTCTTGCAGGAGAAACAGCCAGTGCTGAATCCAGGGCCTGGCCTGTAAAAAGGCTTTTAGTTTTCTTCTAAGGGCATCTATCTACCTAGGTAATTACATGACCTTCATTACCGCAGAGTCTGAGCACCTACACATATCATAGATTTAACCTCACAACCCCTCCCCGTGAGATAGGAAAGCGTTCTCCATATTTTACAGCTGGGGAAACTGAGGCATAGAATGCCATATCCTCAAAGGTATTTAGGCACCTAGCTCCCACCGAAATCAATTCCCAGCTCTGGTACAGATTCCGTTGGGTATGTCACTTTGGCCCAGATGCTCAAAGGGAAATTAATGGGAGTTAGACACTTAAATACCTCAGCCCAAGTGACTTGCCCCAGGGAGTTGGCAGAAGAGCTGAGAATCGAAACCACATCTCCTGAGTGCCTTAACCACAAGGCCATCCCGCTACCGTGGGTGACTTTACCAAGCGCTCAATAAAAACTAACGGAAAAAGAAAAGAACTGAAAAGATGCTGGAGCCAAACAAGGAGCAGAAAAACACAGGTTGCTGCAGCAACCAGGCACACCCGTGTTTACCTTCGCCAACCACTGGTGACAGTAAAATTAGCAATCAGTAATTAACCTCCATTTGACAATGCGTTTCTTGGACGGCACAAAATCCCCCTCCTCTCCAAGCCACCGAAGTCAGATTACTGGCAAGGGCAGGCGGTGGATGCAATGGATATGGATACATAATGCAATGGAAGCCTGGGCTATGGAACAGCCCTAGGAAGAACTAGATGCTGTATCACGGGGTCGAGAGTGGGCTACAGCCTGTTTTAATTTGCTCGGTGCCCCTGCGTTTTCTGGGACCTTCGCCGTGTATTAGCAATTCCTTGGTAGCACAGTAGGGAGAACGTCGCAAGGTAGTCTCAAGATCTCCACTGATTCAAACTGGGGCAGCTGCTCCTTTAAATTCTCAGTGAAGGAGCAGTATCTTCACAGGGTCCTAAAACCCACCATCTTTCCCCACTTGCTCCAGACCTTTAGCCCCCATTCAGCAAAGCAATTCAGCACATGCCAGATCCAACGCCCATTCCACTGACTTCCGTGGGCCATAAATCTTGAGGAAATTAATGAGATTACAGCAGATGCTTAGAGTCAAGCATGTGCTTTAGTACTTTCCTGAATTGGATGTGCCTGCTGCCACTATTCGTGTCTCAATTACACAGCCCAGGCTCCTCCTGTCATTAGGTAGCTCTGTCACTCCAAGATAGCAGATCAGACACTTTGCATTTCTAAAGCACTCTCCCCTCCAGAGATCGTTTATGAAAATCAAGCTCCACAAAAGGTCGTATGCATAGATAGACAGAGATCACTTCACCCGCCCCCTCTGAAACGCAGCCACCTCTGGTGTGGAACACCAGCTGCTGTTTAACCACACCCAAGGAACAAAGAAAAATTGTTTCCACTTACAACTGGAAAGTTTGGGTGTGATTCAAAAGTGTTGGCCTAGCTGCTCCCATTGAAGTCAATGATTAAAATTCCCAGTGGAACCAGTTAGGCCAAGGGTGAATGCCTTGGGGGAAAAAAAAACCTTTAATTTCTAGGAATGCAGAATGTCCCTGCCTTGCCCTGGAATTCAGCCAAGAAGCTGGCGTTAACACCCTTCCTCTTTCAAAGAGTGCCAGGAGCTCTTCACTGACCACAACTGGTCAGGCCCCTCTGCTTTATGTTTTATTGGAAAGACGACATCTCCAGCAGCACCCAGAGCTGACTCGGGTAGGTCTACATTTGAGCAGGGCGGTGTGATTCCCAGCGTGCACAGACGTACCCAGGCTAGAGCCTCAAAACAGCCATGCATCCACAGCGGCACGGGCCACGGCACAGGCTACCCATCTGACTATGTACCAGGGGTCCAGCAGGATTGTACTCAGGGTGACTAATGCCCGTGCTGCCATGGACATGCTGCTATTTTTAGGCACTCAGTCGAGCTGAGCTAGCCTGGGTATGTGCATACGAGCTGGGAATCACCCCTCTGCACTCAAAGGTAGACAGACCTTCAGAGGAAAGGGCATCAGCTGCATAGGGTTGCCAAGTTTCTAATTGCACAAAACCGAACACCCTGCCCCGCCCCTTCTCAAGGCCCCGCCCCTTTTGCGAGGCCCCACCCCCACTGGCTCCATCCCCCCTCCCTTCTTCACTCACTCTCCCCCACTCTCCCCCACTTTCACCAGGCTGCGGTGAGGGGTTGGGATGTGGGGGGGAGGGGTGAGAGCTCCGGCTGGGGGTACGGGCTCTGGAGTGAGTTGGGGATGAGGTGTTTGGGGTGCAGGAGAGGGCTCCGGGCTGGGGCAGGGAGTTGGGGGGCCGGGGGCATATGGGCTCTGGGCTGGGGTGTGGGCTCAGGGTGGGACCAGAAATGAGGGGTTCAGGGTGCAGGACAGGGCTCCAGGATGGGGCAGGGTGTTGGGGTGCAGGGGTTTGAGGACTCTGGCTGGGGGGTGTGGGCTCTGAAGTGGGGCCAGGGATGAGGGGTTTGGAGTGAAGGAGGGGAATCCAGGCTGGGAGTTGGGGTCGGGGGGTGGGTGAGCTCTGGGGTGGGGCCGGGGATGAGGGGTTTGGGGTGCAGGAGGGGGCTCAGTGCTGGGACAGGGTGTTGTGGGGGTGCGAGCTCTGGGAGGAAGTTTGGGTGTGGGAGGGGACGCCAGGCTGGGGCAGGGGGTTGGAGTGCAGGAGGGGGTCTGGAGTGCGGGTCTCGGTGGCACTTACCGTGGCTCCCAGGAAGTGGCTGGCAAGTCCCTGCAGCCCCAAGGCGTAGGGGCAGCCAGGGAGGTTCCGCGTGCTGCCCTCACACCCGCAGGCACTGTCCCCGCAGCTCCCATTGGTCGCAGTTCCCGGCCAATGGTAGCTGCGGAGTCGGCACTCAAGGCAGAGGCAGCGCACTGAGCCTCTCTGGCCGCCCATGCACCTAGGGCTGCAAGGACCTGGTGGCCACTTCTGGGAGCCGTGCGGAGGCAGGGACCAGACATGGCAACCCTAGCTGCATAGAACCACAAACACCACTTCCGGCGACACCTGTCTCTTCCTTAGAGGTCACCCATCCAAATATGGCCTCACTAGATTCTGTTTAGCCGAAAAGTCTGGAGGCATCACTGTGCCAGAGGTTGGTAAATTACTGAATCCTACTGCAGTCAGACCTGAAGTCGGGCTCTTGAAGGGCCTGAGATTCAGTTTGCCTATTTAATACATGCATCCAAGGCCCCTTGGTGTAGCCCATGTGGTGACCCACTCAGTTACCTTTCTGTAGGATCTCCAGATGTTCCCAGAGAATATCTCCCACGAAGTCAGGCGCTAGCTCGAGGAAGCAGTCCTTGCCCAGAGCGCAGAGGGCAGCCCCATTCATGCAGAACTTCTGGAAATCCACATCCTTCAGACTGAACTCATTCACAGCCCACATCACCCAGTCCCGTACATGAGTCTCCGTCCACTGCTGGGGGTCTGCACCAAGGGGTCACGGGAGAGAGCCATTAATAATACTTCTCAGGAAGTCAATAGTCAGGGATCTACAGTGGTCACTTCACCCGCCCTCTGAAATGCAGCTGCTTCTAGTGTGGAACACAGCAGCTGTTCAATCACCATGTGTTACAGATACACTACATCAGTGGGGACCAAAATCTCAGTAATCCCTACAACTATACAAACTGGGGCAGTGCCCCACAGATCCCACCTTTGGGTTGACATAAGTATAACGTACAATGGTGGGGAACATAATCAGTTTAGCTTCATCCTGTAGGGCCGAGTGTTACTTTTGTCTGTCACTGCAGAGCCTTTCTCTGCTCCTAACCCTGGCTTGAGACAAAGTTTATAACAGCCCATGTTCTCCCTATGGGCATCAGTCTTCCAGTATCTTTTTTTTTCATTCAAACCACAAGCACCTTGCAGGTTATGCCAAAGGACACCTGACACGTCTGCCCATAGTAAAAATTAAAGGAGCTGAAAATCTCCCATGACACAATATTCAGAGGTAGAGAGTCCCTATGCTGCCTGGAGAGGGAACTCAATTAAAGGTGTATTGCTCACTGCGGTAGATGAGAGCAAAGGTTGTCTCAGCTTCTGAATGGACAGAGATCACATAGGTCAATCTGTCAAGCAATGGAGGAAGATATCGCCTGTGTATTCCTCCAGCCAGAGAAGCCAGGGATCAAGGTGATGGCAAGAGAGATGGAATGGAAAGGAACAAGAGGTTTGGAGAAGAGGATATTTCAGATGAAGAAATGCCTCTGGTTTATCACGGTTTTGCCTGTTGCACAGGGTTCTGCCCGTTGGGCACTACTGTGCCGTACCTTTGGGGATTCCCAGACGCTGTTGCTCTTTCGTGAAGCCGCTGAAGGTGGCCTTCAGCGCCTGGGACATCATTTCTTTACTGCTCGGGGTTAGCAAAGGCACATCTGCACATTCCATATCTGAAAGAAGCAGAGGAAGAGAGAAATAAACAACTCACCGAATCTCATGCCCCACTAAGGCAGAGGATAACGGAGTTTGGAGCCACAGGAATTATACATCCAGAACTGAATCAGAAAAATAAGTGAGCCTAACAACGTGAATTTAAACCTCCTCCCAGCTGCCTTATAACTTCGCCCACCAACTCCCCAGCAGGATAGCATGTGACAACATATCACATCAATGCAGCACAGGTTGGAAGTGGTAGTTTTAACCTGGGGTCATGTCACTGTTTCAAGGATGTTCTTGGGTAAGGGACACTGCTGAGTTAGAAACAATGGGCCTGATTCTCTTTTCAGTTATCCTGGTGTAAATCAGGAGAATCTCCTTCACTGACGTCAATGGAGTTATACCAATGCAAAAACACATCATGATACTGACTTTCTTTGCGAAGTGCTTCGAGATCTACTGGTGAAAAGCGCTAGGCAAGAGCTAGATTTATTATTATTAAGATGGGGGAAAGTCAGACCTTAGTGTTTTTTAAACAAAAAACCACAAATCTATTATCTACACTATAATTATACCTTAAAATTGTTTACTACACATGATTTTTAAAAGACCTCTAGGGTCTGCTCCAAAGCCCATTGAAATCAATGCAAAGTCTCCCATTGACTTCACTCAGCTTTGGGAAATTCCTTTAGGGCCTGATCCTGAAAGATGCTGAGCGCCAGCACATCCCATTGAAGTCAGTAGAAACTGTAGGTTTCTCACATGAATAGTCCTATTGATTACAACCAGATTGTTCAGATCCTTAAAAGAGTCATGTGCTTCAGTGCTTTGCTGGACCGGGGTCTTTACATAGTACTGTAATATTCTGATGTGGTGTAGCTGAGATAGAATTCCATTGGCGCATATGCAAAGGGGAATCTCGAGGATGATAGATGCAGACACGCCCACTCTGGCTCTCTGATTTACAGGTTTTATGTAGTATAACATCACTGCACAAGGTCTAAGGGCTGGCCATGATTGAGCCATCACAGAATGAGCTGCTGTCTGTGAAACGCTTTGGTTGTATAGTAGCCATCAATCAGTTAAGCCTCACAAGCCCCCTGTGGAACCCGGTAGCATGAAAAAGGGAAAAATAGAGTTGGCTCAACACTTCAAAGTGCCCCAAAAGGTTTTGATTAGGTGAAAACTGAAGGGTGTGTGGGGGCGGAGGGGGGAGTATTACTTCCCCTGAGTTGGTTTGCCCCATGCCCAGCACTTGGTTCCCAGCCACAGATCCTAGAGAAAGAGAGAGAGAGGAGGAGGTGGAAGCACAGGGAATCTTGGAAAAAGTCCCTTTGTAACAAGATGCAGCGTGACGAAAACCCAGCAGAAAAGCCGTTCAAGGAAGGAGGTGAACAAAGAGCTGGAAAATCCCGGATTAACACAGAGTTACATAACGCACAATCCATACAGTGAAGCAATTGCTGAGTCAGTCACTGAGCAATGCATGGCCACCCCCACCAGAGCCAATGACGTCAGCCCAGAAATTTGGACCTTGGAGTAAATCCTGGTGAGAAGCATTTATATGGCAAGAACTACTTCAGTTTTCAGGGTGGCTGCAATAAAATATATATACACCTCTACCCCGATATAAGGCTGTCCTCGGGAGCCAAAAAATCTTATCGTGTTATAGGTGAAACCGCGTTATATATTGAACTTGCTTTGATCGGCCGGAGTGCGCAGCCCCGCCCCCCCGCCCCCCGGAGCACTGCTTTACCGCGTTATATCGGGTCGCGTTATATCGGGGTAGAGGTGTATATATATTTGTTCAAAAATCCCTATCCTCCCAATTAGAGATCTGACCCTTGAAGTGCTCATTTTTCAAACACACTCTTGAAATATAATGTTACTGCAGAAGAAAGTCATCATAAAATAATCGTCACCAAGCCCTTAACCCTGCTGTAGCACTGTAGGTCTCAAAGCACTTTATAGAAGCAGGTCAGGTAGATTTTACAAATGGGGAAACTGAGGTACAGAGTGGTGACATGACTTGCTTAAGGTCAGTGGCAGATGTGGGAGTTCATCTAAACATTTTTGTTTGAACGACAAAAAGTTTTTCAATAAAAGGGAAATTTTCACGGCAAAAAATTCCATTTCTGTCAAAAAAAACGGATTTTTTTTTTTAAATGAATTTCTGGCTCTGGTTGCCAAAAACTAAAAATTTTAGCTCTCATTGAAATCCCAGCCAGCTCTATTGAGGCCATGTCTACACTACCACTTATGTCAGTAGAACTTATGTCAGCACAAGTTACACCGACCTAAGCACCAGTGTGGACAGCGCTATATCGGCAGAGCTTCTCCCACCAACATAGTTACCTCCATAGGCACCGACTTCTACTCACACCGGTGGGTGCTGACCTCCCTCTGCCCCCAGCTCCGCCCAGACTCCACCGCCCCTGCCCAGCCCCCATTTCAACCCCTTCCCCTGTTCCCCAATGTCCCCACCCCAACTCCGCCCCCTCCCCGCCCTTGGCCCAGCAACTTCCCCTGAGCGCACCATGTTCCCGCTCCTCCCCCCTCCCTCCTGGAGCTTGCTATATCAGCGCTGGGAGGTAGATGGAGGAGCAGGGACGAGGCGCGCTCAGGGGAGAAGACGGAGGCAGCAGTGAGGTGGGGTGGGGTGGGGAGGGGAGCTTGGCTGCCGGTGGGTGCAGAGCACCCACTAATTTTTCCCCGTGGGTGCTCCAGCCCTGGAGCATCCACGGATTCGGCACCTATGGCTACTGCTGCTCATTGGAGGTGGATTAATTAAGTTGATGGGAGAGCTCTCTCCCATCAGGTTAGAGCGACTACACTAGAGACCTCACAGCAGTGCAGCCACAGCTGTGCCTGTTGTGTGCCACAGGCCTTATTACCCTCTCAAAACGTGTGAGAATTTATGCCCCAGGTCAGCAATGGACTTCACTTTCAGCATGTGCTGAAGTCCCCCTGACTTCCATGGGAGTTAAGCATGTGCTAAGTGCTGTGTCCAGGCTAGCTCAAGGCTAGCGAAAGGTCTAGACGGCTCTGCAGACCTGAAGTCCCCTATTCATCCACAGAGCAGATGCAGACTAGCATCAGCCAAGCAAGCTTCCTGCTCCATTCCTGACCTGCAGGGACCCTTTCGAGGGCAGATAGGGGAACTCAGCCCCCCTGGTTAATTCAGTCTTTGGTCCCTCTGCAGAGACTGCCCAATGAGAGCCAGTTGTGGTGGGGGGTGTTTTTGGAATAAAGACAGTAAGAACTTGTCTGAATGCTGGAAACTCATTTCAAACAGGCCAGTCATCGGGGGGTAACAACCTCCAGTCCTCAAAGAGTTGGGCTGGATTTCAACTGGTGACCTACGCACAGAAAGGTTCTGAATAGTCCATGACCATCCCAGACTGCCAACCACCCATCTTTGACTGAGACTTTAATTCTAAAAATAAAAGCATGTCCACAGAAATATATCAAGGGGCCGTATTATCATAAAATTGCGCTCGCTATATCTGCATGCTCAAATCCCCATCTCTGCATGCACAAATCAATCAACTTCACAAGTGCCTTGCTACAGTATTTGCACATGCAGGAGGATTTACACATGGAGATGGGCACAGGCATGTTTTTTACAGGCACTATTTAAAGGGCTGATACTTCAATGGGATCCTCTAGTTCAGACGCCCTGTGCTTATGGGGAAGCCCTTTGAACTCCACAGAGGTCCATATTAGCAGATCCTATTGCAGGTTGAGGGCTGAAGAGCCACCTTTGAGCCCACATCCCTGCATAGAGACTGGATCTGCCCACGACCCACATATTCAGCTGTGCTGTTCAGAGTGAGGATGCAAAATCCACATCCCTTTCCTGGATTCAGACACACAGCTTGGTCTAAACGCAGTCCCATCACAAACCAAACCGAACTGTTTCACTGTCTCCACCCTTGCACCTTCTGCCTTTTGTCACCATGTGCACGATGGGCAGCTGGCTCTAATAGAAGAGTCAGAGATGCTAAATCAAATCTCTTGCTTTTTAACGCCCTTCCCTATGAATCACTCCAACCAGTCACCCTGCCATTCATCTATTGCGAATGACAGAATTCCATGCTTAGTAGCTTTTAAACTGCTACAGATACATCCCCCCCGCCTCCTCCCCCCCACACACACACTCCATTCAAAATTCATGGCCTGATTCTCCGCTCACTCATGCCACGGTGTAAATCAAGGAGTTATTTTGCTGTGATAGGAGAATCAGGACCTTAGAAAACAACAGATTCAAATGCTGCATTCAGTTATTTACTGGGTTTATTAGAGAAGGCTTGAAGGAATGAGCAGGAACCCTAGATATCTCTACTATCCATCTTCTGCTTTGAGATCATGCTGAGTGAAAATGGATCAATACACCTTTCCCTTCTTTATCATGTTACTTTTTAAGGCTTCGCTTTCTGTACTCTGCGGTTACAGGGGACCACACAGGCATACATTGTCCCTTGCCTTTAGCAGGCTGGTTACACTGCAGCTCAATGCTCTCTCTCTCTCAGTATGATGATTCAGGATTAACCTAAGAAAACTTCTCTAGCCTTGTTTCCCACTGAATCAACCATGTACACATGTGCAAGGCAGAACTCTTCAGGCAACGTACCGGGAGGAGGAGGGGACGTTTAGAGGTGCAAAATTGGGAAACTGTTTGTAAATATTGTCGCCATTTTATTACAGGCAAATTAGCATCTGCAAAGTTGTTTATATGTGGGGTCCCCAGCCCCACATTCAAATGTCAAGAATTTAGGAATTCCCTATGAACATTTCGCACAAAGGAAGCTTGGTAAATTTGAGACCTGGCTCATAGCCAGGGGTCATTTGAGGAAAAAGTGGGCCCATTTTCAAGCTAAAGCAAGGAAAACAGAGATTTGCAATGTTTCTTGGCGATTTTCTTTTGTATGAAACTAGATCATTGAAACAAGTACAAGACCTTAAATTTCCAAATTTGTTGTTTCAAATATGTGGCGCTGGTTTCTTTGTTGGAGGGTGTACATTAGACTCAGAGTGTGTTCTGACATGTTCTATTGTATTTTTTCCTATTGGATCTGTAGCTATGAGTGAAACTAATTCTCTTTAGAACTTCATACATTAGGGCCCCGATCCTCCAAAAACGTCCACAGGCCTCACAGTGGTAATTGCACTGAGTGCAGTGGGAATGGTGCCAGGTGAAGTTACACACATGCATAACCCTTGGCAGGACTGAGACATCCATTTGTGGGCTAGTCCCAGACAGTTGATTTGGAGGCTTTTTTGGAGAAGAAACCCCTCTCTATCTCAGCTCTGCCACCCTTGGTTTTGAGATACTTAAATTCGACCCATCAATTTATTTTTTTGTCCCTTTAAACCAGTGTGTATTTCCCCAAAGTGCAGAGCGGGCTTGATTTTCTTCTCACAGGCACGGATGTAACCCCACTGAACTCAGAGCCGTTACTCCCGATTTACGCCAGGGTATGTAAGAGAAAAATCACGCCCTAGCATTCTGTCTCCCATCAATCTCAGTGCAGTGTCACGGGTGCTGTGGGTTTAGAGCAGGCACCCAAAGGTCAGAGCGAAGAAGAACGTTTATAGCAAAGACGGATGAGGCTAAAGTCTGCTGGTTCAATTTTCGTTGCCACCTTAAACTTGGTTTCCAAGACCCAACCTGCGCCAAATATTATGTGCTCCTCTATGTACTGCCCCTGTCCTCAACACATACACACACACCAACAACAAGGGCTTGGAAAGGATTTCTCTAGGGACAGAGGGTGTTAAACCAGGTCAAACTCGTTTGTTTCTCCTAAGCTTTTCTTGGAATTTGCAGCATCATTTAAAAGCACCAGAAACCAGACTAGAGTAGTGGTCTGCATGCTGGTTAGGAGATTAGGCGTTCTAATCCCAGCACTGACTCACTACATGGCTTCATTCCAGTTACTAACGTCTTGTCTGAGCTGGGATAATGTGTGTTGTTCTGCACGGGTGCTACGAATAATGGGCCACCCCTCATTCCTTAAGACCCAGCTCCGCTGTGATGCCTATAAGAAACCAGCTCATTTATAACAGCCAGCTTGACTAGCACATCAGGAATCTGGGCACACTGGAACAATGTGTTTGATATGTTTGTACTGCACCTAGCACAATGGGTCCTGATCCTGTATGGGACCCTCTGGCATTACTGGGTAACCCACACACCTCTTGGGTGTGGTGTTCTGTCCCATCTAGTGGGAATGAGTCTGCTCTGCAGCCTTAGCTAACAGCCAGTTGGCTTTTAGCTCATAGGGTAGAGGCTCATCCACTAAGCTCCAGAAGTCCCAGGTTCAATCCCACCCGCCAACGACCAGGGTCTGTCGGCGTTACAACTGCACTAAAAATATTTAACAAAAGTGGAAGCTCTCGGGCAGACAGGACCCAGGGGATTTTACCACCATGTCCACTCTACAACTTCTATTGTAGCTACCACTGCTGGAGTTGTACTGTTGGCGAAATATACTTCATCCTGCTCCTGCTGAAATCAATGACAAAACTCTCCTTGACGTCTAAGGTATAGGATCAGCATCATGACAGACAAGGTTGTATGGCCTGATTTCAAACGGCCAATGGGAGTTGTTGCTCTGAAAATCAGGCTATTTTCTTCTGTGGCTTAGTTGCCACATGTATGAAAAGGGGACAGGTAATGTTTAAGCACCTCACGTGGGTCGTTATGAGGATTGATTCACGAGGCCAACGTTTTCCAGAGTGACAAGGGATTTGGGCTTGACAAGGGACGAGCTTCAGGCTCTTTAAATGGACCTGATTTTCAGAAAGAGCCAAGCCCATGCCTTCCGCCAATCCAGTCTCTTTCAGGCATCTCAGGGCTCCCTAAATCACCAGGTACTGGAAAAACTTGCCCTGACTGGAGATCCTGGGACGAACAGCTCTAGCAGCAGCAACAGTTACATGGGCCCCATCAAAATCCAGGGGCAGTTTTTATTATTACCAATTATTTGTACGGCGGTAGCACCTACGAGACCCAACCAGGGACCGTTGGGCACTGTACATTCTTTATTAGGTGTATTACAGTAGCACTAGGAACCCAGTCATGTACCAGGACCCCACTGTGCGGTACATACACAAAACAAAAAGACAGAGAGTCTGATTTTTCAGGTGCCTGACGCCTACTGAAACCAATGGGCATTAGGCATCTAAATACCTTTTACAAAAGCAGGGCTGGAGAGATTAAGACAGCAAACAAGCAAAGAGGCAGGGTGTCCCAGAGTTCACCCCCCAGCTACGAGCACATGCTGTCCCGAACCAGCTTCGCATTCATAAACTATTTATTCACAACTTTTTTTTTTTTTTTAAAGAGTTTGAAAACTTACAAACTTTAGGGAATTTGACCTCAAAATGCAAGTGCCTCCAGCTGATGTCAAGGCGCTAGCATCTGGTTGCTTAAGCAAAATAAATAACATTTAGGCTGTGTAGGGAGAGCAGAGTCATTTTTATCCCAAGCTTCCACACCACGGAGTCAATGCCCCTGGAAAACTCCCATTAGAAGCTCATTTTCTTTCCCACCGAAAGCACCAGTGTGTCCTTGTCCAGCCCCTGCTACTTTAAACAGTAGCCTGCACACAAATGGGTGTCCGGTGGGTCAGAGTGGAGCTAGCTGATCTGGCCACCCCTGCGCCTGCCCCTCCTGTCCTTCCTCTGATGGATGGATGCAGAGGTCAGGAACCAGCGCACTGTTAGCTCAGGTAAAAGTGAAATGCCTCCTGCCCCCACTCTGAGGCCCCCTCATGCTCCCCGGCTAATCAAGCAAGATGCCTGGGATTCTGCTGCATGGTTATCAGGCAGAAGGGGCTGAGAGCTCCCTCGGTCAGGGCAATGCCCTCTGCTCCACAGGCGCCCGACGCCAAACAGAGGGGATCGGCAGCTACAAGCTCATGACACCAGGATGCTTCACAGCACAAGCTGTTTTGCTTGACTCAGCGGAGTGGAGGCCCTGTTCCTCCAGCTTTGACAGCAAAGCCGGTCCCTGCCCCGTGAGGCTGAGGGTGCGTAGGGGTGACATGAGGAAGGCAGGAGGGCCGAGAAGCCCAGAGCAGAGAGGGTCGTGGCTGCTGACACGACGCAGAAGGTGTGAGCCATGAGGTGGGAACTGGAGAACTTGGGAGCAGGCGGTGGCTGAGAGGACTGTGGGGGAGACACAGAAAGGAATAGGGAAATGGATGGCAGTGAGACTGGCATCCAACTCACCCTGCGAGGAGAGAAAGGGCCGGCTGGGGAGGGCAAAGAGGAACAGCCTCGTGGCAGAAGGGAAAGGATGGATTCCCGCCAGTGCCCACCTTAGCACCTCACTCCTCGAAGGACAAAGACACGCAGCTCTGGGGGCAGAGGGGGTGCACAGCCCTGAACTAGCTGCAGCGCTGGTCTGTGCTCCACAGACTGCACCTCCGACACCCTGTGTGCATTCTGCTCCAGAACAGACTGTAGGGCGGTAATGAGGAATCTACTCATCTTAGGCACCTTGAATCACCCCAGCCTGCTGGGCTCTCATAAAGGCCCTTCTCCCCTCTTTCCAATGAGCCCTAAGCCACACTCCCTGCTGGGTTTGCCACACCCTCCCACACCCTCCTCTGCACTTATGGGCAGACTCACTCTCCATCTACCTGCTTTCACCTGCCAGCCAGCTGGGAGTCATGGAGGCTTTGCCGCCAGAGCTCTCCACACCCCTGTTGCGCAGCTGTCCATCCCTTTGCTGGTTCCCCTCATGGGGGAAGGGGAGGAGAAGGTAAATCACAGGCAGGGAGCGGGGGTGGATCTTGCTAAGGAGAGGTGGGGGGCCACCAAAACTCACTGAAAGCAGGGACAGGTTCAGGTGGCCTAAACCCAAGACTCAGGCAAGGTTCTCCAAAGTGTCTGCTGAGGCCACTTGGGTGTGGGCTTCACATAGGCCCAAACCCATCCACAGCTTCACATGAAGGACAGGCAAAGCTGCATCCCTTTGTGACCTGAAAGAGCTGAGTTTCCAAGGGCTCTGGATGGAGCACGCCCTGCCTGGACCATGTATATGGCCTGACGATGGAGTTCGGAGGCTGCACACTTCTGTCAGGGCTAAAATGGAAGGACCCTCTCCATGCCCTCCCCCACAGGAGTCCATGTTAGAGTGCTTCTCCCCACAGTCTGAGCCTTGCACCTGCAGCACCCCAGCCTGTCCCAGAACAGCCTGCTCTTTCCTAGGTGCCCTGCTCTGGGTGCGGGAGGAGGGCAGGAACCCTTGGGCAAATAACCCCAGCTGAGCCCTTGTTTATTGAGGCAGGATCAGGCAAAATTTGTCTGCACTTCTGAACTGTTTTCACAAGTGCAGCCTCTCCCTCCCACGCAGGAAGCAGGAGCTGAGCCAGCCTGTTCCAATTAGGGCCCCTTCACACACCCAGCCTAGAGATCTCCAAAATGGGGGGCTGGAGGAAGAGGATGAAGCTTGGGAGAGGGGCAGGAGAAAGGAAAAGGAGCAGAGGATGTGGATGGATAGAAAGGAATGGGGATGGATGGAGACAAGAGGGCGAGTGGGTAGAGGAATGAGGCTGGGAGACATAATGGAGAAGACCGAGCAGGGCAGGAGAAAGGGAGCGAAGGCGTGCTGGAGAGGAGAGATTTGTATCCCGTCTTGGTAGCAATTATTCAGAAACTGTCCTTTTTCCAGGAAAGAAAGAAAGGGGACAGACATTAGCTCTTTCCATTCAAAATAAATAATTTTGGGGGGAGATAAGGATGAGAAAGGGGGGGGGGGGGATTAGGGCTTTTTCCCAAACAGGGAAAAATAAATATTCTGTGTTGGAGATGAAAGCCGGGCTTCAAACAGGAGCAAGAGAGGAAACTGACACCCCACATTGCTTAACACTGCAGAAAGAACAACAAAGCTGGCTTTCTTCCGGAGCGCGGCAGCTTTCTTATGGAGATGGGCGGGGGGAGAGGTTCTTCCAAATAAATACATTAAAGGTTTGAAAAATGTCCCCCCCAACTCAGAGCAAAGGATCTGTGCTATGTTTAGACCCTTTGTGGCCCCATCAGTGCTGTAAGCCTCCTAGGGAAAGATGGGTTCAAAGAGAAGTCTAAGGGTTGGAGTCGGGCTAGGATTGGGAGTCAGGATTCCTTGATTCGATTCCCATCTCTGCCCAGGCTTGCTGCCACTGGCCTTGGGGGAAGCCATGTCCTGTCTCTGTGCCTCAGTTTCCCCATGAGTAAGACAGAAAGGACGCTGAGCTAGGGCAAGGCTTAATTCATGGTTATAAAGTGCTTTGAGATCCTCAGATTCTAGAGAAGCAGCATACGCTAGCTCGGCAGTGCACTCCTGTGATATCACCAGGGCTTCAGCGGTTGCTGAGGCATCCTGCACTCAAAGCAAAGCCATCTGTCACAGATTTCCAAAATATTAACACCTCCCTGCACTCCTCAGGCAAGCCTCTGCTGTATGCCAGAAACGCTTGGGCCAATTCCCCCTGCTAGTTCGGTGCGCAGGGCCAAACTCTGCCCTGCAGGCTGGAGCCCCTGCAGCATGGAGGAACTCAAGGTCTGAAGGTCTCTCTTAGTCTAACCTCCACCATGTCCCATCCCCTCAACCCATTATTGGAATCTTTAATGTCTCAAGTCCAGGCCTGGTCTGTATTCCAACAGCTTGTATAGTGCAGGGCGTCCCCTTGGGCTTGTTACTCTGAATGGAACCATACTGATGGCAATAAAAGGGAACATGTCTGAAATAAATTTAACAGGGACACTGGGGAGGGGTGGAAGCTCATCTGGCTAATTTGGCTTCTGCTTCCCTGCCCCTCTATTACAGGTCTGCAATCAAATTGGACAAGAGAAGGTTCCCAATCACCTTTTCTCCATATGCTATCTCTGACTGCTAGTTGGGGACCAGAACCAACCAGCTCTCCTGATGTCATCAGACTCTCAGCGGACGGGCCCCGCTCTTTTCAAGTTTCCATGCTAAAGTAAGGTATGACCTCTCAAGATATCTTGTCCCCTTTAGGATGGAGGTATTGGACTGAGAGTCCTGGACAATGAGGTCCCCTGTTTATCCACAGAGATGCAGTAGTCCAGGACTTCAATCCCTGGAAGTATGACTCATCCCTGTCTTTGGCAGGGTACCATAGCTTGACCTCCACTGAGACAAAGGGATACAATACCAAACATCCTCAGGAGGCTACACTTCCAGACCTGACGGAATTAATGACGTCAGAATAGATGGGGGGTTTACAGAACAGGATTTTGAGTAAAGAGACCTGGGGTCTATTCCATGTCTCTGCCACAGGCTTGCTGGGTGGCCTTGGGAAAGTCATTTCCCCTTTCTGTGCCTCAGTTTCCCCCATCTGTAAAATGGAGGTGACACCTACCTTCAGAGAGGTGTAGCGAGGGCTAGGAAATGCTTGTCAAGTGCTATGAATGACGGATTTAAAAAGCCCTGCAGCGGTACCATGAGAGAGAAAAGCACGAGCCAAAAAATTCAGAGCAGAATTTGAACTTTCTTCAAGTTTGCAACACTCTGGAGCTGGGGTTTTGGGGGGCAGGTCCTTTTCTGTGCAGAGACATTTATTTAGTGCCTTTCATCTCAAATGTTGGGGGGAACGCACTACACACAGGAATAACTTCACCCACCACCACTGCAATGCAGCCCCTCTCGGATTGGAGTATGATGGCAGTTCGACAGTGCCCAGCAAAACTATGCAAACACCTCTGGGAAGTTTAAGGCCCTGTCAACTTGCAACCTTGCCCTGGTTTAATTAAAGCGATTTAGTTAGTTAACTGCGAAGCCCCTCTGCAGGCACTCAAACTGATTTAGATGAAACGGCCCTCGCCTAAATGAGCCATTTCTAAACTGGTTTACATCCACAAAAGGGCTTATCCTGGCTGAGCTGTACTGGTTTAACTAACCTGTGCAAGTCCCAGGTCGGCACTATCTAACTGTCCAGATTAGGATGCCGGAGCCTACAGTGGAGGGAAAGGAGCCAACAAAACACCCTACTCAGGAGCCAGCCCTTCAGAGACGACCATCTTTCAATGGCCAGAGCCTTATGTCACTTTTGCTGCCTGCTAACATTCTAGGAGGAAGGGAAATTATGATGCAAACAGTTTAGGGAGGTGGGAAATCCCCTTTGGGATTAGCTCTTTCACTTTCAGGTTTGTTTTTCTTAAATCCCTTTTTAGCAGGGACAGGAAAGCACTGGCAGATTTACAAATCCAGTGTTCTTCTTCGGGACATGCCTCCCATGTGATAATCATCTCTAATCCCTACTAACCACTTTGCTAAATAGCTCTAATTTGCACGCACACACTCGCTGCCTCTTGAAAGATAAACTAAAGGGAGCCCAGGGTGGGGTCAGCAAATCCTGTAATAGGCACCAGGCTCAGAATGAAAGGAGGTCAAGTGAACCCAGCGAGCGGCGCAGAAGCGAACAAAGCTTGGATGCAGGCAGCGCTCATCCATGTGTGAGCAGCTATGTGCTTAGCAATGAGACATTGCACCATGCACAAAGGGCTAAAACCCAGGTCGGACTGAACCACCCTGATTCCCAGGAGCAGAGCTGAACTGTTCAATGGCAATGGGAAAAACCTCCAAAACTACAGAGCTCCCGATTGTTTAAGCAACCAGAAGTTCATCTGCCTCTTGGAACCAGTCCTAAATATTCAAACTGCTCAAGCCTAGGCTCTCTGGGCTGGAAGTCTCTGCAGGTTTCTCTCTTCTAGACAAGCTGGAAATGCAGTGAGACCTGTCTCACCTGCCTGGTGGCCCTTGCACATGATGAAGCTAAAGTTGGCCAGCCTGAGCTCTCTGCTGCCCGAAGTGTGAACCGTATCGCTTTTCCAATCCGGGTTACAAGCACCAGTCCATTGTGCTAACCTCTAATCTGAGCCCAGTGCAATATTACGCGGCGCTACGAACACCCATTCAACTGCACGGACCAGAGGAGTGAGAAAGCTGAGGAACTGCTGCGAGTTCACGGCTCGGTTCTGACTCTGACCCTGATCACCGAAATTCTTCTGTAGGTGAAACTGGAGTATCTAAAAAGGCTGGCAGAACGAGTCTGTTAGCCTCCTCCACTTCTATCACTGACAGGCTGACATTTCCGGGGTGTCATTTATTCCTCCTTCCAGCCCCTTAGGGCTTGCCCCTGGATTTGGCCCTATTTTATTCTATATGGGTTTTTATACTGCACTCATCTGAGTACCTTCCAGGAGAGCATTAAGCAGCGTGACTACACATCTGTCCAGTGGTGTTTGTTCTCTCCTCCTCTCTCCAGAGGGAGAAGTGTGAGGAGTGGAGTTTTGGCAGGTTAAGACTCCAAAGAGCACACCCTCCAGAGACTTGGCTTTGAGTCTCCTGAAGGTCAACCACGTGAAATGGGTTTGCTAGTTTCAACCAAATCCCCAGCGGTTTCCTGTCTCCATCACCAACGTGTGGCTGCCCCATCTCTGCTCAAGAGAGGCTCAGGCGCAGCGGCTCAGCCCTGAGCTGTAGCGCACAAGGCGCTGTGAAGGCCCAGGACAGGGAGAGCAGAGGCATTTGCAAGTCAGGAAGGTGATGAATTGGCAGCACCATGTCAGGCGTGCTCTAGAAAGGAGGCATAGAAAGGGAAGGCTGCCCACAGTGTGAGATCACTACGCAGGGCTACCAGACCCCCACACTGCACTAAAGTCAAATTAGAAATGAAATTCACCATTGCAGGGCTCTGTGTTCATATACAGGGCCATAATAAATCCATCAGATGCCTTCCCTATCTGTGATCCCTCTAGTAAGACTCTCAAGCTCACGGTCTGATTGGCTAATTACTCTCTCCTGTGCCCTAATACTCTTAGGACAACCCCTCCCACACCCATCCCCGCTCTCCTCCACCTGCCAATCACACACACACCCATCTCCGTGGCCAACCTCTCCAGTATCACAGCCGCACTCTCCCTCCTTGGAAAGTCAATGGACAGCGACACCATGAGCCTCAAACCAGGCCATCGAAAAAAGGAGGACACTTCAGTCTCAAGCCACGTCTGCACTACAAAATTACATCGACCTAACTGACGTCAGCGTCCTCACCAGGAGCACTTGCCACGATTGTACTGTCAGTGTGGGCCATTGTGGGACGGCTCCTGAAGGCCAGTTACAGTCGACGTAAGCAACACAGTGTCTACACTTATACTGCGCTAGCCTAACTATGTCGACTGTGACTGTACGCCACTCGGGGAGGTGGGGTCCTAAATCAGCATAGAGAGCCAAATTTGAGCGAAGACGCTTGCACAGCTAGGTCGACGCAAGGCAGTGTAGTGTGGACCAGGTCTAAGGGTGAGACTCCACCATAATGCTTGGGGTGGTTACAGAGCAACTTCCATCCCAGCTCCTGGGAGTTATCTGCCTTAATCCTATTTGCATCCAAGGGACATCAAACTCATCAAAACCCAACATCAGCCCCCTCCTACCATCCCCCCAGCCATCCCAGCCTGAAATTCCCCAATCCCAGTTTGACTGACAGCCACAGTCTTGGAGACACTGCTCTCTCTGTGTCCCTAGCGCTGGCCCCCAGGCTGAGTCAGTGACATGTAATGCCAGACACATGGACACATGGCGGAAGATAGACTTAACTACCCTCAAGCTAGGGTGACGTTCCATGCCAAACATCTCTCTCCCCAGCAAACACCCCCCTCCCCTCACTGGTGCACAGAAAGACCGTCTACATGCTAGCGGATGAGTGCAAGCCCCTGCACACCTGATATCTGGGCTGCTGGTGACTCCTGCTGAGGCTAGACCTACTACTGAAATGACTGCCTGGTTTGGAAGCTGGCAGTGGTCGGTGAGCTCAGCTCAGTTTAGCACTCAACCTCTAACTGTGCAGACGTGCTAAGAGCACTGAGCTGGCTGCAGGCTATCACTGGACTGTCCTTCTGCTAGAGACGGGCTCTCTTTAGGGGAGCAGCTCTCTGCTCAGACCGAGGTCACATCCTCGAGAGGCCGAAAGCATGAGGCCATGGTCCAGCATGACTCCTCAGACACAACACGCCGGGGCCACTTCCCAGGAGTGTGTGTGCTTGGAAAGCCGAGAAGGTAGAGGGAAGGTGGACCCAGAGCTCACTCCCTAGCTCTGCAGCTCTCTCCACTCCCACCTTTGCTTCAGCAAGATGAGCAGCTAGGATGATGATCAAATGGGGGCAATTGCTCAGAGGGCGCGCGCAGGTTGTACAAAGTCCTCCATGCATCACTGCAGGCCCTTTATGGTTTCATCATTCCTGAGAGAAGGCCCCTTTCTCTAAAACATGGCTACTGCAGCGTCTCTTTCCATACAGCATATACAACTTCCCTCCCCTGCGGCTTCACTGCTCCGGTACCTACTCTGGAAAGATTAAAGCTAGCTTGGGTACATCTATACAAGCTGCAGTCTCTACACATACCCTTAGCACATGCCACTTTTCAGCGGGGCTTGGTGAGAGAGGACAGTAAGTGTGGAGGGAAGAACAATGGCTCTGTGTTGTATTGTCTCGAACACTAGGGTCGCTTCTCATCACCCTGCTCTTTGGCCAGCCCAGTTCTTTTCTGCTCAGAGACCTTTCCATCAAATCGGAGGCTAAAATCTATTTCCTTACTGAGAGCTTTTCCCCATCCAGCACAGGATGTGCACTCCCGAATTTACGATAGCGGGGCAGGCCTCAGTCCCCCCCCGCACGGTTCTCACGCGTAGTGGCCCAACTTGGTTTGCCATAGGTTTTTTTTTTTTAAGGAAATAAAATACCCGTGTCTCTGCTTTTAAATCAAACAAATAATTCTGAAGGCTTTGCAAGCAGATCAGGACTGGGAGTTCAGAGCGAGGCTGATAAAGCTCAGGAGGGTTTGTTCAGACCAAATAATATTAGACCAAGAATAATCACCAAAACGTATGGTTCCTCCGAACAAGTAACCAATTCCTGTAGCTATTGGCCAGAGATCATGTGGCTATTAAAGGTCTCAGCCCCTTTTCTCCCCTGCCCTACAATCAGAATTGCCTCTTTGCACCATTGTGTCTATTGATAGTGGAGTTTTGCACTTGGAAAGGTCCCCTCCTCGTCCGCTCTTTCTGGCCCTCACACCTCCCCGCGCTATGGTTCAGCCACACATGGAACAGCCCTTGCATCAGATGTTGAAAGCAGGGGAATTCACAGAATCCACAACCAACTTTAACCACCTTCTCCAGCTTGGCTGAATGTTTCTTCCCCTCCTTGGAATTATGTTGTATTAAAAGACGAGAGAGCAAGTTAAAGCCTGAATCAGAAATGCCAAGGACAAGGACAACCAAGCATCTCCCCTCTTCTTCCAGTGTGCCGCTTCGTCGGCAGAGCAAGCCCTATTCCTTCAGTCCCCCCGGCACCTGGCATCATGGCCTCCATCCTTCCAGCAGTCAAGGCACCAGCAATGCCACCATGTGGTCAGCTACAGAGGGCGCTGCTGAGCCCCGCAAGGCACTACCCTCCTGCAGTACTCAGCCTGGTCTATAGCTCTTCTGCCTCCAGGCTGTGAGGGAGGAGAGGAGTGACCACTAGCCACCAGCCCTCAGATTACTTGAGGCTGCAGGGAGAAGGCTAAATAAGTGCCACTCTCAAAAGCACTGGAAACCTGGATTCCAGGGCCTCTACCGCTTGAGCTAAAGGCACTCGCTCCCAGCAGTAGAGCAAATCCTGCCTCCCCACGCCCATGGGCTAGCCTCCAGAGAGCAACATCCCACATTCATGCACACAGCACCAGGGCATTCAATCCTAGCACTGGCCCTGGGCAAATTCCAGGGAATAAGTAGGTTTTTGCAGCACGACTCCCCCTTGCAGTCTGTGAGCCAGGCATACGCTGCACAACACCCCCCACACCCCTCCCCCATGTCACTCCACCCATGCGCTCCATGCCAGCTGGGGGAGGACATCTCAGTTGCCCGCTCCGTGAGCCCTCAGCCTCTTGCTGAGACTGCAAACTAGGGGGCCAGTTGTGGTGGTTCCTACGCTGCATAAACCTGTCTGCTGGGAAATGGATGGAGCTCGTCAGCTGAACTGGCCGGCAGCCATCCCCACATTTTATTATCCACTATAATTATTGCTGGAGTGAAGTTAGTGCTGGCAACAGTCCTCTGTTTATCCCTTTCTTAGGGCTTCTGCAGGGATTCTCAACCTGGGGGCCATAACCCCAAGGGCTGGGAGGTGTGGCTGGATGACAGGGAGTCACCGGGATCCTGCTCTCCCCATATTGGTGAAGAGGAGTCTGGGAGGGTGGCGGGTTCCTGGTTGGATCCTGGCTAGCTGGGAGGAGAATCTGGAAAGAGGATGGGGTCTAAGGATGGTCCAGTGGTTCGGATGCTAGCCTGGGATTTAGGAGAGCGGCGTTCAAGTCCCTGCTCTGCAACAGACGTGTGTGACTGCGGGTGAGGCACTTGGCCTTTCTGTACAATGGGGATAGGATGCTGCCCTGCCTCCTGGGTGGGTTGTGAAGGTACGTTAATGACGGCGAGGTGCAAAGATGCTTCAGTACCGGAGGCAAGAGAAGAACCTCCAACCACGAGCCAGTAGCCCAGAGCAGGTACTGTAGTGCCTGAGCACTTTTACCTGAGTATGGATTCAGCCTCCGCCGCCCTTGCGTGGGGATGTATTATTCCCCTCCTGCCCTGTTACTTTTACACAGGTGGGGAGACTACGGCACAGAGAGGCGATGGGGGGTTTCCAAGCACAAATGACAGGGAGGTGACCCTCACCCCACACTCCTCCTGGCACCGGAAAGCACATGTCATACAGCTGCCACAACACAGGTTTCCTGAGCCCACACCACCACTGTCCTTCCAGTCTCGTCCTTTAGGACCACAAGATGCAGCCACCAGGGCAAGGCACCAGGTCTGCCAAGTTACAGCGAGCTGACCTGCTGTGACCTCCCCACCCAATGGGAAACAGGGCTATGCCGACCCCTGGGCTAGAGGAATGCACCAGATAAGCCAGGAAAGGCCTTTGCTAGTCCTGATTTCCTACCAGGGATGGGACAAAGCAAACACAGGGAAGAGGAGGACGTGGGAGTGAGCTGTGGAAGGCAGCCAGAGACGTGTTCCTTCCCACAGGGCTGCCCTGAGAGCCCTGCTTGTCCGGCCCCAGAGCCGAAGGCCTGGACAAGGGTCCATTCCATGAATGACTCTGAGCGGGGATTACGTCACTTCCCAGCCTCCTCCTCGCTCTCTCAACGGACAGCTGGGAAAAGCGGGGGGTGGGGGGGAAGTGGGATTAAATCAGAGTGGCCGAGGGCCCTCGGATTGGCTCTCAGGCAGCCTGAGCCTGGAAGCTAGGGAGAGAGGCGGAGGTACATGCAGGATGCAGCGTGCAGCATTTGCAAGCTGTTAAGGAATTACAGCCAGTCTGGCCCCAAGCCTTCCCCGGTAGAAGCAGACGGTGAAAGGCTGATTGATTGTGGCCGCTTTGGCCAAGTGGCATTTAGGGGAGGTGGGGAGAAGGGGGCGGGAGGAGTGTCCTTTGGCTACTTGGGATCCAGGGGTCCTTGCCAAAGGGACTCAGGGAATCCGCAGCGGATTGTAACCGCCTGTGGTGAGGTTCAGCTCAGGCGATCAGCCATGGATGGATACTGTCACCTCTAGCTCATCATGTTAAGTCAGGTCTATAGCAACTGAAAGTTCTCACCACCTCATGGCTTATGTGAGATTGGAGAGGGGTAGTTTGAGGGGCCGCAGTCCAGTTCCTCCCGGCATATAGCCGGTCTGTGACTGCTAGCCCCGAATATCTCCAATGCCCAGTGATGGGACACTAGATGGGGAGGGCTGTGAGTTACTTCAGATAATTCTTCTCCAGATATATGCCTGGTAGATCTCACCCACATGCTTGATGTCTAACTGATCATCATATTTGGGGACAGGAAGGAATTTTCCCCTGGATCAGCTTGTCAGAGACCCTGGGGGGGTTTCGCCTTCCTCTGCAGCATGGGGCACAGGTCACTTGCAGGTTTAAACTAGTGTCAATGGTGGAGTCTCTGTAACAAAATCTTGAAATCATGATTTGAGGCCATCAGTGACTCAGCCCGAGGTTATGGGTCTGTTACAGGAGTGGGTGGTGGGAGGCTCTGTGACCTGCAATGAGCAGGAGGTCAGACTAGAATGATGATCATGATGGTCCTTGCTAACCTTAAAGTCTATGAATGTGTCCATCTCACAAAAGGTAGCACTGCCACGGTGATGACCTGGTATGGGGGCCCTGGGCTCTTCAACAGCTCCCTCCAGGCAGGGCCGCCCAGAGGATTCAGGGGGCCTGGGGCAAAGCAATTTCAGGGGCCCCCTCCATTAAAAAAGTTGCAATACTATAGAATACTATATTCTCGTGGGGGCCCCTGTGGGGCCCGGGCTAAATTGCCCCCCTCCCCGGACGGCCCTGCCTCCAGGTCACAAGGGCAGGTGGAGCCATGGAAATGCAAGCCTGTGCTGGATCTGTGGATAGAGGACAGGGAGGCTGCTGGTGTGCGGACGCCACTGCCTGTTATGGTGACCCCCGTTCTCTCATTGTTTCCTTGTACTTCCCCGTCTGTTTATATCCATCTGCTGTCCCTTGTCTCATACTTGGTTTGTAAGCACCTTGGGGCGGGAGCTGTTCTTTTGTTCTGGATTTGTACAGCACCTAGCACACTGGGGGCCTGTGCCATGACTAGGGCTCCTAGGTGCTACAAATGGGACACAAGAAGAGGAAGGACTTCAAATCTCCAGGGCTGTCCACACAGTGCCCTTCACCAACACTGAAGCACAGAAGGACACTGCAGCCACCTTGCCTCCCAGTCAGTCTGCACAACTCAAACTTCTGGCAAAGATCTGGGTCACGGGCCTGATCCAAACCCACTGAAGTCAATGAAAAACTCTCTGGGTCAAGGCAGGCCGCGCGTTGCAGGTCTCGTGATCATGCTTTCGGGGAAGCAGAGTATGTCAGGCTTTTCCTGCTACAGCAGCCATCTCGTTTCTTTCCCTTTGGTTAAATGTGAAATGAACAAACCCCTGGCCTCACTGAAGCCAGCTGAAAGTTTGCCTCAAAAGGGGACGTTATTGGGGTGACATTCTGCTCAGGAGCAACTATGGGGAAAAGAGAGTGGGAACCCACTGAGAAGCTGGGAAGAGGGCCAAGGCAGAGAGCCGGGGAGTGGGCGAAACTGAACAGAAAGGGAGAGTGGCAGAGAGAGGGCCAGAGAAGGTGACAGAGAAAACATAAATACAATACCCAGTGCCCTCGCTGGGCCAGTCCGGCTTACTGGGGCTCAGAGACAGCCAGTCCCTGAGAGGGAGCACTAGCTTCCCTGGGGCTAGAGAAAACAGGAATCTAAAAGGTGAATCAGTGTCAGGGTGAGGAAAAGGTTTAAAAACCACAGGGCAAAAAAAGACGAAGGACCAAAAGCGAAACCCGAATTCAAACTCTGGGCAGGGCTCCAGGCCCCGAACCCTGGGTCAGGCTCCCGGCTCCAGGCCCTCGAGCGCCTGGGTCTCTGAGTACACAGTCTTGCCAAGCAAGAAGCAGCCAGCAGCTCCCACAGCCTGGCTTGGCTCAGGACCCCAGAGGTTGGGAAATCGTGAGTCTCGTAAGGGCTCTGACGAAGGCAGTAGCACAAAGAGCTCCATGACCGTAAGGGGATCTTTTTGGAACAATCTTTTCCGAGACAAGTCATGAGATTGTTTCTTCCCAGGAATTTGCTCTGGCAGCTCCCATTGGCCGGGCGCTGCTGACTCAAGAGACAGCCTGGCTCTACCCTCCAGATGAGTAAATAAATTGACAGGGTGGTGGGGAGGGGGGAGTTCCACACCAGTGCAGGATGAGATGAAAGAGGGGAACGAGTGCAAGCGTGGAGCTATGACTCCTCATGCCTGGTGCACTCAGTCAGACGAGGATACAGCCCTGACTTGGCAGCACGCTGGCTGCCGCTTTGTAATACACTGAATTAGTCACTGGATTAGCGAGCACATTTACACACACTCGCACCCAGCTGTTTAAAGACACGCTGTCTTCCACACACACACACACACACACACCCTCCAGCTTCATTTCCCCCCTGTATTTTTATATCCCGAGGCCAGATTCTGGCTTTCAATCAGCGTTTGCTCTTGGCAGCCAGCAGACTCCAGAGGCAAGAAGCAGCCCTCGATTACAGACTGGAGACGCAGAACGGCTCACACTGCTCGGGTCAGCCCCCCTCCAATATGGATGGATCCAGGGAGTGGATCAGAAATGGGAGGATAGGAAGTTGGGGAGCAATGGGACCTCCCTGCCCCCATTCGTTTCTCACTCTCTTCTGAAGCACGTTGACGTAACCGATTTGCACCGTGGCTAGATCGGCCCGACAGACTGCATGGTCATTCTATAGGATCCATACAGGCCCCATACTGCAGCGTCCAGCTGCTTGAAAGTGGGAACAAGGGAGAGTCATCTAGCTCGAAGGCAAAACTCGCACAGGACCCTGGCCTTTCATGTTTAAAGCGTTAGAGCAGGCTTCAAATCTGAAGCCGCTTAGAGGGATGGAAAATAGCACCAGTGACTAACAGCCCTGCTGGGCCACAGCTACTGTGGCAGCTCCAAAACCTCACTGCTTACGTAGGAAACTGAAGCTTTCCTGGCATAACTGCAGAACACCCGGACTATGATGCTGTGGTACCCAGGTACCAAGAACAGGATGTATCGCTGTGACGCTAGCAGCTCATCCCTCAACTTCATAGATGAGACAAGCCCGCATGAGAGGGTGTATTTTACTTCAGAAGAGAGAACTGTGGGTCTAAGCACAGGTCTGGGAGCCAGGACTCCTCGGTTTTACCCTCCAGAACTAATGCTCTCTGTGGCCAAACCAGGAATAATTCTATTATTTGATTTCACACAGTTGTTTTGAGAACTCAGCAATTGATGCCCATCTGGCGCTTTCGAGACAAAGCGCTGAGTGTTCTCATTTGAGTTGTTTGGAAAGTGCGTTCTTTTTCACAATCCGTTTTTTTTTTTCCCTTTCAAAATTTCTCATTACATTTTTCTGGCTTTTCCTTGGAAAAACAACAACAAAAAATTGGGGGGTTCTGAAAGCCGGTTTTGCTAACGATTTTCAGTTTTGGATAAAAAATTCAATTTTTGAAAACCAAAACTTGATACTGAAAACCAAAAATGTGGGGAGGTTCCGTTTCTAAAATGTGGACCAAAACAGCACATTTTTCCATAAACTGTTCATCTGAGTCAAGCAGGCATTTTTCGATAGCTCTGGTTATCGTACCAAACCCATCACCATGTAGGAGTTTCAAACTGCCCTTGTGCTGCACATTAGTCACTCCCACCTTCATGTCATCAATGTGTATAGAATCCCGCTCCTCCTTCTTCAAATCCACAGCCCCTGACTATGCAGTCTGCATCAGGAGCTCTGTTCACTGAAAGCGGTATAGGGCCTATGACACACAATTGAGCAAGTCAGAATCCAGCCAATAGAGGGCAGTGGTGCATACAAAAATTAACTGTTAATTATATCGACTAGCATGCTTGATGCCAAAATTCTCATGGATGCCAAAACTGCCAGTCCCAACAGCCAAATACAGCCTGTCCTCCCTTGTAACTACAAAGGAGTCAGCTAGAGAGGTTTTTAATGCTGTTGATCTCAGGAAGTTTCAATTCAGCTATCAAGGAAAATACAAAGAGAAGCAAAAATAGGTGGTGATGGTACATTTAAAAATATTACAGACCTGCACAGTGACCTTGGGATGAGGCTAGGTGCCTCAGTTTCCCCATAGAAGTGCATTACTGATTACTTGTCTCATGGAACCTATGGTTAACAAAGCACCTGGAGACCCTGAGATAGGATGTGCTAGATAAGGGCCGGAACTGAAACGTGCTGAAGTTAACACCAAAACTCCCACGGAATGCAATTTAGTGCAGGCGAAGGCTTTCAGAATGCAAAGTCTCAGCTTAGTTCAGTCACCCCACTTGACGCTTTAACTTGTTTGTCATCACTTTACTCTCTCATGCTCAGATAGAAAAAGGGCGGGCAGCAGGCTACCAAGAGGCTGAAATTAGCAGGACAGGGTGTGCATGGCTCGTCCAGGCATCTCACGACTAGGTCTACAGGCACATTCCACGTACATCGGGCAGACTCCTTGGAAACACGTCCTCCATGCAAATATTTCAAACGCGAATTGGAGGCGGGATGGTGGGGGGAGGGGCTGTTGGGTTTTTGGCACAGCGTCTGGGTTCTCTCATTCAGACCCAAATTCCTAACTGTGCCATCACCCTTTGGGAAAGTGCTACGACATACATAATCCATGTAGAGCCAATTTAAAGCCCTCCACGTATGAAAATGCATTTCATTCCTTAACAATCCACTAACGCCTTGCAGAGTTGGGTGCCGGCGTGACATTTCCAAGCCACCCCCGTCAATATCGACCACATGGTAATCTCTTCCCTTCGCAGTGTATAGGGGGAGTCGCAGGCTCAAATCCCAAGAGAGAGTATACACCAGCACTCCGCCCCACAGACACACTAAGTCTTGTATGGGGCACAGATACAAACTCCCTTGGCCATGAACCAATCTGAGATTAGCTGCATGTCTAGCCAGTAAACACTGATTCACCCCCGCGAGTGCATGCGTATTCTTCCTTCTTGTAACATTTGTCGAGCACGGACTGTCCTGTGATAAAGAGCTCTACATCTGCAGGTATTACAGGAGCGAGATAGTGGTTGGAAGAGAGGACTGAGAGTCGGGACTCCTGGGTTCTAATCCTGGCTCTGCTGCTGATTCCGCTTCAGACAAATCACTTAGAGAAACTGAGGCAGGGAAGCTATCTGTAAAGTGGAGCCTCTGTTGCTGGTTTTAGAGGTGTTGAGGCCTAATTTGAAAGGTGCTTGGAGATCCTCAGATGAAATGGACTATCCATGAAACTATCATTACACCAGGGGGGAATCAAACTACTGCCCCAGCCCTTCTCAACCCCAGGACAGAACAGCACCAGGAGACACTTACAAAGGGTCAGCCATGACTGAGACCAAGGGAGATGGGGGATAAAAATGGGGTAAATACTAAACCTCCTCCATCCTCAGCAGGGAGAAAGATGGGTGAACCCTCAAGGCCTCCTGAGAAGTGGGGTGACGAGGAGGGAAGACATCAGAGAAGGGGAATGGAGATCTAGCATTTTCTCCTACAGAGGCCAGAGCGGATGACCTTGCCCCATGCCAAGAGAATACTGGAGGTAGGGACACACGTAGAGGAAAGAGGCGGTTTGGAGGCCAGAGGGTTTGGAGGCCTCTGTACATCTGGAATAAACCTCCAAACTTCTGCATATCTACTTGGACCCCAAGCTCTGAAGCCCTGATTGTTATGGCAGCCATATTTTAAATGAGCCACCAGAATTCACATATAACTTAGCATCACCTACATGTACAAACTCTTAAGGTACAGTTTTTGTCTGCAAAACACAACATCCAAATGCTGAGAATCAAATATCTGCCTCCCCACCCCCCGGATCCAAATGCTCTCGAAATCTGGGGAAAGTGGGATCTAGATAAGAATTTGGGGCCCATCAGTAGTTTAAACAACATCCAACCCGATTGCCAGTTTTATTTTTGTATGTCTCTCTGGGCCGGACTGTGAACTTTGTACTTCTGCTGGGGGGGGGGGGGGGGGGAAGCAGTTACTCACTAGAGTAAAGTGACTCATGTTTAAGCGTCTGCGGAGCTGGGCTCTGAATTCTTACCGTTTGCAAGCACAGCTAGCAGCAATCACTAGAATAAAATCAGTTTGGGTTTGCACCACTTGAGACACAGGTGTAAACACAGCAGCTAGGCAATACTGAATGCATCGTCTCACACAGGACCGCAATAAAGGCTCTCTTAGTATCCAACATTAACATTCAGCTATTATCATTGGAAACAGCGGAGTCGGACCACAGTTTCGTGATAAGCAGAGCCAAAAATAAATACTAGAAAAATCCAGCAAGGCGGGTGCATCAGAAATTCAGCCTCATTAGAACTCGAGCGGTCCCCAAAAATTCCACTGCACCTGGGAAAAATGTAGGCGCTTGCTAAAGAATCAATAAATATTTATTGTTTCACCAGCAGTATTTTGACTGTGGATGTAAGCATGGCCCGACGCCAGCAAAACTGGAGTCTTCTTGGCCAGCACCGCAGACAAATTTCTCTCTGTATCTATTTGGAAGATTATAAACTACACAATGAAAAAAAAAAAAAAAAACCCACACAGGGCAGAGAGCAGCTTAGTCACGGAATAGGAACAAAGGGGCCGAGATATAGAGCCAGATCCCAGGCGGTGGGGGAATCCATGTAGTCCCACCGGCTTCAATGGAGCTATGCTGATTTGCACCAACTGTGGAGCTGGCCTTGTACCCCACCAGGCTCAAATACCCCATGTTACAAATCTGGAGAGTTAGGGACTGGTCCTGCCGCTGGATCTGAGCAAGCAGCACCCTGCATCCAAGAGCAGCTCCACACGGGTGCCATACACACAGCTCGCTGTAACATGGGGCCTTAGAAAGGAAGCTGTTGACAATAATACAGTTTGATCAATAGGTCAGACTGCCGTTGACTTCAATGGGCACAGGATCAGGCCCTTGGCCACTTAAAGGATGCAAGATTTGGTTTTGGTAAGCCCGGCAAAACAGCGAACCAGACAGGAGGACATAAAGGAAAACACGGAGGGCGAGTGGATGAACTGCTGAGCTCTAGCAATGGAATGTAATTGCCTGTGATCCAGCCCAGACAATGACTGGAAGCAGCTAGAGAATGTTCATTGCACCTGATGGCAAAAGGCCCAATTCAAGAGCCGTTGAAGTCAGCAGGAATCTTGCCATTGACTTCAGTGGACATTACATTAAATGCCCTGGATCTAGAAGTTGCCCTGAGTGGCTTGTCCCTGATGCCGGGCTGAGTTGGTGTGTGTAGTCAAGGGGCAGAGAATTTCAGAGATGTGTGTCATTCACAGACTGGGCATCTGTCTCTGAGGAAGTCAGGCAATTTGCCCACCTGACACTGGATAAAATGTCCATATGGTTGCCACCTGACAGTGTAAAAAGACACAAACCTCCTTCCCCCTCTTTTGGATCAACACTGCTCAGAAATAGAAGTGAAAAAGAACCCATGGTAGGATGGCCAGTTCCTGTCTCTAACACTTGACTCCCATTCCCCCCACCCACCAAAAAAGGCTGATGTTAAGGACCATGACTGAAATGCAGCCACTTCTGGGGTGGGGGGAAGCAGACAGATGGCACAGAGCACACTGCGACAGCAGTGGGATGGATGGAAAATGCACTCCAAGGATAATGGAGTTGACCCCCTTACAAAAGGACCATGGGATCTGTAATATAGATGATGAGCAGACAGGAGATCAGCTTTTAAGACCTTGCCACAAAAAGCCAAATACAGTAAACTCCATGTGTTTCACACCAGATGAGTATAGGAAAGATGCCACCCTAGTGGCTGGTCCACCAGAGGATAAGAGCCTACTACTACTACTAGCAGCTAAAGGAGTTCTTTTGCTTGCTCAAGTGGTTCAGGTCTATGCCACATGTTCATGGTTCAAACCCTGCTGATGACCCAGTACACCTGGAACTCCAACTGGCTAGCTCAGAACAATAAAGGCTAGAATGCCTCTGGGAGAACTCACACCTGTAGTTTCAAGATACAGAGGTTCAGCAAACCAGATGCTTAGCCCCATAAGCCACCTCCCTGCAGCTCAATAGGCTAGAATATCTTTTCCTTAAACTAGATCTCTGCCCGTCTGGCTGCACCAAGAAAAGCAAAAATACAGGCAAAGTGGCGAAGACAAAAAAACCCAAACGTTCCTCTTCCACCAACCCTGAGACCGACTCTCAGACTGCTCACGCTCAGCCTTAGCCCTTCAGCGGCATCCAACCTAGTGAGAATGGAGGACACCATCAGTGTGATGTGAGTGTGAGTCAGAAAACTCTGCTTGTTTTAAAAGAGGCATGTTCTTACTCAGCGCACACCTGCTCCCTGAGTAGCTGCTCTGGGCAAGACAGAACAGCTGGAGGAAAACGGGACTCTGCCATTCTGTCTCCAGCAGCAGAGCTATCCTCTGAAGTTCTGGCTGTTGCATCTGTATCACCGAAGGTAAATGGGACCCGCAGTTTGGCTTTCAGATCCCAGGCAGCATTTGCCGAGCTGAAAGTTTGATGCGGGACGGGGGGAGGCATCTTCTTTCTTGTAAAGCAGACAGAGCTGGAGGCAGGATGGTTCAATGGTTAGTGCACTAGTGGAGGTCTCAGGTTCAATGTGTTGCTCTGCTACAGACTCCCTTTGTGGCCTTGGGCAAGTCACTTAGGCCCAGATCCTCAAAAGGTGCCTAACTCCCATTGAAATCTTTAATTCTAAATACTTTTAAAGAACTGGGCCTCAGCCTCTTTGTGCCTCCATTTCCCATCTGTAAAATGGGGCTAACAGCACTGCGCTACCTCACAGGAGTGTTGTGAAGATAAATCCATTCCAGATTGGGAGGTGCTCAGATACTGAGCCAATGGGGGCCATATCAATTCCTAGGAACATACCCTTGGGGCTGGATTGTAACTTGACTGTCTGCCCTGAGTAAGGGCTGCTGTCTAAATAAATAGAGTCTGTTCACTGATATCAGTGCAAGCAGTATTGGATCCCAAAGCATGTAAAATTCTGGACTATCCCTCTGCCTAAATCAGTCGTAAATGATTCTGTTCCCAGGTGTAAGGAAAGTTGGACAGTTGTCTTGCAAGCAGCCAAACTGGTACAACTATGGAGATTTTTATCCTCTCCTGGAGCACAGCAGTTCATCCAGACAATTTTAACAACAGTGCTAACTCTGAATTGCCCCTCTCAATTGCCATGGGTAGGAGGAGGGCAATCACTTGCCATAACAACACTGTATCTTCTTAGATAAGATATTTGAAGTAGAATAAACTATTCTGAGTGAACTGCTGGCCAATTCAGTGAGGAACCTTTTAAAAATATACATTGCCTTGGATTTGGGATCGTTATAATCTTGTGACAGATTTGCCCCAATTCAGGCAAAAGGGAAATTTTCCTCGTGGATCAGTGAGACAGGCACAGAAGAGGTTTAAAGATGCATCCACTACACATGTGAGCATCTTTTCTCGTGTAATATACTTGTCTTGCTATACTTGACTATTGGTTTGTACCAAGTCTGACCATGGAAAGCAGATCTGCCAGATCAGAGTGACAGCTAGTCTTTTACAGAAGCATTTCTTTTAGCTGGTTTCCTTGTAAATATCAGCCTGTCCTATTCCAGGCAGAGAGCATGCAAACCCCAGCTAGTCAGCAGCAGTCAGCTATCAGTGTGCAACGCCTGGCATGAAAATTGAAACTTGACTGCAAACACTCTCTCTCCATGGAGAGCTGAAAAGCAAAAGACCAAAATGTTACTTTATTCTTCCTTCATTTTATAAGGTTGTCCATTTACAGCAGATGGAAATGGCATGGCAAATTGGAGGATGCTCCATGTAATTACATTGTAATTGCACAGGTATTACATGGTTATCTGAGTTCTCTGACATAAAGCAAAGCCAAGTGCAAGAAAGGAAGGTTGGTTTTGCTCCTCTGGACTGGAAATATTGTTCTGTTTTCCATACACACAGCAAAATATGCCATATTATTCTAGGTGACTATTTAAATGAAGGACAAGAAATAAAGAACAAACATCATTTCACGCGAGTATCTCTCACATTACAATCCTTTTGACTGCCGTTCCCCTTAGCAGACAGATGTTTTACAGTTAAATAAACTGCAACACAGAGAAAACATAATCAAACTCTCCAATGGGAGTCAGGCGTCTAACCTGTTTTGGCACTTTTAAAAATCATCTCTATTTGCATTTTTAGGTGCCTCAATACCTTTGAAAACCTAGGCCAAAGTCCTCTCATGTTTCCAGTCCCAAGTCCCACATTATGGTAAGGTAAGAGTTAACTGATGCTACAGAACCTCTCTCGTATACAATAGTGAAGCACTTCACTCGTAGCTACTGCCGCTCCAAACTACCTTACATGATAGATATGTAATATTAAATTGTTATTACTGATGAGTCAAGACACCACACGTCACTGCGGCTACGTATTCGCACAGTACCATAAGGAGACAATTTGCAATACACTCCCGGAGCAAATACCTTCACCTGCTGATCATTTGCAAATACCATAATCCACGGGGACTTTTTTTTGCGGCAATGGTGTCTAGTGAGTAGCGCATTGGCCTAGCTGTCAGGAGACCCGAGTTCTAATCCTGGCTCTGCTGTGTGATCT
Organism: Malaclemys terrapin pileata; assembly: GCF_027887155.1. Taxonomy (NCBI): domain Eukaryota; kingdom Metazoa; phylum Chordata; order Testudines; family Emydidae; genus Malaclemys; species Malaclemys terrapin. The sequence goes on from NC_071519.1 coordinate 21,166,764, forward strand.
CAGAAAAGTCACTTCCCCTATTTGTGCCACTGTTTCTTTTCCCACCTTTTGTAGGCTTATAGGGCAAGCTCTTCAGGGCAAAGACAAGTCTCTCATTATGTGTGCGGACAGCAGCTAGCACAATGGGGCACTTGTCTCAATTGGGATCCTTAGGCACTATTATAATACAAATAATAATACCAAGGTATAATGAGGAAATTGTCACAGAATAACTAGAAGCAAAGAGACCGTGACAGTGCTTCATCCCCATTGGTGGCTGCATTTGAGCACTGGTGATCAGTACAGTGCACATGGATGAAAGAAGTTGTAAGTAGGAGGTAGAAGGTCCCTTAAAATCAGTAGGGAAACAAAGGATGCTGTAGATCCAGAGAGCAGCCGAATGGCACAGCCCTGCCCAAGGATGACAGGAGTGTATGACGTGGAACCAGAACTGACTTCGTTAGCACCCTGTGGGGAAAGAAAATCTGCTCCCTTCCCCTAAAGTTATTGCCCACTCCTCCCTTCTTCCCATCTACCCACCTAGCTCAGCAACCCACCTGCTCACCTATCTGAGCAACTGCCTCCTCCCAAGGGATGCTCCCAGTTCCGGAGCAGGTACCTTAATTCCCAGATTCTGCTGCGGATGTGCTTTGAAGGGAACGGCCCAGCAGCCAGTGCTTAAGATTCTGGAGTACATCCAGGACCCTGCGGTGCACTGCCTCATCAAAACCAATGACCTGGTCCCTCATGCCCCATCTTCCTGCCCCCCTCCTCCCCCCCACAGGAAGTGAATGGAAAAAAGTTCTGCGGGCCTAAAGAGCAATTCAGGAATAGCTTTCTTCTGAGTAGCTACAGCAATGCCAGTGTTCTTCCCCTTAGGCCAATCAGATGGCTCCCCTTGAATGAGACTGCCCCGCTGATTCACCAGTCACCCCTGCCCTAGCCTCAGAGTGCACATAGCAGGTCCAGTGAGTGAAGGTGCTCCTGTTACACTTGCTAGAGGAAGCAGGGTAAACATTGCATTTTACAAGGGATGAAAGATGGTCTTGTAGGCAATAGGCCGGGTGGCCAGACCTCACTGTTTCTATTCCCAGCCCTGCTCCAGACTCACTGCACCACCAAATCACTGTCTCTTCATTGTGCCTCAGTTTCCCCACCTGGGAAATAGGGATCAGAACACTAAACTCTGGGGTGTTGTGAAGATCCATTCATTCATACTTTCAAAGCACTTTGAGATCCTGCTAGGGAAGGCACTGTAGACATGCAAAGCATATGTGCACTCACGGAAGGATTTCCTTCATTTGGAAAGCCCCTAAATTACTTGGCTAGGTCACTAGATTGCTTTTGCCATTAAAGAGGGGAGAACAGAAGGACGCAACCCTGCCAGTGAAGAGTTAAGCCACTTGATGCATCTTGGCCCTATGTCCAAATGCTGGTGATCAGAGCCCCCTCACATGGTGCACTGGATTAGATACCACACCGAAGCTTTCCACTTCCCCTTCCCTAACAGTAATCTTGCTGAAAGAACCCAAGCCCATTTCATCCCAACCCTATAAACAGGGTGAAGGGCTCTGCCAGATAAAAATCAATCATGAAGATGCCACCCCTGCGTGATCCAGGGGAAATAATGAGGGTCATTGCATTCATGGTTACAGGGCTCGGGAATATGCATGGGAAATAATGTCATGACAGCGCTCCCACACAGTGTTTGTTACACTGCCCACAAAGGGATGGATTCTTCTTCTGGTGTAAACGAGGAGTGAGTCCACTCAGCACAACACCCACATCAAACTGGGAAGAGCAGGAGGAGATCAGGCCACAATCTCTCCCCACTTTACTGTTCTATTGTCTTGCTGCTCCGTTACCTGTGGAAAACCCCTAGGGCAACAAGTCACAGAGTTCATTAGGGAGAAATGAACTCCTCTCTTCTGAGTCCCATTACAGGTCCCCAGCTTTCAGTCAGGGCTGCCAAGTGGCTTTTTACGCTAACCACAGAGGCTAGGTCAGCGTTTGCAGAGCTGCTGCAAACAGAGGGATGTACCTAGGGCAGGGTTTACCAATTTCAATATTAAATCACTTTTATTTTATTTTTAAAAAAACTGGTAAGCTGTACCCCACCTTTTATAGAATGGCTGGCAAACTACGCCCTGCCAAGTACACCCTGCAGGCTGGTTAGGGATTTGGAATTTAACCTGGCTCTACTGTACATGGAAATGTTGTATTAAATTATTACTCTGATAACCCACCTAAAATGCAACATCTACCTATCTAACTAGGGTTTTATACAGATGCCCATCACCCTGGTATTTGAGTCAACTTCTCATCTCACACACACATTGGCAACAAGGCCTGGATCTCATTTTGGCAAGTTTCATACAACTTCGCACCCCTTGGTCAAAGGCAACCCACATTACTTTTAAACCATCAGAGTATGCTACACATCCCATCTAACTTTCCTGAGTGGAGGTGGGTTGAACAGGGGAGCAAGATTTTATTCCAGGGTCAGGGGGAGAGGAAGTGAAGGGTGGGAAGAGCTTTCCCCGGCTATCAGCCCAGCCCATGCATCTTCATTGTTTTACAAGAGCGTCAGGCACCTGGCATATTCGACACTGTTGGTGCACTGAAATAAACTAAGACTGCAGCAATTCTCACTGCATACAATTAAGCCGGCAGATAACAGGGTGACTCACAGAAGGCAAAAACAACCAAGCAGCAGGAAGACTAGATGGGTCAGGGACCGATAAAAGGAGACAGAATCTTTCACCTTGTTCAGTAGTGACCAAAAGTTGGCATCATCGATGTTTGTTGTCCTATTAGAAAGGAGTTGCTGGTCTCTGTCCATTCCTAGTGAAGCAAATGTCCATATCCCGAAACACTGCCACCTTTGTTGGCAGCCTCAGAGGGTAAGGATGGGGGAGTCTAAGGTTCTATGGACAGAGCATCAGCAGCAGCTTCCAGAGACAACAGTCCAGCTCCACCCCGTGATCTTGACATTCATTAAACTACATGAAGGAAAGTTTCAGCTTTTCTTTTAAAAGTTAAGGGAGGAAAAGGGTTAAGCTGCCTAACTGACAGCACTGACTTTGGCTCACAAGAGCAGTACAACCACCAAAACAGAAGCAACGGGAACTACACGCGATAGGAAGTCATCTCATTTTTTAGTGTTCTTTCAGCCAAAGTTTGAACTTGGGGTCAACTGTTAAAAAATGCCTGCAGTCCTCAAATGCACAGGAAGAATCAGGTTTAAACTTTAATGGGCTTGTTAATGTACAGAAAAGAAACTCAGCTTAATGAAACCAATGGGAAAAGGTTCTCTCTCCAAACAGCTCCAAACAACTTGAGCAGGGCAGAATTCTGCTCTCACCTTACCTGCATGGAACTCCATCAATCCCAAAACTACTGAATGGGTGCAGAGCAGAATTGGGCAAATGGCAAAGACGACTGTCACTGACTAGTGCCCGGAGATGTTAAAATTTAAACAGACACCTTAGTATGGGTAGAGAGACAAAATAAATCCCCCAGCCCCTCCATACAAATATCCCCAGTAAATCCAGATACTTCTGCTCATCATATCTCCCTGCCTTTACCTTGCAGAACAAAGGAACAGTATTCCTTAAACATGGGAATAATCTTTTGTTTAAGGACTCTCGTAACCAGAGCTTGTAGAAGTAGGCCTAAATGGCTAACAACGTCAAAAGTGACTTTGGGACAGACTTTTAAATGTTTTTAGGCACCTAAAGATGCAGATAGGGATTTTCAAAAGAGGGCCGAAGTCCCATTGAAATCAGTGGAAGTTAGGCGCCAAACCTGCGTCACCACTTTTGAAAATTCCACTTATCTGCATCTTTCGGTGCTTAAATACCTTTAAAACTCTGGCCATTAAGAGCCTAATTCCCATTGGCTTTCAATGAGACTTAGACTCTTAAGTGCCCAAATTGCTTTTGAAAATGGGACTTGGGTGCTTTTGAAATTTGTACCCAGTATTGCAATATTACAGAGCCATAGACATCACTGGTTTGATTGCCAGAGGTGGTGAGCATCTGCAAATTACCACTGAAGTTGCCTTTGAAAAATCAGGCTGCATATACATCTAGGTACTGCATATGGATGGATGCCTGTTAAATACGTTGCACTTGCATGTGATGTTGTGCAGCCTATGCATGTATTGATTTACTGTAGCTATCTCCAGACAAGCTGATCTGATACCAGCTTGTAGTTTATCTCTGCATGCTAACCACTAAACCATGCCGGCCCCTTGTATTTTTACTGTCAGCTGTCACTTCATTTCCCACATGTAGCCTGAAAGCACGTCAACTGGCAGGAACAGACCCCAGACTGGATTTCCTAGAACCTCAATAACTGGCCAAGAAATGCAGAACTCTCTGACTGGTTTATTTACTTATTACACTGGTACCCTACACAAGCCAGAAACGCCAATTTCAATCAACAGGAGATCTTGCCACTAGTCTAGCAATGGAGAGAAGCAATGGGGCTGAGCTTACACCCCCCCCCCCCCTTGAACCTAGATGGAAACGTTTCACTGCAGGCCCTTTCGTGATTAAAGACCTACCCGCTCCCCCAACAAAAGCTGAAATAGACGTTGCTTTAGCGTTGGGGGACAGAGAAGCAAGTGAAATGAGGTTAGAAGGAGAACAGCAGCCCTTATTATGGCAGAGGCTGAACTATTAGTGTTAACCACAGAGAGCAGTAGCTAAACTTAAAGCGGGTAACAATAAACACATAGCAACATGTGATTGAAACTCCCTCTCAAGATAACATCAGCACCCCCTCCCAGCACACAAATTCTCCAGGGAAAGAGAGAGAAGGAACAGCAGCAGCAATGCTCTCTGGTTTAAATGTTTAACGTGTTTGCGGATGGGGCCCACAGGCTAGGCTTCGGATTTGGTGAGCACAAGATATTTCCAGGATCTTGCGTGAGCCACTAAGAGCTGCCTCAGTAATACAATCACTCTGATATTTGAATGAGGGAGAGAGGTGGGTTCTCTGTGTAAAAGGGATCAAAGCTTCCCCTTCTCCAAATCTCTCCCTAGTCAGATGTCCCTCGCTAAGTCTAACAAACCAGCTAGAGCAGGGAGAACCACGTGAGAGAAGCATTCGTGTAGGCAATAAAACAGTCTTCCAACTGATCCAAGATCAGAACATTTTGCTTTATCCCCATCTTCCCTAAATGCGTGTCTCGATTCCTCAGGCTTGTATACAGGGAGTTATGAGGGAGGGAGGAGAAAGGGAAGAGGTCGCCCGCAGCAGATCCCGTTACAATAAAAGTTTGGGGGGGGGAGAGTGGAGGGTGGTTACAATTTCAGCCCACACATTTTGCAAAACTCGCAAGGCAAATATTTTACCCCCATCTCCCACCTCCTAAAAGAACAGCTGCAAAAATAAACTGCACCGAGGGAAAGATTCTCATGAATCCCAGGGGACAAGAATCTTAGAACCTGGTCAAGCAGAACCTAAGGGGCCGCAATGGAACAGACCCGCAACCAACCCTCCTAATGAACTTCAGCTAGAGACCGACAGCAGCTACACCATACACTTCTCCCTCTGTGATCGCCTTCACAGGACCAGGGATCCCACAATGTAGGCGATACATCTCCCAGCATAGATCCAGCAGGGAAATGAATCCCAAGCACCAAAGATCCCAAATCAGTGCCCAAAGGATCCAGTCGTAAAATTAACCCCGTGTCCCCCCAAAAGCCAAGACCCCAGACCTAAGGTTCCAACAGTGAAATTTAATAACCCGAGCCAGGATCAGAGCGCACAGACCAGAACCAGTGAAATGTACTAATCTACCCCCACGCAGAGCCCCCAAGAGCAAGGACCCAGCCGTGAAACTTACCCCCCTCCCTCTCCACAGACACCCCCGCTCCTAGCTCCGGTGGGGGTGGGAGGCAGCCGCCGGCGAGCTTACCCGGGGAAGGGAAGAAATCCACATCCACCTTCTCGGTTTTGATGATGGTCAGGGTGGGTTTCAGGTCCACCGCCGCCTTCATGGTTCGCTCCCTGCTTCCCTCGGGTTTATGTTAAAATAGTCAGTGTCCAGGGGGTGGGGGGAGGAGAGGTTGGTGCCTGGATTCCCGGGGCCCCCTACTGGGAAGGGTGCTGTGCGCCCCTGCCTGCCTGGCGCAAAGTTGGAGAAGAAGGGGGAGCGTCTCTCCTCCCCTCCCTCCTTCCCCGGTCCCACGCTCAGCCTGGCCCTTCTCCTCCTCGGCCCGACGGGGTCGGTATCTCTTTCTCTTTTCGCTGCCTTCCGCACTCCCTCGCTCTTATTCTTCTGGGGCGGATCTTCTCACTGCCGCCGCAGCTGAGTCGCGCCCCCCCCCCCCCCCAGCCCAGCGAGCAGCGGTTGGGGTGAGGAGCTCCAGGCTGCAGGGAAAGGGAGGGAGATGGGCCGGGCTCAGCTTCAGTGACAGCGGCCGGGGGAGGGACCCGGCTTCCTCCGCCCAGCCGGCCTCAAAAGCCCAGAGAGGCGCGCAGGGTTCCGGGCGCCTTGGAGAGGGCAGGGCGCACCAGCCCCTCCACAATGGAGAGGGGCCTTGCCCCACCCAGCCGATGCGGGGAGGGGAAGTTCCCTGCCCAACTAGAGGGTCCGGCTAGGGGGAAGGCCCCATGTTCCGGTAAAGTCCCATGCCCCATAGATAGGGTCTGAAGAGAGGGAAAGTCCCATGCCTCTCCCATTAGGGTGCATGGGGAGAAGGTCCCATGCCCTATCCATATAGTACTGGGAGGGGAAACGAGTCCCATCTAGCAGCTGGCTGGAGAGAAAGTTCCAGCCCCTTCTCTAGGGTGGGGTTGGAGAGGAACGTCCCCGGAAAAAGTCCTATAGAATTGAATCAGGCTGCTCCCCACTACGATGCTACAGAACTTACTCTGAAAACCTAGGGAGAATTGAATAGAGAAGCAGCTCCATTCTATAGAGCAATTAAGCCATCCTATCCCTAGCATTCTCTATGAAATCCTATAGGTCTTTTCAAGGAGAGATGGATAAAAATAAGCAGAGAAGACTATGGGGATGATACCACAGTTTGGTCTCAGATATACACATAGCTGTTTGAGCCAAAGCCCATTGAAGTCAATGGACACACTCTCCATTGATTTCAGTGGGCTATGGCTCAGGCCCAAATGGAGATAACTGCATGGCTACATGCCTTCATACACCCTTCTGTCACCCAGAGCGTCTGTTCACAGCTAAAAACTGAACAAAAAGATGTTTGTTTATATAAAAAACAGCACTAGGAATCTTTGACTAGGACTCAATGAGAAAACACCACTCGTCATGGCAAGCTACTCCATGGAGACACTTTTGATGATCCAAGATGACTTCTTGTCAAATCCAAGACAACTGCATTCCTTCTGCAGTTTCAGAAGAAGATGATACCGTTCACTCCCTCACCTAAACTGTCAGAGTTGCAGTGCACGGTTACACAGCCTGATGCACTCCACACCAGAAGTGGCTGCATTCATTGGCTGTGTGTGTGGCATGTATGCTCAGGGAAGTGCATGCATGCTGATGGGATTGTGCGGGGGAGGGCGGAAATGTATGTGTATTCTGGAGTTTGTGTGTGTGCATGGGGAGGGGAGAGAAAGGGAGAGAGAGAGTGCACACGCATGTGGGGGCATGCATGCCTGGGATGGTTGGAAGTTATTCAGTACAGCTCTAGTTTGCCCAGCTGGTTTGTAAAGGGGCTGGAAAGGTGCTATAAAGATCTGAGATCAATATCATGCCAGTGTGTCATGAACTTAACTGAAGAGAAGAATCTCGGTTTTCACATAAAATATGTTTTATAGGTAGCAAAAACTTCAGACCACAAACGGCAGAGCAAGAAACAACTTATGAGTCACGTCAATTTACCGGTATAAGTGCAAAGAAGACCAAAACAAATGTCCTTAGCAACCTGCCGTTGTGGTTCTCACTCTCAAAAGCTAACAGTCTCCGTTATACGCTGAAAGAGACTGGATCCTTTTACTCAGAGCTGGGCTGAATTTTCCATTCCAGATCTGAACATCACAGAAACGGGAGGCAGTTTGGATCCAAATTGCATGGCTAGCTCTATTACCTAAGAAGGGATGAACCAAAATCCCGATTCCTAACAGGTATAAGAATCTGACTAGACTCGACTCATCTCCAAAACTTACCTATGTCTAGTGCAGATATAAACTTGGTAGCTCAGGGCTATTAGTAGCTGTCCCTAGTGGTAGTTTTACCATTGACCTAGAGCACATTTCTAGAGGCAAGAGCCATGTGGCTTAAGAGGCAGTGGAGTTGAATAACAAGGATACAGAGTTGGGAGTCAGGAGCCATGGGGCTTGATTCTCACTAATGGCCAAATTTTCCATGTGTTTAGGTGCCTAAAGAAGCAGATTGACAGTCAATTAAACTTAAAGGCTAAAACCACAAAAAGATTTAGGCACCACTCAAAACCCCCACTCAGCTGCTGCCCAACCCCATAGGTGCCTAAATTCCCATTGCTCTTAAGTTTCTGCTGGTAAAATCCTGTAGGCACCTAAGCTTCCGCCTGTGAGCATGGGCAAAACTGCCTGCATTCGGATGCCATGGAGCTGTTTGGCACCTTATTTCACACCAAAGCCTTGGCAGGATTCTCACACTAAGCATATTGAGGGGCCTGGTACTGTAGCACACCTACCGCACCAGCATTGCCACGCCCAAGTCCATTTGCAGATCTAGCATCAGGGGCGAAATCCACTTCAGTGCTTTTCATATTCTTACTAAGTGCCTGTCTTTAGGCACCTAAATCCCCTTTACCCCACTCTAGCAATGGAACACTAGCACAAATGAGAACCAGGCTGCTGGATTTTATTCCCAGCTCAGCCTCTGATTCACTGCTTGAGCTCAAAAAAGTCAGTCCCTGAACCACTCCATGCCTCAGTTTCCCCACAAGAATGCTAATTCCTACCCACTTTTGAAAAGTGCTTTGAGACCTGCATATGAAAAGCTGTGCACAAGTGATAATCATTCTTCTTCGGTATCTAATGCAGCAATAAAACTGGAACTCTGAACCTGAAAAAGCGTGATCGATAGCACCACACGGTTCTCATTTCACCCTGTTCCTCTGTTAATGAGATGCTGGGCTGAGGGCTTGTATTTCCCTTTTGCTCTCTTTGTAGATTTTTATTTTAGTTTTGCTCTTCTGCTGGTATAACTGGGAAACAGGGAGAGAGACAAAGTGGAGACGAGTAACAAAGAAAGGAGGGTAGAGCAGAACCTTTCCAGTTCAAAATCAAAAGCTGATGCAAAAGAAACAGCTGCCCTTCTGTCGGACTTGTTCCAGTGCAGGCCTGGGAAGGGAAACATGATGCAATTTACACAGGCCGATAATCTTTCCCTTCCTATGTTTCCCAGGAATGCTGTAACCTCAAGGACTATGTATGTGTGAGCATATATACATGCATGCTGTAATTTGCTATGGGGAATGGTGCGTTGGGGGAGGGGGAGACCGATTACATAGCTGGCTGCAGACTTTTGGCTGTAATGATGAAGCCATCAAAGTGCACCTGTGGTCCCCACAGTATTAAAATGACCCAACCATTCAGCGGCGTTCGATAATCCAGGCTGTTCACATTGAGCCCCGGCCCCCTGCAGCAAACCACAATCCTCAGAATGAAACAGAAGATGACACATGCTACAAGACGAGACATGCTCAGAGTCTTGCCCCAGTGGATGGCTGATGGGGATGGGCTGTCAACATCACCCATGAGAATGTACCTAGGAGGGAGCGTGGAAGGGTCAGCCAGTGGGATATGCAGAGTGCTATAATGACAGGCAGGAGAATTAAACTCTGCCAGAGGGGCCAAAGCCCTCATCTCCTGTAGTCTAGCCCTAGTCCCACGGGGCAATAATCTTACTTCAGGTGATAAAATTCCATGGACTGGCTGGGATCCCGAGCACCTGAAGCGAGCATCTTCTCTTCTGGTCACATGCAATGAAGAGGTTTTTCTTAGGAAGTATATTTAGGCATGTGCACAGATTCTTGGACTCCCCACTACATTCTGGCCCAGCCAAATGAACAAGATGAGGTCACAGCATGGTCGTAGTAGCTTCTTGCTCCCCCAAACTTCTGTTCCCCTTCACTGCTCCAGGGATGAAAAGGAGGCACTAAAATCCAACCACAAATTCTGGAAAACCAGAGCTGGAGACAGTATTGGTAGGAGAACCCACAAGATCAGGAGAGAAGGGAACATCTGGGAGGCTGCAGCTAGAAAATTCCTAGTAGAGCAGCCTCTCTCTTTCAGACCAGCAACAGCCTCATTGCTGCCTTAATGTGGGCTCATTTCAGAGCTTGAGACATGAAAGCCTCGGCTTTGAACTCCAGCTGAGACACTCAAGGGCTGTGTGTGTGTTTGGGAAGGCATGGAAAAAGTCCACTGAGTAGTTTCTTCAGCTGGGATGTGACCATTTGCATTCAAGTTAGCCTCAGCCCTTGCCAGACCAATTCCTGTTTGCAATCTTTCCTCTTGAACATTCAAGATTCCCCTTTCTTTCCATGCTCTCTCGTTACTGAATGTTCATCACCATTAAGCTTCTCTCCTACAGTGGAGGACATGATCTCGCAGCTGAGATGTTGAGAATGGGCCCTCTCCTCACTGATATGTTAAAAAGATTCTGCTGTTGTTCAGAGATAACCATTTGCCCTCCTTCTACAATGGGACCCGGTTGTTTCTCAGTCCTTTGGAACAAAGAAAGGGCAGACAAAGTCCCCTTGTTCCCAGTGAGGCCTTTGTTTTGTTTTTTTTACATAATAACAATAAAGGAATTTAGTGTTGGTGAAAGGTGTCACAGATTGGGGCCTCATTCGTGACTTGGGGTTAGCAATACTGCTCTTCCCAGCATGTCTTTCTGGTTCTGGCCCTTTCAATTTGGCAGAGCCAAACTGCAGTATGAAAGTAGCTATTCTGCGAACTTCCAGGTTTTATGCAGCTGTAATGCCCCCCTCTTCTCCCCTCCTCCAAATTTTCCTTCTCTTATTGCCAAGGAGAGAACACATTCTCAAAATGATGTCCTACTGACTGCATAAAGGAATCACTTCCACTCCCTCCCCTCAACCCCTGAGATGCAGTCAGGTCTAGGGTGAAACACAACAGCTGTTTTAACAGCGCACAACACCACCATGCAGCAGTTAAGGACAGGAAATTAAGACTACCTTAGCCAATTAAAACCGCAGGGGGCTATTTATAGCAGAATGTAATTAGCCAAATTGAAGCCCAGCCCAAAATTGCAATGAGATTTTCTTAATGGCTGCAAGTGGCCAGGGCCTCGGTTTGATGACCTGTCAAGTAAACAATATCCAGAGGGCATCAGACAAAAATCAGGAGCAAAGGGAACAAATGGCATGTGATTCCAAGGGGAAACAGAGACATGAAAGGATTTATTGCAAGAGGGTCACTGAGGGAAAGCACAGCGGTCGCCTCCCCAAGAAAGGAAAAAAGCAAGGGAGGAGGTTGCTGGGTGTGGAGCTGGTGAAAGGCAACGAGAGGAAAAAGTAAGCGGCTGCCATGTGCGTTCCTCAGGGAGATACCTTTCCCGGAATTTAAAACGATATGTGAAATTCTTTCACGCACCAGAATAGCTGGGAAGCATTAGAGACGGTTGGTTTATGCTGGTAAATGGGGCTGGATTGGCAGCCTGGTGACCCAAGTCTTTTCTTTACAGACAGGAAGCAGCATGGTAAGTCTAACCCATTAGTCAACATATGCTGTGTGTCCCTCCTGGTCCGCAGGGAACTGCAGTCTGTTACGGGGCCCACAGCTTGAGCTGCAGAGACTTACGTTTTGAAGTCCCTAGTTTGGTCCCTAATTTCAGCTAACATGGCACATAAATGGGGGCTTCTCCAGCATTCAAACTGCTCTGGCCCGCGACTCCCAGGACCCACTATTGCTGTGTGTTACGGGTCCGTGATTCACAGAGGATGTAGGCAACTTGCATCTTACCATAAGAACCTAGAAAGACTCATACACTTGAGCTCCGGAGATCCACAGTGAACCAAGATCTGGATGACAATTATCACCCAAGCTTTCCCTAATTGTCCCTCAGTGCAGATCTAAGAACATAAGAACGGTCATACTGGGTCAGAGCAAAGGTCCATCTAACCCAGTGTCCTGTCTTCCGACAGTGGCCAATGACAGGTGCTCCAGAGGGAATGAACAGCACAGGTAATCATCAAATGATCCTTCCCCTGCTGCCCATTCCCAGCTTCTGGCAAACAGAGACTAGGGACACCATCCCTGCTCATCCTGGCAAATAGCCATTGATGGATCTATCCTCCATGAACTTATCTAGTTCTTTTTTAAACCCTGTGATAGTCTTGGCCTTCACAACATCCTCTGGCAAGGAGTTTCACAGGTTGACTGTGTGTTGTGTGAAGAAATACTTCCTTCTGTTTTTTTTTAAAAACCCGCTGCCTATTAATTTCATTTGGTGCCCCCTAGTTCTTGTGTTATGAGAAGGAGTAAATAACACTTACTTATTTACTTTCTCCACACCAGTCATGATTTTATAGACCTCTATCATATCCCCCCTTAGTTGTCTCTTTTCCAAGCTCTTTCCCAATCTTATTCATCTCTCCTCGTATGGCAGCCATTCCATACCCCTAATCATTTTTGTTGCCCTTTTCTGAATTCTAATATATCTTTTTTGAGATGCGGCAACCACGTCTGCACGCAATATTAAAGATGTGGGCGTACCATGGATTTATATAGAGGCAATATGATATTTTCTGTCTTATTATCTATCCCTTTCTTAATGATTCCCAACATTCTGTTCGCTTTTTTTGACTGCCACTGTACATTGAGTAGATATGTTCAGAGAATTATCCACAATGACTCCAAAGTCTCTTTCTTGAGTGGTAACAGCTAATTTAGACCCCATCATTTTATATGTATAGTTGGGATTATGTTTTCCAATGTGTATTACTTTGCATTTATGAACATTGAATTTTGTTGCACAGTCACCCATATGGGGGAACTGTCTCTGACAGTCTCCATTACTCATCCACTCATTAGCTTCTTAGCTGAGATGGCTCACAAAGGTACCATCCTGGTGTTGGCTGTGAAACCCCCACAGCTATACACTGGCCACCACTTCAGTTCACACAGATCTCCACACAGCCATCGGTGGGTAACAACTTTGATCCTTTGGAGCGTACTGAAACGGAATAATTGGAAGGAGACTCTTGGCTTTGGTTTCACCATGAGTAGCCAGTCGGTGTCCTGGCAAGGTAACTCTTCCTGTTGAAGTTCATTAGTGGGGCACATTGGCACTCATTCATTACCCTGCTTGGAGAGCTGTGTGGGTGGAAATCTTTGTAACCCACCCTGAAGTACTAGCTGCTCACAGACTGTTCCAACTCACCTGCTCAGGCAGTTGCATTGAACTCCTAATAAAAGTATCCCGGCTTTTTCGTTACTTAGCTCTAGACTCCTCACAATTACTCCAAACACAACAAGCACCTTGCCTTCCTCACCACATGCCAACGCACCTCCAGCCTGACTTGCCATTATTCCATTCTCAGGGTCACCCACACACTCAGGGCCAATATGCAGCATCCCTGCTAGTCCAGCCCTGGGCTTCTTTGGAGCCAAGAGCATCAAATGTTTGTGAAGTACGTCAACAAGCTCAGTAGCTTTGTAATATGAACAAATGGAGCCAGGCTGAGACCCAGAGAACTTATTTATGCTTGTGACTTTGATTTTGGCATTCACTCTGGCAGTGAACGAATAGAGAACACACTCACGCTGTATTGCTAGAAACGAGTCTAGACCGGAATGCCAGGTCTGACCCCACTTGGACTTCGGGGAAATTCTGATTCTTATTCTGAGTTCATCTCTATACATTGCCCAGCCTCTCCCTTCACCCCAGATTGTAGATTTAATCTGCTCTGTTATCCTCTCCCACAGAGAAATTGGGATTTTTGTTCCCAAATGTGCAATGGAATCACATGCTACTACTACTCTGACAAACCAGGGGGACATTTTGCACACAGCAAACAGCTATTTGGAATGCATATTTCTCTGCTTCGTCATGGTTATTTAACAACTTCACTCCAAGAGGGATCACAGGAGAACCGCAATTTGTTTCCATGAGGGCACTGGCAGTCAGACAGTCCAAGCCCAAAGCTCAGCCTAATACAATACTCAGCCTAAGAAACTGCAGCCGTCAAACAGATATAATTGTGCGTGTTGAATGCTTCAGCCGTATGAGCAAAATGAACATGAGTGGTTCAGGAAGTGAACACATCCCTCAACACCCTAAGGATGGCCATGTGGGGAAGGCACCAGTCAGGGGCTCAGGAGAAGAGCTACTGAGGAATTTTCTGACAATGTGTATTTTCATTGAAAAATGCTGATTCACTGAAACCAAAACAGTTCAAGGGAATGGGACAGACAAGGCTGGTGAGGGAATATCTTATCATGGACAACTTTGGTTGATGAGAGAGACAAGTTTTGGGGTCCACAGAGCTCTTTTTTGGGTCACGGGAATGGGTCAGTTTCAATGAATTTCCCAATTTGAAAAAAAAAGTTGAAAAAAGTGTCCACATTTTTGAAACAAAACGTTTCGGTGGAAGGAGATGGGAGGGGCGAGGGGCATTTCAAAACAACTTTTCATTTTGAAATTTAACGTAATTAACACTAAGAAAAGTTACAAAGAAAAAAGGTGGCAAATTGGAATAAAACATTTCAATTGACCTGAACTGACATTTTTTTTCCAGTTTGCTGGTCCCTGAAAATGTTGAGAGTTTGACTTTTCATCCCGATTCCAGACCAAAACATTTTTCAAAACCCTGAATATTCTCAGAGGATGGGAAAACAGCCCAGCCCCACTCAGCTGTTGCAAGATCAATTCCTAGTGATGTCAGATACATCCTCTGTGACCTTGTGCAGATCATTCTGTGTGTCCCAGTTCCCAATCTTTACTATAATAATAATACTTTCCTGCTTTGCAGGGGTGTTGTAAAAATCAATCCATAAGTACCTGGGAAGCGCTGAGCTCCTGAAGTTGTGGGGGCTGTGTAATTACTTAGATTGAGAGAGAACCTTTACACTGGCTTTAATGGAAAGACTCACTAGAGGGAGAATTATGGTTAGTCATCTTTCCTATCGGAGTAGCAACAGGAGGCCCCAATCAGGAAACAGGGCCCCACAGTGCCAGGGGCTGTACACACATAGTATAGAAAGACAGTCCCTGCCACAGAGAGATGTCAATCAAACATCTGATGAGACACAACAGGTGGACGCAACACACAGATGGAGGAAGCTCAAGCTAAGGATTACGATTAGTGTAACAAACTGTGTTTCCGGCACACCAGCTGCCTATCTACGGAGCT
This sequence comes from Malaclemys terrapin pileata, assembly GCF_027887155.1. Taxonomy (NCBI): domain Eukaryota; kingdom Metazoa; phylum Chordata; order Testudines; family Emydidae; genus Malaclemys; species Malaclemys terrapin. The sequence goes on from NC_071519.1 coordinate 21,182,099, forward strand.
GCAGGATCAGGCCCTTGGCTAGTTTGCGGCTGGCGTTTTGAGTCAGCCCAATCCCAGTTAAGTCCTAATCTATCCTCTGCCAGATCTGCTCCTTCAGAAAGGAGATGCTTATTCAGGAGCTGTTTCTAATGAGTTCCTCACTCTCGCAGTAAAGGATTTTGTCTGTGTGCATTTAACAAAAAAAAGTCTTGCTCAGTGCTCTCCACATTGGAAATCTCACCCCTCCCAATTGTCTCCGCTTGGCAGCCCTGCCTTATAGAGAATAAATGGCCGAGAAAATACTCCGCTCTACACGTGTTTGCATTTTTCAGGGTGGGTGTTTTGGACGGCAATCCTGGCCGCACAACAATGCCGCTCTTGTTCTGCCTTGCGCTACAGAGCAAGCCTGAATAGATCTGTCTAAAATTATAAGCGGGGCAGCCCCTGGGCTCTGAGAGATCACAGGCCGCATGCTAGGCCTGAACAAAGACCCCGCTATTTCCTAACAATTAGCCCAGCTAAAAGGACATCTATCTCCCTCTCTTAGAGTCACCACGTGTCTCCAAGTCAGTCCATTGTAAGGCTAATTAAATAACACGCCTCTCTCCCCATGAGGGTCTCCTGATTAGCTTCTCTCAGCCCAGAAGCCTGGCCGGTACAAATGGGAAGGAGACAGCTGGTCTGCAGGGCTCTCCAACCTCAGTGGAAAGATCCTCACCCTTATTTATCTGTTATCACCATCACCACCAGTTACTTCAGTTTTTGAAATGTTTAAATCGGTAGCATGGAGCTCACAGGATGGTTTTAGGAGTACAAGATCATTTCACGTCCCTATCTGTCTGCCCACCCCCAGCCCCCATCATGGCTAGCTAGTAAGAATAATAACATGCATGCCTGCAGCTCAGTGGCTCCAACTGGAGTTGGAGACACTCAGTGCTTCTGCAAATCAGACCCTTTGTATTCATACAGTCATAGATCATTGTAATTATCTAGTCTGACCTCCTGCATAGCACAGGCCAGGGAATTTCACCCAGCAATTCCTACATCCAGTTGCTGGTCAAGCCTAGAGTGTATCTTTCAGAAGATACCCAGTCGTGACATAAAGATGCCATGTGGTAGATTCTCCATCACATCCCTTGGTAAATTTATCCAATGGTTAATTACCATCACTTAAAAAAAAAAAAAAAAAACAACCCTGCGCCTTATTTCAAATCTGAATTTAACTAGCTTTAGTTTCCAGCCACTTTGTTCTCTAGACTGAAGAACCTAACCAAAATCTTTCAACGCACGGAACATTTATTGATTAATCTTCACAAGCCCTTCTTGGGTGGGTTAATATTCCTATCCCTTTTTGATGGGCAAGCAAACTGAACAGAGAGGTTAAATGACTTGGCCAAGGTAAATCTGTGGCAGAACTGGGATTAGAACTCAGGACTTCCTGATTCCCCAAACTATATGCATTCGTCTACATAGGTTTATATTGCATAAATCCCCCTCCTATAAATGTTGGATATACTTCCCCAAAAAGAGGATGTGTTTAATATCTATGTATACCTTGCAAACATTCTATGTTCTTCCTAAGAATAGAGTAGCCCCAAAATTATAGTAGCATGAGTAGATAGAAACCTGATCCTTCTCACATGAGTTTGCCATTGACTGTGACCGCAAAAGGATTGGATCCATAACCTGAGTACAATATAATATAGATAAAGACTCATTGGTGTTTTGGCATCAAGGGCAAGAGGGCAAAATATGTCTCTCAAATAGAGGCCAACCTGGTCTGGATAAAATAAGAACTGACCTGACCTTCACCCCAAATCCATCTTGAAACATTTTTGGCCTGTCAGGAAAGTTCAGATGATCTTTTTCCGCACAGTAGGAACACAGGAGCTGCCAGAACAGTCGAGCCCATCGGCTCAGCAAGTCCAGCACGCTGTCTTGACTCAACTTCAATTCAGAATCACTAGAACGGGTCACGCAGAAGCAGAGCGGCCAAACGCAATGTGTTCCTGCTCAGAATAAGGGGCGAGTTTCACTTTCTCCATCCATCGCCTTCCACTTCTTTGGGGGAATTTGCGTTTACACATGAGCTAAAGCCCAGCAAACAAAAGAGCACAACACTGCTAAATCGCTCCAGATGTCCAACACCTCCCCCTACCATATCACACATGCTCCCCAGACCAAGGAGAAATACGGTTGCTTTCTGCCAAGTCTGTAGTCAGCATTAGTGGAGTGCATCCCCCTTGCCCCAATTAAATCATTATTTTCCATCCTTGGCCATTGAAATAGTTATTTTCACACCAACAGTGTATGGCTGGACAACCAGGAGGAGGGTCTGCAGACTAATGAGCTGATTTCCTGTGGACCTCCAGTTCCAGCCCTGAAACAGCTGGAGCTGCTAGTGTCATCAAACCTCTTTCCACACAAGTGAAGCAGTAAGATCCCAGATCCCAACTCTTGTCCTGGGGAGAAAGTGAGAGGAAGGAGATGGGGGAGGAGACAGAGCTTTGTTTCTGTTCTGGTGGGAACTTGACATGAAGTTAGCTCCTGTTTTCAAAACCCACACATCTCCCTTATTGCTCATGGCCCATTCTTGACAGCCGTTGCTGCTGGAGCATGGGTGGGAAAGTGCTGAGGAGGTTTAGAGATGCTTTGCAGCTTGCCAGAAAAAAAAATAATGAGTCTGCATGTGCTTGCACATATATATGTGGGATTTTGTAGTAAAAGCACAAAGAATAACTTGTCACAATGCACATTGCTCTTCAAATCATACTTACTGTACCCTCTGCCAAATGCAAACGTTTTAGGTCAAATTACTGGGAGGTTTTCACTCGTCCAAATTTTTCATTGCAGGTGGTTAAGTAACTTGCCCAAAGCCAATAGCAGAGCTAGAGAGTAGCACCTACTTCTTCTGATACCCGGTCCTCTATGGTAACCAGTAGACAGAGCTTCTCTGATCTAAGAACCTCTGAATTGTGGTGGGTTGAAAAGCACAGATCCAGGTCTGAACTTTGCAGCTTGAGTTCCTCCCTAATTCATCTCAAGAAATGGATCAAGACGGAGAGAGCAGAAAGGTGCAACACATTAACCAGGGCCCCCTCTCACCCAGCCAGTGTCCTTTCTCTTGAGAGCTATGGGAACAGCTCCCCTAGCCACTTGATTAATAAGAGCCCAGGAGGAAAAGCCGTTTATATAACCTCCTCTTCTCTAAACTTCCTAAGTGCTTTAGAAAGTGGCTGCCCTGGAAACTCAAACTGGAAACTAAAAATATTATCTCTTCCATTTATAAACATCTAGAAAGCTAATGAAGTGAGGAGTGGCAGAGATGGGGAGTGGGATGCTGAATTCCACTTGGCAAATGTGGGAAAGCCTTGATAAAACCATCTTGTTTCAGGTGGGTGTGGAGCGGAAAGCACAGCTGGAATTGTCTGATGTCACCATAAACTGGTGGCTAATGAACTATGAGAGGGTAGACGAGGATTTCAGAAGGTACCTTCTATTCTCAGCAGCTACAAAATTTGGAGGGAGATGAGCTGACTTGAAATGAAGTGTAATGACATTTTCAAGGCATTGTGCCAATTCATTCTCACCTGGACGTTTTAGCCCAAATGAAAGGGTAAGTCAGCGGTTCTCAACCAGGGGTGGGTGTCCTCTAGGGAGTACATTTAGATGGTTGCCTAGTTTTACAACAGGCTACATAAAAAGCACTAGCGAAGCCAGCACAAACTGAAATTCCATACAGACTTGTTTATACTGCTCTATATACTCTACACTGAAATGTAAGTACAATATTTATATTCCAATTGATTTATTTTATAAGTATATGGTAAAAATGCGAAAGTCAGCAATTTTTCAGTAGTAGGGTGCTGGGACACTTTTGTATTTTTATGTCTGATTTTGTAAGCAAGTATCATAGAATGATAGAGTATCAGGGTTGGAAGGGACCTCAGGAGGTCATCTAGTCCAACCCCCTGCACAGAGCAGGACCAATCCCCAACTAAATCAAGTAGTTTATAAGGGAGGTGAAACTTGGGGGTACGCAAGACAAACCAGACTCCTGAAAGGGGTACAGTCATCTGGAAAGGTTGAGAACCACTGGAGTAGGTTTCCCAGGCTAGAAAATATGGAATGAATGTGATCCACAAATACTGGTGTGGAGACACACAAATTGCATGGATGAAAGAAAGATCCTTTCAAATGCTGTCTGATCTGAGATAGGAGGTCAATTCTTTCCATGCGTGGGTCACTCTCTTTAATCTGGTGCAGAGTTCCCCCGTGCAGGCTTGGTCTAGATAATCACTAATTCAGAACCCTGGATTCAGATAGTCCTGTACCGTGGAGCAATTCAGATCCCTTCCTGGAATTTTAGAGCTGGTGGGAAGACAGAGTTTTGTTTCCGCAAAAAAAATAGAGAAAAAATTCATTCTTTTTTGGTTTTGTTGGCATTTTCCTTGGAAAACTCCTACTTTTGATGGCAATATCAAAAACCAAAACATTTGGTTTTCGGCCGAAACATGTTTGGTTTTGGGCATTCAGTTTATTGACAAAACCCTGGAATTTTCCATAGAAAGCAGACACTCTGTGAAAAAATTTGTTGGAGTCGAAGCCCCAAGTTTTCCATCAAAAAACAGTTTTGCCAGATAATTTTTGAGCAGCCTTACGGATATTGGCAGCCTCGGCCCTCACTGTGATAAGAGCCTGGGGGTTGTATTCCCTGTTGCATTGCACCTTGTTTAGTCATTTAAACCAGTGCAGAGAGGGTGCAAACTGTAACCATTCAGATTTAGTAGTCTTTTTCACTCGCTGGCTCACCCACTGACCTGATGCATAACCTTGGACAAGTCACTGCCCCGTGCCTCACTTTCCCTTCTGTAGAACATGGCTAATGATACCGACCTCCTTTGCAAAATGCTAATCAGAGCTGAAAGCACTGGAGTAGAGCTAGGTGTTATTACTAATATAAAATGACAACACATGGTACAGGGCAAATGAAGAAGAAGGAAAATTTTGCCTCATCCAGTCTGAGTTAAAAGTCCCAAGTAGTGAGACTTTCACCAATTCTCTGGGAGGCTAATCCAAAATTTCTCCTGACATATTCAAATTTTTCCTTCTTACTTTGCATCTAGTTAGCATAAAGCATTAAACATTTGGGGCCAGACTCTCCTTTGCCCTACTTCCTGTGTTGTCATTCACGTTAATAACATCACACTGCATTGCAACTGGCATGGGTTGACCTTTTCCATCTCTAGCATCTACAATTATCCTGACCTCATGGGCCTGGAAAACCGGGTTGAAATCTCACAACGTGATATCCTTTCGTAAGATTTCTGGCACTGGCCAGAAATCCCATCTGAACAGCCTCCCTCAAGGCATATCCTCACTTTTTTTCTATTCTCTTCTACTTCGATCCTTACACCTTGCCCACCACCATGAATGCCTTCGATCCTGTTTGAATTGTGGTGCTGCAGAGACCACCATGACAATGAAGAATAAGAAGGAAGGGAAGGAGTTATCTCAACATTTTTGATTGGTGAAAAATAGTTATATATGATCTCGGGGGGGGGGGGGGGGGAAGGTTTGGGATAGTTCTTATTTACCAAAACCAGCTTGCCCATCGCTAGTTGAGAGACGTATTTTGCCCAGTCTTCCCTTTCCATGCAAATACTCTAATAACCATCCATTGTCATCACTTGAGATGTTTCCTAGGATGATATATTGTTGGTTATTCACTGTCTGTTGTGTCTGCATGTATAGTTCCATGAAGATCTTTATTGAACTCTTGTTCTTTATCCTGCTGCAGTTGCAGTCAATGGCAAAGTTCCCACTGAGCACATTTGGGCCGTTAATACTTTCATGCTGCACTAGAATCAGATGCAGGGCCTTGAAGTCAACGGGAGATTTGCAAGTGACTTAAGTGGGGCCAGAATTTGGCCCTTATATTTTAAAGGATAGCTTCTGTCCTCATGTACAATTTGCACTGAAGTCAGTGGGAGTTGCCCATGCCTCCAAGAGCCGAATTTGGCCGGCATTTATGATTCCAATAGCCAAGAAGCTAATGTCACATGGACTCATGATGAAGGGTAGGGATGAAATTCAGATTTCACAAACCTCACAACTATTTTGTGGGTTCAAGTGCACAAAACATTTTAAGCCCAAGGGAGGGTCAATGTAATATACATCTATTTTTGAGCTACAAGGAAGCCTCTGCTAATAGCGATGGTTGGGTGGGTTTTTATATGGGGTATGTCTACATGGTGATAAAAGCCCTGTGGTATGGCCTCATGCTTTCAGGGCGTCGGCTGCAGGGCTAAAAATCACTGTGTAGATGTTTGGGCTCAATCTGGAGTCTGAGCTCTAGGAACTTCCCTGAGTCCCAGAGGTCAGGCTCCAGCCCGCGCCCGAATGTCTACACAGCAATTTTTCAGGCCCAGAGCCCAAATCAACTGTCCCAGGCCAGCCACGGGTTTTTTATCCCTGTGTAGACCTATCCATGAAGGCAGATGTTGATCTATCAAGCTTTAGACTAAAACCACTGATTTGTTCATGACCATTTGCTAACAGGCACAGGATTAAACCATGAACACTGGAAATATGGAATTGTCCTTTTAAGAAGTGAAATGTCTCAGCTGGTCTAAATGGCATTGACATTAATGGAGCTGCACCAATTCACACTAAGCTGAGAATCTAGCGCCGTAATTATAACACAGCAGAGAGGGCTTATAAAGCAAACTCCACCTGCAATCCCAAACCTTTCCCACGTCTAATAAGAGCCACCCCAGCATAAACACAACCCATTCTGCCGCTCTCCCATGGCTAAGAGCAATTGCCACACCGTCCCCTTCGCTTTCCATGCAAACTCTCTGCCCAAACCCTTCACACACACAATCTCGTTAGCCCACCCAACTGCTGGAGAGATGCAGCCTGCCTCCCCGCAAAACAGCTGCAAGGAGAGGAACAGTATTTAATCCATTGTGAAATATTCAACAGTCAACATGCTGCAACTTTACAAAGCCTTTTGATACTACTAAAAACCCACAAGGAAGGGCCCATCCTGTGTGCTGAAAAGCAGCTTTCCCGCAATTAGGCTTGCTATTCAAGAGGAGATTCGGTGTAAACTTTGGCACGTGTTCTGCAGACTGTGCATAGCTTCACGGGGATAGCCGATCAAGACTTTCTAGTGCCTTCGTATTGCTTAAGACATCTACCATGCAAAGGGGATTTTCTGCTTCGTGGGAGGGGAGGTTTGTCTATCCAACATTTTGTGGAAAGGGGAGGGAGCAAATGATTGAATACTCAGCATTTGTATAGCACCTTCCTTCACAAGGTCTGAAAGCACTTTACTAATGTTAATTAAATTAAACCTCCCAACACACTTGCAAGGTATTAATCCCACACACACATCTTCAGTAAGGAAAACTGAGGCACAGATAGGCTAAGTGACTTAGTCAAGCTCCTTCAGGAAGTAAGTGGCAAAGGGAAGAATCAAATCTAGGTCTCTCGGTCCAGTGTTTTCACCATAAGAGAATCTTTCCTTCTTGACAGGATCATAGAAGCAAGAGCGAAAACAGCCATGAGAGCAGAGACCTCAGCTGAATGTATCTGCCAGCTACTTTGGCCAACAAGGAGCTGCAGAATGTTCTTTCCAATTGAATTATGAGCCCTATTCAAGCGGCAGGGTTGAAGAGGGGCAAGGTTTAGTGAGCAGGCAGAAAGCACAGTAAAAACCCAATGTTCCTATCTGGGCTATCGATAGAAGGCGAGAAACCCAATTTGGAGAGCACAAGATCCAAAGATGAGACTGAACTAAAACCACACATAGAACTTACCCTAAACTTTGGGAAGATCTGTGCAGGGTCTTTTTGCCACCAAAAAAGGAGCCAAAATCCACATCTAAGATATGGAAGTTCAAAGTCATTTGGGTACCTTCATGCCATTATTACTGGCATTCACATACCTCTGCAATGCTGGGATCCAAACAAGGTCAGAAATCGGAAGAATCAGCTTGGCAGTGGATAGGACATTACATAAGGAGTCAGGAGACCTGGGTTCTACTCCCCCCACCCTCCCACTGACTTGCTGTTCAAGTCACTTCTGCTCAGTTTCCCCACCCTTACAGTGCAAGCTCTTTGGGGGCTGGGGCTGTCTCTTACTATAATTGCACAGTGCCTAGCACAATGAAGGTCCAATCTGGACTGGGATCGCTAGGCCCTACAAATAATTATACAAACCCAAAACAGCACAAGAACGCCTGCTCCCATGACATTTCCAGCCCAGTTTTGCAGACTCAAGGCATTCAAATAGCTCAGATAAGACGCAGAGAGGCATCTAAACTCGGGTGCTTATCTGAGTTGGACACCAACTCCAAACCTTTCGAAATCTGCCCAACACTAGTATCCACATGGAATTTAGTTTGCATTCAAGTCCTCAATCCCCCCTAAGCTGTGGTAACGCATACTTATTCGGGGGCATTCTTGAGATAGCAAGGGGGAAGCCTGGTGACTCTGCCGTTCTCCATCACACGGCTCTCTTGGGGTGTGCTGCAATATAGTGGTGGCATTGAAAGGGGATGGATGATGGTTTAGGGGACCATAGGTGGAACCTTTCACCACTGGATCATTGATGTAAATCTGGCCATGATCAGTAGCAGTTGCACTTTGTTATAGTGATCTGGCTGGATAGTCAGACATGATCTCTGAGACTGTTTTGAGTAAAAGAAGGTTTCCCAGGATTATCCTTGAAAAGATCATGTCTCCTAGATTTAAAATAAGGTATTGGGTTTTGCTCCTGCACTGGTCCTCATAAAATATTAAGGATGGAGAGGACAGAGAGTCATGTTGCAAAGCACAGGGCTAAGTCTGAAGAGACCTGTACTCTGTTCCCAGCTCTACTGCAGACTCCGTGTGCTCTGTGACACTTAGGCTGGGATTTCCAAAGCATAAGAACATAAGAGCAGACATACTGGGTCAGCCCACTGCTCCACCTAGCCCAGTATCCTGTCTTCCAACAGTTGCCAATGCCAGGTGCTTCAGAGTGAATGAACAGAACAGGGCAATTATCAAGTGATCCATCCCATCATCCAGTCCCAGCATCTGGCAGTCAGAGGCTTAGGGACACCCACAGCATGGGACTGTGTTCCTGACTATCTTGGCTAATAGCCAAAGATAGACCTATCCTTCAGGAATTTATCAGATTGTTTTCTGAACCCAGTTATATGTTGGCCCTCACAACATCCCCTGGCAATGAGTTCCACAGGCTGACTGTGCGTTGTGTGAAGAAATACTTCCTTATGTTTGTTTTAAACCTGCCACTTATTAATTTAATTGGGTGAACTCCGGTGCTTGTGTTATATGAAGAGATAAATATTACTTCCTTATGCACCTTCTCCACACCATTCATGATGTTACAGATCTTTATCATGTCCCCCCTTAGTCATCTCTTTTCTAAGCTGAGCTGCCCTGGTCTTTTTGATCTCTCCTCTCTATGGAAGTTGTTCCATTCCCCTAATCACATTTGTTGCCCCTCTTTGTACCTCTTCCAAGCTGAATATCTTTTTTGAGACGGGGTGACCAGATCTGCACACAGTATTCAAGGTGTGGGCATCCCATGAATTTATATAGTGACATGATGATATTTCTGTCTTATCTGTCCCTTTTCTAACGGTTCCTAAACCTAGCAGAATGTTTTTTTTGTTTGTTTGTTTGTTTTTTACTGCCACTGCACATTGAGTGGATGTTTTCAGAGAACTATCCATGATGACTCCAAGTTCACTTTCCTGAGTGGCAACAGCTAATTGAGACCCCATTGGTACATATAGTTGGGATGATGTTTTCCAGCATGCATCACTTTGCATTTATGATGCCTGAGTTTCATCTGCCGTTTTGTTGTCCAGCAAGCTGAGGGAGTGAGGTCCCAAACTCTGTGGAGTGGGCTGCCTAACTTCCTTGGGCTTTTTAGAAAATCCCAGCTATAAACTCTCTGACTCAGTTTCCCATCTGTTAAATGAGGCTAATACTTCCCTAGCTCCAGGGATGTAGAAGGGATAAACAGATTATGCCAGAGAGCTGCTCAGATCCTCGGGTGATGGGTGTCAGGTGAGTACCTCGCTAGAGTTTGCAGGTAGTATACAATTGCCTAATGTTATTTATTAATTTACAATGATTAATTGAGTTTGAAATGCTGTTTCTTTTAGAAATTTATCTGTACCGTCCCTTTTATGCAGAGCACCACTAACACCTGTCCATTGATAGGAGCTAGCTCCAGGACCGCAAACGACATGGGAAAGGTCCAACTGCAGAGTTAGAGGCAATCGCTCGAGACCTACTGGAAAATTTGGTCCAAAGGGTGTGTGAATCAGTCATACGTACCCTACTCATTGTTATTAGTATAGCAGTAGCACCTGGTCACGGCCCAGGCCCCCACTGTGCTGGACGCTGTGCAAACACACAACAAACATACGGTCCCCATCTCAACGCATTCACAGTCTAAGTATTCATAATCTAATGACTCATTTCTCTTATGCAAAAATCTTCCAGAATTTAAAACTAAGAGGGTTCTATGGAAGTTGAATAGGACCCTGCAATCTTATTGATTCTAACAGAGAATGATCTCCTCTCTATAGGTTTTTGGAATCACTCTATAGAATTCTAAAATAGAGATCAAATTTGCTGTGAAATTCCAGAAGGTGGCCATAAACCTTGTAGAATTTAGTAGGACGTGATAACTTCTCTGTTGGATTTTTGTAAAAGGCTCGCCATTTCAAGGGTTAATATCGAACACAATCTCCTGCCTCTTTCGCCCCCCCTCCTCCCCCTTTGCTCGCTGTATCCCGTTCTGGCTAGAAATCGGGGGGGGGGGGGGAGAGGAGAGGGAATGTTTGAGCAAACTCAGAGTTTTCCCCGGCTCACCATCACTCAGCTGTGGTGGCAGCACTGGGGTTAACCACAAAGGAGCCCTGTAATGCAATGATTTCTGGTTTATTTCAGCAGGGGAAGTGTGTCCCTGCCTGATTAGGCCGATGGTTTCCTCTTTTCCCATAACCTCCAGACCCCCATGATCGGAGTGTTTACTTTCTGAAATAAAAAATCTGCTAGTGTTTTTCTTTTTCAGGGCATGTGTATTTTGGGAGGATTTGGGGGCGGGGGGAAGTTGAATGGGATGGGAGGTTTGCACACACCTCCCCTCTCTCTTCCCCACCCCCAGCTCTTATCCAGCTGCAGCCTCTGAGCAGAGACTTCTGGCCTCAATGTAAAAGAGCGAGCAAGAAAAACGTATTAATGAGGGAGTTCAGTCTCCTGCTTCAGCAGCTATAAACACAGTGAACATCTGGAAGGATGGGAGGGGGCACTCCATTCTGCCAGGAGCTGAAGGAAACAGGCTGTTTTTCCAGGGTTCCAGCCCCCCCCCCCACACACACACACACACACTCCTCCCCTGCATATCATCCAGCCAACCATTTCCATTCAAAGATAAATTAAAGAGGGAGATTTGCTGGAAAGCTCTTGCCGGCCCTGTTCGGATGGCACTATGACAGGACTAGACAACAGAGTCTACTTCAAGCCCTGTTCAAAGCTGGGCTTAAGGGTAGGCTAGCCCTTGGCCCACCCCCTCCACCCCACTCCTTCACCCTAAGCTCAAAGTGAAGCACTCAGATTCAAAGACCTTGCCAATAATTCTCTCCTTCCCATGACCCACCAGGCCCCTGCCTCATTCTGCAGGCCAGAGAGGCAGGAATGGCTCAGATGAGGCCTATCTGAAGCAAATGCAAGCTCTGAACCTTCGGAGACTGACCGCATCCCGAGACAGAATGCGTCTTCCATGGTAACCCTCAAGAGCTTTGTGGCAGCATCTCCCAGCTTGTTGCTTATCTGACCCAATGAAGATCTTTACTCCTTCTTTCCTACACGACCCTCAGTTCAGCTAATTTCCCTGCAGCCTCTTTACAGGCTATTTAAGACAGTGGCTAGAGCTGCTGGTCACCTTTTTGCCAAGGTCTTCGTGCTTCTCTCTGCAAGTCTCCCAGCAGCATCCCGGGGCATCTCTGTCACTAGCTTTTAGAGTGCACAACATGCCTCACAGACTGGAAGCTCTGGACATGGAAAGAGATCCCACTTGCCCGTTCCTCTGGTGGCCATCTAGACCAGGACAGGTTTTTTCAATCACTGGTCTAACTCTTTAATTCCACTGTTCAATGCACTTCAATGGCTGGGCCACAGAGGAAATGAGTCTACTACTGCTACTGCATGAAGGAGTTGCTCCTTCAGCTCCAACAATTAAAGCCTTTATGCTGGATGTCCCAGGCTCAATCCCTGGTGGTGACCTAGTACAAAGGGCTCTTGAATCTCATCAGGCAAGAGACAGGATTTTCCAGACTCAGACAAGAAACAAATAGCAAAGCAAAACCCTGGATTTTTATCATCCCGCTGCTTAAATGAAAATAAACCTTCAGTGTGCACATCGGCACCATCTTATAGAGGGGATACATGGAGGTGGAGCCAGGCAGTTTCCCCCACTGTCTTGCCTCCAGAGAGATTCAGAAAGTGCTTTCCACATGGACTTGCAAAAATTATAGTCTCAGGGTCCGGAGTGATTCATATAGGGTCCAGAATGCCCAGATCTCCCACTGATACAAACGGTAGGTGGGGGCGTCTCAACATAGCTCATAGAAAGCTCACCCCTTGCAGGATCTGGCCCTAAGTAGGGGAGATCAATTACTTCACCCACCTCTGGGGTGGAACGTAACACTGCACAACGACTCAGCACATGAAGTGGAGCATGATTCCCTGTCCCCCTAATGCTGCAGAGGGGATTCAGAGGTGGAGTGCAATTACTTAGCAGGATTTGAGCCACAGCACCAGGGCTGAGAGCCCGGCCTTCGTTCACAGTGCCATGGGAGATTTAGCGACCACAAATGGTCCATGGTTTTATGATTCAGCTGAAAGGAACAGAGGCGCCCTCTCTCTTCGCTGTTGGGACAGAATAAGTGCCCCTTAATGGAGAGAACTGTGTTTGTTCTCCACTAACTCCAGAGCCTCCATTTGGAGCAGGCAGTGTGATGCAATTAAGTTCCCAGCCAATGCAGCATCATGGGGGTGAAGGGGTCCAATGAAACCAACTCCAGTCAGGTTATAAACAGAAGCAGACTCCCAGGCTGTAGCTGTCGTGAGGGGCTGCATTGACTCAGGCTGGAGGATGATGAGAGACCGAGGCAGAAAGAGCCCATTCATTCATTCATTCATTCATTCATTCATCCATCCATCCCCAGCTCCCGTTAAGGGCCCTGGGCTGGGCTGCTGCAGACAGGGTGGCAGTGAATAAAGAGAGGGTATGGGGGCGGGGGGGGGGGGAGAAAGGAGGCAGGAGAGAAAGACAGTGAGAGATGGGACAGTTGTGCAGGGAATTTCATGCAAATACACTCCCTTCATTTAGTCTAGTAGCGAACAAATATCCTCAATTCCCATCTCCCCTGCCCTTGGTCCAACCTGTCTTCCTTGGATGCCCCCTATGTTTCTCTCTGCCCCATTCCACCCCACCCCCTCTGCTGGAGGGGTGGCGGAAGGGATGGTCCAGTGGAAGCCCTGCCCGAGGGTGCCTGAGAACTGCTGTCGGGGCTCCCAGGCACACGCAGATGTGCTTTTCCCTGTGAAAAGAAGCCCATTCATCTCTGCAGAGAGAGTGCAGGGGAGGCAGCGGCATTTGGGGGTTGGGGGGCAAGTGTCAGAGGAGGCTGAGAAAGGGAAGGAGGCTGCTGTTAAAAATAGGATAAAAGAACATGGAAAAATGCAGAGCATTTTTTTTTTTTTTTAAACGTCACTTCGAAAATGTGCTGCAGCTGGAGAAGCCGTTGGGGGCTGAGCCATGCTGGCCTTCACTCCCCTCCTCTACCCCCCCCCCACATCCCCCTTCCTCTGAGAGAGGGCCTGGAAAACAGCCCAGAAAATGCACACAAAGAGAGCCTTCCTCTGGGGAACTCCACTAGAGATGGGGGGGTGGGGAGGGGGGAAGAGGGGGGCATGACAGGGCAGGTTTCACAGCAAATCTGGAGCCACAGAGGCAGGATCTTTGTGGGGGAGTCCTCACAGTCACCAGTCACCCAGCTGAGAGCAGCCCTGGTGAATTTGTTTCTCATTCCTGAGCCATAGGCCCTGCCTCTGCCTGATTCTGAGTGAAGATCACAGCGAAGTGTGAGAGTGTGGGAGAGAGAGAGAAAGAAATTGGGGGTTCCTCCTTGGTCCTGGGAGGGACAATACATGACATTTTGCCAGCCATTAAGACTAGGCCCCCACTTGCATTCAGCATTGAGTTCTACAAGGCAAGAAGAGTTTGAACTTGGGTTAGTACCCATCACTTCAGATCTAGCTCCTTGGATTCTAACAAGTAGATGCCACAGAAGTACCATTGCACTGGCCTGGCTCTGGCCAGAGCTCAGCTGGTGGAGCAATTTCTATGGGTCTGCCACAGCCAGCTAACTTAGAGCAGCCAGGGACAATTTCACACTCCGGCAGCCCTATAAACAGGGGTCGGGAAGGTGGCACAGAGACAGCTTGTCCCACCCTTGCTGCGCCAAGCACGAGCTCCGGTCTGCGGAGGATTCAGCCCAGGAGCAGAGGTTGGGAAGAAGATAACAACGGACGGCTTGGTAGCATGCAGTGGTCACACACACCATGTGGGGTCACACACTGCGTTGTTGCAGCCCCCCCCCCCCAAGTCCGATCGATCAGGAAAAGAGGGTTTCTGATTGCCTCAAGGGTTGCACAAGACAAGACCTGGAACCCAGTGCAACAGTCAGGAGGCTGTTAGTGAGATGAGGACTGGCTCCAGGCAGCTGGGCAAGGGCACCCTTCTGAAGCGTCACATCCTCACCCCATTAATTTAATTGGCTTCCTCTGTACCTGATGTACCAGAACAGCTGAGTGATTTGGGGAGGGCAGGTGGAGGGAGGGGGGAAATGAAGAGGCTGGTTTGGATGAAGCAGCTCACCCTTTAGCACAAGATGAACCTGCACCAAACCATTGGAGTTCCCATCTGAGCACAAAAGGGCAGATTGACAGACACAGCGGGAGTTACAGCAAGTCTGACTAGAGAGCAGGGAGAGAGATTTCCAGGCCAGTGTGGCAGGTCCGAGAAACATTCAGGGACTCAGCAGAACATTTCAAGCCAACCATCAGAGCATTTTGAGTAGGTGTGGCAAAATTCCATTTTTATTTTCCTAATGGTGGCAGATGTTTAAGTATTGTTTTCTATTTTTATCTATTTAGATTGGGGGGGGGGAGGAAATCAGACAATGGGAGAGTCAGAATCATTTGAATCTCGATGTCTACTGTCTTTCAAGAGTTAAAGCTTTATAACTGTTAAAACACAAAATGATCAACGTCATCTGTCAAAATATACAAATCAAATATCCAAAAGACAAACTCTAATTTTCTAAAGCAGCATTTTTCTTACTTAGCCCATCTGTAAATGGAAATATTTTTTCATTGGTTATTTGTGTGTGTGTGTGTGTGTGGTGAAAAAATGACATTCATCAATAAAAATCTAATCCTTCAAAGCCTATGTATGAGGCTCAAAGCCTTTATCCTGCCTCCCCCGCATTCATAGTGGACAGTCCCTTTTATGCAAGTAGCCTCATTGGAAACAATGGGACCATTTGCATAGTAAGGGGGGCAGAATCTAGCTCTCAGTAGCTATTTCTGTCACCTCCTAGGCTAGGTTTTATTCTCATTTACTGCTGAACAAACAGGGGACCCAGGCTCATTGTCCTCGGCAATTTAATGAAGTGATGCTAACGTATGATCTATGGTGGGACACACCTCGCTGTTAGGATCTGTTGAATGCAGCACAAAAAGATTCATGAAAATTTCCTCTTCCTGAACTAAAGTAATTTCAGCCGACACTCCCATTAAGAACAGGATTATTTTACCACTAAATCAAATAAACCTGTGTATAATGGCAGAGCCTACTGAAATATCCCCAGCTACAGAAGATGCTGCCAAGAATATTTCAGTTCTCAAATCTGAATATTGCCCTCAGATCTGGTTCTCTCCAATAGTTTTGTGCTACTCCTGGCACCAGGCTGACAACTGGGGACACTGAAGGCATCTTTCATTCCACTGAACAGGTATATCTTGGGCAATGGTAGAGCAAGATTCCACCTCAACTTAACCCTCTAGGGGTCACATGCTTCCAAACCACACACCCATCATCTGCAGAGCTGGATAAAGTGCTGGAGGGGGGGGGGGGGATTTCTGGGATGTGTGGAGGCCTCTCAGTTCGGCCAGGGGCCACTGCCATTTCACACAGAGCACAGCAGAGGGTTGCTAACGCCTAGCTTCATACCGGTGACCTAGAAAAGTGAAGGGCTCTGTATCCTATTGAGAGTCCCTGGAGCCACATCACAATGATGAACCAGATGAGGACAAAGGCAGAAGCTAGCTTCTTCTGCAGAGAGACAGTTCCATTCCTGGCTGCCTGAATCCTGAATGAGAATTTGACTGATCCAAACCAAAGTCTCAGACAGAAACTGGGCAAGGCCACCATCCCCTCACAGGGATCCCCAGTCCACCCTGCACTTGGTTGGGCTAGTCATACCATGAAGACAGCACTCGGCTGGCATCAAGTGATACCTCCACTCCTGCACCTGTTCAGGATGCAAGGGGAGTCAATTCCCAGGGGCCTAATCCTGCCAGGTGCAGAGAACCTCGTGCAAAAGCAGAGCACCCTCATCTCCCACCAAGGCAGGAAGGCTCAGGCCCCTGACACTGCAAACATTTACACTGTTAAATCACCTGTCTGATTTTCCATAAAGGTTGGGGCCACAATGTGAGTAGAGATTTAGTTTATCTGACTCCCACTTGCCCACCTTTACTGCAAGACCCCGGATTTGGGTCTTTCTCCACCACTGCGGGTTTCCATGCACCAGGGGACAGCTTGCTAGAGCCGTTTTCCCTTTTCATTTGGGGAATGTAATGCTTATAGAAGAGAGACAGAGAGCCTGGGCTAGTCACAGAATGAGCTGGCAAGTGTCTTGGAGGTATGGACACAGTAAATACATCTCAGTCCTGCAGTGCCATTCCACTGCCCCGCACTGTCCACTTCCTTCAGTGTACCTTACCCCAAACCTGCAGTTCCAATCCTGCGCCTCCCCTTACCCCCAAACACACCCCTCAGTCTCAACCTGCATCCTGCTATTCCGGTCTTCAATCCTGAGCTACACTCCACCCTGCTACTCCACTCCTAGAGCTCCCGCCCAGCTCTGCCAAGGCCCCTTCTATTACATCAGCCCAAGGGAATTAACTCATCTTCTGGGCCTCACTGCTGACCTGGAGCACGCCCTGAAATTTCAGTCCTAGGCCCTCAAAGGCCTCTGCTACTGTACTTCATTCCTCAGCAAACACTTGATTTTCCCCTCACCTGAGCAGATAGAGCAAGTGGTGCAGTAGGTGCGTTACAGCTGGGAAAGTTCACCACGGATTTAGGATGGGCCGTTCACTTTAAGGCTCTCAACCAGAGAAGAACAAACCTTTCCTGACACTCTGCACAAGAACACTCCGCCCGGCTGCAGCAAGTTACGCTCTCGCATCTTTGTGACGCAAAAAGAGCGATCAACATTCCAGTTGCAAATTCTTGCTTTTTTTTTTTTTTTTTTTTTAAACATAACCCCTCCTCCCATCCACTCCCCCCAATGTTTATGGTCCAGTTAAACTCCAAGTCACGCTTTCCCCTATTCATATCACTCCATAATCTTATCTGACTTAGAGCGCAGTGTAAATAAACTCTCTCTAGCATCAAAGGCAAAAATTCTCCTGTTAGTGCAAGCGAGCCTGAAACTTTTAGCAAAGCTGCAGCTTTGCATCACAAAGGGACATTTTTACACTTTGGTTTTCCTTCTGTTTCTTTTATCAACACGAGGACCATCAAAACAAAATAGCCTCCTCTTCATAAAGAGATTAGAAGACAGTGGAGGACTTGTATGTGTAACCAAAGGGCAGAGGAGCAGAAATGAAAGTGCAGAGCGATATATACAAATAAGGGTTTCCTCTCAAGTAAAATTAGAAACTCTTCTAGACCATAAAGGCAAGACAGCATAAAAGAAAAAAAAAAAGCCAAAAGGTAGATTAATTTAAAGTACAGTAGAGAGACTTGAAGAGAAGAATCCCCTACAGAGATCCTGCCAGGGGAAATCAGATTTCTTTTACAGATACTGCCCCACTAAGGACTGATCTAAAGCCCACTGAAGCCAATGGGAGTTTTTCCATTGATTTTGAACACTGCTTTGGATCAGGCCTTGAGTAAAGCTTATGCTCAAATAAATTTGTTAGTCTCTAAGGTGTCACAAGTACTCCTGTCCTTCTTGCGGAACAGACTAACGGCTGCTACTCTGAAACCTGCAGCTGCGATATTTCACAGACCCTGTTGGAGGACTGGGGGGCTGGGTCACAGGTACTCTGCTCCCCCGAGAGTACACTCTCGCAGAGAAGAGGAGAAACACAGAACTTTTCCAGGTTACGGCGTTGCCAACGTTCGAGTACATCCAAATGTCGCGAGGACAGATTTTGTCAGAGCAGAGAACCAGTCAGACAGTCATGGTCAGACCAGTCACCCCCAGAGTTGAGTGAATATCCAAATTAAGAAACGAGGAGAATATTCACTTGCATACAAAAGGGAATTTTAGTCGAGCCGCATTCACGGCCTGCCTCCTGCTAACATACCAAGGCTTGAGCTTCACTACCACGACTGCTGGCAAAAAGAAAAAAAAAAAAAAAAGAGAGCAAACATTTTTAGTTGAAATGCTTGAATATTTGCCAAGAATGATTTTTGAATTATACACTTGATTGTAAAATTCAGCAGTTCGGTTGCATTGTTTTGTTGCATTAATCATGTCATTTCATTGCTTTTCCCCGAACAGCCAGCCAGTTTACGTAACCAACAGTGAGTGAAAAGGACGCCAGCACAGGCCCTGTGTAGGTTTCAGTGCTGCATAACACGTGATAGGCTTACATGGGACATAAATGATGCAATAACCTCATATTGGCTTTCTGCCAGGGGTCACTTTTGCCCAGCCTGAATTTTATTTTAAGTGCTTATTTGGCCCTACATTACCATAGTACGTGAACATCTGCCTGTCTTTAATGTATCTATTCTCATAACCCCCTTGGGAGGCAAGGCAGCGCTATTATCCCCATTTTACAGATGAGGAAACTGAGGCACAGAATGACTAAGTGATTTTCCCTGCTCTGCCACAGACTTTGTGTAACCAGGGCTGCCAAGTCCTAGAAAAGTGCTCTAACCCAGTGGTTCTCAAAGCCGGTCCACCATTTGTTCAGGAAAAGCCCGGGCCGGGCCAGTTTGTTTACCTGCCACATCTGCAGGTTTGGCCGATCGTGGCTGCCACTGGTCGCGATTCACCGCTCCAGGCCAATGGGGGCTGCGGGAAGCGGCGTGGGCCGAGGGATGTGCTGGCCGCCCTTCCCGCAGCCCCCATTGGCCTGGAGCAGCGAACCGCAGCCAGTGGCAGCCGCGATCGGCCAAACCTGCAGACGTGGCAGGTAAACAAACTGGCCTGGCAGGGGCTTTCCCTGAACAAGCGGCGGACCAGCTTTGAGAACCACTGGTCTAACCCACTGTAAAATCCTGCCTTTTTGCAAGTATTCAGGTTGAACATGCAATCGGAGATTCACATTGTGTCGGTTAGTGACATGAGACAGAACAAATTGCAGACATGACTGTAGTATTCCCAGTCTGAACAATCTGTACAGCAAGAATTAGTCACTGATTAAATTTGTAATGACTTTCAAATTATGAATAAATTGGAGAATCTCATGCCGTTTGAGGATGGCAAAAAAAAGCTAAAAATGGTGATTGCGTGACACTGTAATACAAGTTAAGACCCGCAGTCAGGATAACAGCCCCATGGAGCTAGGTGCTGTACAAACACTTTGTCTCTTGTCTCTTTCTAACTTGGGCTCAGCTTCACAAGTCTGTGAAAAAGAGGTAGGTGCTTCCAAGCCACAGAGACACGGTGGTGGGGAAGACACCCACTGATCACTTAGTGGTTTGACACTTTTACCTGGAAGGTCCACCTGATTTTCGGGGTTATTTCTGTGGAAGTCTGGCCTCTTGAAGTCATGTTCTAGGGACAGCAATTAGTATGGTATCACCCAAGAACCTCAATCATTGATCAATCCCCCACTGTTCTAGATGCTGGTCAGACAATAAAAAACAAAGACGATCCCTGCCCCCCAGAGCTCAGAATCTTTTGGACAGACAGATGGAGCAGGGGGAAACAAGAGCCCCACAAAGCGAAGAATTTGGTAGTAAAGTTGGAGTCACCGCTCCGCCGGACAAGATCAGATTGCGAACAGCGGATAGGCACGATGGTACATGGGAGGGCTCACCCCTTTAGTGGGACTACAACCTTCCCCTCTGAGTTAGTTGCAACACATGGTTCTGAACTAGGGGGGAGAAAGACTGCGGTCCTAGCTGGAGAATACTTTCATTCACAAAAAAGGAAACCAAGACCTTTGGCTCTGAAGCCATCTTAAGGAAATGCTGTTGAATTTAATAATATTCCCTAGCTCTTATGTAAATTTTCATCAGCAGATATCAAAGAATAGGAGGTCAGTATCATTATCCTCATTTTGCAAATCAGGAAACTGAGGCACAGGGGAAATCACCCAGCAGGAGAGCCAGGAATAGACACCACGTCTCCTGAGTCCAAGTCCCATGCTCTAGCCACCTGGCCACACTGCCTTCTTATTGCCTCTTTAGTGCCATTCACCAATTATTCCTCATACCATCCCCAAGAGGTCATCCACATTTTATAGATGGGGAAAAACTAGGGCACAGCATCATTAACGTGACACTGGGATTAGAACTCAGGAGCCCCAGGGTCCCACTCCTGTGTACAAAAACAATCTGCGAGGAAGTCAGTCCAGGTGGAGGATGGGCCAACTCTGTTAACCAGGCCCAGAATCACAGAGGATGTGACCAGCTGTTCATATTCAGCTTGCTCCTCAGTGCACAATCCTCTTTGCAGTCAGCAAAGACCCCATGAGGATCCTGTAGCTGCGAGCCTGGAATTCCATCCAGCATGGAACAGAAGTGCATGTATATACTAGAGCATACCTGGCAGACACACCCCTGCAGTCACCTCCAGCAACATCACTTCACAGGAGTCCAAATCCTTGCCCTACCATTCCTCTACGTCACAAGAGACAGACTCCATGGTAAGCTACACAGATGGCAAGGGGGAGAATAGAACCTGGTCTCCCCACACACAGGCCTCTACCTCTTGAGCTAAAAGGAGAATCTCTAATTGGTCTAAATAATACTAGGGCTTTTATCTTTGTAGGCCTATCGCCACTAGAGGGAGACAGTCACAAGTTTAATGTTGACTCCAGAAGAGGGCAGCAAGACAGACTCACGCTAGACATAGTATTGGTATTACACACACTTTTTAAGCAGGGTGGCTGTGCCTGCCCCTACCCCCACCTTTTGAAAACTTGAACTCAGCAGGGACACGACAATGGGACAGACAGGGGGTTCAGCCCCTGTCTGTCCCATTGGCCCCTGACCAGAGGTGGCTGGCATGACGGAGGGCCAGATTTCAATGAATGACACTGCAACCTGCTGCTTGCCTCTCTCTTTCCCCCCCCACCACACACACACACACACTCTCTCTCTCTCTCTTGCAGTCCTGGAACCCCTGTTAGAGGCTCCATTGAGCTAGGCACCGTACAGGTATTTCAGCAAGAAAGTAAGCCCCTGTACCAAAGAATTTACAATCTTATATCAAGACAAGACCAGGGCAGAAGCGAGAGGGAGAGTCGGGTGGGAACAATAACAAGATAACATTAAGATTAAGATTGTCCAGTAAGCAGTAATTTATTGCTCAACCCAGCCTAGCCGGGGTCAGATAACAGGCTTCTATAGGCACCGCCATAAAAAAGGAAGTTAGTACATTGAGACCAGGAGGTTGCAAAGTTCCCCCAAGAAGCTCTCCCCCCAAAGACCCAGAATGCTGCTCTTTAGATGTAAGCCATCTGCCGAATCCTACAGAGGACACAAATAAAATCCCTCCCACGCTCACAAAGGCACCTTCAACTCATCCGCCATCTTTTAGTAGAAAGTGGGCCTACCTGAGTTGTAGCGTTCTAAGCCAGTGGGCACTTCTTGAATGGTGGACTCATCCCAGACTGGGTAGCAAATCCTTTGCTGGTAGCAGGTGGACTGAAAGCCACAGCTCATCCAAGGATCTTCATAGGAATTGGCAGCACCCTGCCTCAATTACAAGGGAGAGACATCAGCTGATAAGCAGATCTAATCAAAACATAGCACAACTGCTCCTTCCCCCCCCCAAAAAAAGGGGGGGGGGGTGAGGGGACACTCATGAAAATATCTTCCGGGAGAAATTTCAAAACACACATTTTGATCTAGAGTCAACTAAAAAGATATTTTGTTTGGGGCTTTGGAAACAAAAAGGAAACAAAAACCCAGAGGGATGCAGAGTGTTCTGGGACTCTCACTGGAAAGCCCAGAATATTTTCCTGCCCACTTCTGCAGGCCTGAGAGGTTTGGAAAGTGCAGCATACAAAGCTTAAGGCTGACTCGAATCCAAACACCAAAACCTTTAGCCCTTTGCTCACAGCCCAGGACCGGCTCCAATTAGTGGGGATCCATAGCCACCAATTAAAGCAGGCAGCAGAAACCCAGTGGACAGCAGCTGTGCACCCACCTCCAGCCCTCTCCCAGAAATCTCTCTCCTCGGCACTCTGTTGCCCACAGGTGCAAGCTGCGCCCCTCTTCACCCATGGGAGAGAACTGAGCTGATATTTTGTATGCCTTTTCTCCTGCTCTCCACCTATTTTGGGGACAGAAACTAGTTGATAACATCCCTTTCTATATTCGCTCATGCTTATGGCCTCATTCGCACCACCTCATAGTCCAGCAGCCATCAGGAAGCTGCTGCCTTTTAACATCTGTTCTTCATTCCCTTTTACTACAGTCAGTTCTTTCCAAGGCACCTGGCTCTTTTCGATATTTGGCCAGCATATTTTGAATAGCTCGGCATGTTGGGTGATTGACCATGACCGAGGGTGCTAAGCCCTTGAAAACCTGGCCCTGAGCTCATCTGAAAAATTGACCCACCTGAACTAACCCTAAAAATAAAAAACTAACCCTAAGAATTACTCAGAGAGAGAAACTGTATCATGTAGAATGATTCATCTTGAAAGCATCTCAGTTGGGTATCAAGCTGGGTCATTAGAAGGTCACAAAGGCCTTTTTTTCAAAATCTGGCTTGAGACATTGTCAGCAGTTAAGAGATCACAGGTCTCTTGTCTTGAATTTCAGGACACGGAAGATAATGACATTTGGACAAATATCCCTTCCTCATTCCCTTCCTGGGGATGGTCTGTCTGCAGAAGACACCTGATGAGAAGAGATCTTGGGACCCAGAGTTTTGCTTTGCTTGGGCATTAACGCTTGGTATTTCTTAGCCACGGTGCATTTCATGATACCAATAATTAGAGCTTTGCTAATGCTGGGGGACACATTTATTCCTGAGACACGAGGGCATACAATCTGTGCCCCCTCTGCTCAGAGGTGCAGCTGCACCAGGGAAAATGATACAAGGAGGGAAGTGTGGTTTGCCACAAAGGAAGAGCAGCCTTATTCCGGCTGGGGCAAGGGTCAGTCCCTTTCCCCAGGAGAGGCACTCGGTGGTCATACCTCCCAGCTGGTCTTGACCCGCCATCTCCACCCTACATGCTGTTGGACTACAGAGTATGTTTCCTGGGAGAGGCAGGGTGGTTTTAGTCCTATCATGTAACCCATCTCCCAGGAACTAGGAACCCCTCATGATTATAAGCTTATTATAAGGACAATGGTTTGTCCATGCCTCAGAGTGATAGCAGGTTCCAGGGAAGAAAGCATTGGAGGGAGGGACAATCACCTGTTGAACTGGTGATATCAGGGAATGTGGAACCGATTCCATGAGGCTGTTTTTAGGAGCAGCACTGAGCCAACCAAGAACACATTCTTCCAGGCTCAGCGGCAGTTTTAAGCCGCAATTGAAGAATTGCTCAGCCAGCTTCTGGAAAAAGGGCCGTTGTGAGCCTGGTCAGAGTCTAAAAGAGCAGGCGGGTGGGCTCAAGGCAGTGCAGCAGGGAGGCAGGCTAGACACAGCAATGGTAGGAAGTTGCAGGAAGGAGAAGATAATTTTAGATGTGACATCGGGAACTATTAGTTTGGAAACAATAAGAATAGTTCGGCTGGATAATGCTGCAGAAGCTCAAAACTAGGCTGGCTAAAGGACTCGAGACTAGTCACAGAGCCACAATGCAGAAGTCAGCCCGCTGTCACTCTTGTGCTGCAGAGCTAGGATGGCTGTTTGCAAAGCTCTTTGAAAGGGTATATGGGCCCAGTCCCATGTGCCTCCCAATGACTTCAGTATCAATCAGGATTAGGCATTAAAAACACCTGATGGCTAGGAGGGTCCAGTCCAATCCTCCAACCGGGATCCTGAAGGAGACGTTTCCAGCCGTGTTATTATATCTGGTTATTTTGCAACATGACAGAACCCCTGCCTTTGATTTAGTCACTAGTCTCATTTCAACGGGGACCCAACGCATACTGCAAACCTTGGACCCTGAATGGGAGGTGCGGAGGTCTGGAAAACAGGTCTCCTCATTGTGACTGTCGCTGACCTGCTGTACAACCTCAGACAAGCCACTGGCCTGCTCCATGCCTCGGTTTCCCCTATGCACATGAAACCCTCACATGCTATCAGGGAAACTTGCAGTCCCGTACTCCTCCCCGAGTCCCTGCAGCCATTGCCAGTGGTGGAGCTACTTCTCCTAGCAAAGGTCAATGGCTGCTGGAAGGGGTTTCTGAAGAAGCAGCGAGGTCATAGAATGAAACTGAAATGGGCAAGAGTTGATGGACCTCTAACTACTCCCATGGGCTCCCACTAGAAACATGTGCCCCCAAGCTCCTATCCAAGAGACCACATCTAAGGGGGAGCTAGAGGGTGTGAATAGCAGGAGCAATGGGCACAATGGAGCCTTCCCAGCCCAATACAATTACACAAGATAAGAGAACCAGGCCTGTTTACACAGCTAGATTGTAAAGCGGGTGGGCTGACATGCACCCTATTCCCAGAGAACTTTGATCTGCTGGCAGGGAGATTCTTGCTGGTAAAGAGGAGGAAGGTTAAGAAATCAGGGTCTCTCCAGCAAAGATCCACCTACCACTAGCTCTGCACACTCTTGGACCACAAGAGGACATCTGAGCTGACAGTCAGTAGGAGGTCTTAGCCCTGAGCTGTTGGGAACTCAATGAGCCAGAGACAAAAGGGTAAAGGAGGAGGACAAGGAGGCCAGAGGCAGTAAGAGAAAAGAAATATGGTGCTAAATTCCATGAGCAGCTACCAAAAATAGAGAAGAGTTGTTTGACGTTAGAAACATCTTGTGGTTAAGACACTGGGCTGGGACTTGGAAACCTATAGCAGAGGACGGAAACAAACCTGGATCACCCAAGTCACTTTCCCTCTATGAGGCTTCACTCTCAAACTGTAGAACAGGGATAATATTACCCTCCCCTGTAGCACTGGGGTCTGATCTGGTTACACAGGCCATTGGGCTGGTTTTAAAGCAGGCAGTCCTGCTTTTCTAAGGTTTGTCCTCCATCCGGTACTTAGAGAAACCCAGACAATGAGGACACACCAGCAGGGGCAGGATGGAGGGCTCTTCAAAATGGCGTTCCACCGTGCGTGTGAGGCCACACCAGTGGAGTCATGGTCACAGAGATGGGGTCACTCCATTCCAAGAAGTACGTGAATGTCCAGTATTCTGGGAAGGCATGAGTGGCCACCCTAGATCTTGGAGCTGCTCCGCGTACAGGACTCCCATCTGCCCCAGCGAGAGTATTAAGCAGCTGCAGATTCTCCTCAGAAGGGCCGAGACCGACAAATGCTATCTGGCGCAGTGCTTACTACCATGAGTAGCGTAGTCCTGCGGAAACCTTGTCAGGTGGTAAGACTTAACAGGACTGGGCCCTTGGCATGCAGCTC
Organism: Malaclemys terrapin pileata; assembly: GCF_027887155.1. Taxonomy (NCBI): domain Eukaryota; kingdom Metazoa; phylum Chordata; order Testudines; family Emydidae; genus Malaclemys; species Malaclemys terrapin. The sequence continues at coordinate 21,208,143 of NC_071519.1, forward strand.
TGCAGGGCACCTTAGTGCTCCACAGATGCACAATAGATATGAACCCAAGGAAGAGAGGATGTAGTAGGCTAGCAGCAGCTGTATGTGTAGCCCGGCTCTTTCTCCAACAAGAGGAACACAAGAAAGGCCCAGTTTAAAACACATGGCACATGCCCAGATACAGGAGTGTGCGCAATGAATAAACTCCAGGAGTCCGTTCTTAAGAGTAAGTAAATCTAAGATGCAAAATCAGAGTAAACAAGCATTTGACCCCAATCAAATGCTTCCCCCACTGAAATTCACGGCAACAAGTTCTTTGGTGCCAATGGCAGCAGGATCAGGTCCTGGGTTAACGCATGGCCACAGGGTTACTCCATTCAAATAAGGCATATTTAGGTCACAGGAGGCAGGATAAGCCAGGTAACCTCCAGCGCAATGGGAAAGATCGATGTCGTCACTTGCGATAACAGGAAAGAGAGTTTCCTTCCCCGCCTTCAGCCATCCCTAGGGCTGCCACCACCCAAGCATTTGCAGAGCACCAGTCTCTTCCACTCACACCCTGTCCCAGCTCCTTCCAGGCCATGTTCTCTCCAACACTGGCCAAACATTAACCATTTCCTTCCCACTCTGGTCCTCCTAAAACCATTTGGAGGTCAATGCAGTTCTGAGGTATCTGATCTCTGGATTCCCCCAAATCAGAAAAAATAAATGTTGTTTTGTTGGCGATGGGGATTGGGGAGGATGGAGTGATGAAAGATTTTCTGTGGGGAAACATGTCAATTTCAGTTACATTTTTCAATTTTCCAATCAAGGAAACAACTCCCTCCCACCCCCTGTTTCAAATCAATAGTTTGAAACTGAAACATTTTTTTCTGAAGTGATCAAATAGTTTCATTTTTACATTTCTGAACAGAGATTTTTCCAGAATTTTTTGGTTGTGTGAAAATTTTCACTTTTCCAAATTTGTTCCATTTTGGGATTAAAAAAAAAAAATCAAAATATTGAACTTTTCTACAAGATGGAAATTCCACTTTCTACCAGATCTGCTTAGCACCTAATTTCCCCATCCCAAATCTACAGCTTTCATGTGCCCTATCTAGGTTCCTATACTGTGCTCAGCACTGTGATAGATGAGTGCCTGCTGATGTAATTTTAAGGTATACATCTATGCCTATGTGATAGAAATATTAGAGACACTGAGGTAGAGGGGTAGATTCTGGCCTCTGCAACAGCCTCTTTACCCCACTCCATCGGCACAAAGGAAACAGAATATCCCACCTCAGGAACAGCTTGCAACCCTATGCAATCCCCCTATGCCACTATCATTACTACGTGCCAGCCACTGCTGTGTGCCAGTGGCTGACTGGCAAGTGTCCGCTGTACGTTGTGCTCTGGCTGTTCTAGACTGTGGAGCCATTCATAGCCACCCACACCAGGGTGTTCTATGTTCCGTATAAGGTTTCCTCGGACTGTTCCAATAAACCTAAAACCACCCTTCCCCCACCTCCTCCCAAGAAGCAGAACAGAATCTGGCCCAGAACCTTCACCCAAATTCAGATCAACTCTTGTCTGACATTTGAAAAAGCTGGGATGCTTTTAGCCCTGTCCCAGTACATGTGCATTCATCCACAGAGGTCATAAGGATTTGGGTTAGGGCCAGCTTTGGAAGAGGAGGCACGGATACATCAAAGGTCATTATCTTAATGTTTCTGTTCTGACTCATGTAAGAATCTGTGCTCCTATGTCCAGCTCAGGTTTGCAAGCCCAAGAGGGTCAGATAAGAACTGAACATGTAGTGGCTTCTCTGAATTAAACAGTATCTCTCAACTGTTTCAGAGTAGCAGCCGTGTTAGTCTGTATCCGCAAAAAGAAGAACAGGAGTACTTGTGGCACCTTAGAGACTAACAAATTTATTAGAGCATAAGCTTTCGTGGGCTACAGCCCCTTCTTCGGATGCATATAGAATGGAACATATATTGAGGAGATATATATACACACATACAGAGAGCATAAACAGGTGGGAGTTGTCTTACCAACTCTGACAGGCCAATTAAGAGAAAAAAACTTTTTGTTTTTTTTCTCTTAATTAATTGGCCTCTCAGAGTTGGTAAGACAACTCCCACCTGTTTATGCTCTCTGTATGTGTGTATATATATCTCCTCAATATATGTTCCATTCTATATGCATCCGATGAAGTGGGCTGTAGCCCACGAAAGCTTATGCTCTAATAAATTTGTTAGTCTCTAAGGTGCCACAAGTACTCCTGTTCTTCTTTTCTCAACTGTTTGGCATTAACCTGTTCCTGCTGCCAAGCAGAGTTTTTCCAGAGTCCTGCAATGCTGTGCCAAACTCCTATGGGATAAAAGAAAAATAACCCAACATCCTTCCTTACCATTACTCCTGGACGGGCCAGAGGATAAGGGGCTGGGCTTCCAATGGTTGTGTCCATGTAGTAACTCATCATCCCAGAGACACCTACAGAAACAGAAGTGGATCATTAGATGCACTGCTGAGGATGCCTGGTCTGACAGAGGAGATATGACTAAGGACCTAATCCTGCAACCCTAAGAGGACTCCTTATTCACACAAGTAAATCCTATTGATCTCAATGCAAGGAAGGGTGGCAGAACTGGGGTTCAAAGGTGGAAGAGACCTATTAGGTCAGTTAGTTTATCCCCGCCATGCACACCCATGACCAATGCAGGAGCGTTCTCTACAGTATATTTTCAAGTGTCTTACCTAGTCCAGTTTTAATTGGCTTTACGCCTGTGAAGAAATAGCAGTCTCACACAGAGGGCCCAATCCAACACACACTGTCCATCGCGATCTCCAATGAAAATGGAGATCAGTTAGCAGAGATATCATGCTGACAGGCTTCTTTTCTACCCTCCAGATGGGGATGACCTGCTTCCATGTAGGATAGAAAGAGGGAAAGGCCCAGTGTCCTCCTCCCAACGCACCCAGAGGTTCCTAACATGAGCCATTCAGACAGTGATCTGTAGTGCACCAAGGTGGAATGGCATGTGACTCCCTTGCCTTCCCCATTTAGGAAAGTGAGCTGATTTCACTGTGGCACAATCAAGTATCATCTAAAATACAAGGCAAACCCAGCCCCTGTGAAAAGACGCCAAACTGAGGCTAGGTCTACACTACGGGGAAGGGGGGGGTCGACCTAAGATACGCAACTTCAGCTACGTGAATAGCGTAGCTGAAGTGGCGTATTTTAGGTCGACTTACCTGGCTGTGAGGACGGCGGCGAGTCGACCGCTGCCACACTGCCGTCGACTCCGCTTCTTCCTCTTGCCGCGGTGGATTTCCGGAGTCGACGGAAGAGCCATCGGGGATCAATTTTATCGCGTCTTCACTAGACGCGATAAGTCGATCCCCAATAGATCGATTGCTACCCGCCGATTCGGCGGGTAGCAAAGACGTGCCCTGACTGACAGCCTCGGCCCACAGACAACAGCAGTGAAAGCTTCCCCTAGCCCTGCTGTGCCAGCCACAGGCTTCAGCCATCTTCCCGAAGGACCAGCTCCAAAGGGCAGACAGCAGCTTGCTCATTCTCCAGGGCCCCTTCTCCCTCAGGCTTTTGCTGAGGGAGCCAGTTATAGCCCAATTCAACACCCCTTAAAGTCAAAGAGAGTATTTCCATTGAAGTCAATGGGTCAGAGCCTTAGGTCCAATTGTGGTTGTGTTTTTATGACGTTGACACCCGTCCAGTAGAGGACTGGACTGAGACCTTCAGCTCAGCCACTGCACAGTCCAACTTCTTAGCACCACCGTAACAGCCAACCCTAACAGGTGATTTAATGATCTGATATTTATATATTAGGAGTACACACAAATCTCAGGTGATATCACAGCAGTCAGAGCTACTCCGGATTTTACACTGCTTCACAGTAGCTGAGATCAGAGTCTGGCCCATGTATCAAATGCACTTCATTCTTTGAAGCATTTATATAATATTTAATGTACATGTAGATATATATCCTATTCTTTATGGAGCACATTCATCTGGGGTTGCGATAGTAAAGCCAGTTTAGCCTCTGGTGAAGGTCAGACTCTTCCTGAGGGCTGCTCTAAGTTACACCCTCTGATGCACGGTAATAGCTCTTGTGGGAAAATCTCCAAGGTACAAAGTCGGCGCCGGTTCCCCCATCTCCCCTGCGCTATCATGACAGAGCTCTCAGAACCATCGCTGTGCCTGGTATATACTGGCCCCTTGCACCAGGGGAGATTTTTTACCTGCCCTATGGCTCTTTTGCAGAGCTGGGGTGAAGGAGCTGAAACCTGGCTCTATGTGCCTCCCCTGCAATGGTTTAGACTCATAGGAGAAAACGTAGGGCCAACATGCTTTCCATGCCATGTGAAGCATGAGATGTGTGTGTACTCAGTGTCACTTCCCCTACGTACAGAGCTTTTTGCCTGGAAGGAAACTGTAAAGAGGGAGTTGTCAGGGATTCACAGGGCTCTTTTGCAGGAAATAACGCAGGGCCAGACTGCATTACTATTTTTATAAATTTATTTATCTCAAACAAACCCATTCAGCCACTACAGGCTGTGCCGGGGAAAGCGGTCAATGGTATAACAAGTCTCCACCCTGAGAAAGCAGCAACTCCATCACCCTCTGGAGAATGTGTCATTCGATTTCTTTAAACCCCCAGCGCTACAATTGTCTAGCTAGACAATTGTAACCAGAAACACTGAACCCTATTCTCCCTTGATTTCAGATTTACTCCTGATTTGCACTTTATGTTCTTTCTCTTGCTCAGAGCCGTGCCTAATCTGCACTAACCCTAAAAGGTGCTGTGACTCAAGGCACAACTCCTCCCTGCTTGTCCCTTGCTTTTGAGGGGTGGATAGTAATCGATTGCCGGCTAACAGCAGCAGCAAATGGTAATCCCCTCTATACAGTCTGACCAGCAGGTGAGACAGAGGAGCCAAAGTTCTGGCCTTTCCCCATTCCACCCCATTCATCTCCCTATACTTTTCAACTCAGCCTCAAACCTGTTAGTATTTGACTCCCAGTAATCAAAACATGCAGGAAGTGACCAAAACATGAAACACCTGTATTATGTGGTGTCACGCCATAATTTATGGACAATGGGTTTTTATTATAGCTTTCCTTAAAAGTTTTTTCCCCTGTCACTCTGTGAATGAAACAATTTAACAGAAAACTGGAAAAACAAATTTTGTTACATGCAACAATAAAGTTCTTCCCGCTCCCCCTCATGTGTCATAAGTGAAGTTTGAACTAGAGTTGGTCAAAATATACCAATTTTTTAATGCAAGATTTTTTAAAAGGGTTCCTCCCCCCCCCCCAAAAAAAAAAGTTTCCTGCAAAAGATTCTGTTTTCTAATGAAAAAACAAATCCCGCAAATTTGTTTTGAATAAGGATTTGTAAGTAAAAAGTAAGTTTCTATCCCTTGTGGCTGTGGGAGAAGCTTCATAATGTGACACCAGTGAACCCTAAAGGCTCCAAAAGCTGAAGGCAAATAAAAATCTACTATTTTAAAGCCAATGTCATGATATTTTGGTGAGCCTGACTCATGATGTTTGAACATTTGGGGTTGGCAATACTGACATCATGACATGACTCCATACTTGTAAAACTAAAAGGGCTTTTTATTAACAGAACCATTTTACAGAAATGTTACAACTGATATTCTAGCCATGTGCACACAGACTGACTTCCAAGACTGGTGCATCCTCCCAACTCTTCTCTCCAGCAAACTGTGCTCTTCCCTCTAAGTTCCACTCAGGTTGCTACAGTGAGATATTTTTTTGTGCTGTGAACATCACTGAAATCAAAACTGTTGGAAAGGGTCAGTTTTGATTAATTTCTGTTTGAAATTTTTTGGAAAAAGAGGTTCAAAAGTGTCAATACATCCCATTTCAGTGTTTTCTAAATGAAAAGTTCTGATTTTGGTTGGAAGTGACTTTCAAAAAGTAAGTTAATTCACAATAAAAAAAAATGTACAAAGAGAAATGGAAAGGAACATTTTGATTGACCTCATCCAATTTTTTTCTTTTGGGGGTTTGAGAAATCAAAATCTCAAAACTTTTCACAATCACAATTCAGGACACAAAGTATTTTTGAAATCCTGAAAATTCTTGCGAGATGGGAAAAAATCATTTCCTGCACAGTTCTATAAAATACTCTGTATCTAGTTATCAGTCCAACCTCTCACTGGGCTTACTCCAATGACTTGGTATCTCAGAGATTTACACACCATCTTCCCAGTCCGGGACTGCCTCACAGCTAAGCACCCTGGAGCTCATTGCTGAACACTGTTATAAGTGATCAGCCAAGGTCTCTCACCAGTCATCATGCCTATAAATTAAGGCACTTCAGGTTCTTCATCAACATGAGCAAGGTAACAATAAACAGGGATCAAGAGACCAGGGTACTGTCCCGGAAAAATTCCATTGTGAGAAGATCAGAAAGTGATTTGCGCACGTGTCCCGAGGATCTGAGTGAAATAACATTTTGGCCTTTGCTACATGAGGCAGTTGCAATGGTTTAACTAATGGGGTGAATTTAAATAGATTTAGCTAAACAGATGCAAATCCCAGTTTGAACCATCCTGCCCACCCAGATCCCTTGTTTCAGAGTGGTTGTAGTCTGGCTTAGACAGATTCCTAACCTTAAACTGGTACAACTTTCTTATGTTGACAGGGTCTCTGTCTCTCTTGCTGTAAGGTAAAAATGACATTGCCAAATAGGTCACTTCCCAAAATAGAATAGACTTTGCAAAACAAAGGCATAAAGAAATAGGAGATCAGCGGGCTCAAGCTATCTCTACAGAGACCCTTTAAGTAATGTGCATGTGTCCTGGAGCAGAGACACATTTGATTAAAACAGCAGTGCCCACTAGAAGTTGCCTTTCCTTGCTTTGCAGCTAGCACAATAGGAAAATGTTTCCTGAACAAGATCGCTACCTCTTAGCCACACAGACACTCAAGAACTGATTTCATTGCTCACTGAATATCATTTGCATTTTTCTCTGGTTACCTTTGCTGTTTGAGCCTTCCAGCAATGCACTACACTCTGTTACCTGCTACTGCCAGGAGTGGCCAGTCCTGGGGTTATGCATTCATAAGCACTCCGATAGCACTGAACCAACACTGACAGCCAAGACAAGGTTACACGTGATGTTCTTTTGTGTGACTTTGCATTACAAGCTCCAAACATCCAAAAATCATGAATTGGGCTCCAAAAATAAAAAAAGTACATTTTTTGGTAAACAAAAATCCTGAGAATTTTAAGCCACGTACATATGGGGTTCTTTCTCCTTGCCTTCTGGTTTTTGAGCCTTTGGGATGCACTTGGGTCATATTTTCAAACTTTCCTCTGTGGCCAGGAAGGATAGCAACTTTCAGCTTTCGTTTAACAAAATCAAAAAGTAAGCTGAGTTCTCATGACTCTAGAATCCACGGCTTTAAGAAAAACACCAATTATCTCCAGACTTGAGATAAAGTCATCAGAGTTGGCAAAACTGCATTTCACTCAGATCATCCCATAGCACCAATTAAATGCTCCTAGCCACCATGGGCCATAATATTGGCCTCGGAAGTTTTACAATAAGGATGGTCTATTTTTTTTATTTGAGATTCTGTTCAGGACTTATACTGTGCCCGTCACCATGGTATCAGAGCTTGAAGAGCACTGCTATTTGTTTTTCTTCTGCCAAAAAGATTTCAGTTTCCCAATTAGGAATCAGACATACCATGTGACTTAGGTCACCAATCACATACCCCAAGTTTGACTTCCTTTCCCTAATGTATCTAGATCCATGATCTATGGGCAGGCTCAAAAAATTCAGTGAGGCAGTATATTCCACCCACTGAGGGAACTCCTGACCCAACTGAAGTCTATACAAGTTTTAACATTTACTCCCAAGATTTCATCCAATATTTTTAGCCATCTGCATCTACACTGAATGAGTTAATTGAGAATTTAAATTTGATCTGTACCAAAGGATCTGTATGATGTAGAGCTGGTTAAAAGGGGGGGGAAGGGGAATCAATTTTGGGGCGGGGGGGAGAAATCAATATTTAGAAGTTGTACCATTTTGAACCTTATGAAACAGGAACCATGTTTCGGTTACTTTGCAAAAAAAATTGAAGTTTTAAAAATGTTTATTCTCTCCCCCTTTTCTCCATTTTGCAAGTGTGAGCAATAAAATAAGTGTCCAACTTTTGCAGTTGCATTTTTTCCCCTTTTGCTAGTCTGTAACTTTTCCAGAGTTGAGAAGGTTTTGGAAAATTGCAGAGTAGCAAAAAAAATTTTTGAAAAGGGGGGAAGATTCCCCTTCACATATAGAAATGAGGTATGACAAGCACTTTTATACCAGTGTAACTGTACCCACAAAAGGATGGGGGTGGGGGGGAGGTTGGTCCACTTAGCACTGCTGCATAGTTAAACGGTACAACTTGTGTGTTTAGATGAGGCTTCAGAGATGATGTTCTTACACTAGGTGAATGAACGTTGTGAGTGATAAGGTTACCTTAGCAAGCTAAGCTTACTGATCCTTCTGCTATGCAAGATAGGAAGCAGACATTAAGGAGCGTGTGGTGATTTTGGGGGATTTCACCTGGGGCATGGAAGATCTTTTAGAGGAAGGCAGGTGAACAGGTTCTGTGTCTTCATAGGGATCTACCAAAACTATGCCCACAGGGAATGAGCCTCTGGGATGGAACAGTAAGGAGAGCAGCAGGAGGCAGGAATATTTGCATGGCTGCAGAAAGGAAGATCCTGAGTGCTTTGTCTAGGCTAATTTTTAAGGACTCCGCTGATAGAGCTTCCACCTCTTCCCGTAGGAATTTTTTCCACAGCCTAATACATCTCACTGTCAACAAGGATCTCTGATATTCAGGTTATATTTTTTCCCCTTTAGTTTCCTCTCATACGACCCTAAATAATTCCTCTTGTTCCTGGGAGTTTACTTCCTGTAGATACAATTAGATGGTTTTTATGGCCACTCAGGCAACTTTCAGCTGAACTAAATTTTACCCTCAATTACACTGGTGTAACTGCAGAGTAACTTTGCTGATAGCAATGGAATTACACCACAGTATCGGAGAACCAAAGGTGGGGGAATACTATTTTTTAAAAAAAGTGTTCACAAACATTTGGTTGAATTGCCTAGTAGAATACCTATGCTATTATTTGAACAGACATATTCTCTGTTTTTATTCTCCTGTTTCTGCTTCTTGATTGGAGGCCTGAAGCTTGATAAATGTTATTATGCGACCAATCACATACACAAATAATGATTAGCAAAGTCAAACTGCAAACTTTCCATGGAAGTTGAGTGAGTTATTCAAGAAATGCCAAATACTGGAGCTGGTTGAAATTTTTTAACTTAAACAAAACGAACAAACCAACCCACCCCGAAATTAAAAAAAACCACACACACAAAAACTTTTCCACCAATAAAAGGGAACAATATACAAATTCCCATAGGGAAAAAATGTCATTTTCAACTATATTTTTAGATGGGAAATTTATAAACTAATGAAAAATTTGGTTTCATTTAGATTTGCATTTTTCCTTTAGTTTCAGTTTTCAGAAAATTGAATCAAAATTAAAAATGGTCAAATTAAAATTATTTAATTGCAAAGTTATAATAATAATTATAAAGAGTATAAAAGTTTCCTGTGACAAAGCTTGCTAGCAAAAATGATTGGTCCTAAATTTCTTAGGGTTAAAAGAAACCACACCAAAACAAGTTTTGACCAGCTCTAACACACATCTTTGCAGAAGACAGTCACAAAAATATAAATATGTAGATATATAATGGTCTAAATTAATTTATTTTTAAAATAACAATTCTTGTGTGTTCTTAGAAATTATTATACTCATTTTAAAGATGGAGAAACTGAGGCACAAAGAAATTAAGTGACTTGCCCAAGGTCACCTAGCAGGTCAGTGATAGAGCCAGGGATAGAAGCCAAGTATTCTGGGTCCCAGTAATATGTCCTCTCCATTAAGCACACTGCCTTTCAATCAGGGCCGGCGCAACCCATTAGGCGACCTAGGCGGTCGCCTAGGGCGCTACAATTTGGGGGGCAGCGACCGCAGCGGTACTTCGGTGGTGGGACCTTCTGCCACCTCTGGGGGGGGCGGCGTTTCGGGGCGGGACCTTCCGCCGCCTAGGGAGGCAGAAAAGCTGGCAGTGCTCCTGCTTTCAACCCAATTTGCCCATGTCTAGCTTCTGTGTCACAGACCTATGCTCAGACCATGCCTCTCCCATAGGTTCAATACCCTGCAGCCATAGGGCTGGTGGGCCATTTAAGGTGCCCACAGAGCATAACAATGAGCAGAGCAACAGAACAGAATTGGTGGGCTTCTGTCTTTCCCTTTCTGTAAAATTAAAAGGATTCCCATCCAGGCCTTTGCCTCATAAGCACTGATAGATGGGGAGTGGGACAGGATGGGGGCAGGGGAATTTAGCAGCCACAGCCAAACGTTTTTAATCTTGAGTCCAACCATCATTAAAAACCAAGAGGAACTCAAACAAAAGTAAGTGGACTCAGCTGACTAGCTGACCCAAGGGTACTTAGTTATTGCCACTGGGTTTTTGTAGTAAGCAATAATTTATCATCATTGGGGAAAGATAGCCTGTAGGAAGTGACATTCTTCTGCTGTACTTTTAACCCTCGAAATGCTGGCATTTTCCAGGCTGCCTGCCAATTTAAAACTTAGGGCAAAGTGTGTCTATAGAGCCAATAATACATCATACACCTGTTCAGCTTATCAATCTTGAGCATTGATTTAAAAAATAAGATCGTCCTAATGAAGGGCTTGGATGGAATATGGACAACAGGAGAGTTCTTGGTTTGCTGCAGAGAAAACAATTTATAAGACATTTCTTTAATAACCTTCTTAGACTCATAGACTCATAGACTTTAAGGTCAGAAGGGACCTTCCTCAGTTAACCTTTGATGCCATCGTAGTTTCTCTCATTAATATTTAGTACTTTTCATCTGAGAACCTCAAAGCTCATGTATTTTTATAAAAATCTCTAACCTAAAACATGTTACATACAATGTACTGGGGGGAAACCGATGCATGGAATATTCTAGTGCAAACTCTTTACGACAGGTGCTTGCAGCTAAAATATACTGTCCCTATCACGCTTCTAACAAGAATTAAATGACTTGACCAAGGACATACAGCAACTCAGTGAGAAAGCCCAGGTATCTTGACTCCCATGCGCCTGTCCTAACCATTACAATATGAAATTATGATGTCAGTTGGTTGATCATTCCTTTAACAGGTTTTTCCACCACAGAGAGGTTCCTGAAGGGAGGGTTTGTACAACAGTCTCTGCTCCAGTGCAGAGTAAAGTCATTTTTGTAGTAGGGGGCTAGAACTTAATGTGGCACCATAACATCCTGCACCCCTTACAGGACAAATTGTAGCTTTAGCCTAAGCCAAGATGAGCAAATCCCGGCACAGGTCTCTCTTCCTCCCCCTCCTTTTGGAAAAAGTGCCCTCTGGTTAAGAATTCTCATATTCTATACCCAGCTCATTAGCCTTTGTCAAAATTACTAGTCTGCAGCTAATTCCATAATTTGATTTGAATAGTGGCCCCATTAACAGCGCTGCAAGCCAGTTGGTAAGCTGACAGCTGGAGGTCATTTCAAGGGCACCTAACACTAGCCAAACAGTTTGCTGATTAGGGCAAGTACCTACCCCAAAGAGGTTGCTGCTGTTACATCTCTCGCAGCTGCTATATATGAAATTACAGGAAGATGTGAATGGGGGAGGGGAGCAGTGAGGTCACTTGTTATTCCACTTACAGTGTTTCCAGCAATGAAACAGATGATTGAAAAGAAAACATCATGGGCCAGATCCTCAGCTGGTGTAAATTGACAGTTCCTTTGTGGGGCTAAGTTGGTTTTCAGCAGCCAAGGATCGGGCTGGATGAACAAGATGCAGTTGCTAAATGCAGAGGAAGGATGATCCAGTGGGTAAGAGGGCTACCCTGGGACTTGCAGAACCCACGTTCAGTTTCCTACTCTGCCACAGATTGGAGGAAGTCATTTGGGCCAGATTGTTAGAAGTATTTAAATGCCTCAAGGCATCTAGTGGGCTTTTGAAAAGTGCCTAACTCATGAGAGTGAGTGGGATTTTCGAGAGCAACTGACTCCCAGGAGTTAGGCGCTTTTGACAATTCCTCTCTGCATCTCTAGGCACTTAAATATCTTTAACAATCTGGCCCTCAGTCTTTCCGTGCCTCAGTTTACCATTTAGGATAATAGCACTTCCCGACCTCACAGGGATGAAAAGAGACTTGGGGATGAGGGTAAATAATAGGCTGAACACACGCTCCCAGGGTGACACTGTGGCCAGAAGATTTAATGAGATCCCAGGATGCATAAACAGGAATCTTAAGTAGGAGTAGAGAGGTTATTTTACCTTTGTATTTGCACTGGTGCAACTGCAATACTGTGTCTAGGTCTGATGCCCACAATTCAAGAAGGAGGTTGATAAATTAGGGAGGGTTCAGAGAAGAACCACCAGAATGATTAAAGGATTGGGAAGCAAGCCTTATAGTGACAGACTCAAGGTTCTCAGTCTATTTAGCATAACAAAGAGAAGGTTAAGGGGGTGACTTGGTTACAGGCTGTAAATACCTACATGGGAAACAAATATTTAATAATGGGCTCTTCTATCAGCAGAGAAAGGTACAACATGATCTAACAGCTGGAAGTTGAAGCTAGACAAATTCATACTGAAATAAGGAGTACATTTTTTAAGGGTGAGGGTAAATTGGTCCATTTGTTAATTACTAAGGGTCATAATGGATTCTCCATCACTGACCATTTTTAAATCAAGATTGGGATAGTTTTCTAAAAGCTCTGCTCTAGGGATTATTTGGGGGCAGTTCTCTGGCCTGTGTTATACAGGAGGTCAGACTAGATTATCACAATGGCCTCGGATTCTATGAATCTAGCTATATTGTGAGGATCAATACATCAAAGGTTGAAAGGTGACCAGATAAGTACCAAAGATAGATACATGCATCTAGAAGCAATCTGACCAGGATGAAAGTGAGAGCTCTGAGCCATAACTGGTTAAACTATTCAAGCACCAAGACTTTCATAATAAAAAATCAAAGCCACTGAGCAATCCGTGCTCTGGCCAGCATTTCCTGTTGTTTAAAGCGAACATTCCCATGTAACACCAAATTTGCTTTGGCAGAAAGTTTTTTTAAAATGACAGAAAAAAAAAGATCAAGAACATCATAAAGACAGCACTGAATAAATACTCACCAGTAAACCCCCTCTGGATCCAACCCCCTCTCCCTGAAGGTATCAGATGGCAGAGTGAGAGCCAATGGGACCTTAATAGCAAATTAGTGGCCACATGCAAAGCATCAAATTAAAGACTAATGGAAACATGGAAGGCCTGACTCTGCATTTCTCGGGGGCTCAAAGCTCCCAGTGACTTCCAAAGAGCCAGCGGGAGCGCTGGTTATGCAAAGGATGCAGGCTTGCGTCCTTAATGATGAGGAATTGCAATCCTGCACCTACAAAGCCCAACAGCCTTTCCTGCCACTCACTGTTCCCAACTTCAGTTGCTTTCGGAAGCAGAGAACCAAAGCTGGCACACATCTGCATGACGCTGGTTGTTTTCCAGCCCATCTTCAGTCTCAAGGATATTTTAAGGCACACTACTATTGTGATTTGTAATGTGATGGGGGAAAGGGGTTGGAAGCAATGTTTCCTGCAAAGATATAAATGGCCAAATTATTCGCTGGTGGAAATCAACTTCTCCACAAAAGTCAGTGGAGTTACACTGATTTACACCAGATGAAAATTTGATACTAAACATTTTGCTGTCCCCCTCCCCCTTCCCTTTAGAACAAAACTCTTTAGCCTACTGAACAAAAAACAAACATGCATATGATTAATGAAAATAAAATTGAATTCAACCATCTGTCTTTAACTGCAACTTTGCTCCAATACAGTGTCATCGGTAATGCCAAGAAACAACTTTCCACCCCAGACAAGTCAACAGTAATATTATCTTAAACTCGTTTAATACAAAAAGTATTTTTAAAGGACCCCAGAAACACCCAGATTGAATCATAAATATTTGCTGATTACATCAAATGAGTTAAATTGCTAATAGAAAGAGAAGGAGTAAATATCCTAGCAGGTCACCAGGAAAGTAGAGAGCCTGAAAATGAACATAGGTAAATAACAATCCAAATAGAGTTTAGCATAGAATCCCGAGCTTTACTTACTACTTGTCTGAAAGACCAGAGAAAAGAGTTGTATCCTCCACAGCTTCCCACACTTGTCTAAGGTCTCTTGCCAACTACCTGGTGAAATCCTCTGCACCAGTGCTAAAGAGGATGGAAATACCATAATGTTTCTAGCAGGACCGCCTATCAAATAGAAAGGGGGTGTGGTCAGGACAGCAAGCCAGGGGCGGCTGGAAAAGGCCAGCTCTGAACTAGGCTCTGATACAGCACCAACAGCAGGGAAGCTGCCAGATGTGATTACCCACAATGTGAACTCGTTAAAATCCAACTTCTGTTCGTTATAATCAGAGAAAGCCTCTATCCGAATCAGTTGCCAGTGTTCCAGGGTGGGGGACTGTGATATTTGCCTTTGGTGATTTAGATCCTTGGAAATCCTTCACATAATTTAATAAAACAAATTAGCTGAGGATCTCCAAGCACTTTATAAGTATTACTCACTTAAGCTTCCCAGCATCCCTGTAAGGTATTAGTGCACCCATGAGGCAGAGACTGAGTGTACACAGCAAAACATTTCCACATTTGAATTCTTAAGTGAATTTGCTTCAAATGTGTTCCAATACCATGATGATGGGCATTACTATAAGGAGCTGAAAGTAGACTGAATAGATTTTTACTACAGACAATTTTTTCCTATGTGTCTGGCTGGCAGGTCTTGCCCCCATGCTCAGGGGCTCAGGTCTTGCCATATCTGGGGTTGGGAAGGAATTTTCCCCCTGGTCAGATTGGCAGAGACCCTGGGGGGTGGAGTTGCCTTCCTCTGCAGCATGGGGCACAGGTCACTTGCTGATATGAACTAGAGTAAATAGTGGATTCTCTGTAACTTTAAGTCTTTACATCAAGATTTGAGGATATCACTAACACAGTCAGAGGTTATGGGCCTATTTCAGGAGTGGGTGGGTGAGGTTCTGTGGCCTGCGATATGCAGGAGGGCCAGGTGATCATGATGGTCCCTTCTGGCCTTAAAGTCTATGAGCCTTTTGTTAGTTTCCTCTGAATATTCTTAGGCAAGTTTACTTGTTGGAATATTTGCAGAAGTGACCAGTTGTAAACCAAGATTGCAGAATACTCATGGGAAATGAATTTTGAATGTACAGTTAATTACTGACCTTGGAAATCCAAATTTAACAGTTATCCTTATCCAATCAGGGAACAGAAATATGCTATGTGACTCAAGTGTCTGGTCAAAGAAGCCTGGATATTGCATGCTCACAACAAATTACGTAAGAGCAAGCTGCAGACCAAGCATTCTTTGCAGAAATTATTCAGGGGAAAAATTCTATCTATAGGTGGGTTTTATTGCATCCATCACCATAGCATCTAATTGCTTTCCAGGGCATTAAATACGCAAAGTGAAGCCCCTAGCGGACTTTATGGCATCTCTTGCTATTCCTGCTTCCCTGAGGCGCTTCTCGGAAGCGCTGCTTACTCAAATAAATACAGAGGCTTATTTACAAAGGTATTTAGGTATCTACAGATGCAGATAGGTACCTAGTGAGGTTTTCAATTTGCATCTTTAGTCATCTAAATACCTTTGTAAATCGGGCCCCCATAATCTTTTGATTTTTTTTTTAAAGTTATGGGTGAAGTTTCTGTGAATAATGAATAAATTCTAGAAATCTGCTGATCTCAAATGATTTCCACGATCTTGGGCCAAAGTCCCATGAGGATGATTGTACCCATGAGATTTCAGGCACACCAATCAGGATCAGAAAATCAGCTCCTTTGGGGTTTTGATCCAATTGGGAGCCAAAACCACAGGTGCAGGTTCAGAAATTCAAATCTAACACCTCCCCTAACCCCCCAAATTCTAAGGGACTCCATTTCAAGGTTCCATTTTAACCCCTGCGTACATTACTGAGAAATATATGACAACAGGTGGCATGACTATACATTACCTGTTGAACTCACCGTCATAAGGTATGTGACATTCCTGTAGCTATTTTGGTCCAGAAAATTATTTACAGGGTCCCATATTCTAAGGAAGGAATCCAGCCTGTTGGACTTTGATAAAAAGGCTCTTTCAAATCTGAGCCAATAAGAATGGAATGTATCCAACGATCAATGTGTAATCTGGACAACTCTTCCTGAGGCTGGAGCATGATGGCAGCTGCGAACAAGATGTCTTTGAGATGTGCGGTAATGTGAGTTTATTTAACTATAGCAATAGATTATTTATATTATCAGTAGCACCTATTGGCCGCAACTGAGATCTGGGTCCCATTGTGCCAGACATTGTACATACAACTAGGCAGACACAGTCCCTGCCCCCAAAAGCTTGCAATTTAAATAGATAAAGGGAATATTCTGAACTCCATTTTGCAGATAGATTAATGTTAAACCCAAGATCATACAGAGAAGTGGGTAACTATAATATTGAACCCACCTCTACTGAGTTACAGCCCACTGTTTTAAACATAAGTCCATCTTTCCAAGCTAGGAAAAGGAAGTACATATAACCATCTACCACCGAAGGGCCTCAGGGACCCATATATTCTGTACCCTGCACAGAGCCATATGCAGTGTCAGCATTTAATAAGCAGCAATCAATTATCAAGATACTAATTAATGACAGTGTCTCAAAAATAAATATCAACATTAAACACTCTGCAGAGACATTTTGGTATTTGTTAGGGGTTCTTGGGTATTGGGTGCAGAAAAATTCCCGTTTATTATTGGTTTTAATCATGCATGTGATTTATTTTAGCTAATACCCACTCCGGAGGCTTTAAATGTGTAGGGCCTGATCCCAAGAGCTGCTGGGCAGCTGCAGTGCCAAAGGAAGACAGTAAAACTGGGAGTGCTCAGCACCTCACAGGATCCGAATGATCCTTCTCCCATTTGAAGCCCATTGACTCCAGAAGGGAGCCAGACCAGCCTGATCCTGGAAGGTGCTGAGTGCTAGCAAAACTCCCCTGGAGTGCACTGGTAGGAGGGATGAGTCATACCTCGACTATGGCAAAATCCTTCAGTCATTACTTATGCTAAATTCAGAGTGGGAGTTTTGCCTGAGTAATTACCAAGTATGATGTGAAAGGGACGGTTCTTTGTGTGTATTCTGTGTGTATTCTTCATGGTGATATAGGAAGTCAGGTGCTTTTTCTGCACCACCATCACCTGTGATGCTCTTTACATTGTCAGTACGTCAAAGGCACAGGCCAGCCAGGCATCACGCATCTCATGGGCACAGCTGGGCTTTTCTTTGATCATCACCTTCCCAAAGAGATGGCGCTTGGGAGGAGTTAAGCGTTCCCCAGGGGAGAATGGGCCAGATCCTCAGCTGGCGTGTCCGCCAAGAGAGACGTGGCTTTGCTGTACCAGTCACCAGCGACCCGCACTAGAACGAAACAATGCAAGAAGGAGAGGGGGTGGCAGGCCCTTTGGACCAGCAGAAGCTGTGCATTACTCTAGCACTCCGCCTGCAGGGACCTGAACGTGTTCCCATGACGAATCTGAAAAGCTGATTTGGCTGGTTCCCTTCCAGCTGGGGATCTAGGAGCACGAAGAATGAAGCTTCCACCCCACTCTGGATTGGCGGGGAGGTCGCCTCATCCCCCTTTAATAGATGAAAACATTGGGGAGGTAAAGAGCAGCGAAGTCTACCAGGTGCCTGACTGGCCGCTGCTTTGCCACTTGGTGTCATCATTCACACCCCACAAAGGCCGTGCAACCCAGGCTCCCCGAGCATCAGTTGGAGCCAGATTTTGCAGTGAGGAGAGTCGGTGGTGGTGCTACCTTGAGTTATGCTGCTGCCTACTCCAACTCCTTGCCCTGCCAAGGGGGCACTGATGATTTACACCAGACGTCAACCCTAATCCCAGCCTGGTATGGAGGGGAGGCCTCAGCGGGAGGTTGGGAAGAGACCACACCTCACTCTCACCTGGCAGTGGCGGCTCCTGTGGGCTCGACTTCCTGCTCCAGACGTTGCACAGGGCCACAGCACCATTCACATTTGGGCCGGCTGCCCTTCCGTCATGATGGAGGGGCAGCCGAGCCAAATCTGAGTGAGTCGCCTCACGACATAGTGCGCGTTTGCCGTGCTCTGCGAACTTTGAACCACATCACAGTGCCCGGAGCAGGGAGCTGGGCCCAGAAGCTGCTGCTGCGGTCGGAGTTTCTGCAAGTGAAACCCCCCGCTAAGGCTGCTCCAGGTGGACCTTTTCCCTTGTTCCAAGGCCAAACTAAGCACAGAAGGTGCCACATAGTATGATTTTAGTTCAGCCATGGATAGTTGGCGCTCATTTCCCTTTGCCCATCAAACAGAAAAAACATTTGACAAAAGGAGGTGCACGACTGACTTTTCGCTTGTAGAACATACAAGCATACCAAAGGGTGCCGGGGGGAGCGGTCGCCACCCACCTGCCTCCCTGTTAGCGCCACCACTGCCTGAGCAGAGAATTGTCATCTGGTGGCATTTTACAAGCTACTTTGCACAGGTGTGAGTGACTAGACAAGGTGCAGGGCAGCAGCGAGCCTGTGGTAAAGCCAAGAGAAGGACTAGCTGACCTAGTTCGTAGCTTAGGGCTCCAACCATAATAACATTTTCCCTCTTTCATGCTGAACAGTGATTGGACAGTGGCTGCATACCCAGGGCTTGAGCCACCGCTCCATTGCCCTGATTTATCCCCGTCACATTGCCAGGCATGGTGTGACAGCATGAACACAGAGTAATGGAGCACCGGGTCTCTGGAGGCACACCTCCCCCACCGCCCTCTCCACTGTGAGAGGAAGTGAAACAGCCCAAGCTGGTTAGCTCTACAAAATGCAAAAGGATGGTTCGGCACCCGAATGAATTGCATAAAAACAGTTGCCTGGGGCGGCACCAAATGTTGTCCCCTGGCTGGTCAGAATCAGTGCGACAGCCACCAGGGAAAGAAGATGGAACCAGGTGGAAAGGGAAGGAGACCGGAGAGAAAACAAAATTCTCCACACTGCTTGTAAATTGCATTGTGGATTTACCCAGGCTGGAATAGCGCCTCCTCCTTGACCCATTCTCTATCACACAAACTGATGTGTGCTACAGATGGCTCATGGATGGCCCACGTACAGCTGTGCACATCTGTCCCACAGGTGTTCAGACTTCCATTTGCCAGCTACCCCTCGAGAGCGGCCAGCGCTTTTGGCAGAATCAGCCTACTCCCACATAATTGCTGGAGACAGGGAGAGAGATTAGATCACCCACTGTCCTAATGGCCTCCCTGTTTGGGGCCCTCAGATATGAGTAACTCCCATCCCAGTCAACTGGGGTCAGTCATGTCCTACAGCAGGAGATTGGGGTCTTTGCATCTCAGGGGTAAGAATTAAGTAAGAGCAGGGAGGCACTGAAATATTACAGAGCTGCTCAGATGCTATGGTGATGGGCACAGGATAAAAACTAGATTGATGTGGGTCATTTAGTTCATGTGGCCCTCATGAAGGAGTTAATGTGCACTAAGGGCTGGTCTCAACCCAGTTTTTGTACCACTATAACTCAGTTTTTGTACCACTATATTGATTTAGAAACTGATATACAGCACGTCTACACTGAACCTGAAGGTGTCACTTCTGATCAAGCTAGGATGCTACCAATAGAAGTGTAGCTGTGGCAACGCAAGCGGCAGGAAGGGCTAGCAGCCCTGAGTACAGTCCTATCTAAAACCCTAGACACGTACTCGGAGTGGCTAGCATGCTCGCTCAGTCAGACCTAGTGCAGGCATGTCTCCTCAAAGTGGGAATTGCACCTTCAGCTCCAATGTGGACGTACTCACAGTGAAACCAGTGCAACAACCTAGAACAGGCACAATTATGCAGCTATAGCGGTGCTGTGACAGGGCCCGCCTCCTTGGTGCTGCCTTGTGGCCCATCAGGGCACCCCTCAGTCTAGTACAGGTCTCCAATGGTTGGTTGCCACCTCTCACAGGGTCCCAGGCAGTGATGTTTAGCCCTCTAACTACAGCACGTTTGAGTCCCACCCCTTCCAGGGCACTGAAGTCCAAAAAGAATACTAAGAACTTCAAACAGGGTCACCCTTCCACACAGGGCTTGTCTTCATGCAGCCAGTCCATTGGTTGGTCTCCTTGGGCCTGTATTTCCCATCCACCCAGATGCTCATCCAAGCAGCAAGCTCTCCACACCTGATATCTTCTGCAGGTATGTGTAGCAGCGGGGAGCCATCTGGGTCCACAGGCCCTCATTGACCCTCTCCTTGCCAGTGTGGGCCCCATATGTTCCATCACAGTTGCTCACACTAGTGTATTTTATTCCTGTAAGTGGTACAAAGGCTGTGTGGAGACCAATCCCATGTAATATCGGTCAGTGTCTGCAAATGTAAATTTTTTTTATAAGTGCAAAATATTATTAGCAGAGCTGGTTGAGAATTTTCCAGCTATGCGAATAATGAATTTTTCAGGTTGCTGGCAATTCCAGAAAATCGGGAACACATTCATTTGCGGCTGACCGAGACATGAAATTTACCAAAATCTTCAGGGAACCAAAAAGTCAAATGTTTCATTTTGGCTTTGAGCATTTTAGGCTTTTTTTGTTTTGTTTTGTTTGTTTGTTAAATAAAATCAAAGGACATTTCAGAATGAGAAGTCGTTTTGAATCAAAAGATCAAAACATTTTGTTTCAAAAATGTCAGGACAAAATGTTTCCATTGTTTTTATATTTTTGTAGGGTTGTTTTTTTTAATGTTTTTTTTTTAATTTTTTTTTTTTGACTGAAGCAATTCAAAATCTACACACATTGGCCAAATGTTTCAGTTAACCCAAATCTGCATTTTTGTTACAAAAAAAAAAGAATTGGTTGGAAAACTTTTGCCAAGCTCTAGTAGTTGAAACGCTATTGTTGTTTTAGTTTTGGTTTTTTTCTTTCCCAGCTAAAAATGACATTTCATCAAAATGGAAAGTTGAATGAAAAAAAATTATTTTGGTTAACAATTTGTTTTCAGCATTGTTGTTTGTTTTCTTGCTTGCTTGTTGTGGGGCTTTGGGAGTGGATTTGGTGTGTGGTTTTATTGTTTTTGTTTTTTTACAAATTTTGAGAAAACCAGCAAATATTCATTTTTGTGAAGATTTTCTGCAGGGAAAAAAATCTTTCCCAGTCACTCTAATTATTAGATTAATGAAAGCCAGTTGCTCTGAGAAGCTGCTAATAATAATGGGAACATAAAGGCTTAGCACACAGAACGCATTGCATGTTCAAATTCGTGTACAAACATGAATGCTTTTCATCTAGGAATATGTGAGGAGATTTTCAAAGTGCTGAGCAGCTGACACTTTTGGTGAACTTTTCAAACGAATTCAACAGCCAGTAGTTAGTTTAACGTATTCATTGTTTGTTAATTTGTTAGTTAATTGCGGTTAGAGCTGGTAGAAAAACAAGAAGATTTTTTGTCAAAAAAACCCAACCTCCCCCCACTTAGTTTTGGTGAAATTTAAAATTTTGATAAATATGTTGACATTTGACCAAAAAACCCAAGCAACTGTCTATAGAGCTGCTCAAAAAATAGGAAAAATTATTTGAGGAAACATAATCTAAATTCTCCCTCTCTTTTTAAAAAAAGTCAGACTTGATATGAAAAATTTGTCATCCAAAAAAGGAAAATTTGACAAACGTGCCTCTGAGACATGGACCAAGCAATATTGGCAGGGCTTATTCTCTCTGAAACCATCCCTTGATTATGGAATGTAAAGGAAGCTTAGAAGCTAAGGGATTGTCACAGGGTAACACTGGCTTTTTAAAAGAGAAGAGGCCAGTGACCATTCCCCCCCGCCCACACACACCTTGGTTAGACTTCAGAGAGGGAACCGGGGCCCTAGAGGGACGAGACTAGGTGAGTCAAGAGACCTGAAAAGTCAGGAAGGAGCAGCCAAAAGTTGCCTGGAGGCAAGTTGTTGAGAACTGTCCAGAGCTGGGGGCTTCCGAGGAGTGGAAGGCTCAGGCAGTGGCCCCCAAGAAAAGCGGGAGGAGAAGCTGGTGAGGAGAAGCTGACCTGGAAGCAAGAGGGTGGACTCTGAAGGGACATGCCCCAAGCAAGGGCAGGACTTATAAGCAGGGAGGCCTGGGGAGTAGAACTCTGTGGGGAGCTCTCTTATGGGAGACCTGAGGTAGTGGGCAGGTAAGAGTCAGGAGACTGGTTGCTCTCAGTTGGACAGCCTGGAGAGAGGGGTCCTGGATCAGGGCAGAAGAATTGGGAACACAGTCAATTCTCAGGGGTGAGGGGGGTATCCTGAAGGTGATGTCCCTGAAGAGGGGAATGGAAAAACTGTAGTATCCTTATATGTATACTGTGGGATTGTCCAGAACCATTTTATTGCAAGGATTTGGGGGGGGGGGAGGGAATTACTGCACTGGTGTATTGAATAAAATTATGCCCAGAGGAGGGACTTGGCATTGGACACTGAGGGACTGTTCCACTGAAGGGGGAACTTAGGTAGGCACACATGTCATGCCATAGCCTGCTGCTGGAGGGTGCTCCGTGGGGTTTGCCTTGTGACGGGGACCTACCAGCATGTCTTGCAAAGGATCTGTTGTGAAATTCAATTAGATTGATATTATGATTTGTCTTAGAGTAGCCCCTCAGAGCCGTAGTCGTGAAGCAGGACCCCATTATGCTAGATGCTGTACAAACACAAAACAAAAAGATGCTCCCTGCCCTGCAGAACTTAGAAACTAAGAATAAGACAAGAGGAAGCAGCTGGATACAGACAGACTGAGAGGGGAGTACTAGGAAATCATGAGACAATCCTGGTTAGTGTGAAGGCTGGTGGTCCCAGCACACCAGCAGCCTAAGTTTTGTACAGTTGTTTTGTCTTTTGTAGGTACCATGGAAAAGGAGAGTTTTTTGAGTGGGACTTTTCGTTTGTTTATGTGCGCAGACAATAAAAGCATCCCTGTGCTGCAGACAATAGGAAGAGGTTACTATATAAACCACACACAAGCACACAAAGGGAGATGGAGCTAGGACCTCAGACCTTCAAGCACAGGTCTCTGGCCCTTAAACGATAGGAGAAACGTACTTACAGTGTAAAGTCTTTTATCCTTTCTATGTGCTTCAAGCACTCACAGGCACAAAGCCAGAACAGCAGCACATCAACACCCTTCCTGCCCTGTTACTGTATGTCTGACTTTCTCAAGTTTCCATTTCAAACTGGGAGTGGGCAGTAGCTGAAGGGGGTAGGGGATTGAAGTGGATTCACAGAATTGGGGTAGATCCTTAATGGGTAAGAATGTCTGGCCAGGTGTGGTGACGACGCAGGAAAGGAAACAGAACGCCAGGTCTGTGGTAGCTAGAGAGCTTTACAAGCCTCTTGCAAAAAGCCTCCCAGGAAAACTTTTCCTGGGGTTTTTATTTCTCTCCTTACTTTGTTTACAACTCTTCTTAGTGGTTACATTCTTGCGCATAGAAGAGCCAGGCAGTATACATGCACATAAGATAACGAACCCATCTCTTGAGCGCGTGAACACCAGCTGCGAGGGTACAATCAAATCAGCCAAATAAGTTTCCCAAACACAAACGCTGGATTGAAGGTCACTCCTGCCTCGTAGCCATGGGAGCAGTTTGCCGCGCCTGTGGACTGGCGATTCGGGAGCTATGCATCTCTACAGCCAGGGATAGAGTGACGCAGCGTATCAGCTGCATTCATAAATGAGCTCCTAGTATCAATGCATTACTCTAAGCCTGAAGAAATGAGTGGCTTGCTTTCTGTGGCCACAGCTTCATTCAGTGTCACTTGGCTCGGACCCAACACGGCGTTGTCTCTGAAGGTTCTGTGGGTTTTCTTTCTTGGTTCGCAACTTCTCAGCGTCAGGAGTGCTATGACGAGGAAGAAAACTCAGATGATCTGGGAATTAAGAGATATTCCATTGTGCTTGTTGATATGTTGGTTTCATGGCTCGCTGGGTTTTCCCTTCTCCTGGTCCTTTCCCACCTGGCAGCCCTTGTTGCTGTCCATTGACCGATAGACATGTGGCAGAATGTAGCAATGGCTCAGCAGTTACTGTTTGCATTACAGTTTTACCTGGAGGTACCAACTGAGCCTCGTTGGGCTAGGTGCTGCACAAATATATATATACTAAGAGACTAGGGTTGCCAATTTTGGTTGGACATATTCCTGGAGATTTCATCACATGACATAATCTTTAATTCAAGATTAATTTTTAATTCCTGGAGACTCCAGAACAATTCTGGACGGTTGGCAACCCTAGAGACAGTCCCAGCCCTGAGTGTTTACAATCTCAATAGACAAAAGAAGCATGGTTATCCCTCTTTTATGCATGAGGAACTATGGCGCTGAGAGGTGAAGTAACTTGTGCAAGAAGTTGGTAGCATAGCCATGATCTGAACCTAGATCTTTCAAGGCCCAGTCCAGTGTTTTACCCGCAGGCCTGCCCTTCCTCACGAATTTAGCATCCAAATCAGTATAAAACTATATTCAAAATCCTGATTTTTCTGTTGTAATTGAAATGTGCAGGAAGAAAGTAGCAGAAATGCTGCGTTGTGGTTTTTACCCTGGATTTTGGGAGGATGAAATCAAGTGTCCCTTAGTGCCTTGTTTTTCCATGTGGTTCCAGGTTGGGGAACACTTGTTCCGCAAAGCTCGACCTTAGGACAAGATGAGACCAGAGAGAAGCCTATATTTTCCTCATACATAATGTCCCAGGCTCCTTTCCCTGAAGCACTCATATTGTCCCATCTTTTCTCTTTGGTCCAGAATATGAGACTTTGCTCTTTTTTCTTCTAGTGCTGCTGCTAGCACTACATGCTATGGGTGCTTCTGCCTTGGCTTCAGTGGGGCAACATAGGTGCAGGCATCTCTTGTGTGGAGACTCAACAAGTAACTTTGCCCCTATAGGCACTTTAACAATTCTATGGAAAACCAATCATCTACTAACGATGGGATTGAACTCTCGAATTCAGGTGTGGGCTGGGGATTGGAATGGGGGCTTCGTTCCTCTCTCCAGTCTGAACCCCCCCTAACTGTAGCCCCCTCGTCACTTATAGAGAGTCTGTGTGGGTTAGTGTCTAGGGTGCTCTGCTGGCACTCAGAAGGTGTAGGTTTTAGTCGCTGCTCTACGTGTTGTGGGATCTTGGGTAAATCACTTCCCATTGGAGTACCCCTGTTTCCCCTCCTATGCCCTGTCTTGACTATCTACATTTGGCAGCAAGGGTCTCATTATCGTATGTACAGCGCCTAGCACAACTGAGACCCAATCTTGCATTTTATAATACTTATGAGGGTCTGATCTGAAGTCATTGGTAGCCTTCCCATCAACTTCAATGGGCTTTGGATCAGGCCCAATGGTGAGCAAGAATCCCCCAAGGTTAAGTACCTAGTCCTAGCTCTACCAGGTATATTTGGATTTATTTTATTTTTTCCCCTTTGCATTAATGTGAGCACATCATCTGAGAGGACAGGACAACATGACACAGGGGACGGTGCGAGAGAGATGCTGCATTCCACAACCTTAAAAGCTTCAGTAAAAAAGTGCTTACGCAGGCAGGCTTAATCTAGTCTGTGACCATTTAATGATCGGTAATGGAGGGGCTTATTTATTGTATGTGCTGTGGCTCTAGAGAGCTGGTACCCAAATGTGAAGTGAAAGTGCGTGGGAGGGGAAATAGCAGCACATCTCGGTTATTTACGAACATGCACATCCGTGAGCCGACCAGGATTCCACCCAGACAGAGGCTGCATTAAGGAGGCTGCTGATCATTCTGCATCTCCAGAGGCACTTTCTCTCTGCGGCCACTTAACCTCATCTGTGTGCTGGAATGCCATGCATTATTCAGTGAATGGGCACTCAGGCCTGGGAGCACATGCCCCTGGCCCCTTGGAAACACTGACATGGGCTAAATATTGCATGGCTCTGGACATGCAGGGGGAATACACCGGAAGAGGCACCCATAAAGAAACCTATAGCTCTTTGTTGTGAGCTCTGTACCTAATAATAGAAGGCAGTAAAGGGCCATTGTAACAACAGACACAATAGCTCCATGAATCATACACTTGTGATGGGATTCAAGTCTAGAACCCTGGTCCTTATGCTTTAAACATACATGATGTTGCCACTCAAGCTAAAGGAAATCTCCCGAAGATAGCTGTAGTAGTAGGATCCTTATCCTCTCTGTTGTCCAGCCACTAGATGATAACAGCTCACACACTTTTTCTGTCTCTCTCACACAGAGTACATTGTAACATCCAAACTGAAGTCAGTAATAATCATTGGCAACACCTGTAATACCAGGGTCTCAAAGCCCTTTATACTCATGAATGAATTAAGCTTGCAACACCCCTGAATGTCAGTACAAATGCTCACATTTCACAGATAAGGAAACTGAGCGACAGCAAGTCCATACAAGTCAGCGTATATACAGAATTAGAACTCAGGACCTCCTGGTACCTAATCCCATGCTGGATCCACTAGATCACACCGCCTCTACAAAGCAAGCAAGCAAAAAAATTAAAACAGTTATCCAAAGCATGGGTGAGCTCTTCAGCTGGTGCAGGTTGGCATGGTAGTGACATATCATTGACTGCCATGGAGCTACACTGATTTATGCTAGTTGAGGATCTACTGCTATGTGTCTAGCCATGGCTCGAGTGTTGAGTGAAGGTTCAAGTGGAATTCAGTTTGATCTGAACCAATTCTCCATGCTGCCTTAGAGGTAAGAAGAAGGGCTACAGACAGGAGTGGATGGTCCCAACAGAGAGAACCACTTCATTAAAGGTAACCTCGAAGCAACACAGACATCCAGCACTTATGGATGGAGTGAGACCTAAAACATTAACTCTTTAAGTGCTGGCCAATCACCGAGTTTGACAGATGAAGGGATTAATACATAATGATGATGATGCATGCAGCTCAAAGGACATAGAGAAAAACTGCTCTCAGTGCTGTGAGGAGCACAGGTTGGTCTGGATAGGTTTGTACCATGCTCCTTGGGGCCCATCAATGTAGCTGGTTGGCTTTTTTCTTATGAGTTGCCACAAGAGTATCAAAGACAATGAAACTGAAGGGAACTATGTTTCTACAGTGCATTCCTGGCCTGTGGAACTCACTGCTGCAGGATAGCATATCACTGACAGCGAGAGCTTAGGGTTCAAAAAAGGGTAAGACGTTTATATTGATGAGGCCTGTCATCAGGTTACAGTAGAAGGGATTTGTTTATTTTAATAAGGGCAGTAAACACTGATGCTTCAGAGTATGAACCAACCTTTAATTTCCTGGGGTTAGGAAGAAGCTTATCCTATGGGCAAGTTATTCCCTAACTGTCCACCACAGGCTTTCTTGTACATTCCCCTGGTTATCTTGGGTACTTGTACGGCCCATCTAGCGTAGTATCTCAATGCCTGACAATCTTTAATGTATTTAGCCTCACAGCGCCCCCCAGGAGGTAGAGAAATGCTATTACCCCCTTTTAACAATGACAAACTGTGATCCAGGCAAACCAATGGGAGTTGGGGGCCTAAATACCTTTGAGGCTCTGGGCCTGAGGTCACACAAGGAATCCGTGTCCTGAGTTCCAGACCCATCTCTGATAAATCTTCCTTTTCTTCCTAAAGGAGCTGGCACTGGCCTCTTCAGAAGATAGCCTACTGGACTTAGCTAGCCCACTGCTCTGCCCTGTTATGGCGGTAGCTATGTTCCCACAAAAACTACACCGTCCAGTCTGTGCACTTACAAGACACTTCTCCACTGAGACAAAATCCCCATTAAAATCAACGGGAGCAGACCTGGGTCCACTGTTTTTAAGCAGAGCGAGGGGGCCTGGGGAGAGGAGGGGTCATGTCCAGGTTAGCTGATGACCAGCAAACAAGCATAATTTATGCAAAAAAACAGTCTGGAAAATTGACTTCCTGGTCGTCTGCATATATAATATACAGAAATCCTTAATAAAGGAGCCAAAGATGTGTCTATGAATCAGAGCTTTCTTCTTCAGCTACCCGGCACAGAGCACATGAATTTGGGTGCGTTTTCCTTTTAATTGCTCTGTCTTTTAAGGCAGGCTATTAGAGCTGCCTGACTTAGGAGAACAATCCTTTATTAGAAATCAAACCGGTCACTTGGGCTATGACTTTTATCTGTTTTTCCACCATCTCCAGCTTGGCTCTGAGACAACAAACAAGCCATTAATGTCTGGAAAATGGCTTTGATTTTGACTTAGCAACCATGGCACAGATTTCTCCTGGTGGTGCCAAGTGACACGATTAATGTCGGACCATCTACCAGTGTGTGTGATTAATTACACCCAGCACTGGCACAGTGCCTTCCACGTGCAAAGAGCTTTACGTATATGATGGGCCAGATTCCACTCTCAGTGACACTGCAGCAAATCCGCAGTCAGCCCGTTGACTCCATGGCCGGTACTTTGGGTTTACTGCATTGTAAATCAGAGTTTGGCCTTAAAACTTACAATAGGCCTGTGAAGTAGGTAAATGTTATTATGCCCGCTTTTCAGATGGGGAAACGGAGGTAGAGAGCAGTCAACAGACATGCCAAAGGCCACACAGCAAGAGTGGCAGAGCCAGGAAAATAACCCAGGAATCCTGGCTCCAAGGGTATGTCTAAGCTACGGAGACAAAGTTGGAATAGCTCCGGAGAATAGACACAGCCTACACTCAGAGAATGGGCTTTTCTGTCGTGGTAGGAAGATCATCTCCTCGAATTATGTTAGCTGTGTTGGCAGAAGTACTCTTCTAGTGACACAACTGTGTCTACACTGGGGGTTATGTTGGCACAGCTACGTCGGTGGGGGGGTAGCTTTTTCACACCCCGACCAAAGTAGCTAACTTACCTGTGCCGACCAAGCCCAGCTCCCCTATTCTAATCATTATTGTTATATGCTGTTTGTATTATAGTAACACCTTGAGGCCCCAGACAAAATCAGGGCTCCATTGTGCTGACTGTTGTTCCAACCCATAGAAAGAGAAAGCCTTTGCCCAGAAGAGTTTACAATTTAAGAAGACAAGAATGATTTTAAAGGCAGGAGGGGAAGCAGAGGCATATGCCCCAAGGTCAGTAGCCAAGGTAGGCCCAGGCCAGAACCCAGGTCTTCTAGCTCCGAGCCCACTGCATTACTTATCACAGTAGCTAGCCTTCCCTGCTAGAAGAAGCTACCTTACTGTTAGTCACAGCTTATATTTACAGGGCCAGGCTCCCTGAGTGGCCATCTTTGCCCTGTCGCCCATTGCCACAACTGAAACTGGCAAGTCGGGGTCTGTCAGCCATTCCTAACCTCCTCCACTGAAGGCCCACACCTCTGGAAGTCTCTTCCTCTCCAGGGCTGGCATCCAGATGTTTCCATTTTATTTGTGTTGCGGGGGTGGGAATCTCCTGTTTGCTGGTCTATTTGGTCATGCTGCTTTCTCTGGAAAAGCATGGTTCCAGTTATCCTTTGTTAAGGTAGCCAGAGGCCTCCAGGCAGGGGTAGCTTGTTAGAGCTAGCAAATTAGTTCCAATTGTATGAGAAGTCTGTGAGGCGAAGGTCTGAATATCTGGCTAGCCACGGTAACAGGTGTACAGAATTATATCCAGGCCCGGAGCCTGAAAACGCCACTCTCCAGCTGGGAGAGGGTAACTTCCCCCGCCTCTCCAGGACCTGAGTGTTATTCAGCAGAATTCACTCTGCAAGACTGGAGACTTTCAGCCTCCAGTATCTGTGTCCATCTGCCTTATGAGGGGTATATCATGTGCCCATCAATAAGCTGGGATCTCAACGCTCTGTATAAACATTAATGAATTAAACCTCTGCACCTGTCCTTGAAGGTCAGGAAGAGTCATTCTGAAAATGAGCAAAATTGAGGCACAGGGAAATGAAGACACTTGTACAGACGATACAAGAAGTCTGTAGAAAAGCCAGGAACAGATCTCCTGACTCCAGCTATAGCTGAGTAATCACAAAACCATTGTTCCTCCTCCAGGCTCTCCCTGTTTCTCCCCAAATTCAACCATTTGACACCTTTGACACTCGAGACTCCATAGCAACTGGTATTTCCCACCCAGGTGTTGCTGCCATTAGGAGTTAGGCACCTAAATACCTTTGAGGATCTAGGCCAAAAAGCCTCCATTCTAAGCCTCATCCAACAGAACTTGCATCTCCAGCAAGGCTGCCCCAAGAGCTAAGAGTTTGGGCCCCAATGTTCAAGGTTGGGTGCTTAAAGTTAGGCACCGAATAGGAGATTTTCAAAGACACAAAGAGCAATTTTATGCTCAACCCCCATAGACAGTTCAGTATTTAAATCCCATTTGTGCCTCTGAAAACCACCTTCCTAACTCCATATCTAGGCCCTTGAATAGAAGTGGCTGTGACAGCAGGAAAGGCAGGTGCTCAGCACCTCTGAAAATTAGGCCCCTGATTCAGGTGCCCAACTCTCAGTGGCAAACAGCACCTTGGTGGGATTCAAGGCACCTGAGTCTGAATGGTTTGGCTGAAGGGGATAACTGTGACGTTAACGATGGGTAAATGAGATGTGGGAGGACCTGCCTCAGCTTCCAAAGGACACAGTGGGCAGTCCCAACAGGAAATGGAGCAGGGTTTGGAGATGCCATGGGAACTGCAGCTCTGACCAGCTCAGCTTCCAGGAAATTCTCATTACCAGCCGCCTGGAACAGCGCAACGGGGCTGTCATTTCAGCCTCGGTAAATGATCCTTTTCCCAGACAGGGCGCACCTCTCCTTCACCAGGCAGCAGTGAGTCACTGAGGCGGCAGCTGCGATAACGCTGTGCCAGCCATGCAAAGGGACATTCCCAGTGGCTCAGTCCACTGTACGAGATTCACTTCAATGTCAGCTAGCACACCTTAGCCATGGAGGGCTAGACTGTGCCTTTAGCCACAACCCTGAGCAAGGGGTGATGATAAACTGCACTGTGGCAGGAGTCACCTTGGGGGCGGGGGGGCGCTGTGATGCAGAGCTAAAGCCACAAGTCCTCGCTTACTGGGTCTCACCTAAACCAGCAGCAAATTACCTGAGGGAGAAATGAGTGGGAAAGGAATGCAATCATAAAATATCTATAGCAAACTTATTGAACAGTCCATACGTATAAGAGAATTAAGAGTGGAAGGCTGACCCTGTGGACAGGAACTCAGAACACCGCTGTTCATTTCCCACCTCTGCCACGCACTTGCTGTGAAACTTTGGACATGTTGTTTCATGTCGCTCATGGGGACTCAGTTACCCATCTGTACAATGGAGATAATAATCATTCCTTAGTCTCTCTTGTCTAGCTAGATTGTAAGCTCTTTGGGACAGGCACTGTCTCTTACTGTTTGTATGCACTGCACCTAGCACAATGGGGCCTTGAGATCTGTTATGGCTTTTAGAGCTTCTATTTTTATGCTAATAATAATGATAAAACTCAGGGTCTCCTTTTAGCTCATGGTGGAATGGTGTTCTCCTAAAAAATACATCATAGAAGGCACTAATTGGTACCCGGCATTAAACAGCATGTGCCCTGTTGTCTCGATTGTTAGCAAGATGCATCATCTCATCATATGTTGTAGTTTACAGGAGTCTTTAAATGGTGAATAGTTCCATGGTTAAGAGAATTGGGTGCCTTTTTATTTCAACTCACACATATTGGGTAATATAATCTTATTGCACCTAAATCACATTTCTGGATAAATGATGCTCTGTTTGTTGAGGTCTGAATGCATATTATTATTTTTATTATTATTATTTCAGATCCTGAGTTTTTACTCAGGTAAAATTCCTGTTAAAGACAGCGGGAGTTTTACCTGTGTGAGAACTGCAGGATTTTGGCTGCCATCATTAAAGCCATTTCCAAAGAACAAAAACAATGGCTGCAATTTTCGAAGTGACCCAAGGGATTTAGACGTACAGCTTTCATTCACTTCAATGGAAATTGTGCCTCTCACTTCCTCCAAATGGCTTTAAAAATCCTCGCCTCAGGTACAGATGTCGTGGGCATGAACAATGGACTATGGGGTGAACTTTGACCCAGCCCTGCCTATCGTAACACAATCGCGAAGAGAGTATCCTTTCTAATTCTACTCTCTGCGTCTGTGAGATGGGAGGGATCCCACTGGAATGTCCAACAATCTGAGCTTCTTCCCCCTCTGAATGGCCTCATTAGCTCAGGCAGCCAGCAGTTCCACATTGTAATGTATTCAGAAAATGGCAGGGATACAACAAGTACTATAATCAAAGTGTTTAAACCTCCATCTCATCTATGCCAACACAAACCCTGAATCTGAGGAAGCATTAAGCTAAATATAGATCCACCAGAAAAACCCAAGTGTGTTTTTTTTTTTTTGCGTTTCATACTGTAAAACATCTGCTGAACAGTTTCCTATAACTGTTCTTGGCCCTTAAATCAAAGAAAAGAGAAACAATGTCCCATTTTTGTAGCGAGAGGGGAGAGGGAAATAATAGACCTTCCTCTCAAAGCAGGATGACAATAAGGATGGAAATAGAAAGGGGAATGCGTTGAAACATCTTGAGACCAGACTAGAAGTGGGGGTAGAGGCAGGGCCAGGTATTTCAGCTTCGCCTGGCCATTTCCCATTGAAGAGAGAATGGCAAGTCCATCAAGGTCAGGAATGGGAAGGAGCAATGCAAAGCACCATGGGAGCTTTTGCTATGCAAATCAGTTTTGAATGGATCTGATTGGGCGGAATGGGTTACTGGTAGGTGGAGGGTAATGTATGGGTAGGCTTGAAAGTCTTAGATTTTTATCAGTACATGTCGGTAAGTGTTGATTTCACACACACAAACCTACGAAAAAATATTTCCATCAACTACAATCGAAATGTACAGCTAGGTAAAGTAAGAAAATACTGCTTGAGAACTTATTAGAATTGGATTTGACTTTGTATATTTTGACATGTGATTTTGACAATTTGTGCATGAACAGTTATGAACCTTTAACTTCTTCAAAGTCAGCATCTACTGTCATTAAATAATTATTGACTGACACACACACCCTAATTTCCTGCAACTGTGACAATGTAAATTGATAAAAATCAGGGAAAATGCTTAAAAAACATTGATATTATCTGTCAAAATGATTAAAAAAATTAAAACCAAATTAAATTAAATTAAATCCCAAGCCTCTGTTTGGAGAAGGTGTGTAAGGAAAGGCAGAGCCAGGGGTTTGGGGAAGAGGGGAATGGCAGGGATAGAAGGCTAATGCTTTGCTTTTTCCCTGAGGGGAAAAATAAATGGGGGTGGTGCAAATGTAATGACCTTCTAACATGGATTGCATCCAAAACCTTCAGAACCAAAGCACAGACCATTTGAGTTAAAGGAGCAACTCCATTAGATGGTAGAAGCAGTAGGCTCTTATCCTGTAGCTGATAGGGCTAGGATTTTCTAAGGTATCTGAATTCCCCTGTTATAGTCAGTTCAGGGATGTAATGGTCAAACATGGGATTCTAAATGGGGGTTTCCTCACAGACTTGGGCACAGTAGATGCTGGAGCCAGCTCTAGCATATGGAGTGAGCACTATTGCTAAGCATAGTACAGCCATAGCATATCTTGAGGGATCACCATCACAGAACCTCAAGGTTGACCCCAGCACATCTGGACTGGTGAATATCTATGCAGTGGCCTGCCATCTATATATGCAAGGCATGCATTGTGTGGGCGACCAACTGTATGTTGTCCAACTGGCAGCCCACGGGCCAGATCCAGCCCATGGGATGATTCAGGCTGGTCGCCATGGAGGAAACCATTTTGCAGAACAAACATCTAAAAATGGCATCTTCCGCACAGCGTGGCCTCATACACCCTGTACATGCAAGGCCACATTGCATGTTGCACACCATTTTGGGCTGCCTAAGGCATGCAAGTCAGTAGTTTCATGCCTGAGTAAAACTGTCCCAGCATGCCACTGCATCTGTGGGACCCCAGGGCTGGCCACAACACATGTGGCTTTGCCAGTGTTCCAAGAATGTCCCCAGCATCTCTGGTATTATCCCTTGACTGATTTAAAGGTGCCCACACTCAAGAGCAGCCGCAATTGTCTGGCTTCAAATGCTTTGGTCATTAGGCTTCTGTTCTCCCCACAGCGGGTGCCGTCACACTTCTTTGGCTTCTTGGCTACAGTGCCTCCCCAAAGTCTTTCCTGCCAAGACACAGGATGCGATGACAGCGCGGCTGGGAAAACTTCAGAACAGCAAAAACAATCAAAGATTGTCTGTGGAGCATGCTCTAAAAATGGCTCTTTGGATTAGCACCAGGTTCATCCCTGGGGCCTTCATCAGGAGAGCTCGGCTTGGAACCTATGATGGAGAATGATCTAATCTCGCTTCCTATCTGTAACAGAGATTAAATTTTCCCCAACCTTCATGACTTTTCGCAGCCCAGTGGCAGAGTCTCCGTTGTTCAATGCCAAACTGAGTCCCACAGAGCAATGGGTCCTAAGGGCCAAGTCCTTAGGAGTCTTAGTCTAAGTGAAAGTCAATGAGACTGAGGCCGCTCAATGCCTAATAATGGGATTTTCAAAAGCTCTTAACTCCATAGGAGTAATAAATAATAATAAATGCCCAGGTCCATGGGAGTTAGGTGCCTAGTAGCTTTTGACATTCCCACTACAAGTGCCTAATGCCAAGATTTTCTAAGATCTGGGACTAAGTGACTTTTGAAAATAGGACATAAGCTCCCAAATCTAGGCCTTTTTGAAAATGTTACCCCAGAACACTAGCCCCACCCCTAAAAGTCAACCCAGAAGTGTCATCAAGCTGTTTTTGGCAGAAAAAATGGTTGGGCCCAATTCTGGGTGTTTAAGGGAGAGTGGAAATAAAAGTGTTGCTAACTCTCAGGATTTCATCATGATTTGTGATATTTGGTCTTTTTTTGTAAAGTGCCAGCTCCCGGAGTCAGGTGATTATGTGAGACTCTCAGCTTTTGTTGTTGTTTTAAGTATGTGTCTAACCATTATGGTTGCAGAGAAAAGCTTGAAAATGTGACTTGAGTGATCTCTGATGGCTCAGAAACCAGAAGGGAAAAAAGACGGACCCAACATTTATTCTTCTTTATAAAATCTTATGATGTTTAATCCAGTCTTATTATTTTTGAGGGCCTGACTCATGATTTTTGAACACAGGTGTTGGCAATACTAGAATGGGCAGGGCCAGATCAAGACATATGCACTAGGGGCCCATGTCTCGGACATTGGCTCCTGGAGCCTCATGATGATGTCAGAATCGCAGCTTTTATTTATAATAAAAGGAAGTTTCTAGCCCTTGTGGTTATGAACAAAAGCTTGAAAATGTGACCTGACCACAACTGGCATGGTGACATCTGCCTGAGTCTACAGATGCCAGCCATCAGCATTGCTCCATGAATCTCAATGGAGTGTCAACTCCAAGACCCACTGGTCTGGAGTCCCCACCAACAGTCCCCAGCAGATGACTCTGTGTGTAGCAGAAGGAGAGAAGTGCAGTGGGTCTGGCCAGCCTACCCACCCACACAGGTACAGCCCAGTGTAGGGGTAAGTACTGCAGGATCCCACCTACTGTCTCTGCCCTTTGAGGGGAAGAGGGGCATCTGTTTTTCCCCAGTAGGAAGAAGGTGCCTTTGATGCTACTGCCCCTACTTCTTTGGGAGGAGTGAGACACCTCTCCGCAATGCTGGCATTCCAAATAGAGGATGAGGCCACAGCATGGGAGGGGCCACAACACAGAGAGGCTGTGGGGGCGAGGCCGTGGGGTTCCCCATGGCACGGTGTACCTACGGCCCTGATTTGCCTCATCAGGCTTTTCTCGAGTTCTCATCCCTGTATGACACAGAAGCACTTCTCCGGCCCCATCAGCAGCAAGGGGATAATGATTGCTCTCTGGGGGCAGGTTCTGAGGCTCACTGAGTTGATCCCAGTCCAGTGCTTTGAGATCCTTGGCTTGAAGCCGCTCTAGAAGGGCGTGGGGGACCTGGGCTGACATGGTCACTGGGAACCTCACCACCCCCACAGCCCCTCCCTGGGGACCGTGCTTTGCTCAGCCATGTGTCGTGCAGCAGAGATTAATCCACTGCCCCTTTGCCCTCTCTGAAAGGGGAAAAATCAGCCAGCCCTACCTCCTCAGTGGGAGTTTGACAGGACAAAGAAGAGCAGAACGAAAGCCAGGAGGGCGGAAGTGGCAGGCGTGGGGCTGTATCGAATCAGCCTGATCCATGGCAAAGAGGCGATAATTGAAACAAGCTTTGAGCACGTGCCAGGGGAAAGGATGAGCCTGGGGAGAGCCAGCTCCCAGCCTCCCCACTCCACCCCCCTTTGAACAGGAGGGATTAATCAGCTGCCCATCTTCCTTGAGCTTGTGTGTTCAACTGCTGGGTCGGGGAACAGAGAGAGAAGCAGAAGGAGAAGCAGAGGGGTGGAGGGGGTCTAGAGACAGAAGAGGCGACATAGGGGGTCACAGAAAGGGAGGTCAGTGCAGCTTCTACTTTTTAGTATTTGTATTGCTGGAGCACCCAGGAGCAGGACCCCACTGTGCTAGGCAGTGTGCAGACCCAGACCAACAAGACCAAAGAGCTCACATTCTAAGTGAGGACCAGATGAGCCCTCACCCGCACAACATAACATCCCGCCAGGACCCCCTGGGAGGAAGTGTGCACTGTCCTTTTAAACCAGCAGCTGGAAGCCGGCCAAGAGGCACCCAGGGAAGGTTTGAGGCAGAATCTCTCTGGTGAGGCAGAGAGAGATGGGCCCTGGTTCCCTGTTCCGCTGTGGGGCAGAGTGGGTGTAAACCATGGGCGTTCTGTCCTACTAACATCGTGTCCCCTCTTTGTGTTTGCTTCGGAAGTGGCCAAAGGTGCAGGGCAGCACGCCTGCAGAGACGCATGCTGGGGGGCAGCTCCTGGAGTGGGGTGGAACGGGGTTGTGTTGGAAAATGGGAGTTTGGGCAACATGACATTTTTTTGGAGGGTGGGGAGGGAGTGTCTGCTTCTGTGGGGCTTGGGAGTTTTCATCAGAAAAATAAACCCCAGACACCAAAGAGTTATGGATTTTGGTCGAAAACCCACGTTTTTATACTGAAAACCGAGAACTTCTGTCCCTCATCCAAAAAATATCTGATTTTTTCAATGAAAAGTCATTTTTTCCCCCTGCGGGGCTGGGGGGCCATTTTCCAGCTAGCTCTAGTCAGAACAATGGTCCCTTATTCGAACATAGCTCCTTCTTCGGTGTTAGAAGAAAACAAGGCTCTCTGTAATTCGTTCCCATTGTCACACAGGAGAGAAAGAAGGGGAGAGGTAGGGGGAGAAATGGAAGGAGAGAGGGAGATGGAGGAAGGAAAGATAACAAGAGCGAGAGCAAGGTGAGGAGTGAGGAAACAGAAGGGCTGGGATTTGACACAGCTGATTAACGACCCCACGTCTCTCACTCCCAGTCACGACTCTCCTGACGAAACAGAAAGCTTGACTTAAAC
This sequence comes from Malaclemys terrapin pileata, assembly GCF_027887155.1. Lineage (NCBI taxonomy): Eukaryota > Metazoa > Chordata > Testudines > Emydidae > Malaclemys > Malaclemys terrapin. The sequence goes on from NC_071519.1 coordinate 21,245,775, forward strand.
CAGGTTTGGTTTTGATTCTTCCTTGCAGTGATTTCTCTTCCCCCTGGCCTGCTCTGCTCACCCCATGCCCCCAACCTCGGAGACTTTTATCTCCTCACCCGTCTCCCTCATGGGGTTGCAGCAACATAGGGGAGAATGCACTAGAATCATAGAATATGAGGGTTGGAAGAGACCTCAGGAGGTCATCTAGTCCAATCCCCTGCTCAAAGCAGGACCAACACCCACTAAATCATCCCAGCCAGGGCTTTGTCAGCTGGGCCTTAAAAACCTTAAGGATGGAAATTCCACCACCTCCCTAGGTAACCCATTCCAGTGCTTCACCACCCTCCTAGTGAAATAGTGTTTCCTAATATCCAACCTAGACCTCCCCCACTGCAATTTGAGACCATTGCTCCTTGTTCGGTCATCTGCCACCACTGAGAACAGCCGAGCTCCATCCTCTTTGGAACCCCCTTCAGGTAGTTGAAGGCTGTTATCAAGTCCCCCCTCACTCTTCTCTTCTGTAGACTAAATAACCCCAGTTCCCTCAGCCTCTCCTTGTAAGTCATGTGCCCCAGCTCCCTAATCATTTTCATTGCCCTCCGCTGGACTCTCTCCAATTTGTCCACATCCCTTCTGTAGTAGAGGGGACCAAAACTGGATGCAGTACTCCAGGTGTGGCCTCATCAGTGTCGAGTATGGGGAATAATCACTTCCCTAGATCTGCCGGCAATGCTCCTACTAATACAGCCCAAAATGCCGTTAGCCTTCTTGGCAACAAGGGCACACTGTTGATTCATATCCAGCTTCTCATCCACTGTAATCCCCAGGTCCTTTTCTGCAGAACTGCTGCTTAGCCAGTCAGTCCCCAGTCTGTAGCGGTGCATGGGATTCTTCCTTCCTAAGGAGGAAGTGACAGCTAGGAGTGACAACTTTGTACCCCTCCCTCCCTCGCTCTTCCTGTTCCTAAGGTCCTGCTCATTCACTCCTGCAAGCACACAGCCGACATGGCAACCGTTATGTTCACAGTATCCACCCAAACAAGTTTGATGAAAACATCCTGACTGTGGCTGGAAGGCTGCAATGTAACACTGCTTATTTCTTATAATTCAGAACAACACCACAGAGAGAGGCCTAGTCTTCACTTACCGGCTGGTCCGGAGGCACGCCATCGATGTTCTGGGATCGATTTATCGCGTCTGGTTAAGACGCGATAAATCGATCCCGGATCGATCCCGGAAGTGCTCACAATCGACGCCGGTACTCCAGCTCGCCGAGAGGAGTACGCGGCGTCGACGGGGGGAGACTTCCGGCCGCGTCTGGACCGCGGTAAGTCCGGAGTAAGGTACTTCGAATTCAGCTACGTTATTAACGTAGCTGAATTTGCGTACCTTAGTCCGAAGTCCGGACTAAGTGTAGACCAGCCCAGAGAGACAAAGCAGGCTGCACCCTAAGAGAGGGAGGTACAACTCATCCCGCTGTACTCTAATTGGGCTCTTTGCAGATTGACGCCTGAAGTCCCAGATTGCACACTTCCCTACAGAGGCCTGTAGTCTGCAAGCAGGGCCAGGAACACCTTCCTGCCTCTTCCTGACACACATACACCACTAAAGTTATAGCTTGCAAATCCAACACAGTCCTCTATACACCCCGGGAACCTTCCGGGCCACTGTCCTCCCCAAGGGGAGCCAGGAAAGAAATAGCCCCAGAGACACAGCTTTAAGGGCTGCTCTAACCACAGCCCCTGCTTCCTTGTAAGCAGTTCAAGTACTGTGCACCCTTTGGGCTGATCCTCTGAGACCAGGATGGGGTGGGGATAAACTACCCCTCAGCAAAAGCCCTGTCTGCACCCATTCCTTAATAAACCAGAGGGGCTCCAGCGGGGTACTGCCTCAGTGGCACATGGAGAGAGGGCAGGTCTCGGAGTCAATGCCTTGGGACTGACGAGCCACAAGACATGCTGCAAGGCCCTTCTCTGGCTATGCAGGGTGTGGGTGGGATCCAAAGTGGTCGGTTGAGGGGTCACATAGGTGGTAAATGCTTTCGGATAGGGACTGTCTTTTTATTCTGTGTTTGTACAGTACCTAGCACAGCGGGAGCCTGGTCCATAACTTGGACTCCTTGGCTCTACCCCAATGCAAATAATGAATAACAGTCATATGGTGAGTCTTTAAGTGTCCTTTTGTGATAGGAACAGGCTATATCGGGAGGCATCCTAGTGTGGTGAAGTCTTTTGTCTGTCGGGGAATGTGTTCTTGTGTGTTTGTGTGTGTTTGCAGGTGCCTGGGGCTTACAGAGGGGAAAGGCAATAACAAACATTTACATTGTTTTTAAGAAGAATGAATAAAGAATGATCGAGGAACAACAATTGTGCTTGGTGTGTTTTCCCAAGGCTGCTCTGCAGGTGCGATGGCTACCGTCTCAGCCAACCGTGGGGATTGAATTAGGACCCTCTTAGTCTAGAGCATAAACTTGAATTGCAACAACTTGAGCTAAAAAAACAGCTTCTGTAGGGATGTGCTGTAAAAAATGCACATCATTTGTGGCTTGGCCCAAGAAGGGGATGTATAACATGTGGATCAGTGGGTCCAATTGTGCATGTATGCGTGAGTGCACATGTGTACCGTATGTCTGAGTATGCATGTGTTTCGATCAGGTATGTGTGCCTATGAGTGTGTACAGTATATATGCATGAGTATGTGCACATTGGGTGCATATGTTAGACTGCACAGTATATATGCATGCTCCTATGTGTGCATTGGTTGTGTGTGTGTGTGTGTACATGTGCGAGAGCATATGATGTGTGTGCACTTAAGTATGCACGTGTGTGTGTACATTGGTTTTTGTGTGCACTTGTATGCATATGCATAAGCATGTAAGCCACCCGTACACAAGTAGGCATGCTGGCTTGTTGTGTGTGTGGGGCGCACTTTTGTAAGCACATACGTGTGCGTTGTCATTTCCTTCCCCTCTGTGGTTCATCATTTACTGCAGACCAGGTGGGGTCAGTGACTCTGCGTAGCTTAAAGGTAGCAGATCCTGCCAGCCCCACAATTGTCCTGGACCAGATTTGAGTATGTACACAACCCCAATACCGGTCATGCCTGCACCCTGGGCATTTGCACGTGCACAACAGGGAATCGAATGAACAAGGAAGAATTTATACGACAGAGTTATCTGCAACAGCAGAGGATGAACTCAACCCACAAGGCCCTTTCTAGTCCTATATGCCTGAGATTTGTGCTTGCACAATTATGTGTTTGCAAGGGTATCATTTGCTGGCAAAAGTTTAGTGCTTGAAAATTTGGAAAATTATATCCATGCTCCCTCTCTCATGTTTTCATTCATGCTTCCTCTCTCTTCTCCCTAGTGCATTTCTTGCTCACACGCTCATTCATGCTCGCTCTCATTCTCATTTTCCTGGCTGTATTTTTAGCTCCCTTGCTGTTCTGAGGATGTGAACATTATCCCTGAGTCATGACTTTGTGAGGAAACAGGCAGACAGAGCTCTCATTACAACTAGTAAGGGCTCTTATCAGCTGCAACGCAGGCCTGCTGGGGAGTGGGGGGGAGGGGGCAGCTTATCTCCAAGTTCCTCTTCTTTTCCTTTTTCTCCAGCTGCTGTGTCCACAGAACCTTTGCTGGGGCCACTGGGCTCATCATTTTTCTGCCTCTTCTTGCAGCACATGATGAGTTATTTTGAAAGCGATGGCAGGGGGTGGAAACCAAGCATGGGGCAGAGCAGGGGGAACCATGCTGAGTAGAACCCCAGTATTGGGGTAACTATTGTGAGTGGCTAGCCTGACATAGACTAAAAAGGGATTATGTGGTGTTTAATGCTGAACTTTACTGATGTAATTCACAATCCACACCAAGCAAATGTGATGGAATGGGATCTGGGGGCTTAGTTTTGGAGCTTGTTCTGGATTTTGATGGCCCAAAGCCTACAAGCATTGGATCTGGAATTTCAGTTCAGCACTGTGTCTGCTGGGAGAAAGGGCTTAGCACCACAGTGGATCTGTTCCTACAAATGGATGAACTGGTGCCTCTAAAATAAGAACCGTCCCAAACTGGGTACAGCTGATCTGATTTTTTGGTTTTTAAATTTGGGTTAAATTTTGAACTTTTGCGGGAGAAGAGGTGTCAGCAAAAAGTCCCCCTTGTTGTCAACCAATTATAAAACTGGTCTCATTTTTTTCAAAATTATTATTAATTATGGGGAGGAATGCCATAATTTTTCCCCTTGTTTTTTTCTGACCAGATCTAGCATCAATTCTCGACCTGCTGTCTCCAAATACTTTACAGGATTATATGATCTAGATATACTGTTTAAAGCAAAAGGGAGAAAGAAAGGGACCGGCCTGGCCAAGGAGAAAAGCTGTTTTGAAATGACTTGGAGAGTTTCAGGGAAGCTATTCCAGGTGTCAGAAGCTGCGGAGGAGAAGGCTCTCTCACTAGCAGGGTCAGGGTGAGGGGAAGGAATAGAGAGAAGCCGAGTGTTAGATGAACAGAATCAGCACAGAGGAGGGACAAAAGAGGTAACGTTTGGGAGATTATGTAATGCCAACAGCATGCTAGGTGACAGCGTGAAGAATGGTAAAATGTCTGTGGAGGGATTTAGAGGCTATTCTTGACCTGGCTCCTAAAATGAAAGGACAGCCACTGTGATAACTGCTAACCCAACAGATTGCTTTGGGCCAAGGGCCGGATTTCCAATTAGGCACAGTAGGCATGTGCCGAGGGGCGCCGGCGTTCTAGGGGCCGTGCGCTAAAAGTTACAAGTGGGTTAAAAGTTTCATTTTTTTATGGAAAGCACAAAGGTCAGCTGTAGGCAGGGGGTCACTGAAGATGCTGTACCTAGGAGCATGTAAAGTGTAAATCTGGCCCTGTTTGGTGCAAGGGTATCTATTACAAAATGTTTGCCAGCTACTTGCAGTCGGCTCCTGGTAAGTCTAAACGGAACAAGCAAAAGCCCTGACACTACAGTTGATTTTTAAAACGGACCCTGAGAACTAAGTTTGAAACTGGCAACAAATGCATGTTTCAAATATGTTTGAATGTGAGGACAAAACCATTCTCTGGGATGGATGGTCAGTCTAACCAGGCACTTTATACGATCCTCATCACCAAAGTGCAGTGTGTGAACATCACTTTCTCCCTTCCTAGTTGCTAATGGGTCCCGTATATATTTATTTTGCCCATGTGTCCTGTATTAGTCTTGAGGTTCAGATCACAGTAGATTCACCTTTTCATGACATTCAAGCTGTTTTTGGCTCATTTCCTGAGATTTTCCTCTCTAACCTTTATGTTATCTGTTTAATATTCTTTCCCTTTTCCACCCAACTGCTTATTTTAGCTTCTTCCTGCCTCTTTCATGGCTTCTGTTTATGTCTCCCCTCCCCACCCCCACGTACTCCATACATCCATCCCCTCTTCTACGCACTAATTACTCTCCCCCCTGTCTCCTCAGCAGCAGGCAATCTTGCAGTCAGCCCTTCGGTGCCCTTTCCGTTCAGATAGCACCTATTCTGCTTAAACCTAAGTATTCTGGGTCCACCACACTTCCTAAAATTCACAGTTTTTGTTTTCTAGCAAGTCCTCTTTTTATTTCCGGCATTGGGGGGACACTGCCGTGCCGTGACTGAAAGACACAAACATTGCACCATCCCAGCATTGAGACAGGGTTGTTTATTGGCTCCTGCAGGACAAGCAGAAATAGCTGCTCTTACAAACTGCCCTACAAGCCCTGATTTACGACCTGACAGACACACTTTATGCACCTCAGTGCAAGCACTAACTTTGTTGGCTTTCATGGGAGGCTAATCTCTCTCCCCCTGGTCCCACAGACCTTGCATTAGAGAGTTGATGTGACTCAAAGGTTCATTTGACAGGTCCTTGGTAACTTCTTCATCTTAATGTGGCATTTTCATTTGTTAACGTGAGTCTCTGCTTGTTTTAGTAGATTGGGAGGGTGCGGAAGTTGAGAGGCGCCGGTAACAGTCACTCGTCACTGCTATGCAGAGAACTGGACAGCTCAGGGCATTAGTAACGGGACTCAGGACAGAAACGACAGCTGTATGGTGGCACCATTTGAAATGGGTCTGTGGCCATTCTGTTGTGTCCGGATCATTGTAAACATTATACCCATTGGCACTAATTAGCAAATAGATCCTAGTATGATAGGTACCAGAGATACATAACCAGCCACCTTATTGGCCATCTCAGCAGAGAGACCAAGGACTGAGTAGCTGATCTAGTGTCTTCCCACGGGGAACATCTCCTTAGGGGGGAACCGTGTATGGGGGAAAACTTGCTCTGCTACTCGCTGATGGGTGCCTATTACCTGGGTCAAGAGAGGACCCTGGTTCCCAAAGCTGCCACTCCAACATCTCTCACCAGCATTAGATTTGCTATCAAATAAAATTAACCCAGGCCGGTGGGGGGGGGGAGGGGGAGACACAGGCTCCTAATTATTGTATTTGTCCAAGAAATCAGTCAGTTTACAATTCCAGAGTCAAAACACTCGAGGAGTGGAAGCCAGGGCTTCCTGGGCTGAGCCCAGTTGCTAAATAAAAGACAAAGGAAAGAGTAATTAGATGTCACTAATTGTTGTTAAGAGCATTTTTGTTGGCTGCCAATGCTTCTCTCCGGGGGATGCAGCACCGGCATGGCTGCAATAACACTCATGTGTGGATTGTGTTTATTTTAAGCAGAGCCCCCTCATTCTCACAGCCCAGCTCCTGCCAACTCTCCCAGCTCCTTTGTCTTCCCTGATTGCCTTAGCTCTCCTATTCATGATAAGGTCACTCAGCGCTCTAGTTTGCCCTGGTAGAGCAGGGCCAGCATTCAGGGTGGGTGGGGGATGGAATCTCAGCTCACCCTAACTGGCCTGACACCCAAACCTTGTGAGTTCTCTCAGCTATTCACAACTGAATCTTATATTGTCACCATCTGCCATTGGGATGCCCATGCCAGCTGGCCCAGAAGAGCCCTGCAGCCATTCCTACAGGGTGGCAACGGTTGCGGCTCGTGAAACTACAGGCAAGAGCAGACCACACATCAGAATCCGAATTCTTCCTGCTGCTCCCAGCCTAGATGCAGAGTCTTCCCTTCGTAACGCGAGTGGGATCCAGCAGCAGCCTTGAGACATCTCTAAGTCTCATTCTTGAAGCCAAGGACGGACTAGAGCACCTGGGGCAGTGCCACGGGTGTGCATGTCAAGATTTCGCCCCAGAGCATGGAGTACTTTGGTCTATATACTCAAAGGTTACTATAGCGATTTCAGGGGGCCGACCGGAGACTCCTTTAAGAGTACGTCTACACTGCAGTGGGGAGCGACCTCCCAGCCTGGGTAGACAGACTCACCCCATCTGGCTTCGACTGAGCAGGCTGAAAATAGCTGTGTAGCGGTTGTGGCCTTCCCCCAGCTTCAAAGCCCAAGCCGCTAGGTCTCCACTGCTATTTTGAGTGCTGTAGCAGGAGACCCACCAGCCTGCCAAGCCAGGCTCGTGGGCTGCCGCTCACTGTGTAGACGCACCTTCTACGGTGTCCCGCATTAGACATCCAAACTCACAAGCCACATTTGAAAATTCCAGCCCCCACATTTGCTACTCACCCTTTCCAGCACTCCTAAATTAGGCAACACTTCTATACCCTCTCCATGCAGGATAGGGCCCAAAATGACTATATGTCAGACAATGAGAAATGGACTCTTGAAGGGAAAGAGCAAAGTGTGTAGATGACTGGAAAAATTGGTTAAGACACAACGATCAATGGGGCGTCTGTGAACCACATGGGGGTTATTTTGTCCTTTAAAATAATTGAAAGATGCTCTAGCCTCTTCACTCACTGTACTGGAGCTCTGAGTTCTTTATTTCCCCATTAGAGGTGAATAATTATAGCTATTGTTTTATTGTATGGTAATTAATATTACACTTTCCACCAGCTTTGTAGCACAGTCTAGAAATTATAACCAATTTAATAACAAGGTGACAAACACTTGAGTCCTTAATTTCATTTCTACTCAGTCCTTGCTGGCTCAAAACTCCATTAACTTAAGTCAAGAGTATCGCTGAGTAAACAGTGAGTTAAAGCTGCGTAAGAGAGCTCAGGATTTATCCCTTATTATTGTGGCTATCAACCAGACTTCGAAACATTGAACAAGAGAACTGGGCAACAATTTTCTGCCAAAACCTTGACTTTTTTATTCAAAATTTTCCGTTCTGGTGAACCCAAATGATTTCTATTTTACTTTTCAAAATTGCCAATGAACCAAACAAAAATCTACTGTTCACCCAGCTCTAACAGTCTTGTGAAGGAGGTAAGTATTATTATACCCATTTTATAGCTGGGGAATGCAGATGCACAAAGAGGGAAAGTGACTTGACAAGCTCCCAACAGAGGCTGTATCAGATCCAGATTTAGAACTCAGGAATTCCTAGTTCCCAGTCCCTCAGTTCAGTTTAGCATGGTTCACCCCCTGAAGTGGTCACTGTACCCACTAAGGAAATGCAGACAACTCTGGGGTAGAACGTAGCAGCAGGGTTTAACAATGCCCAGCCCTACAGTTTGGGATAGAAAGTGAGGAAGACTGCTGCGTCCATTGGAAACTGAAGGAGAGATTTACGTAGGTGGCCAGCTCAAACAGCGCAGAGAATGTTCCACTTTAGAGGTTTGTAATGTCCTGAGTTCTGGCAGGTGAAAAATTCTGGAGCTTTGGCCTGGATTCTGAAGCACATGCCTAACTGAGCATTATTATTTGTATTCCAAGTAGCACTTAGAGGCCTCAACCAAAATCAGAGCCCCATTGTGCCGAGCCCTGTACAGATGCCTAGCAAAAGAAAGTGTCTGTCCAGAAGAGTTTGTAATCTAAATAGACAAAACCGACAAAGGCCTGATAGACACTTAAACGCTTTGCCGGCATAGCAATGGCAGTTAGAAGTGTAGAAAAAGAGTCACACCCCTAACCAACAATGCTGTGCCAGCAAAAGCCCTTGTGTACACACAGTTAAACTAGCCCCCCCCAAAAAAAAAAAAAGTCCATTTGCTGGTAGAGCTTATTGTGTTCAGGGAATTGACGTATGCTATTCCGGCACAAACACTCTTTAACTTTTAGCGGTATAGCTACTCTGACAAACCTTTGTAGGGTAGATAATGCAGGAGAGCGGAGGTGAAATAGAGGCACAGGGAGGGAAACTGGCTTGCCCATGGTCAAATAGCAAGACATTGGCAGATCCAACAATAGAACCCAATTCTAGCTGAGTGCCCTGTCCATTGGACCACACTGCCTTTCAGTGGGGAAATTCCCCTGCTTAATGTTAAGCATCTTGCTGAATCAGGGCCACTGTGTATCAATCCACTTTAGCCTGGCTGCAGATCGGACCGCTGCGCTGAGGAAAGAATAGAGCCGTTGGGTAATTCTTTGTTATGTTTAAGTCAACAGCTATAGTCTGCTCCTGACCTGGGAGTCTAGAAGTTGTTTTTGTGTTTTCAAAAATGCCAAACCTTTGTAGTTCACCTTTAAAGCATTTTTTTTTCACAGCTGTGGCAAGCAGCGATTTCCCAGAAAGCTCCATCTCCTGCAGCGAAGCCTCGGTGTTTTCAAGAGACGTTTTGCTACAAACAGGAGGGATTTCTTCTCTAGTTTGAATTTCATTGTTAGAGGCTGGCGGTGGTTCCTTCTAGGGACGCTGGCTGCTAATGAAGCTCAACGGTGCCCCCTAAAGGTGGCTTTATGCCACAAGGCCCTGTCAGATCAAGTGGCATGGCATGCTGCAGCTGAGGTGAAGGGTTCAATGGCCAGGCTGGGAGCCAGCAGAAGAGGTTTAATCAGCCTGTGCTGTGATAACAAGAACTGCAGCGGGGGCAATGGGCCTTGTCCTCTGTTCACAAGAAGCCCTGGCCCTGAATCCAGACCTGGCAGAGAAAAGCTGGCCTGTTTCCCAGATTAGCTTGGGAGGCTTTTCTTTCTCTGTTAGCCCTTTCCAGCGTGGGCTGCTCCAGAACCACCGCAGACCCGGAGAGTGTTGGCAATGTGGCTCCAGCTGAGCGATTGCCTATGGACCCGAGTCATGTCAGCCAGTTGGAATCTACTTCCAAGGTGTGTTAAGTGAGGAGCAAGTGGTGACTCAGGGTGGTTGGGGGAATCCCTATTTTCACTGCTGGAAACAAAAAAACAAAACAAAAAAATCACAGTGCTACGGATTAGTGGAAAAGGAAACCACTTAAGAACGTGACTGGAGGCTCCCCAGGTAGGGAAACAGTCCCTTAATGTTGGGGAAAGAAGGTCCATTTCTCCCTGAAAGCAAAAGAAGGCCATTCTCTAACCCAGCACATTGCAGAGTAGACTCACTGACCAATGAAACAAAGGATCAGATCACTCTTTTCTTGACCCAAACTAGCTCGCTCCTCTCCAGCTGTTCAGATAGGCAGGTGCTTGCTGGGAAAGTGCCTCTCAGGACTCTGCCCGTTACTGATGCAAACTGGAATTCTTGTTCTTTATTATTTATAGTGCAGCAGTGCCTAGAGGGCTAGGCCTCACCCTGCCCCAGGCCCTCAAAGACATTCAGGTGCCCAACTCCCATTGAAACCAATGAGAGTTAGGAGCCTAACTACATTTGGAGGATCTGGGCCCATACAAACATGTACTAAATGACAGCCCCTGCTACAAAGAGGATTTTTACTTTAGCATTGCCATGGAGGAGGGGAGAAAGCCACCCCCACCTATCTATTTAAGGTATTGACATAGCCCCTAATCACTGTAGTATCTGAGCACCTCCCAATGTTAAGGTGTTTATCCTCACAGCATACTTGTGAGGTAAGGAAGTATTAGTATCCCAATTTAAAAAAAAAAAAAAAAAAGATGGGAAACTGAGGCCCAGAGAGAGCCTCAGTAACTTGCCTAGACAGCCTCTGATGGAGCAAGAATTTGAAGCTAGGTCTCCCAGGACCCAGGCTAACACCCTGGTCACTGACCCATGACATCCCCACTGATATAACAGCTGAACACACCTTCAGGTATGTCTGAGTTAAACCTCAGCCCACTCCTGAGAGACAAAGATCGCATGGGACATCCATGACAGAGCTGGGAATTCAACCCTGATCTCCTGTGGTCCGGGGTGCAGTGCCCTACCCACAACAGTGATACATAGCTCTTAGCAGTTTTTCATAAGTTGATCACAAAGCACTTTATAAAGGAGATAAGTTCCATTATTCCCATTTCACAGATGGGGAAACCAAGGTATAGAAAGGTGAAGTGACTTGTCCTAGGTCACCCAGCAGATTAATGGCAGAGTTGAGAACACTCAGATCTCCTGAGTCTCAGTCATTATCCACTAGGTCACAAGAGCAAACACCAGGTTAATATACTTCTAGCATATTCCATTCAACCAAGAAATGCACTTTTTTCCCCACTTGGATATTTTTTATTTACTTTCTTAATTTAACTGAGTTAAAAGTACACTGTAAAATTCAAATTACTATATTTAAAAATCCTTACCTGCACTACAAATAATACCTTAGATTATTAGAATTGAAAGAATTCTTAAAAGCTAATTTACTTTGTTTATGTTAGATTTTTTTTTTTAATTTTTCTTTCCGCTTGGTCAATGAAAGAAAATATTCTAATCAGTTTCACTTCCCTTTAGAGTCAGTTTCTAAACCATTTCACTCTCCGGTTCTCATGCATTAGCACAAGGCTGCAGTGTTTGGACTGCAAACATTGTGGGAGAATGTTGGGGTTTGTTTGGGGGTTTTAATGTTTCCACTGGAATTAAAAATGAATAAAAATCATAGAAACAGGTCTATAGGTGTTAGGTTTTCCAGAAGTTGTTTTGGGTTTTTGTGTTTGGTTTGTTTTTTTACAAAACAAAAATTGAGCCAGATTTGATGAATCAGATTCCTTTTAAGAGCATTTCTAAACCCTCAACTGGACCATTATATTGGAAGATGCAGGTCACTACTGGATACATTTATAAAGCAACGTTTGAGTGGACTGATATAAAAAAAAACAAAAAAACACAGCATTAGCACTTTGCATTGAAGGGCAGCTGTCACTGCTGAACACCTGCATGCACTCAGAGTCACTCCCATTGTGTTTCTGTGTCTGTGGCACGAAGCATATATGCACGCACGTACACACACGAAATTTTGCTTTCCTATTAAATGATCTGGTTGACTTACAAGTTTCTGCAACGAGGCTGTTTGCTTCAATTCCCTGTGCATTGTGCAGCATCATAGGGAGACCCCTGCTGTCCAGTCCCTGCAACTGTGGGGAAGAGAGCTAAGTTAGCGCTCAAGAGAGCTCAGCTAAAGTTGAGTGATTCTCAGCGAAGTGTAGTAAAAATATTCCCCCCTCTTTGTTGCAGATCACGAGATCTGACAGGTGCAGACAGACTTCTAGCTAAAAAAAGGGTCTCCTCACCCCTTTCTTTTCAGTATCCTCCCCTTGAGTGATTTGAAGGTAGCTTCATTTTAAAGAGGGGCTTTCACATTGGAGCACGTCATGTACATATATGTACACGCTACAGTGTTTTAGCTACACTGCACAGCCCTGCTCTGTATTTCTTGACATTATTTGATCTGGAAGCCAGACACCTCACTGGCTTTTTTAACATACGGTTGATGCGGAGAATTCTTTCCATTGTGAGTTTTTGTCCCAAGCATTGACCCCCTATCTGAGGAAACCGATTTTCTGGCCTGTTTTCTACACCGTCTCCCAAGGACAGGAAAGAAGAGCGGGGAATGAAATGTCTTGAATTCACTGACTTTGGCAAGACAGCTCGCGGGGCTAAGAAATCTGCACTGTCCTGCCCCGCATCTATAATGATTTGGGAGTGGGGGAGGGGAGTTAGACTTGAACTGGTGGAACTTTCTAGCAGATGACCGCAGAAGCCCTGGGAAGGCGGCAGGTGGCTTAGAAGGTGAATAACGAGATGTGGTACTTTTCACATCTAGGCCGCTGCCTTGAATCTGCCTTCACGCAAATGACACGACCCTCTGTGGGCCTGGTGAGGTGAATGTGCGGAGTTCTCAGTCCATTTCCCCTGAACTCCCCTCTTACCACAGAGATAATCTCTCCAGTTCAGCCTGGCGGGGGATCATGCACTTCTGCCTGTGCCACTCATCCTTCAAGGGGCCCGGAGAGAGGAATGAGGCAGGAAAAGCAGCTAACAGAAAGACATAGGGATGTGTGAGGCAAACCAGGCCATCCCCTTCCTATAACTTACAGGGGTGTAAGTGACACCAGCTTACGGTCCCTTACCCATCTGTAGGTTGGCCTGTAGAAGTCTAGCTTGCACTAGCTCTCACTCCTGAACTTCGAACCTGTCTGTCAAGCCTGGCTCTTTGATTGATGAGGCCTCGGTTTCCTATAGTCTCCCGTTTCCCCCCAGAGGGAGAAAATAACACCCCAGATGGGGGAGGGGGGGTAAGGAGGGGAGGAGGTTCTCCTTCCCAGCAAGGCACGGAGCGCAAGAGAAGTCTGATGTGCATCAGTGCACTGGTCTTAGACACACAAGGCTTTCCTATCTCTCTCTCTCTCTCTCCCCCCCAGATTATTTACCTCTGAAGGCCGCAAATCTGAACATTTCTCAAAGGGGCACCTAACCTTAGCTCTCTAGAGCAACTGTGCCCGAGTTACCGACTGCTCCTTATTTGCTCAGTACCAGCACACAGCCAAATTCAACCCAGCCCTGACACTGAAGGGAGTTGCACTTGCTTGTGCCAGGGCTGAAGTCAGTTCTTAGCACTCATGCTAAATATCCGGTACGTAGGCACCTTTCCTCCCAATGCCTCCCAAAGTTAGTCACTTTGCCGACTGATGCTATAATGGGCATATAGCATAGTCATTTTGTCCGTCACTGAAAGGCAGCCACTTCTGAAATAAACCAGATACCTCGTTCTCCTTTGGCCTTCTGACTCACAATGCTAGCACTGGTATAAATGCTTGGCCCAGGTGAGCCGGGCCCAAGCTGTTCAATGCTGCAGAGGACTTTACACAACAGCTTAGCGCAGGAAGTGAGTATTATTATATCCCTGTTTGAAACCACAGGTGGAGTTTATAGGCAGAATGTGCCTATCTGAGTTGGAATTTGGACAAAAACATGCAGTTAATACCTGGTGGCCCCCTGCGGAAAACACCATGGAATCTTTAATAACCACAAAAGATCAAGACCCTGGTTCTCTGTTGATCTAAAAGACAACCCCTCCAGCAGACCCTAACTCTGCAGGTAAGAGCACAACATGCTGGATCGCCAGCATTGCTTCCTGCAGGATGCACCAAGTTTGCCCTAGAGATCTCCTGCTGATCCTGTCCGACCCTTCTTCACTGACCAGGTCTAAGGGAGAATTGGCTGGAATGGTCATAGTTCCAAGTACCCAAGAAAACACCCACAAACCAGCAGGTACTTGCATCATTGCAATCTCTCTCGATGCCTGCTTCACACCCCAGGGGGACTTTGTTTTAAGATGGGCAAACACAAAATACATGAGATGCATCTCACACATACACCTCTACTCCGATATAACGCTGTCCTTGGGAGCCAAAAAATCTTACTGCGTTATAGGTGAAACCACGTTATATCGAACTTGCTTTGATCCACCGGAGTGCGCAGCCCCCTCCCCCCCCCCCCGGAGCACTGCTTTACCACGTTATATTTAAATTTGTGTTACATCGGGTCACGTTATATCAGGGTAGAGGTGTAGTTCAAACCGAGCTCTGGAACCATTCATAGAAATATAGATTTTAAAGGCCAGGAGGAATGGTTTAGATCATCTAGTCTCGCCTCCTGCACATCACAGACCATAGCATTTCATCCACTTACTCCTGTATTGAGCCCAATAGCCTGTGTTTTACTAAAGCATGTCTTTCAGAAAGGCCAGACTTTCCTGACTGGATCTGAAGCCATCAAGAGATGGAGAATCCACCACACCCCTGGAAATCTGTTCTAATGGTCAATCACGCTCACTGTTAAAATACTGAGCCCTATTTCTAAAACGGAGGATATTGAAAGCCAGGATTGCAGGTCAGGACCATTTCTATGTAAAGAAACACTCAGAGTGTCTCTCCAACTAGAGGAAAAATGAAAAAAAGCTACAGGGAAAGCGTAAACAGCACAACAAGCCAACACATTCATTATCAACTGGTTGATAAGCAACTCTGTATGTTTTAAAAGACACTCCCTGTAAGCAGCTTGCCCCAAGATTGTTAGCAGTCACTGGTTGATCCCAACCAGCTCCTTTGCCTCTGACTTTGCTACCAGAGTTGGTTTACTCATCATGCTGGGGAAGATGAGGGGAAATAAATCAAAGGCATGTCGGGGAGGTGGGGGAATAACACACCAATGTGTTTCAGGTTCTTACCTCTTGTTTCCATTGGCTCTGGAAAAGTGAGAGTCCTGGGCAGGCTGAGATGGAAAGCACAATCTGAAACTCGAGGGGGATGATCACTTAAAGAGAGTGAAGAACTTTAGCTTTTTGGACTATGGCTGTACATTGAGCAAATATAAAGTTAGGAACCATTAGGAAAGGGATAAGTAATAAGACCAAAAATATCATAATGCCACTACATAAATCCATGCTACTCCCACCCCTTGAATACTGCATACCGTTCTGGCCACCCCATCTCAAAAAAGATATTAGAATTGGACAAGGTACAGAAAAGGGCAACAAAAATGACTAGGGGTATGGAACAGCTCCCATCTGAGGAGAGATTAAAAAGACTGACTTGTGCAGCTTGGAAAAGAGACAACTGAGGGGGGAATAGAATAGAGATCCATAAAATCATGAATGGTGTAGAGAAAGTGTATAGGAAAGTATTATTTACCCCTTCACATTACACAAGAACCAGGGGGTCACCCAATGAAAATAATAGGCCACGGCTTAATACAACATAAGGAAGTATTTGTTCACACAACACACAGTCAATCTGTGGAACTCATTGCCAGGGGATGTTTGGAAAGGCCAAAAGTATAACTGAGTTCAAAAAAATAATTAGATAAGTTCATGCAGGATAGGTCCATCAAAGGCTATTAGCCAAGATGGTCAGGAATACAACCCCATGCTCTGGGTGTCCCTAAGCCTCTGACTGCCAGATGCTGGGACTGGACCACAGGGGACAAATAGCTCAATAATTGCCCTGTTCTGTCCATTCCCTCTAAAGCATATGGCACTCAGGGCCGGCTCCAGGGATTTTGCCACCCCAAGCAGCGGGGGGGGGGGGGGAAAGCCGCGATCGCGATCGGCGGCACCTCCACCGCACCGCTTTCTTCTTCGGCAGCAATTCGGCGGCAGGTCCTTCCCTCCGAGAGGGAGCAAGGGACCCGCCAATGAATTGCCGCCGAAGAGCCCGACATGTCGTCCCTTCCCCTTGGCCTCCCCAAGCACCTGCTTGCTGAGCTGGTGCCTGGAGCTGGCCCTGGTGGCACTGGCCACTGTCAGAAGACAGGGTACTGGGCTAGATGGACCATTAGTTTGACCCAGTCTGGCTGTTCTTATGTTCTTAAGTCTGCGTCTCTTCTGCTTACTCCAAGGCTCTTTGCTTTCCCAGCGTCTGGCTGAGATAGCGTCCTGGCTGAATGCCAACTGACTGACGCTCAACCCAGACAGGACACAGTCAATGTTGGTAGGCAGAAGGAAGCATTTGGGGGAGCTGCTGACAAGTCTGACTCCCACATAGATTGAGGGCATATGCCCACCCATGCCACTAGTCTTGGAGTCATCCCCGCTCATAGATTGCCTGGGGACAGCAAAGGCCCAAAGTGCCTTTGATCTCTGACTAGCCTGGAGACTGACCTGGTGGATCTTGCCACATTTTTACTCACCTTGGTCACCTCCAGGTCAGGCAGCCGCAATTCTCTCTGAGTCTGCTTGGAATCTTCCAGATGGCAGGGGGTGGGCATGGAGTTTTTGCAGTTTTCATCTTTTCCCCAGGCCATTGGGCCAACGAGGTCCATGGGTGCTCCGGGGCTCAAGCAACCACCGGGGGAAAAAAAATAGTGGGTGCTCAGCACCCACAAGCCACAGTGGTTTTGGGGGGCAGGCGCCGATCAGCTGTTTGGGGGCTGGCAGGAGGTGCTTGGGGGAGGGCGGAGAGCAGCAAGCAGGGGGCCTTGGGGGAGGGGGCAGAGCAGGAGACAGGAACAGGCGGGGCGGAGTGGGGGCATGGCCTCGGGGCAGAGCAGGGGTGCAGCACCCACCTGGAAAAATAAAAGGCAGCCCCTGCGGCTCACGCCACAGCTGAAAGGCAGGAAATAGTGCCGCCACTTGCGGCAGCGTAGAACCAAACAAACAAGACTCAGCCCAAAAAGCACCTACAAATCCCCTGCTGGACGCCTTCCCTGTGAGCCTGGAAGCTCTCCTGGGCAGACAGCTGGAGCTGGTGGCGTGGAGCCGCAGCCCGACACACTTGGAGAATAGGGATCTGCTTACAGCTTTCTGACACACCCCCTTTGGGCCAAGCTTTCCTCTGAAGATCCCCAGGAGCGAATAGCTGAGGATGGAAGAGGAAGCCCTTTTTGGAACCACAGTTCTCAGAGTCCCTTCTCATCCTACACAGAGATTGGATGTCTTGACAGCATCGTTCTCCTAGGGTGACCAGATAGCAAATGTGAAAAATCAGGACAGGGGCTGGGGGAGAATAGGAACCTATATAAGAAAAAGACCCAAAAATCGGGGCTGTCCCTATAAAATCAGGACATCTGGTCACCCTACATTCTCCTAACACTACAGGAGCGTGTGGAACTGTGTGAAACCAGATGTCCTTGTAATCGACTTTTACTGAGTTATTTATATCCATATAATATTTGACATTTCCTGTTCTATTAAAGGGCTCCAGGTCCCTGACACATTTTAAAAGGGCTCGGATACTACAGGATGGGGGCCATATAAGCACCTGGGTAGAGAGAGAGGACAGTACCTGTGTTTTATGAGTCAACTTTGCCTCCTCGGAACATGGATGTCAAGGCACCAGAGTGGGGAGGGGATCAGTCTGGTAAATGGAGGCACTGAGAAGACAATATTTTGCATTTCTATAGCACCCTTCATGCAGGACTGTCAAACTAGTACTGAATACCAGGGATCCTGGTGAAGGGGTGTGGATTCATCTATGTGCTTATTTGCACCAACCCTTAACGCTGCACCTTTGGCTTAAGGAACCCAAAGTCTGCTAGACCACAATTCGCAGTGTTGTGATTGGGTTCAGCAGACTCCATTTTGGGCATCGATAAAATGGATGTACATAGGTCTAAGGCAGGCTAGTTGGGTTTGTATCTGTAATCCCTTGCAGCACTGCTGGCTATTGGAGATGGAACCCCAGCCAAACCCTGAATCTGAACGCTCCCAAACTTCAGGGATCCAAACTTAAATATGCCTCCGAGTTTCTGAGCTGTTCTCTGTTTCTATAAGGGGTTGAACCAAAATCCCAGTTCAGATACCACAGTGATAGGCTAAGTAGCAAAACTTTAAGGAGCAAAATGTGATGGGGTGGGAGATGGTTTGAAATCCAGAATGGAAGTTTATAACTAGAATGGCGTTTGTAAGACAGACATTAACAATTAAGACTGACGACAGTTAATATTCAGAGCATGATATCCCCTCTACTTTCCTACAGTCTAATGCCCAGAAATGAGAGAAGGTGCCCGATCGGTCTCTGTTTAGCAAAGTTTCTTTCACTTTGGAGCATAGTGTAAATAATAAATAATAATAATAATTATTAAAAAAAATAGAAGTTGACTGGAATTGTTCTAAATTAAATAATGTTATGTTTCTGAACTGCCACAAGGTGGAAGTGTTTCAGAACATTACTGTTCCAGCTAACCAGGCAACTAGTAGATCTAAACTTGGGTGGAGGATCTGCAATGTTTGTGAACCCCTGTCTTTCTCTTTCCCCCATTCCAGCTAGCTCCTGTCCACCTTGAAACAGCGTGCTGCTGAATACCTTCACCTCACTGTAGAGTAGTCTTGTTGACGGGTGTAGTGAGGAGAGGAGAAGGAAGTGTAATTGGAGGCTACAGTTTGTTGAGCTAAGAACATGCAGAGACCGATTTGCTTAGAGTCTACATGAGCCGCATTGTAGAATTCAGTTAATCATGAACCCACTTGTGAACCAAACCCATAGAGTTAAACAGCAGCTTTTTTGACTCCATCTGGTACAGAGAAAGGGATGTGGTTCGTCAAAAAGAGGTGTGGCTAAGGAGCATTGCCAACTCCCACAATTTGATCATGCATCTCATAGTATCTGGGAATTTTTTTTGTGAAGTTCCAGCAGCTGGAGTCAAGTGATTACAAGAGCATCTCCGCTTTTATTTGAAAATAAAGTAAATTTCTAACCCTTACGGTTGCAGAGTGAAGTTTGAAAACATGATCCCTAATGGCTCACACACCAGAGGGCTATTAATTTATTATATATTTTAATTCATTCACAATTTGCTTAAATCCATGAGGTAATTTAATTCAGCATTCATTGTCTATTTTAAAACCTTGTGATATTAAGCCACTCTTGTGGCTTTTTAGGGGCCTGACTCAAGATTTTTGTTTGGGGCTGGGCGTGTGGCTTGGTAAGAGGGGCTAGGAGCAGAATTTAGCTGCAGTTTGGGCATGTTTGAGACGCACCTGGCCTGCGTCCACAAGTTTACATACGTTCAAAGCCTGGATCACCTGAAATTGGGCCTCTGGACATTGCAACACATGGTGGCACCAGAGATTGCGCATTGTCTCACTCTGACAGAAGAGGAGTGGGGGGGAGGGGAAGTTGCTGGGTTCCATTTCTTATGGGCATCACCTGGCTTAATTGAAACATAGCATCTGTAACAGAACTCACTCACCACTAGGTGCCCCCTTGTAGCCTGCCGTGCATAGCAGCTTTCTCACTGGGCTAGCACCCCCTGCCACTGATGGCTCTTCCCGTGACTCAGCACAGCGCTGGCCTTAGGGAAAATGGCGCCCTGGGCCGCTGCTGCCTTTCCGCACTCCCCCCCCTTACCCTCAGGCCCCGCTGCCTCCCTCTCTCCATTGTCCCAAGTTCCCTTCTGTGGCCTCGCACCCCAGACCCACCCCAGTCATAGCTTCTTGACCACGTTGCCCACCTGTAAGGCCGGTCCTAACTCATCCCTCCAGCCGGGTCACCATCTTAACTCCACCCCTTCCAGGGTCACAATTATCCAAACTAAAAGTCCCAAAACCACAAACAAAATCTTTCTTCCTCGGGGTGGGGGCTCCTTCTCAGCCTGTAAATCCTCCCCCCCCCCCAAGGCTTGATAACCCTTGTGGGGGTGGGGGGCTTGGGGACAGTAGGGAAACCCAGTCCCACCCTTTACTCTGGGTTCTAGTCCAGCTAGGTCTACTCCAGTACCTGTGCTATAGTTTGCCTGGGCCAGCCTCTTAAGCTTGCCTTTGGGTCTCTGTCTCACTGCTGCTTAATCAGGGTCTCTCCCCGGCCTCCCTGTCTGAAGAACTTTCCTTACTCTCAGAGCTTTCTGGGTGGCTCTCTCGCTAGCCCTGTCCCCAGCTGGGCTTTATCATCACTTAAGCCTGGCTCTCATTCCCGGTACTGCAGCCCCCTTCTGCTCTTGATGGGGAATGTGCCTGATTCCCCTCAGGTGCAGCTCGTTCTGTAATCAGGGGAGGGCTTAGCCCCAGACTCTCCAACACCCTCGACCCCCAGCAAGCCACCCTGTTACATTAACAGATGGCATAGTTGGATGCTCACACATCCCTGGCTCTGCCATAGACCTACTGTGTGATGGGGTACATGACGTCCCCTCTTTTTACCTCAGTTTCCCCTGTAGGAAATCAGGGACCTACCTCGCAGGATGGTTGTGAAGATTGACTTTGTTCATGTTTATGGTTCTTCGACTGCAGGATGCTATGATAGGGCTTAATTTGAAGGATCAGAGGAGCAGTTCAGATAAAATGAGAACCTCCCTGAATCATCTCTGAAATCCCAAATGGAGCCAAATGTGCAGTTTTACTGAGGTCCAAAGAAGCTTGGTTAATGTGTGTCTGTTCACCTCTGGATTGGATCAGACCTAGGAATGGAAATACCACGAGAAAGGTGAGTGCTCAAGTATTTGTGACCCAGCTAAAACAAAAAGGGCTAGAGACCTTCTGAGATGGATTCATTCTTCTCATGACCGTTCCAGTGTGGCTCCCAGCTCAGAGTGCTTCAGAGAAACCTGCAAAGGACAGTTGTTGAAGTTCTTCCAGCTAGTTAATTCTCTTTCTCTCCTGGAGGAAGATACAAGAGTACAATCACCCTACCAGGCTGATATCCATCTGACCTCCTGCTGGCTCTTTGCCAGCCCCACTTAGCAAGAACAAGCCCTTAGTAATTCCTCTAAGTCTTGATAGATCCCTGATCTTCAGATAGGAACTAAAAGAGCCCATCCACTCCGCAAGGAGCTGAGTCAGTGGGAGTGCCACCTGGGGCTTAGC
Source organism: Malaclemys terrapin pileata (assembly GCF_027887155.1). Classification (NCBI taxonomy): domain Eukaryota; kingdom Metazoa; phylum Chordata; order Testudines; family Emydidae; genus Malaclemys; species Malaclemys terrapin. The sequence goes on from NC_071519.1 coordinate 21,267,183, forward strand.
AATTTGCAACTGCAGCTTAAACACTTGATCATTCCAGATCTCCCCTTTAAAGGCTTAGCCACAGTAGCAGATGAGTGCCAAGGTATCTCGTCAGCTTGTTAACTGAGTCCCAACTGTGAGCAAGAGAGCTTGTGATCAGCACAGCATGGCTGTTGTAATGCTACCTTGCATTCAGAAGCTTCCTTCCCTCTGTGGATCTCAACACGCTTACGAACTCTCTATCCCCATTTTATGGATGAGGAAACTGTGGCACAGAGGGGTCAAATGACATTCCCACAGATTCTAGAATAAGACCCAGGAGTCATGACTCTCCACCCCCTTCTGTAATTGCTTGATTAGCCTAACTCTCCTGCAGCCATAGAGATGTGACATTCATCCCATGATAAGTGGACATGCCTGACTCCAATCTGCAGGAAACCCAAGTTTCCCCATTCTCGTACCAGGGCCTGAACCTCAAGACCCGCCTCTCTTTGTGACTTAGTGCAGATGAATTGGGAATCCTATTGGGTCAGAGTGGGGTGCACCCATACTAGGAGTTTGGAGATGTAGTATATTATGAAACCCTGTGGATAACTAGCTGAGTGATCTGATTGTCTGGAGATGTCTGTTGCAATGGAACATCAATCCAATGGACTGTTCCATTCTCAGTGCTGGAGGTAGAGTTAACACTTTCAGCTCCATAACATCATTTCAATAGAATGGCATCTGTTTCCTTCATGGTCCTTCTGGTCTCACCCAAACAGGTTTGATTCTTATATGAAGAAAGATGCCATTTGAACCAGATTGCTCTTAAAGTTCCTGGAAATACTTCTGACCACAGGTAAGATGGAGCGGTTGGCCAGTTTGGACTGACAGAGGTACGGTCAAATTGCCATTATGTAATACATTTACTATCATTTACTCTCTCATACAATGAGAGAGTATAATTTATCCTAGGATCTCAAGCCCTTTCCAAATATCGAGCCAGATACTGAGCTGGTGTATATTGGCACACCAGCTGAGGATGAAGTCAAGTATTTCCTTATTTCTAAATATTATTTTCTACATCACACAGTTTTTTGGTTAGTCTGCTTCTGCACAATGCCCCAGTAAGGTAGGGGATATATTCTTCCCACTTGATAGGTGGGGGAAATGGAGGCACGGAATCACGTGAGGTCACACAGTGAGTCAGCAGCAGGCCTGGGAATAAAACTTTGTTGCCCTGACTCCTAGCCCCTGGTCTAGGCAATATTGCCTCCTCACGAAAAGAAGAATTGTGAAGATTGTCCTGGGGAGTCATTCCACTCCTGGCTCACCCCTGACCTTGCAGCTCAGTAGCATATCTGGGGATCTGACAAAGCACTGAAGGTTTCTTTTCAAGCAGATTGGTGATGCTCACATATACTGGCGAATAATGGAGTATTTTCCACTGATAATTTAGACTTTTCATTGGGGGAAAAAAAACTTGAACATTTTTGGCTAAAATCCAAAACTTTTTGGTCAAAAACTGCCAACAATTGGGGGGGAAAAAAACATTGACAAAAAGCTGCCAGACCCTCAACATATTGGGATTTGGGGGCTCTGGGTTTCTGATGCAATACTGAAAGGTTTTGAGGAAAGCAGACACTTGGTGTGAAGTTGTCCATTTAGTCAAAAACCCAGTTTTCCATCAAAACTCTTCTTTTCAACAGAAAATTTTCAACCAGCACTACTCCCATCTATACCTAGCATTAAGATGGTGTAGCACTTTCCATCCAAGGATCTCAACGTGCTTTGTAATGGTAGGCAGGTATCTAACAGAGAGAGAAATGGACTTGTCCAGGATTGCAGAGCAGAGTAGGGTCAAAGCCAAGATGAGAACCTGCTCCACAATCTACTGTCCTATATATTGGACCACACTGCCGTACTTTGGTGGTTGCCTAGGTTTACCAACATGGGAAGAAAGCCAGCGGGTTTGTACTCTGCTGTTAGCTGCCAACAAGCTACAGGGTGGCACTTGGCACTAGCTGGCTAACAGAAAAGACCCTGGAACATTTGGATCCTGTGGTAAAAGATGTGATAGAAAAAGCCCCGCTCCTTTCTCCCAATCTCCACTGCCATGCTCCTAACACAACACAGAAGAGCTTAAAAAACAAACATGCCGTCACCAGATGTTTATAACATCTGGTGCGACCAGTAAAACAAAAACAACCAAAAAAAAAGAGAGAGGCTTTACGAAGCCTGCAGGTTAAATCTTTAGCTGAGAAGGACCTTTCCACCGAAGCACGACAACATTGGCAATACCAGTGTGCAAGGAACATACCTGCTCCCAGAGACAAGGTACCTTTAACTTGCTAATATACTAAGCTCGTGAATTTCAATGGACACCTGACTTCCTTAAGTCTGTAGTGCTATTGTTGCGTGGGTATCTATCTAAGGTACTTATATGGCCCCCTATTACTGTAGTATCCACACACACTTCACAATCTTTAACATATTCACCCATGGGGGAGGGGCGGAGGGAAATACTGTCATCATTTTACAGGCAAGGACTTGAGAGAATAAGTGACTAGCATAAGGTCATACAGCAAGTCTGTGGCGGAGCAGGGAATTAAACCCACATCTCCGGCTAGCACACTGGACCTCCTGCCTCCAGCCATCATTGCTATGTGAACTAAGTGTAAGCTAACACAGTGATGTCTCCTTGAGTCGGCAGACTGCCGGAAACCAAAGCTCGGCGAGAGAGAACAACGCTCCCCTTCAGTGAACTCAGGATTGTGCTCAGTGAAATGGCAGCATAGGGAACTATACTGAGGCTGCTCAAAGCATGCAAGGAAAAAGAGGGACCATCAGTACTGCCATCCTTAAGAGATCAGAAACTGAGTCCGACTCTCCAAAACCATGAGATGGGCCCCAAAAACCGTGAGGTTCTTTAAAAAATAATAATAATGATATTGTAGTTTTGGTGTGTCACTTGATTGTTGACTCCCCCAGCCCATCCCCAGTGCATGAGTGACGGGCAGTGTTGCCCACTCTCCCAAATGTATTGGGTAAGAGGATTTTGGCTCCAGCTGCAGGAGCTCGTCTCACCCCCACATCTGCCCGTCCCCAGCCCAACAATATTAATACTGCCCCCATCTCGATCTCCAAATCAATCCTGTCCCTGCATCAGTTCTTCCAACCCCATGCATCTGTCCAGCCCTCACCCTCCCATCATTACAGCCCCTTCCCCCTGTCTCTCCTCTGCTCCTCCTGGGGTTTTGCACCCCCCTCTCAGACTTGGGGGGCTCACCTCTGCTCTTTCAAGGGATCCTCCCACCCCACGTCCCAGGCCAGGTTCTGCTGGGAGAGAGGAGGAGGAAGGAGCTGTCTGGACCCCCTGATCATGGGAAGGGATGGGGTGTGGAGCTGCCCTGAGGCTCTGGGTCCTTTAGTTTCTTCTTCCCACATCCCCTCCTGCCAGCATGGCTAAGGGTTGCTGAGAGTGAGAACACACGCTCTCCTGCCGCAACTTTGAGCAGCTACTCAACCCCAGGAGATGGGCAGGTGGGGCAGACAGAAGGGGACTTCCGCCTGGTGGGGCTCCAACTCACAACAGGGCTAAGATAGGCTCCAGCTGTGGCTGAAATTCTGCCCCGGCAAGAACATTGTGAGCATTAGCAACTCCAGGCCATTGACTTGTGAATGGCATCTCGTTCTGTAGCGGGTGGAGTTTGGATTGTGGGTGGAGCTTGGCAGACAACCCCAGGATGACCTCTTCTTTTGTAAATGGGTGGTCTGGGCCCAGCTAGCCCTAATTACTAAGCAGCCACAGCTGAGCGGGGATCAGCTGATTCCCATATAAAGGGCAGCAGGAAGGTGCAGAAAGGGAGTCCTCAGGCAGGCCAGTGTGGGGATGAAGAGAGATGGCACAAGCTGCAGGCAGTGAGTAGGCCCCAGCACAGGAACCTGGGACTTCGGGAGTGAGACCAGAGGCAGGAAAGGCCTGGCAGTGACCTGATAGGAGGTGCAAATGGACGGATTTGAGAACGTCATCTTGCATATTTGTTAGTGTAATAAATCAAACCCCAAGAAGGGGTGTGAATGGACACAAGGGTTTGTCAGTTACTGAAGAAGTCCCTTGCAGGGGGAAACTGAGGCAGGGAGGGTGCACAGGAGGCAGCCACACAATGACATATACACCCAAACTTTCACAGGGTTAGTTAAACCAACTTTGTTAAAATGTTGTGTCCCCCCCTCTCCTCCCCTCTCCACCCCAGTGGACGTTCCTATTTCCCTTGAAGAGCAGCTTCTTTCAGGTTAGCTTAAATCTGTTCCGATCAAGGTAAGCTAAAACAAAACAAGCCTGGTTTAAAGTGAAATACAGGGGTCCACCCTGCCTGTTGTACCAGTTTAACCCCATTGGGGTAAAATCACACCATCAGTTAAACTCTGTGTAACTCTGTGTGTAGCCAACCCTTATATTTTTTCCCAGCCTGCATCAAGCTGACCCCACAAATCACGGACTGGCCATATGAAAACAAGAGTTCCACACTTTGCACTGCTCAGGGCTGCACTGGCCACTTGCTGGGAATCTGTCTCTTTGCTTTTCACATAAGTTTGCATCATTGCTTTAAAAAGCCCAATATTCCCAACTCTCATATTTGCTTGTGCTTGGATCACTCTGGGTGGATGAGGGCCAGTGGTTCCAATCTGCTCATCCTGGTGCTCACGGTGCCATTACGGGAGAGGGCAGCTGCTGCTGGGATGTTGTGATTTAGAAAGCTACGTTTGGCCCTGCTGATGAGCCCAGGACAGTGCTCTGAGAGCTTCTGTGTCAGTGTGGCTGTAATAATACCTGGCACTAGCATCCTGCTGAGCAGCTCAAAGAATTTTCGAAAGCTGAGCAAAGTGGTATGGAAGGGCAAACTAAGGCAGAGGGAGGTTTCGGGCCTAAGCATCTGTAGTTCAAGGGAGGTGCCAGAGCTCGGCTCCTCTGAAAAATCAGGTCCTGACTGACCTGCCCAACCCTTACTTCAAAATAACAACAGAAGTGGGACTAAAACCCAGGTCTCCTGATGCCTGTGCCCCCGCTCAAAGCACCAGACCATGCTACCTCCCACCAAGCACATGCTCCCTGCCAGTTTCTCCTGGCCAGAGTGGGAGGCTTGATTGGGAGCCTGGCCAGGGAACATTTTGCCACAAGAGGGCACTTTTGCCTCCCAGACGCAGCTGCGGTAGGTTATTTTTAATTGAAAGGCTGAGGCCAGGATGAATCAATCATCTGCGCAGAGCCAGGGCTCTCGTCTGGTGACATGCGCTGGCTTGCGAGCAGATCTCCCGGTGAGACTGGGAACGGACGGCCCAAATAAAAGCAACCGTTAACAGGGGTGTATGGAGAGGATCAAACATGAGGCGTCTCAGGTGGTGCATTCCAGCAGCCGGGGAGCCAAGAGCATGACGGCCCTTCGGCAGGCCTGCAGGAATGACCTCAGTCGGCAACAGAAAGGTTTTACCAGTGCTGCTTTCCAAGTTAAATAAAGACAGATATTCCACTTGATGCCTTCCACCACCTCTTCTCGCGCCTGTATAAACTCATTCCTCTACAGCCATTTAACGAGGAAGCAGAGCAGAAACACGAGTTTTCTCCCTGCCAGCCAACTTAGCTCACCAGCTCTACCGATCACAACCCAACATGGCATTTAGTACCCCAGGAGCGTGGGGGGAAGCTGTATATAGTTAGATAGATTAGATATGGAAAAGAAAAGCTGCGAGTCCCAGGGAGTGGAAACTCGCAGCATCTTGACTGGCTTCTTCCTATTAAAATGATTTTTGTCTCCTGGTTTCTCTGGGCAGTGCTGTTCTCTTTCCAGCCAGCAGGGACCGCTCTGGCATGACAAATTTGACTCTCTCAGCTCCCAGGTGGTCAAGCCACGTGAGCACCGGACCTGGCACATCCTGCGGAGCCATGTTGCCTGCCACTGGGTCGAATGGAAAAACATGATTCACATCTTTCCTTGGCAGTTTTGAGACACGTCTGCCAGAGAGTAGCCTGCGGCCTAGGATGCTGGGACAAGCAGGAATCTGACTGCGTGCAGCAAAACAAGGAGAAAGGCTAAATGGAGGATTCTTCATAAAAAGTAATTAATATCAGGATTTGGTTTTTTAATGAAGACACTTGCCCAGATTTGGAGCCCATCCATGTGCTATTGAGTTCAGTGGACTTGCCTGGCTGTCTGTGGGCGTGGAGAAAAATGTGAATAACGTTAAAGTGTGACTGATTCTATTTCCAATGGTCGGGCTGAAGTCCTTCCAAGAGTTGACAAGATCTTCAGGACCAATTCACAAGACTTTGGGGATGACAGCTGATTGCAAAGAAGAGGGAGGGGGAATTTGCAAAGGCTGTTGTGAAATGTTTTGTCCCTAATTATATTTGGAAATTAGAAATACAAAACAGTTCAAGTGGTTGTAGAGTTGGTCAAAAAGGGTTGGGTTTTTGTTTTTGTTTTTTTCCAAATTTTGAAACAGAGAACAGCCAGCTGTATTGGACCACAGTGGGAACCATTTGTATTCTGCAGAGGGAGTTCCAGGCACCAAGAAGGAAGATGAGTTGCTATAGGGCTGTGCAATAATAGCCCAGTTGATGCTTTGTGAATCAGCCAATAATGATACATTTGGGGTAAAATTTGCTTTCTCATTTAATAAGTACTTTTTATAGCACCCAGCACAACTGGTTGAGTCCTCTAGGTGCTACTTAACATAAATGTTAATAATAATAAATAATAATTAATAAATTCACTCTTGGGGAGGCAGCACAAATCTTAATGCATCGTTTAGGTGGTGCATTGGCTTTCTGCTGACACTCTGACAGGGACAAATCTCACCCTCAATGAGCAGCTGTTTTAGACCTGGTGCTCTGCAAAGCAGGATCCATCTTTCTCCAGTGTTTGGAAAACACCCAGCACAAAGCAGGCACTGTTAGTAAAGAAGTAGATAAATCATCATCTTTGATTCCATTCAGGGCAACACTGTATCATTTTCACCTGTATGCATGGCTTTTGAGGGAGAATGAGCACAGTTCCACCCATTAGAGGCAAAGCCATCACTCCATCACTCCATTTTTTGAGGTTAATCAGCCATTTTCCACTGCCAAAAATGGTTCAAAATAAGAGCCAAGAAGTTAATTCCCCCCCCCACACACACACACACACCAAGCTACATAAAAACGGGGTAGGGGGGAGGAAGGTTGCATTGTTTTTAAAATCTGATGGCATGACCTTCATGCTGATGAATGGACTACTCCATCCCGAGTGACATCATGGTCCTTTCTTTAATTACAGATCAGATATAGCATGGCCAACAACATTATAAAGTGACTCACGTTATTCTAACAGTCTCATGTTAACGGCAAGTCTCACAACAGCTCAGTCTCCAGGTGGAGTCAATCCTTGGCCTGTGACAGCCAGCAAGAGCAACCATTATGCCAAATGGAATGGAATTTTTGGTGATACATAAGGTGACCAGAGAGCGAGTGTGAAAAATCGGGAGGGGGTAGGGGGTAATAGGTACCTATATAAGAAAAAGCCCCCAAAATCGGGACTGTCCCTATAAAATGGGGACATCTGGTCACCCTAGTGATACATCCACTAGGAACAGAACTATCGCTGGTAGCATGGGTGACTGGTCTAAGGTGTTCAAATGGATGAAGGCTTCAGTCCCTTAAGATCTGCTCTACTTCAAACAGGAATTAATTCAGGGAAGTCTTATGGCCTGTGTTATGCAGGAGGTTGGACTAGATAACCACACTGGTCCCTTCTGGCCTTTATATCTATAAATCTGTGACTAAAACTTGCAAAACCACATCATCTATGGCACCGAAGCGGCATCAACAGCTTCCAGTCCCTGCAGGATGAAAGGATTCATATTGCCAAATCCCTGAAATATCTAGTCGTTGGGCCAAATCCTTGTCCCACTGAAGCCAATAGCAACACTCCTGCTTTCAGTAGGACAGGGAATTGATCCAGTAACAGCCAGGAGTAAGGGGGAAATTTCTCCCATGGACATAATTCTCCATGATAGAGTTTCTTGAACCTTCCTCTGAAGCATTAGTGCTGGCCGCTGTCACATACAGGATACAGGTCTAATGGGAAAAAGATGCAACAGAAGACAAAAATAAACAGAAGCAGAAGGTTAGTAAGCCAGCACGGGGCAGAGAGAGGAGTACCCTGCCGTGTGAGAGGAACAAAGAGCATCACTGGTGGAACAGGAGAACTACCAGACCGGCTCACACCAATATCTTAAGCAGAGATATGAAAAGCAAACCCTCTTGTATTGCTTCACCATCTGGCAGATGGCTAATTATTACAGTAGCAAACAAAACCCAAACATTGAAAATAGCCCCAATGAAGTTCCTTTTTATGAAAAGGCTTGTGGAAAAACATGTCCGAATCCCTTTCTTCTCTCTAGCCGCTGAAGAACTTTAGTCACCTGATGCCTTTCAGCTGAGGATCTCAAAGAGCTTTGAAAACAGTGAGGCATCATCAACCTGCTTTTCAGGTGGGGAAACTGAGGCATGGGCCACATAGCAAGTTAGTGGCAGAGCCAGGAATAGCCCCCAGGTCTCCTGATTCCAAGTTCCTTTGCTCTAACTGCTAGATGCCACCACCAGGTAGCCATATGAAGGCTGCAATTCCTCCAGCTGCTGAAGTTATTTTCTTTTTGGTGACCGAAGAAGGATTTTTCTCCTTTTTGTTTTCTCCATGGGAAATCTCATTCTGTGTGTATGGAGCCTTTCAGGAATAGATGGTTGGAAGAGATATGCCTTTCCAGTGCTGGGAGAAATATTCTGTTGTTTTGAGATTGTCATAATAAAGGCAAATCCAGGAAAATTAGGTCACTGGAAACAAGAGATTACTGTGTTCCCTCTAATATTTAATTGAGTGTATTACAATAGCACCCAAAGGGCCCACACAAGATCAGGGCCCACATTGTGCCAGGCGCTATGGCCACATAGTAAGGAACAGTCCCTGTCCAAAAGGTCTTACAATCCCAATAGAGAAGGCAGATAAAAGAAGGATTAACATCCCCACTCCAAAGAGGGGACACTCAGGTACAGAAAGTTTAAGTAACTTGCACAGGGTCATATGGGACGCTCTCAGCAGAGCTAACAACTGACCCGACCTTTCCTGAGTTCTAAGCTAGTCCCTTAGCCATAAGACGAGCTTTTCTTGCTTGTGCCTGGTCTCAGCTCCATGGCCCGTGTTTGCTTGTCAGCCGGAGCTACGTGCATTAAAATGATCCATGACTCTTTCTGTTCTGTTTTTGCTGGGATTTGGATACAAGGCAGAACACCATTACCCAGATTCAGCCAGTAAAGGCCACGATTTAAGTAATTTCCAGGACCATGGTCATTACAAGAAGAACCAATAAAGAGGATAATCAGGGCTAAACTCAACAGTCCATAGGAAATCTATTTGCTACAGTGAATATTACACCAGCTGGTGTAGCCACTTGTGTTCAGCCTTTTTAAAATTAGGCAGCCAAATAGTAACAGGTAACCTTATTCCTACATGCAACATCTTGGATTTCTTGGTGGTGGGGAAATATATGGCAATTGCTTGACTGCAGTTTATCACCCTGTTTCTCTTTCTCTCTGGTTCACATGTGCACAGATCCTCCATAGCTCATCTTGCAAAAAAGGATAAATAATTGATTTTTTGGATCGAGGGCTGAACCCCAAAAGCCACAAAAACGTATTTCTTTTCAAATGGAAACAGATTTTTTTGTTTTTTCTCACTGAAATGAAAAACTGGGGGGAAACGGTTCAGGCAGAAGAACACCTGAAATTAAGAAAACAAACCCAAACTAATTATTTTCAATTTTTCCTCCCTAAAATGAAAAACTGGGCAAAATTCATTTTGAATAGAAAAACATCTGCAACAAAACAAAACAAAAATGAAATGTAACCAATTGTTTTCATTTTTTTGGTTTTTGTTCAGTTTGATTCTGGGTGTTTCTCACCTTTTGTTTGTTTGTTTGTTCGTTTTATAAATATAGCTACATTTCAAAACAAAATGGCATTTCAAAATAAAAAGCCAAATTCTTCGCTTTTGGAATGATCAAAAACAGTTTCAACTTTTCCAGGGGGGAAAAATCCATATTTTTCCCCCCCAGCTGAAACAATTCGCTGAATTCAACCCAAATTCACAAATAGTTTCTGTGTCCCCCAAATGCATTTTTCTGCAAATTTATTATTCACTGGAAAAATGTTGCCAGCACTAATCAAAAGCCAGATTTCAACGGGCCTGCTATGCAGCTCCCTTGCACTTATGCTGCAGACAATGCAAATGTAAAGCAGAGGGAATCAAAATCACTGCATATCACTTATTGAGCAAATTCCCCCTCCCTGCACCAGCAAGGGGAGGAGAGGGAATTTGCCCTGGCAGTCAGTATTTCCTGACTAGGGTGACCAGAAAGCAACTGTGAAAAAACAGGATAGGGGGTGGGGGGTAATAGGCGTCTATATAAGAAAAAGTCCCCAAAAACGTGACTGTCCCTATAAAAATGGGACATCTGGCCACCCTGTTCCTGGCAGTCAGTATTTCCACTCCCTCCGGGGTTCATCTGTTGGCTTGGGGGCAGCTTTCCTTTCCACTCGGTGATCAGTAGGTGAATTTTATGGAAATACACCTGATTAGATCTACTGCGGTCCCTGCACCCACCGGTGTGAACAAGGGGTGAATTTAACCCGTTGTGTCACAAATCTCTGCCTTCTGGCAAAGCCACATGGATTCCTGTTAAAAAGAACAGGAGTACTTGTGGCACCTTAGAGACTAACAAATTTATTAGAGCATAAGCTTTCGTGGGCTACAACCCACTTCTTTGGATGCATATAGAGTGAAACACTATGCATCCGAAGAAGTGGGTTGTAGCCCACGAAAGCTTATGCTCTAATAAATTTGTTAGTCTCTAAGGTGCCACAAGTACTCCTGTTCTTTTTGAGGATACAGACTAACACGGCTGCTACCCTGAAACATGGATTCCTGTTAATGTTTTCCTCTTGGGCCAGAGCAGTCCCAAAATTAGGTTAGATCAGACAGCAATGAGTGACTAGCCAAAGCTTCTGCAAACCCATATACCATAGGTTAACTAATTGTCTCTGGAGTGAGGAAGGGGAGGACATGGTAATGATGAGGAAGCTTGATCCTTTATCCTGCACTGCGCCCCTCAAAGTCAATCGCCATTTTCCCCTTTACTCCAGTGGGATCAGCGGAGTGAGAGTTGATCAGAAAGGACAGCAGTGAAAAATGGACCTTGGCTTAAATGAAGTGATCTTATCTTTGGTCCTCTTTCCTCCGCCTGAGGGGAGAGCGAATGAGCACGGGTGCTTGTTTGGCCTCTATTTCCCTGGGTGGTCACGGGTGGCTGGGTCCTTCAAATCAAAGTGGGGCGGCGAGAGGCAGGAAATGGGGCTGTGGAGAGGGGGTCAAGCTGAAACCACTCCACCATGGGGGCTGCAGAATAGGGGGCTTTCCAGAGCCTCACCTGGGCAGCTGGATGTGATGCTCTGGCAACTGAACCCTTCCATTTACTGCTCTCCAATCACACTCAGGCTGCCCATTTCTCCAAGCCAAAGCTTCCAGAATGAGAAAACAAGGGCCTATGGTTTCCCAAATGACTAGTGATTTTAGGTGCCTCCATTTTTGGAATTCTAACTAGAGACACTTTAAAGGGGCCTGATTGTTGCGGGGTTGGTGGTGGGAGGGGGCTCAGCACGTTCAGAACATCACTAGTTGCTCTTGACATCATAAGAACTCTTGGGGATTTTGCCTAAAGAGTCACCGTCTCCGATTCTTTGCTGCCTTGTCCTTGCGTCGCCTTTCTGAATCTCTGGTGTTGTACAGATGTAAATAATGACACAAAGGGGTATAACTAGGCCCTAGGTCTTTATTTGGACTCCAGCTGAGGGTAGCCCTGTGGTATCTGTGTTTGGCCCTTAAAGGGGTACAATATTCTTTGTGTATATTCCCCTCTTTTATAATAAAGCCCCTTCCACAAAGGGACAGATTTACAAAGTTAGTGAAGCGCCTGAAGAAGGGGAACTGAACCTAGCTCTGGGGACCGCTTGGTTAGCAACCCAGCCACAGGTCGATCCTGCCTCTATCTTGTCAGCTAGAACCAGAAGTTCTTTTGATGTTGATGTATGAGGCAACGCCTCCCAGAACAAGGCACTGCTTGTACATTATGATAAGAGAAGTGTTCCCCATGCTCAACTCCTCGTTCCCACATAGATGCATGCTGTTTCTCCTCCCATAGCTCTCCACCCCAATGACTCTCCTTTCTTCCTGGCTTCTGCCTCTAAGTTTCTCCCAGTCTGCTATTTTTGATTAATTCACTCTCTAAAAGCACTGCTTGCAGCTTGCATGAAAGACGCTATACAAAATATGGGCATTTCTGTACATTCCCATTAAAGCCAGTTGGAGTTTTGAAGGTACATGGAAAGAAAGATTGGACCGTAAAGTTTTACCATGTTGATTATGTTACATGGTATCCAACTTCCACCAAGGGACATGCTCCAGACGTTGCATTTCTGTAATATCAACTTGATTGCGCAAACTGGGGACTAGCTCTTGTTCACAACAAAGTCAATAGCAAAAGTTCTATTGACTTCAATAGCATCAGGAGGTTAATTGATAAAAATGCATAGTACTTTTCATCCACAGATCTCCAATTGCTTTAGACCACAGTTGCCTCATGCCCTGGGTCGTTATCAGATCCATAGTAGTCTGTATATCTCCAAAATATCTTGGTTCATCAAAGATCAAAGGAAATTTGCGAGGTCCAGAGAGAAGCATTCTGGGGGTTGTTCTTGTATGTCTTTGCTTTGGGTGTGATCCTGCTCCTGTGAAAATCAATGGGAACTTTGCCATTGACTTCAGTAGGAGCAGAATTGTGCTCTTAGAGTTAGGCTTTGTCTACATTAAAAAGTTTTGCTGCTTTAGCTGCACTAGTATAGTTAGAGTGGCAACAACCTCCCACCACCTCCTATCCCCAGTGTGGACACAGTTATACTGGTATAAAAGGTGTAGATCTTCAAATGTATTTAGGCGCCTAACTCCCAGATCCACCGGGGTAGCTTAGGCTGGGTCTACACTACCCGCCTGAATCGGCGGGTAGAAATCGACCTCTCGGGGATCGATTTATCGCGTCCCAATCGATCCCCTAATCGACGCTCTTACTCCACCAGCGGAGGTGGGAGTAAGCGCCATCGACGGGAAGCCGCAGAGGTCGATTTTGCCGCCGTCCCTACAGCGGGGTAAGTCGGCTGCGATACGTCGAATTCAGCTACGCTAGTCGCGTAGCTGAATTTGCGTACCTTAAATCGACCCCCCCCCCCCTGTAGTGTAGATGTAGCCTTATTCTTGTTCAGGAAGTGAAATCAGCTTTATACTGGTATAACTGTCTCCACTCTAAGGCTTATGCCAGTATAACTATATCGGTAAAAAAATCACACCATTGACTGGCATAGCATACTAGTAAAACATTTCTAGTGTAAATCAGGCCTGAGATCCTGCCTTGACTTACGCCTCCTTGACTTCAGTGGGGTACCTTGGAGTGTGATTCAGGGCAGAAATCATCTCCTAATTTCTTAGAAAGAGGTTCACACTGAGGTTTAGCTATGAAAACACCACCTCCTCTTTCAAACTGATCAGCTGTGTAGGGACATAACAAGATAACAGAAGCACATAGTTTACAAGGGCTTGTTGCAGTGGGACCTTCATCAAACTTCCTCCATCAATCTCCATTAATTCTTCTTTTCATATATCCCAGTTTGGTCTCTGAAACAACCTTCTTCCTCTTTTCTCCTCCCCCTCCAGATCCCCCCAGCACACGTTTCCTTTTCCTTGCGCAAACAATTTCAGATTGAAAAGTGAATTCTCAGGACAGGCTGAAAAAAGACAATGTACCTCCTACTCCTTATCTCCTGCTATCTGCTGCAGCCTGCATTCACAGCAAGCTGCCAGCCTAGATTGGGTTTACAGGAGATTTCAAGTGTTTATGGGTTGCAGGAGAGAGAGAGGATGGGAAATCTGCTAAGCAAGATAAGTCCAGGAAATAGAGCTAGTGACTGGAGCAGAGTCAACAAGTTGAGTTAGCAACCGGACCCCCCCTTGATACCCAAGGATGTGTGACTCAGTGTCACGACTTCAGTTCCCACAACACACAGGAGCACTTAACAGGGATTAACTTGTAATTCCACAACAAGGTTTCGTGCGTGTGGCGGGGACGGCAGCTGGTCAGTTTACATATTTCTATCTGTACAGTTTAGGACCAAGATTTTCAAAATTAGGAGCCCCGACGTAGTCGCCTAAATCCATATTTAGGCTCTTAAATGAGCAGCCGGATTTTCAAAAAGTGCTGAGCACTCACTGCCTTCAGCACAAGCTGCGGAGTCTGTCTACCGTCTGCGCCAGCATTTTACATTGCGTTGATTAAGATTGTAAGCTCATTCGGGCTGGGGCAGTCTCCTACTCTTCGTTTGTACAGCCCCAGGCCTAGCTGATCCCAGGATGATGATAAAAAAATGTGTTTACTAAAACACTAAAAAACCCCACCTTTTATTCTGGTCTAAAGAGAGCCCCTTATTCTAACTACTAATTCCACTACAACCCCTAGTGTGTGTGCAATTATAACAGTATAAAGATATATACTGATGTCGCTTTTTCTCCTTCCCATATGGGAATAGCTATCCCAGCATAAATCACCTTTATATTGATGTAACTGCAGCCACATTAGAGGGATTTGTACCAGTTAAAGCCATTCAGCATTTGTGCGTAGAGAAGGCCTGGGTTATAATAACTCTTAAAGGAAAAGCCCTACATTGGACTCTTTTACAATATTGCTCTGAATTTCCTTTTATTTCATGGCTCATTTAATTTGAAAAGAAATCTTCTCCATGGAGATGCGGGATGGAAAACAAATGTCCATCTCAAACCTCTTGGAGGCAAGTCAGACTCCTGCCTTTGCCAGGTGTTTGTTTGTTTTTTTTTTTTAATTCACCTCATTTTTCATTCATTCATCTATTTATGTTGCTCTTCAGTGGAGCTGGCTTAGTTCTATCTATGTTAGGATTTTATACTGCCACGCATCGCTGTAGTACCCTGAGCGCCTGCCATGCAAAATCAATAAACAAAAAGCAATAGCCAGTGTTCCTAGTGGGCTTCATGGCCCTTCTCCAATCTCAAAGTAAAAACTCTGCTTGCAGGAGGGTTTTGATTTTTAGGTTGTATTAATTTCCTCTTTCTTTATTGACTGTGGCTGGTTGGCCTTTATTGGGTAGAATGGGTGTCATTCTAATGATGGAAAGATTTTTTGAAGGTTTTGCAGCATTTCCTGAAGATGCTCAGACTCTAGTTTCACCTTACTACTTCTAGAGTTTTGTTCCCCTCGACCAAGGACGCTTTACCCCAGCTCTGACACCCTTTGTCCTGGGCTTAGTGATCTGCCTTGTCCCAGAGGAGCACAGCTTTGATGGGGGTTCATAGATCCAAACTAGGTCTTTCGTGGAGCTGGGGCTCAAACCATGAATTGCCTTGAAAATTAGGACACAAGCCTTAAACTGGCATTGGAAGCTGACTGGGAGCCAGTGAAGGGATTTGAACACAAGCCTGATGTGCTCAAGGCAGCCCAAACCATAGAGAAGGTGGTTCGCTGCATTCTGTGCCAGCTGGAACCTATGCATCAGCTCCACATTGAACTTCAGACACCAGGAACTACAATAATCTAGCCTGGCGGTGACGAATGCATGGATCACGTCCTCGTCCAAAAAGAAGGGATAAGCAAGCTGGAATCCCAAAAGTTTCCAAGTGATTATAGAGCTGAAAAATAAATACCAGCAACTGTATTATCAGCTGTTTCTTCATTTTTCTACTCTAGTTTAAAAGATTCAACCATTCAAGTGTTGGGGCTCATCCAAAAATAATTGTAGGTGGCTTAAGTATTAGGAATCACTTATGTCTGGGGTACTGGACAGTGAGCCATGAGACCTGGGTTTTGCTCCTGCTTTTGCTGCTGACCTAGTGTATGAGCTTGGTTAAGTCTGAGTGGTGTGACTCAGTTTCCCCATCTACAAATCAGGAGTGTTGACATTGACCTTCCATTGTAAAATACTTCAAGGCCCATTGATTAAAATCACTATAAATTAGTGTTTGGGGGGCAAAGACTGTCTTTTTGTTCTGGATTTGCATAGCACAATGGAGTCTTGGTCCATAATTACAGCTCCTAAGTGCTACCGGAAATAAATAATAAAATGACAGTAACAAGAAGCAGAGCTGGTCAAAACTCACAATTTCCAACAGTAATCTACTGTTACTCAGTAGACCGCACAATGGACTGGAAGTCAAGTAACGTGGATTGTATTCCCTTCTCTGCCACTGACCTGCTATGTGACCTTGGGGAAAATCACTTGACCTTACTGTGCTTATGTTTTCCTTTCATCCACTTGTCTATTTAGATGATAAACTATTCAGGGCATTTATACAATGCCTAGCCCTCATCTTGACTGTGACCTCTAGGAGGTACTGTTATATACATAATTAATAATACAAAAGAACTAAATAGTATTATTTATTATTTATTTTTAAGTGACAAGTCCCATGCCATGCTTGATGACTGGCCTTCATAAACAGAAAGACAATATTCTACCACCTATAAATCATTCCTGCAAACTATTCTGCAAATAATGAAGACAAAGGAAGGAAATCAGGATGGTTTTATGAATGATTCATGAATAGATAAAAGAGAGACTAGCTTCACAACAAATATTATTCAGGAAGAATAATCTGAGAAGCTCTGCTCTTCAGTTAAATACCTTAAACCCAAGAAACAGGCAAGGATTCCTGTTTGCTTCCTTCCCCCACCCCCACCCCTCTTTCCCCCTCCAACAGATCCATTCTGCATCTGGGGGATGTAGGAAATTTCAACTGCATAACTAATTATTTTTTTCTTAAATAATAATATAAAATACAAATAATTAATATTGTGAGGGAAATATTTTTTCAGCCACCTATCTTGGGAGACCAGTTGAAACAAGAAAAAAAAATGAAATTTCCGCATAATGGAAATCGTGAGTTTTGACCAGCTCTGCTTCTTGTTACTGTCATTTTATTATTTATTGCAGGTAGCACTTAGGAGCTGTAATTATGGACCAAGACTCCATTGTGCTATGCAAATCCAGAACAAAAAGACAGTCTTTGCCCCCCAAATCTCCCCATTATAGTATCCAAGAATCTTCCAGAAGTGACATTGAGCAACCAGTCCCAACATCTGTCCCATGAGGTTCATCCTTTCTCCCTTGCTCCCCCTAGGGGGAAATTGTGTGAGATTTTTTTTTAATATATCAGTGATAGTTACATTGTGCTCTGCTTGTACTAGGAAAACAAGGTCTCAGGAGTATACTTTGCAGTGGAAGGTGGGATTGTGCTTAGTTCCTGGAGGAGTTCACTTTAGTCTTGGACTGGCCCCCAAGAAAGCTCTCTCTCCTGATCAGACAAACTTTACCCTTGTGGTGGACAATTCTATTTTGCCACTGGAAAGGAGCTGTCAGTCATCCTGGAGCTTTTGGATGATCTTTTAGGTATCCTGACCCTAGGCTGTTCATTAAGTGCCTTGAAGATTAGAACTCAGACCTTGAAAATCATGAGAATTGGTTTTCTTCTTAGGTGTAGAAAGGATGATGTCCTGTTAAAAGTGATCGTGTTTTCCTCTTAGGAAAAGAAACCAAAGAACTGAAGGGGTGTGGGAGGGAGGGGGGTTACTTGGCCAGTACTGGGCACCTTTTCACTTTCCATATTTCCCCCTTATTTTTAATTAACATGTTGGGGAATTTTAAAACCCAATAAACGGTTACTTCTAAAATCCAGAACGCAGGGCTTGCTTATTTCAGGTTTGATGTAACCTTTTATAGCACCAGCTCCATCCTTAAACAGTTAATCTTATAGTGACCTATTAAAATAAAATGAATTGTGTTATAATTCATCCTAAAGCAACCCCAGGGTTGGTGTATCAGGTAACTCCTGCCTTTGCAGCCCTCATGACGTTTTTAATCAAGTTCAGCTGTAATTGCTGGACTATACACATGCCTCTTTTAATACTCTTCCTACATTTGGGACTAGCGAGTCTGTTTTCTCTTAACGTAGCTAATAAATAGAAAACATGAAAAGAGCCCATTTTGCAGGACTCTGAGCTTTTCTACCGTTCGGTCTAGCAACTGTCCAGCAGGGTTATCAGAATCAAACATTTGTCCGGTTTTTTGGTTTTTGTTTTGTTTTAATAAAATGTATTTGTGAATTTTCAGTTGTTGCTTGTGTTGCTAGGACCTTGTTTTTAATACGTTGGACACAGTCAGCAACAACCTCCACCAAGGCAGTCTGAAAGAGAGAGAGAGAGAGAGAGTGTGTGTGTGTGTGTGTGTGTGTGTGTGTAAAATAGAGATGGAGATTTCATAGGCATCTTTAAGAGCTCGCTGCCTGTGATGAATGTTGAAATGTTGTTTACGTACAAGTCACCTACAGTTTGTGGATGAGAAGTTGAAATGACATGCCTGTGTTGAAGCTATTTGTGTAAACAAAACTTCTGTAACTTTCTCTGCTTAGGGGTGAATTTTCTTTTTGTTTCTGAGGCTGCAGCTGTTTCCCATTTCCCAGCAATTTTCATCTGGACTAGTAAAGCTCCCAAGACGACTTCAACTAGCCACATGGGTATCTGGACTCACTGTGGGGTTTGATTACAGGGACTAACGAACAGCTCTCTATATTAGGGAATCTCTCCCCAATCCCCCAATTCCTTTGCAGCCTGACCCTTTGTTAGCTCTAGCCATTAAAATTATTTCACTGCTCCTTATTGGGTGTATGTTAGACAGGTTCGAGTCTGCATTCGGATAGGGGTGAGGATTTGGACACATTTGCTGAAAAGAAAAACCTGGGAAAGGAAAATCGAAGGTTCAGCTATATTTAGATAATTTCTTAGCCAAAAAAATAATAATCCTAGGAAGAGAAATATTAGCCCCGTGGGTTTTCTCTTCAGTATGTGTGTTTTGTGTCAAACATGTGTTGAAAACGCAGTAACAACATTTGTGTAAAAAAATGGCTTTGAAATGCGGTCTGAATGAATCACTACTTTTCTTGTTTCTTTATTTATTAGTGTATGTGTGTGTGTGAGAGAGAAAGATGTCTGCACACACAATCATCAGGACATTGAATAACATCTTCATCTTAAATTCTGTTGCCCATGATTTTATAAATCCGTTTAACAGAATTGAAATACCGATGCCTTTCTTTTTAAATCCGAGCACTGGAGTTTAAAACCAGAAAGAGGTTCTTTTCTCCTGAACAGTTTGGGAAGGAGCTTCTGTCACCTCTTTCAGATTCCTCCCAGCACAGTTATCTTTTGAGATCTTCCTCTTGAAACCCACGACATTTACCTTGCATAGGAAACTGGCTCTTAATAACAAATCCAAAGAATTTCTATATTAAAAAGTGACTCTTGCTAGGTGCCCCGTCCCTTGATACAAGTCTGCGGGGTTGTTTTCCTTAGGAATTGTCAGGAATGCTAAACGCCTTGTCTGCCAAAGTAAATTGTACTCGGAGCTACGGGCACAACTCCTCGGGCTGCCCTTTCACCCCTTCACTTTATATGTTCCTCTTATTAAGGAGAAAAATGTTTCAATATGTTGGAATTTGGGGTAAAGCTGGGAAAGGGAGAAACGGAGCCGAGTGGGGAAGGACATTTTCCAAATACTTTTGGTAACCCCGAGAAGGGTTACATTAAAAAGCGTGTCTGTCTCACTGAACTTCATATGTGTTCCTACCTCAGATCAGAGCAAATGATCTACTGGTGCAACTCCACTGATTTCATACCATTACAGCAGCCGATACATTTGGCTCTGTAGAGTTCAGAGAAGATCTATTTTTTCCTCCCTGTTTGTTTGTTTGTTTGTTTGTTTTGCTGGTTGAGAGACTGTTTTTAGTAAATAGCTAGCTAAGAAAATCGTGGAGGTTTTGACTGGCAAAGAGAATCAAAGTGTTCACATTCTTGATCCTGTGCGGGGAACAGCTCTTTCAAGTCCCCTTTCCGTGTGTGTGTGTGTGTGTGTGAGAAAGAGAGAGAGAGAGAGAGAGAGAGAATTTGTTTTGTCATATTTTCAGACCCGTGTCAGTGGGAAATAGGTGACCTGCTTTGCAAGGTAGGCTCCGTTTGTTTGTTTATTTATTTAAAACCAAGGCACGATTATTTAAAAACGGATATTTGAAACTTCCTTGGTTAAAAAGGGGGCTTAATGTAGTCCTTGAGCTCCACTCAGCGTTCCTTTTTGGCTTGACTCCTCAGCAATATTTTCCTTTTAAAAACGAGGATTTTTTTTTTAAAGTTCCTTAAAGTTGCTGGCAGGACAAGGGAGAGTCTTTGGGGGATGGGGGGGGGCTGTGACAGAGGCGAGGATGTCACATTAGGATGATTAACCAGAGGCAGCAGCTGAAATATTGATAAGGGGAAAACGGAAATCAAATGTCAAGTTGCGGCGGGGAGGGGGCTGGGGATAGGAGAGAGAAGAAGAAAAGCGCTGGCTCGAGCGCAGCGCATTACAGAAGCCCCCTGAGGATATGCAGACTGTCTGGATGTACTAGGGAAATTTAACTTCAGTGCTGCTTGGGATCCCAGCAGGTTTAATCTCTCCTTTGCCACACAGCCGCAGCGGGGTTACAGTACAGACCTGGTGGGGATTTTATTTTTGGTCTCAACCTGGATCTTTACAAACTGCTCTCCCACGGGTTGAGGGGAAAGGGTATAAAAGGTGAGTCCTTTGGAAACAAACAAGAGCAGTTAACACAAAAGACCCTTTTAGACTGTGGATGCTGCTGGCAGGGTGAATCATAGAATATCAGGGTTGGAAGGGACCTCAAGAGGTCATCTAGACCTCTACTGGGGAATAATCTATTGGGGAATAATCCAGAGTTGCCTTTTAAGGTTGAACCTGAATATGCAGATGTGTTTATTGATTTGAAACATGCCTAATTATGCACGGGGAGCAAATGAGGGGGCTGATTCAGCGGGAGGGATAAAAGGGGGGGAGGGAAATTGAGTATGATGAATCCCTGACCCCAGCAAATTTAATGCCCAAGGAACATTACCTTGTCCCCTCAACTCATAAGAGGGTTGGAGGATCTCCCTCTCCCGCCCCCCTTGTTGCAAGTTCAGAAGCAAAAGAAACTGGAGCGTGTTAGGGAGGAAGGAGAGAAAAATAAATTGTGCTTATCAGAAACACATTGTCGATTCTATAATCAGTTGCCCTTCTCTGCCAGCTGGCCACGCAACAAATGCTTTAAAAATCAATAAAAAGGGGGGGGGGGTCACGTGCAGATACAGGACAATTTATTTGCCAGGTTGGGATTTTTTTTTTTTTTTAATCAACAGATGTTTTCGAGCAGTTCAACCGCGGAGGCTGTGCGGGTATAGAGGTGTTCTCCCGGAATTGCAAACGCGGATCGGTGAATGAAACGCTGGGTGCTGCGTGACTAGCTCATTACCGTGGGGTGCTAACTGTGGGCTGGAGGTGCATTTAGAGGGGCATTCCCTGGCGGGTAGCATTGTAGCTAAACAGATCGTGGAGCAAAAACCCAGTTACGTTTCAGTTGGGTGGCATAATTTCTTGTATGCGTTCTGCACAGCGCAGTTGGGCGTGTAAACACACCTACAATAAACTACGAAGTTATAACCCTCCAGCTCAACAGCCCCACAAAGGGATTTATTAGCTATTTGTAGCAAAACTACTCTTGCATACTTTGAACGTTGCCATGTAACCTTGATCTTGATGTTTTTTTAATCCAAATTCTGAAGAAAAATCTGCCTCTGATAAATTTTCCTCGGGAAAATCCGAGCGTCATAATAGCAACAATGCGAGTGGGAAGTAAAGGGTTTTTTAGAGTTTTTTTTTCTTCTTTTAACGATGGATTTATTACAGTTGGTGGGCATTTTATAGCACTGCTCGGGGGGAATAAAGAGTTTCCTCTAATCTAGGGAAAGCGTGTATGGATGTGTGGAGAGAGATTTTAATTTGATTGCAAATTTCATTTGATCACTGAAGTTTGTTGTTGTTCTCTTGAATGGAAACTCGACTTTCTCCAGCCATCACATTTCACGATCCTTCCATTGTTAATCTCTGAATTGTGCAGTCCTGACCTTAGAAAAACTGTTCGTGATGAGATCATTGTGTTACAAACCTGAGACTTCAGAGAGAGAGAGAGAGAGAGACATAGTCTGCTTTGGTACAAGTTCTGAAGTACAGCTAAATTTGACAATGTTACAGCACCATCCCAAATGGGAGAATTGCAACTGACAATCCTGTACAGTTTTGTTGCCATTTAGGATTATATTTTCGTTCGCTATTTTTAAAATTATCATTATTGTTTTGCAATAAAACTTTTGGCAAAACTATGATTTGTGGGAAAGGTTTCTTTACATTGGCGCGTTAATGACCCACAGTGGTTCTAATGAGTAAAGAAATACAACTGCATTCACTCATGTAACCAAGAGAAACCCCTAGGTTCAAGTCAATAGGGTTAACTAGTCTCAACATGAAAACATGGGTATTTCTGCTAGCTTTTAATTGCTGATTAAGAAATTCACTTAATCAAACGTCAAACTCTCCCTCCCCCAAGTCAAAACTGGACAGGGTTCTTTTCTGTAAAGCCTGCAGTTAAAAGGCAGATATTCAATCTTGGTTATTAGTTTACACTTCCTTGTTTTGGTAGCAGTTTTCCTATTTACCTTCTTTTAAAAAAAGAAACATTCAAATACTTGATCATAACATTTGAAATGTTTATTACTGGTTTTAATTTTCAAAACAAAACTATTGTTTGTTTGCTGGTCTTCATTTTTACTTTTTTTTCCCCCTTATTTTCAGGTCAATTTTAGGACCTTTTAAAATAGCTATTAAACATATAAGGATGTTTCAGACAGTACCAGACACTTCGTCTTACGTCAAGGTAAGACATGACAGCATCTTTAAACAGGTAATGTCAAAAATTACAGTCCTCGAACATTCAAGATCATTTATATCTGTTTAAGAGCCTGATCCAGCACTCATTGAAGTTAATGGAAAAACTGCCATGGACTTTAGTCGGAGTTAGTTTAATCCTAAATGATCACACTTACACTTAGATTCGTCTTTTGAGCTCTGTATATCTATCAGTGACCAATAACATATTATGGTGGCCTCTTCTTTTTATATTATAACCAATATTATCCTGAGGTGTCCTGAATTACAGTATAGATGCTAGATGTTAAGCGATGTGATAGTGATGATGTTCTAGCAATAGTTTACCATAATGGTTTCTTATATTGGTTTCCAATTTTCTGCATTCCTGGCTACTATCTAATCTTCAACCAAAACTAAATTTCATTTTAAAATGCCTTTACCTCTCTGCTGTGCAAACCACTGAACTCCATGTACAAAAAATGATTGCCTAGATCTGGAAAGTGCTACGTTTCGTCAAAATGAGTTTAAAGACAAAGCAAAATGGAATTAACTGAATAATAAGCGTCTCTTTCAATTGTTGAGGTAAATAGATTGCTGGACCAGATAGTGGTGTATAATATTAGAGCTTGCTTCACATTGTTCCTGATGGTTTTCCTATACAACCTACCCAGATTATTTAGCAGGTACATAGATTCACCTGGTAACACCAGACAGTGGCTAATGCCACATATTACCAATTCTTGCCCTCCAAATATGTGTCTGATTGTTAAATTGGAGAAAGCAAAGTGTGGGTCTTAGCTTGTATTGTGATGAGTTGTTATTGCCTCTATTTCTATTTCTACCAATCCCAAAGCAAATTCCAAGGAAAAGGTGGCAGATTCTTGTCCCTTTATAGTGCCATTGAGCACTATATTATATTTGACATCATATACTTTTTTTTTTCCACAACAGTTCCCAAGAATGTAAATAAACCAAGCCCAAGACATCTGGGTTACACGTTTAAGGCAAACCCTGCATGCCACAGCACTTAAGGAAAATCTAAAACACAAGACTCTTGTCTCCCAGACTCATGGAATACAAGAGGGTGTTAACTAGAGCTGGGTGAATTGTTTGTAATGAAAAATGTATTATATTAATTTTGCCTCCTTTTCTCTTTGTTAAAAGTCCACGAGCAGATTGTGATTTTCATGTGCATAAGCCATTATTTTAAATGATTCTCTGAATAATTTCTGCATGTAATCCCTAGCTTGTAGCTTGTTTTGCGAACGCTTGGTTGGGAGTATTCAAAACTCCCATTTTGTGGTGTGACGTGTGGCATTGTTTCTGTTTCCTAGTGGGATGAGTGTAAATCTCAGGGTCAGGTTTTTAAGCAAAAACTTGTGCTGGAAATATTCAGAATTCCATGTTCAGTGAATATTCTACAAAGCACACTTAAAATTCAGTGTTTTCATGAGCACTGCTACTGGTACATGTTGTTCATTATATTCAGTGGGGTCTGGATCAGAGCTTAGAATGCTAGAAACTTAGTTGGAAGTGACCTTAAAAGAGACGCAAATACCATCAGAGCAAAAACTCAAATGACTACTCCTGTAAATGTGCGTGCAGTCTATACCCGGCAGTCGAGTCAACTAACTTAATCTTTAGCACGCCAGTAGGCAGGAAGAGGTGAACCCACTTTGTCATCCCATAGAAAGGTATTCTGGCAAGTTTGCCTTTCATTGTAAGAAGTGATCCTGCTGCCACAGCCTATGGAATAGCTGAAGCCTACTGAATTAGGTTTGAGGCCTAAACTGTTAGTATTCGTATGGAATGGAATTGGTCAACACAGAACTGCATCAAATTAGCTGTAATGGTGGGTAAGCTTTACTCAGGCAAAGCTCCCATTGACCTGAGAGGGTGTTTTTCCTGGGGGGGAGCTTTCCAACCAGGCCTATGTTCCTAGTTTCAATTGAACAGAGATAAACAGTTCATAGGATGTTAAACTCACGCTGCAACATTTCATCATCATCTGCCATTTATTTTGGGGCAGGGACCCTGTCTGCTGGTATTTGTCTCTAAAGCTTCGTGCGCACTGATGTCGTTGGGGAAATAACTTGTTTTCGGACATAAAAAACCAACAGGGGTTTGAGTAAAGTCTCTTAAGAGCCTGATCCAAAACCAGCTGAAGTCAGTGGGAAGATTTCTGATTGCTTTGGATCAGGCAATTCGATGTCAGTGGTGCAATCACATACGCAGAGGTTTGATTTTATTCACGAGTAGTTGCACTGTGGTCAATGGGGCTGCTCACGTGCTTAAAGTTAAGAACACGCTTAAGTGTTTGGAAGATCAGGGCCTTAATCATTAAATATAAAACAGATAGGGTGAAATCCTGGCCCTGCTGAAGTCAATGGTAAAACTCCCATTGACTTCAATGGGGCCAGGATGACACCCATAGAATAGGTGCCTTGTAGAAAACATTCACCTGAAGTGTAGGCACCATGGCCTAGTGGCTAGAGCACTGGCCTAGGCTTTAGGAGACTTGGGTTCTGTCTCTGGCTCACTCACTGATCTCCTGGGTAGGCTTGAGCAAGTCACTTCACCTCTGTTTGCTTTGGTGTTCTCGGCTGTAAAATGGGCATAATGGTATGGGGCATTTTGAGATCTACCGATGAAAAGTCCCATATAAGAGCCAGGTATTACTATTCGATAGTGATCTATTGTGTCCTGCTCCCCCAAACAGCCTTTTGACGCTGGCCTGGGGGCATGAGGAGGTTCTGAGTTTTAATTCCTTCTTCTGGGAAGCCACTGGGCATTTTTTGCCTCTCGTTTAATCTCTCTGGAAAATGGAGACTATATTTATTTGCCTACCTCTCAGAAAAGGTTGGGAGACTTATTTTAATAAATGGGCCAAACCCCAATTGCCCATTGGTCGCTGGGGCTACTTGTGTGGAGGAGAAAAGTAGGACTGGATTTTTTATAAAGCTCCTTGACTAACAGTGTCATATCTATAAGCATTATGTCAAGACTTTATCCCTTAACTCATGAAGATAAATGTCTTGTCTTTAAATGTCTCCACTGGTATAAATGAGAAGGGGCTGCTGGCAGGGTGTTCTCTGAAAGGGTCCCATGGTAATGGAATTTGCTTTCCTCACCCAAATTATTTTAAATATGATGAGCTTTCCTGGGCTACATTGCAAAGCTCATCTTTTCCCTCAAGCATTTGAAATGGGGAAGGGGGAGTATTGTAAGGGTGGGGAATTGTTGGAGGGGGAAGGGCATCTGAGTTTTTAAATTGCCTGGTTCACTGATAGTGGGTTATATTGAATCATACTGCTGAATTTCGGATAGTTCTGTGATGTATTTTTAAGTTGCATCAACAACACCTAGACCACATGGATGGGTTCCTTTTTTTCTGCATTTACATAAACCTAGTACATAATTATAACAATTTTAGATAGTTATTTATGTAATCTGAATACATGACTAATTATTTATATCTGAGCATGTGAACAAACCATCCTGATGTGCCTTCACATGACAAAGTAGTAGGCAAACATAATTATTATAAACTAATTATAGGTCCCTATTGTTTTCTTCAATATAATGATATGAATGTATATATGTCCCTTATGCCATTACTGTACTTGCTGATCTACAAGGGCTGAATAATCTGCAGAGTACATCAGTGTGCGCTAATCTCATCTAAACATAAGTACTTGACTTTAGAGAATGAAACGTGTAATGTAAATTGGAAAATTAAATTTAAAAAGAGAGCACAGGAATGAGAACTGAGTCTTAACTGTCTGGGTATGGAAAGTATTAAGGCTATAAGCAAAGCAATATGACCTCTGAATACTGATTTTCCCAGTTCTTACCATTGCACTCTAGCTTTGCTGAATTATAGTAGCATTTACTCCCTTTCTGCACTGTCTGCGCTAGAGGCAGTGCACCGATGGTTTTTGATTGCCATATTCTGTCGTGCCTCTCCTCCTCTCTTTCAATAAGGATCCAAACCACAATTTCCCCTCTCTCTAAGGCAAGGCCTAAACTTGGTCGGGTCATGCAGAATCACACAGGTGGCCAACAGACCCTGCAAAATTGGAGATAAGTGAGGTTGGGGGGACGAGTGACGGGGCCTTGTCGGAAGTTCCCACTCACAGGTGCTGCCTAGATGGGCCTGATGCAGGAATCATAGGGTGAAGTGCTATGTTAGGAGGTCAGACCAGATGATTACAATGGTCCCTTCTGGGGACCATTAATGTATAAGTCATTATGAGGGAGTGGGGTGATAGGTACAGTTTTCTCCTTCTTCTCACCCTTCAAATTCTGATGTTTCAGAATGGCAGAAGAAATGATGCAGCTCCACTCTAGGTCCCCCTCCAATATTTTGTAGGGGTTGTGTTCCCGCATTTAAATGATGAGCTCCACATTTTGGGGGTATTTTCTTGCTCGTTTCAGGGCACAGAGGAGAAATCCACATGCCCACGATTAATAAAAGTGCCTATTTCACATTTAGCACTTTTCCTCAGTAGATCTCAAAGCAGTTCACAATCTTTTAATGTATTTATCCTCACAATATCCATGGAAGGAAGGAAGCATTGTTATCCCCATTTTACAGATAGGAAACTGAGGCACAGCGAGACTAAGTGACTTGCCCAAGGTCACACAGGAAGTCGGTGGCAGAGCAGGGAACTGAACCTAGGTCTTCCACAGCCTAAGCCAGTGCTCTAACCATATCCATTTCAGCTTATTGTAAGCAAAACCCTTTGGTCTTCTGATATTTGAACTCCTGGACTTGGTAATACTTTTGTGTTTCAACTGGGCATAGCAAACTGCTCTGTCACCCACCACTAATAGTACCTGATGCAGTCACATAGCACAGTCAAATTTCAGACCAGTCCACATCTTGCTGCCCAAGAAGTAGCTTCCACAATCTATTTGAAAGCCTTTTGTTACAAAACAATCAAGTTGCATTCTCAAGCAATGATAGCTCTGGCGCTTCCTTGGCGAGCACTTTAAACCTTCTCCAGCTCTGGACTGTGCGGCCACACACTTACGAAATTTGAACAAAGCCACCATGCATATTCCACTGTAGACATTTGCACACGAAAAGGGGCTCAGATTTTAAGTAAGCCAGAAAAGGGAATTCACTCCAGTCTGAATGAGATGGGGAGGAAAGAACCATAGTTTAAGTGCAGGAGTTCTTGCCTTTTAAAAAAAAAAAATTAATGATTTTTATACTGACATAATGTTTGTGGTGTTATACAAAGAAGCATATTCATAGAAGCAAAATAGTCTGGGTGGATGGAAACAATATTTGGTT
This sequence comes from Malaclemys terrapin pileata, assembly GCF_027887155.1. Taxonomy (NCBI): domain Eukaryota; kingdom Metazoa; phylum Chordata; order Testudines; family Emydidae; genus Malaclemys; species Malaclemys terrapin. The sequence continues at coordinate 21,295,454 of NC_071519.1, forward strand.
TGTTCTTGGTTTCACCCTGCCTGGAGGGTTTACAAGAAACCCAAAGAGAGAATTTTGATGGCCAAAACACTGACATTTTAATTGGAGAGGAAAATATTAAGGCTATTGACAAACACTGACATTGACATGTTATCATTTCCTGCTCCACAGTAGTAGCCAAAGACTATTGCTGGAACAGACTGCGAGACAAATAATCATTTAAAAACGTTTGGGAAAGGAAACTTTCTGGGGAAATCATGCCAAACTAACCTGGTGAGGAAAAATATTGTAGTTAGTGAATTCATTGTAAAAAAAAAAAAAAAAAATCTGGGTGGCTTGACAGACAATAGAATGTTTCGTACAGGTGTTCAGTGAGAAGAATGCTGGAAATATAATTGTGTAGAGCAAAGAGAAATTGCAGCATCTTGCATCTTAAGAACTGATATCGAACCTTAGTAGCATGGAGAGGAGGCATGCAAAGACTTCGTAGACTGAAGTATTTCAATCCATGCAGCACTGTTCCCACTCAGTCCACTTTCTAGTACTTTATCCATTGCTGCATCGTTTTGGTTTTTCTTTTTTCTTTTAAACTACTGGTTTCCAACAGAAGTTGTCAATTTCCACCAACTACACTCAGGAGGACTGGAGCAGGTATCCTCTAGGAAAGCTGCGAATTGCAAAAGATTTGTAGCCATGAATATGTTTGAACTTTGTTTAAAACATTCCAGTCGAGTGCATGAACATGGGAGCTGGAAAGGAACTCCTATGTCATCCACATACTTACTATTGATTAATACAAGAGCATACCAAATCTTTCTTTTTTTTTATGCTCATATCTTGAGGCAGCAACATGGCTAAGTGTTATACTCCAGCGGGGTCTTGATTAATGTGTTATGACAACTTAGTGCTGAAGGATTTAATTCTTGTTTGCACCTACCTTTTATTTTGGAACATTTAGACTTTAAAAATACGCCCCTCTCACCCCTACCCTATTCATGTGAATCTTGGCTTGTTCTTCAACCCGACAAAATGCAGACGTTGGGTGAAAAAGAATTTACATTGTTTCTTTCATGTTTTACCTTAAAGGTGTAATTTGAATTTAAACAGGGGAGGGGAGAAATATTGTTTATCCTGGAAGCGTAGTATACTGAGCCCCTTTTTAAAATAAAACAGGCTTTAGGGCTCAGGGGACAAGCTTTTATATTCAAAGACTCTTGCTTTTCCAGACACCAGAATCCAAGTAACCAAGCCCCCCTCTGTAAGTCACCACCTCTTCTGACCTTCTAAAGACTGGGGGGGGGGGAAACCCACCCCTCTCTCTTTCTCTGAATATGCATTTTGTATTCTAGCCCCCTCTGCATCCTCCCAACCACTGTGTCAAAAAAAGTGGATGTTAAAGGGGGCGGGGGAATGCTTTAAATCTTTTCTTCAAATCTCCAAATATCTGAAGTCTGAGGAACAAATTCAAAGCAGGCACGGACGCCCGAAGAGAAGTTAGAGAGAAATATTCTGTTCCATTCAAGCGCATCAAGGGTCTAGCTGAAGTCTGTTTGGCTAAGGTCAGACGAGACTGAGTTCTCCAATAAAAATAAATCTCAAATTAATTATGGCCTCAAGCGAGGGGCCAGACTTTTGAGCTGGTGCGCTGCAGTCTGTGTTTTTGGCCTTCAGTATTTTTGTTTTTTTCGTGCTTAACTTTTCAATAATTGTGGGGTGGTTTGGTTGGCGGGGAGAGGAGGCAAGGGAAGGGGACTGGATTATTGGGACATGGATCTCAAATAAAACCATCCAGGACAGTTTAACCACCTTTCTGCACAATTGTGTGCTAGCTTCAAAGCTACCCTGTATCTTCTCCACACAACTTCCAAGACACTAGATTTTAGTTAAGGGTTTATTAGCATCACACACTTTTTTTTTTTTTTTTTTTTTTTTTAGGACTTGTGTTTCCAAATATTCGTTCCTATTCAGCAAGAGCTATGGGTCCTGGGACCCGATCCTGAACTCCACTGCTCTGTTACATGGGTGGAAATCTGGAGGGATTCCAAAGTAGTCAGATTTTACCCTTGTAGCTGAGAGCAGAATTTTGGCCCCTGGGTTCGAATGGGAGTCTTGCCTGGGGATCGGGCCCTAGGCTTGGCTTTCCTTCTTTGCTTTGTAAGAAAGTGGATGTTAAAAACACTTCGCCTTTTAATTCTGCAGTGAAGTTAGTGTCACATCGCAACCCAACCCTAAAACTCCCATTGAAGTCGACGGGACCTTTTTCTCTAGGTAGGATTGCAGCAGGATCAAGCCCCACTCTCCCTCCCCTCCCCCTCTTCTGCTGATTCAGATCTAGGACTTATTTTTAAGAGGAACTTTTAACACAATCTGTGGGAAATGGGCCGCTTTCTAGGTACAGAGTCAAAGGGGGCTGACTGACCAGTTGCTAACCGATTTCTTTCATTTGCTACAAAATGACGAAAGAGCTCAAAATCTTGCATTCTTAACCAGAACACAAGGTGATACTGTCTGATTACAACAGGCAACAAGATAGATTCATGCAAGTTAATACCCTACACGCTTTCAAACCCGCCGCTCAGGCCCAAATATGCTGCAATCGTTAGTTCACCTTTGAAGAAAAAGTAGATGTAAAAAAAATATACAAAGTTTGAAGTTGTGGCCAAAATATTTCTGCATAAATCAAAGACAAAAACACAAATACACATTTGCGGGTATCTCCCCATGCGAAAGACTGGCATTGGACTATAACGTGCCGTTAACTCCTTTGATGTTGGATATTTTAGGCTAAATATCATGGGCCAAATTCCAGCCTGGTGTATACCCCCATTGATTTCAGTAGGGTTACACTCAGGGATGAGTATCCACCTCCTATGTGTGTGAGGCCGAACGCTGTGTGATTCAATTAAAGGATAAAGGGGGGAAAATGCCAGGAGATTATGAGCAACATTTAACTCAATACTTTAGACTAGAATTTCGTTTCTTTCATAAGTGTATTGAGAGAGAGGAGAGAGTGCGAGCAAATCGTTTAACCTGCCTGAATGCAAACATTTGAAATCTGTTAAAGTAAAAACTATTGTAGGTGCCAAGATCAAATAATTTCCCAGTTGTCAGTAACTTGAGTTAAAAAATCAGAATTGTTTTCTCTCTATAATTATGCACCAAAAAGTCGAGCATCAGATTAAACGTTACACACATTTGCCAGAATTGTACACAAGCATTTCACTTTGAAATAACTTTTGCCTTTCTCTGGGCATTCAACTATTAAACGTTAAGGATATCACATCCTTTATTATTATTATTTTATTCATTATTTGGGATTTCTTTCCCCTTGCACCGATTCTATCAAACTGTTAAATCCGAGTCGGTGCACATCAATTGGGATGATCCAGAATTTGGCAAACCACGTTTATGAATATCCCAGCCTTTTTCAAAAGTTTGAGATAAGTTCAGGAGGTGGGGGTTAGAGAAAGTCAGGAAGCAAAACGTCTTTTGTTGCATTATTATGGGAAAATAATAGTGTGTTCAACTTGTCTGGTTTAATGTTTTACAGGTTCGCTTATTTAGTCTCTTGGGACTTTTCACCAAACTTTTTTTTTTTAAGACCAAACAGAAGGGAAATGGGGGGTGGGGGGTAGGAGGGGGAGTGGATGACAAAACAGTGTATATAAATTATAGATCCAATCTATCAGGCAGCCCTAATATGCTTCAATTTGACTCATTTTCTTTAAGTCACTTCTAAGGAAATAGCTGTGGTATCATATTTCAGTTTTTTTGCAGTTAAATGCTGAGGTATTGAGAACCAAAACACATCTCTAAAGTGTGTGTGTGTGTGTGTGTGAGAGAGAGAGAGAGAGAGAGAGAGAGAGAGTACTGTCTATATTCTTACAGAAATTGGGATCCAAAATGATTTTTAAAGTGTGCATGAGTTTATTTACTATATCTTGTCACATTGGAAATGGCGCTATCACCAGGACTCTGTGTTCGTAAATTTCCGATTGTTTTTAATATATTTTGTACATTTCAGATGATTTTTTTCACTGCAGTTCCGAAGAATCATCCTCTCTCTCCAGCCTTTAGCCCATCAAAGAGAGGAGTCCATAGTTCAGTTTAAAGACCCAAGCGCCTTTTCCTTGGTCGTTGGGTGACATAGACTCTTTCTAGCGCCCTTTAGGGGATATAAATCCTCTGTCAGACCGTACCCCCACCGTTACTGTTTGGAGGTTGGTATTAATGTTGCCCAGAAAGGAAATAATTTGGGCTTTGGGAGGATGCGTTTCATTCTTCTCCTTAACCTCTTGCTTTTCTGGAGCTAGCGGCTCCCATGTGGTGATACTGAAGGGGAAGTGGAGGAAAGAGGTTTTGGTGTTTAATTTGAGGGCGGTGGGGGGGGGGGGAATGAAATGGGGAATGAGGGAAGCAAAGGGTTAACCGTGATTTCTTTTAATTGAACTCCAGTTCTTGTGGCCCTAGGCACAGGGGGACCTGACCTCGCTAGCTGTATCCAGATGTGCTGCTCTCAGGGGACACCACTGCAGACCCCTGGATTGTAAAGCAGACGGGAGGGGGGGTAGGAGGGGAGAGGGAAGGCGGTCGGTCGGTCCCCTCTCCTGCCGACCCCCCCCCCTTTCCCCTCCTGGCTGGAGACGGCCACAGTCGCTAGCAAACAGCAAGCCAAAAAGCTCCAGGTCTGATCACGTTCAGTCCCCCTGTCTCTGCCTCTGCACTGAAAATTGTAGCTGAATTGATGAGGCTAATTTCGCGGGGGGTTAGAGGGAGGGGCAAGAGGGGTCTGCCGTGCTGCCAGCTTTGCACTTGGAGAAATAAAGTATTAATAAGGCGCCTCGGCTGCAGCCGACTAGAAACACGAGGGTCATTTTGTTATTTTGGGGGGTGCACATTAATGTGGATAGAGGTGTGACTTTTTTCCCCCTGTGGTTGGATTAAAAATCAGGGGGGAAGCAAAAGACTGGACGCAACTGCACTGGATAAGGTAACCAACTCCATAAAGGGAAAATTATGTTGAAAGGACTCACAGGAGTGTCCTACCTTGAAATGGATTTCTTGGTTCCATCTCCCTGAATTACTGTCTTTATCTTTCGGATTCTCCTGGGGCTACAGCAGCTTGCATTGCAGAAGTGGGGAATAAAAAGATGCCAGACATGTTGCATGATCCTGTTGCTAGATGGTTTTGCTTGGTTTTTTTTGGAGGGGAGAGGGGCTAGAAAGGAGTGTGTGTCTCTTTTACCTTGATTGTTTAGAGAGCTTTTCAAAAGCTTGGTTTGTTTGTTTGGATGTACTATTTAGAAGAGGAAATAAATGGCCTTTTCTTTGGGATCAATGCTCTCTCTCTAGTTGGATGAAATGTTGCATCTGTTGTCATCTACTTTTTAGTTCCCGAAGAAGGATTGAGGAGTGTGTCCCCCCCCCCCCCCAAATTTGCCACAGCCGGGAGGTAGAGGGGGACTTGGGACAGGTCTGGAATTTTATTTGTTGTTATTATTTTTGTCACTTTCCGGTTAGTAAACTAGTGACCCGTGGCTTTTTCGCCGGAGATAGCGGGGCAAATTGACTGGGGCCCTGATCCGAAGCCTATTGCAATGAAATGGGCAGTCTCCCTTTGACTCCACGAGGCTTTGGGCCAGACCCTGAGGGTCAATAAATATTTCAAATGTTAATACTGATGGGGAAAAATTAAATGGCTTTAAATATAGATATAGTCGAATAATTGAATCCATCTTACCGTAATGCACTATTTTAAATGCCCCCCCCCCCTTTTAAAGCTCAGTATACTTACTTCGACGTAGTGGAAGCATTCACGGGACTTTTTCTTTTAAAGGGGTGAGAAAGCAATGCAAAAAAAAGTTTTCTAAAAATAATGTTCCTTTCAAAACTACAGGGAACTCCTAGTTCCTTTGCTTGGAAAGGCACCAAAATTGTATCTGAATGGAAGAAGGCACTTGACATGCTTAAATTGAATGGAGTTGCCTGCCCTGAATTATGCTCACCGCTATTTTCTGGTTATAGCTAGCATCTAATCTAGCCTCCCTCCCTCGGGCCAAACTCACTGGGATCCTTGCCTGAGTAAGGACTGCAGGAGGGGGATAGCAGCGTGTTCTAAATAGACCATTTTAATCGGTAATCTTTTCCTGTGTGCCCCAGTCTGAATTATATTTATGGTCGTCCCTCCCTTCCCCCCCCCCTTAATTTTGCCTTTGACTGGAAAAAGCATTAATAAAAAAATCTGTGGGAAGAGATGGAAATTCAGTGACTCAGGCTACTTGGCTTCAGCCACACACACACACACACACACACACACACACACGCACACAAACAAAAGTACATGTTAAACTAAACTTTATGATGACACTCAGTGCGTGGTAATGCAGCCTGTGCTGCGAAGCGGAGCTCAACTGGGCTAGCAAACAGGAGCTACCCCCAAAGAAACCGCTATTGTTCTGCCCCGCTCTTATCTGAATGGAGCAAATATCCTGGATGTAAAATACAGATATATTTTAATCGAGAAGGCAGGACCAGCGGGGAGACAGAATGTTTCCTCCTCAAGTGACTTCACTTCCCAAAATTAGCAGAAAAAAAAGTTTCATCCGGTTAACTGTCTCTTTTTCGCTCCACTGCACCAACCAAAAGTAAAAAAGAGCGAGCGAGCGAAGGAAAGGAAAGTAAAATCATTGGAAGGGGGGAAGAAAAGCCAGCGCGAAAGGAAGGAAGATAAGAACTTCAGGGGGTTTCGGTTCCAGGCTAAACCGGGTCAATGTGTGGAATATTGGTGGAATCGGCTGGAGATTATTCTCGATGGACGGAACTATTAAAGTAAGAGGAATATCGGGGGTCGAGGGGGGAGATCAGAGGGGGCGGTTGTGTGGGGAGGAGACAGCCCCCACTCCAGGATGGTGTGGGGGAGGGCTGCGTTTTGGAGCAGTGTGCGTTTGGGGGAGGGACGGGGGAAGGAGGGGGGAGTTTGATCTTGTTCAAGCATTGATCCCAGGAAGAGTGGCCCGTTTCTCCTCTTTCAGCCAGCCTCCCCCTTTCACGCTTTCCTTGTCTATCCCCTTCCTAGGGCTGCGGGAGGTCGCGGTTGGGAGGGTATTGGTCGGCCAGCGCGCAGCGGGTGTCCCCCGGCCACAATGCGCACGGCTGGGGCAAGGCGTGGAGGCGGCGGGGTGTGTGTACGTGGGTGGGTGTGGGTGTATCTGACTTGCGATCCGTTTATTTCGGGGCATTTGCTCCGGCTGGGAAAGGCGGGCTCCCCCCTGGGCGCGGAGGGGGCTGTCAGATCGCTGCAGGAAAAAGCCCACGCCTGCAGGAAGGGGCTGGGTGTGCGTGGCCCCCGGGTAGCTGGCGATGTGGCTGAGCGATGCGGAGCCAGCCCCGCGCTCTCGGGAGGAGGTCTCAGTCCCTGCTTGGCCTGCCTGCTGGTTTGAGAAGCGAGCCACCCTTGCGCCGCCAGAAGCAATGACAGTTTTCTCCCCAGCGCCACTTGCGCACCAATGGAAGAGACGCACCCGGTTTTTGCGCTCAGTTGGGTTGAATTTTGGATTGAGAAGCGCCGGGGGCAGGAGGACAGAAAAGCGCGTCTTATTTTTAGCACAAACTAAAAGTACCAGGGGCTGGCGCAGGGGATCGGCTCCCAGGCTCGCCCCAGATGTGCTCCCCCCCATGGTTAGATGTCAACAGGTTCTGATTTCCTCACTTTTTGCCAGGTCTGGTTGAAACGCCGCGCTCCGAAGGTGGCCGGCGGTCTATTTCCCTAGCCGTTCTAGTCGAGGGTGGGTGTAACAGAAACCGTTCTCTCTCGTGGCAAAAAGACCACCACCAAAATCTTCCTGTGCTTTCCTAAGCCATGGGCATTGCAATATGCGGTGGAAGGTCAGTCCTTACTCCCTTGTGAGACAGGATCAGGCCCACACATAGCAGCTATTATTGCAAGCAGAGTTGCATCCTGCCCCCCAGCTCTGCTGCAAAGGGACTTGTGCAAATTTGTGATCCTCTGTCGGACCGTTTTTTTTTAATTTCGCTCTGCAGCGCAGAAGCAGTTGCAGCAGACTCGACTTGAAGCGAGAGACGCTGTGGGTGTGTTTGGGTTGGAGGATTTCGAAAGATGCCTATCGCATGGGTGGGGTGTTGATCTCTGAGGTCTGAATTTTTTGCTGACCTGGGCGAAAAGAAGCTGCAAACTGGCAGGAACTGAAACTTCTCCAGTAGGTTGCAGATTGGAACAAGTGCAAAGTTTGGAAGAGTCCCCCTACAACCGGGGTTCTCAATCTTTTTCTTTCTGAGCCTATCACATGCTATAAAAACTCCACGCCCGTCCGTGCCCAAACAACTGTTTTTCTGTATATAAAAGCCAGGGCCGGCGTTAGGGGGTAGCAAGCAGGACACGTGCCTGGGCCCCACACCATAGGGGGCCCCACAAACCTGAGTTGCTCTGGCTTTGGCATCAGCCCCTGGTGGCAGGGCTCGGGGCCAGGGCTTCAGCCCCATACTTTGTCTTTCTGCCCTGGGCCCCAGCAAGTCTAATGCTTGCCCTGCTTGGCAGACCCCCTGAAACCAGCTCAGAGCACCCCCCTGGGCCCTAGACACCTGGTTGAGAACCACTGCCTGAAAGGAAGGGGTGGGGGAAGGACAGAGATGAAAGGGAGTAGGGAGGAAAAGAGGAATGATGGGTGGAGGCGGAGGACTGAAAGTCAAAATACTGGAGATATGACCGGAGTAGTCCAACTCTTTTCTCCTCAATCCTACAGAGAGGACAGCCGCAGTCAGTGTCTCTCTATGGAAGATATGTACGTGGTTCCCATCGCCTCACTACCTTTGCATCTCATAGCATCCCTGTGAGGCAGAGAGGCGTTATTTTTATTCCCAGGTTACAGCTGTGGTACTGACATTCACTGACTTGCTCAAGTCACCCTGGGAATCTGCATGAGAACAGGCACCTGGATGAAGGTCTCCTAAGTCCTAGGCTCTGTTCTAACCACTGGACCGGTCTCAGGGTCTTCTATTATAACCGATGGCCTATTTCCTTCCAATCTGAAACCAGCAATACCCTGTTTAAAGAAGCCCTATTGTTTGAACTAAGATATTAGGATTCAAGAGTTCTGCCCCCAGTCATTGCCTGGCCTGCCTTCCTGTGCCTCACTTACCCTGTCAGGGCAATGGGAGAGGGAGGATGTGGTTTGCTTAGGTTGCTGTAACATAGCATGCCTGGAATGTCATGCACAGAACAACCCCAGGATCAGTTGAGTGCAGGAGAGCTTTAAACACCACCTACTGTCCTGCCTTGTGTATTATTCCTGTACCCCAGCATCTGGCCCAATGGCTTTAATAATGTGTGTATGGGGTGTAGGTGGGTCTTTATAAATGTTTATCTCTTCAAAAACCCAATCCATTATTAGGCGGGCAAACCCAAACATATACCACATTCTCCAGCGAATCATATTAGTGTCTAACTCTGGAAAGGATTTTGGAGAGGCTGGTATGAAAGATGATATCCAGAATAACACTATGTCTTGTACTGAGTGGGCAGTCAAACACGCCAGAGGATGAAGCCGTGTAAATCTTTTATCTTAATTGACTTCAGTTGTGTTCGCATTCTGTAAATGGCAACGGCAGAAGATGGCTGGGAGAAAATGAATCGGGTGTACTCTCTCCAGCTTGTTCCAACTAAGTAAACCAGTTTTAATTCACGCCTTTAGTTATTTCAATGCAAATTTGCATGCACACAGTCTTATTTTGGATTAAGAGTGTCCTATTTTGGTTTAGCTGAAGTTGATTTTTTTTATCACCTTACATTAAATTAAAATAGGAACGTTTTTCTTCTGAAATGCGTCCCACACAAACTTCCACCAAAATAACTAAAGATGAGAATTAAAACCAAATTAGCTGTTTCTCTTCTAGTTAGTGTGTAGACAAGACATGAGTGTGTTCTTCTGTCATGCACAGGGGTGTACGTTCACCTGGCAAAGGCCTGTTGTTACTAAAAAGCACGTTTGGGTGACTGTCACTCCCCTGCTGCAAAAAACTCAGTTTGCCGCAATTTAGCAAACATAGGAAAGACTTAGACCATTTAAAGGGAATACGGTAAAAAGCCCATATCACTCAAAAGGGCAATGACAACTGTCTGCCTCTTTTTCTCCCCTATACAAATGTGTGTGGCTCGTGTGTTGGTGCTGCTGTAGCCAAGGGTGTGGTGGGATTTCTATTGCAATCACTGGTTCACACTCGCTCTGAAACCTGGCCCACAGGGCCTCAGACCAGGAACGTGTTTCCTTTTGAAAAACTTGGTTTAAAAGTCTGTCTGGCTATTTTAAAACTCCCTGGCTCTAACCTTTTCTGGCAAGAAGACTTTTGACTCCAAGTGCAAAAGCGTTAATTTGCAGGTGGAGAAAATAGCTGACACACACACCCGCATTCATCACTCAGGGTGTCTTTCTGTGTGATCATTAAAAAACAGCTTGGACTTCAAACACATGACATTTGCAAGACATATGTTCTTAGACCCCTGATCCTGCAGTCCTTATTCAGGTGAAACATCTGCTTGAACTGCATTGTAGACTTTCAATGGATGATCAAAAAAGTTATTAAAGAAAGTTATTAAAAGTTATTTAAAAAGTTAAACGTTATTACAGAATATTATTAGTAGCCCCTTCCTACACAGGGATATTTTAGCACTATGATTTATTTTACTGGGTCATGACTTGATCAATGGAATTTCAATTGAAAAATGAAAAAAAAAATTCTACCTGAGTAAGGACTGCAGGATCATGCCTCAAACCGGTGCACTCTCCACTCCAGGTATTTAAACAAAGGTTTTGATTCTGCTCCCATGGAAGCCAAAGGAAATTTTTATCAATGACTTCAGTGGGTTGGGTGCCAGAGCAGGCCCCAGATAATTAGCACCTAAAATATTCAGATTAGAAAAGTTGAGCATGTCTATTAATAAACCCTGGGGAGGGATGGTGAAGGTTACTGCAGTAAGGATAATATTCCCCTTGGCGTGTTGGCCACTCTGCACTCCCTGGGCACCAGGGAGGAGGGTCTCCATGACAGCCATGCTGCTCTGAAGAGGAGGCAGTGAAGAGGCTGGCAGGGGAAGGGTAGAATCAGGGTTCACAGGAAGTCAGTGGCTCAGGCCCCCTGCACTAGCAGCTCTAGGATTGTGCTCATTGTTGCAGCCTGTAGGCTGGCTTGTCTGGAGTGGGAGGCTGGGCTGTGGCACATTTCCCTTCCTCATTCCCAGCTTTTAACCGCTATGCAACCCAACCGCTTAGGCTTTAGGCCGGCGGGGTTTCACCCTGAGGTGCTGCACTGCTGTGGCGTTCACGCTAAGAGGAAGTGGCCACTTTGCTTGGTAACTGGCACTTCTTGAGGGTTCCTCCTTTTATTTATTTATTTAAAATGTTCCGATACTCTTGCTAGGAAGGGGGAAGAGACAGACAAGGGCTCCTAATCCTCCTGTGCAACATGCGCGTTTAAGGAGCAACCCAGAGGCGAGTCAGCAAATCAGAGTAGTATTGATTCATTATAATGTGACAGGGACCAAAAGCAACAAGAAAAGAGCCAGGGGGAAGGTTACATTTCCGGGAGAGATTTGAAATGGCATGACAAGCTGATGAGATACTGACCCTTGTGGCAGTTAGACAGAAGCCATAATTTAATGCATTATCGTCTCCTCTTGCGATCCTTATGCCAGGCCTCCCCTTGATTTGAATTCATGTCTTCTCTTCAGGATCAGGCCTTGAGTGTATACAATACAACTTTATGTCATGGAGCATCTTGATACAAATCTCCACTTATAATGTTAGTGGGTAAAGTAAAGTACTTCTATAAGTCCACAAGGTTGACTCGCAGTTGTAAAATAAATGTATGTCATTTTGCTCAGGCTTATGTGACCAGGTAATGAAAGACCCTATGTCCAATCTCACGTGAGCAGGAGCTGGAGAGTTAAAGTACCCACGGGAGACTTAACCTTAGATTTCCAGACATTTGTGGTTTTGTTCGACACCTAACATTGCAGTAGCATAGTGCTAGTATTTGTGTGTGTGAGCATGTGAATGTGAGTCTGTGCCTGCTTCTATGACATGGGCCTGATTTATAAATTTAGTTCCACAAACCAGATCTGAATCCAAATGTCCCAAAAATGTGGAGGGCTGTTGTGATCCATTATTCTGGCTATACCTTGTGTCTCTGTTTGTATGTGTGTGTGTGTATATATATAGGGGGTGAGGATAGGGATATAGAACATTGGCATGAACAAAGACCTAAATTTGGGTGTGCATACTGGGTCCTGATGTGTGTGCATGGATGCTGTTTGAGGGAATTGGGTGGTAGGGATTTCCTAGTGTGCAAATATTGACTGACCCAAAACTGTGGGTACAAATGTACATGCTGTTTTTTGAAAATACGGCTTAGAATAGCAACATGCAAATGAACCGTTTCCAGAACTGGCAGAAAGTGACATTAGATTGCGGGCCTGGTTCTCTGCTACCCTGCACCTTGTGTCATTATTGACACAGGTGCAATGGGAGTGCAAAGTCAACGTGAATTTTTACCATTCTGATTTAAGAGTGTTTCACGCTCATTTGTGCACTAGTATAAATGACAACATGAGGTAGAGAGCAATGAAGAGTCTGGCATGCAATGTTCAAAATATCAATGCCTTTAAAATGGTGATGCAACAACAGCCTATTTTCTCTCTTCCCCTCTTTACCCGTGGCCACATAATTACTGATGTGCATCTGCCCAGCCAGTAACAGCAGTTGAAAAACCTGCCTCTTGCATGGAAGCAACAAGGACTTAACCCCAAGAGGATTTTCCTTCAGCTCGGGCACAAGGGCTTAAACAGACAGAATATCCCCGTCATAGGTTATTGGAGAGGCGTCCTGATTGTCTTCTTGTTCCGTAAGTGGCCACTAGCCTTGTAATCAGTGGGGATGTTGATACAGTCATGAGATCAGGCCCATAAAATATCCAGTTAAATGAAACACTGTATTTGAATATACAGAGTTCAACTAAGCCAAAACATTTAAATGCAAGGGTCCAAAGTTAGGCACCTAAGTGCATCTAAATAAGCAGTCTGGTTTGCAAAGGTACTGACTGAATGTCTACTGCTCCCACTGATCTCAGTGAATGCCCAGCTCCTCTGAAAATCAGGACCTTACTTAGGTGCCTGAATATGGTTTTACATGCCTAACTTCAGACCCTCACATAGGAACAGTCTGGTTGGGATTTGCAAAGCCAGCTAGGGGACTTAGCTGCACAACTCCCAGTGAAATGAATAGGAGTGGCACGGCTAAATCCACCTCATCCTCTTTTAAAATCGCAGCCTCTGCCTTTATCTCAGTAATGGTATCGAACACACTTCCAATCACCTGTCACATGGGAAGAGGGAAGGAGTTTTATTTACAGCGCGGTAAGGAAATAGCGCTTGCCCCCCCCCCTGGATACCAAGCTTTCTGTCCTTTCCTGCTTCATTCTTCCTAAACTTCAGCTCAGCAATCCAGCAGAACACACCGTTCTGTGAAAAACATAATGCACAACATTAGGCCAACTGGTTTACATACACAGGCCTTGATCATGCACTGAGATCTACCATGTGGGGAAGTGGGGCCAATTAGAGGGGGCTAAGAGGGAGGGTGTTCTTTGACCTTTGAGCAAGGTTTTCACACTTTCTCAAAGCTCAGTAGGCCATGGAGCCGAGGGGGAAGAGGGGACAGTAGTCCTGAGTAGTAGTAGTTTTTAAGTTGTAGTCCTGGGCTGCCAGAGCCATGTGGAGTATCACTCTGGCTGCGTGATCACAGTGCCTCTGAAATTTGACGTGGCTGTCCCCCCGTCCATATGGAGGGGCAGCTGGGCCAAATGCAGTTGTGACATGGCACATGGGAAGTCTGTTCCTGTATAACAGAGCACAGAGGAGTGCATCAAAAACTTGACTGTTGACGGCACCATTCATGCACTCAGTGGGTAAGAGAGAAGGGAGACCCCCCCCCTGGCTGAGCGAGACCTGGGGTTCCTGCGGGGGAGAAAGGACACAAGACGAGCAGGGCTGGAACGGGGTCTCTGCCACAGGAGGGGGACTGGAATTAGCCCCCCAAGAAATATCTGACTTGGTGCCAAGGATGTGGAGTCCAACTGACATCATGATCAGGACCATAAAGAATGGCTAGATCCCCAATCAAATTTGAAGCTGGATCTCCAGGAATCAGATCTAAATACAATGATCCCCAGCCTGTCAATCACGCAGATGCAGTAAGAATAATGGAACGGACAGGAGATCCTTTTGTTAGTCATTTGCTGTTTTCTCACCCAGCAAAAACGGCCCTTCTTCGCCAACGCTGGTTTTGATTTGCAAAGGGAAGGAGGGAAATTAGCAAAAGTACAGTATTCTAAGCTAACTGATGAGCAAAAATAGGATACCCAAGTGGGGGATGTGGGTCTCGGTGTAAGGTGTGGTGAGAAGTGGAAACTGATTTCATTTGCATTGAAAAGAGGATTAATTCTTATTGAAGCCAGTTTGTAGTAGATTTTTTTATATATGTATAAAAAGAAGCAAAGCAAGGGGTTAACAAAAAGTGAACTGGTCAGTTTTTACAGCAAGAAACACAGTTTGGCTCTCTGGTTTCTTCTGAATAGCTCTTCTTGTTGTTCCAAGCTTGATTGACTTATAACTGCATCTGAACCTACTTCACATCAGTTCCTTTTATCAGCCCAAGTGAGACTTCCTGTGCTCCACAGTCTGGTTTCCTGATGTATTTCCTTTTTCCTTTTAACAGAACAAAGGAAACTATAACTCCTCAGCTGCTCCTGTTCCAAATCTCCTCGGGATTTCACATAACATTAACACTGAACATTCATCTTTTTCTCCGCCTGCACTCTGAGCCATCTTGCCCAGTGTGCTAGAGCCCTCTTCATATTTAATAGTGTTTTGCATCACTGACAATTATCAGTTTGCGATTGAAATGCAGCCACCTCTGGGCAGCAGCGAGGCAGACAAACCACTATAACATCAGGATGGAGAAGGGATATTTTGGCCAAGGATTCCTTATTCTATCGAATAGAGAGATGGGGTCTGTCCAGGGAAAGCAGGCAGGCAATCAGTTGTGAAGGTGTCATAAAAAAACATACACAAAGTAGATGGCATGTAACTCAGTTTATCAACCTTGGAAGCATGAAGATATCTGTTGGTATTTGAACCTGTAGCTAGATATTTTAGCCATGGTACCAATTTCCAGCTGCTGGCAGAAATGTCCCCTGAATGGCCATACACATGCTGGGTAAAGCAGCGTAACTGTGTGCACATGCTCTGACTGGCAATGCCTCTATTCCTAGCAGGAATGAGCTGATGCTAAAAAGTACTTTGCAAACTCAGATTTTCTCCCTTGCCTCTTATTTTCCATTCTTCTAACTTGCTGCTATTTAACTCTGTGATAATATTCCAATCCTGCAAAGGACTTAAGGATACAGTGTGTGCGTGACAGGTGCTATGCAAAGGCAAGGTCATTTTGTACTGCACGTAGCCTGCCCCTCTGTCATCTATGGGTAAGAACTACTTTTCCCAAGATGCTGCAACCCCTTACTGCAATATGTATTGTTCTGCTGAGCTATGCTGGGTATTTTGTGTTTGTGAACCTCACAAATGGGCTCTAGCAGGCTTGTCCTTATAATAATCCTACGTTCATGGCGATTTGAGCCTGACATGCCATTATAAAGAGACACAACATGAGACACTGCTCATCCGCAATTCTCACTGGGGTCGATATGATTTTGTGTGTGCTCTGAGTCCAGCAAGATCAGGCCCTTTAGCGCTCAGACATTTAGAAGAGATGTGAGAGGAAACCGTGCTGGAATGGCAGCTTTCTGTTGCAGAACCAGAAAGCTCTGTGTGTGTAAGAAAGAGAAATAGAAGCAGTCAAGCAGAGACCGGCCTTTTCAAAAGCAAGGATAGTTGTGGTCCAGCTCCATTTATTCCAAACCACTAAAGTTCAGCAGGGCTTAGAAAAAAGGTCCCACTTTCATCCTATCTCTGTCACAGAGCAAACTAGGGTGATTTTGCTTTGGGTCTTGCGAAAGCAATCAAGCCTTCAAAAAGGGGTGATTCAGATCCCGGGGTCATGTTATCCAAACCACCAAAATTTAGAGGACAGGAGAATGTGGAACTGGATAAAAAGGTCCTTGGTCTTGCCTTGTTTCTAATGTGTGGGTTTTTAATGTATGTGGTGCGTGATTTTTACATGGGAGGGCGGCGATGAGCAATGGTAAAAATAGATTGAAACAGAAGGGAGTACTCTCACCACACCAGCTAAGGAGAAGAGAGCAGTGAGGGATAGGGTAATCAGACATCCCAATATTAGGGGCTTTGTCTTATACAGGCAACAGCCCCCCAAAAAACACTTGTCCCAGTTTTTCTCAATTGCCATCTGGTGATCCTAGTGAAAGACCATTGCTTCCCCAGTCAGAGAGAGGAGGGGGAGCTGTGGTACTTTAACCCCTGGGGAGGGGTGAATAACATTGCCTCCCCCCAACCCTGAACCCCAGATCAAACCTACTCAACCCCTGCTCATTGCTAGAACCAAATATGAACCAAACCTGTTGCAGGTTCCAGAGTGTTTGGTTGAGTTTTTCTCCCATTATGTGTTATTTCATAGAAAATGAGCATTTTCTGTCTTTAAAAAAAAAAAAAAATTTGGACCAGCCAAGATAATTTCATAAAGGTAGGTTAGCATTTCTATTACATCCTGCATATTTTTAATATAGTCACTGTAGAGCTGTATTCACTTCTGTGAAACCGTATTGGTTGCGTTGCAGTTTAGTTTCTAGGATCTGCTTAGAATTGAAACCCGAAGTTATTAGTCATACCAATAATTGATAAGACTATCGTTGCCCCTAGAGGCCTCAACCAAGATCAGGGCCCCATTGTGCTACTCGTACACACAGCAAAAAAAAGTGTCCTGGAGACTTAACAATTTAAATAGACAAGGAAGACAAAGGGTGGGAGAGAAAACAGGGTCAGGAGGTGATTTGTCCCAGGTCACTGTCAAAGCTGGGAATAGAACTCAGGTGTCTTGAAACCCACACCAGTACCCCACTCATTAAAATATCGCAGTAAGGTATCACCCTGTAGATTTTAAGCCAATCTTCCACTGTAGGATTAATGGTCGAAGGTCCCATTGAGGCTCCCCCAGTCTTGAAGCACCCCGTAGCACAGTTGTGAAAGGATGGCTTACCACTAGCCCTTTGACTAGGCTTACCACTAGCCCAGTGAAAAATCGCTCGGTCAGAAATTAGAGTGAAATATGCACAGCACCGGAAAGCACCTTGATTTCTGTCTGTAAATTGCTCCTGAAAGACTGAGACTCCTCGTGAGTAGTAAAACTTTAAACGGGTGCATGTGCCTTTGAGGCGTGCTAAGAATCTAGCATGAGCTCTGTGTATTGTTGTGAGTCACGGTGCTACAGATTCGGAGCACTGCAGGGAGAAGTGCTCAGATAAGTTGGGACGACATTGGGGGCCTGAACTTTTGCTCCCACTGGCAAAATTCATGCATGTGATCCTATCCTCGCTGGGCTCACTCAAGCTTCAAGTTAAGCAGGGGTTTAAGTGCTTTGCTGGATCAGGGCCAGAGTGCTCAGCATTTTATAGGAATGTGGCTCAAGTACCACGGGGAAGGATCCACGAAGGTGCTAAATCCTGTTTTTAGGAACCACGCTGAGTCACAAAATTCTCACTTGGCTGCTGCCGAACCCTGTAGGGCCCTAAACTCACTTGGCTCCTAATTTTTTTCCTCACTGTTGGTGCCCGGGTGCCTGTCTGAGCACGTGCACTACTGCCTCATGATCGGCGTCTGGGCGTCTGTCTCCTGCCTAAGCCCCTGAGCGATTCACAAACAGGGAAAGACAGGTGTTTGGCTGCCTAGGTCGCGTACGGGCCCTGATCCGGTAGGTGACCTCTGAGCATGCCTACTAGATTGGGCCCCTCAGACAAGTTCACACAAAACAGCCAGGGAGAACCTTCTTTATACTATTTAGCATTGTGGATCGGATACTAATCCAGCATTTCAAGGCCTACACCCCTTTGTAGATCCCAGCCCATGTATCTGAGTGCCGGGCACGTGACTGAATTTACCCTCATAACACCTCCCTGAAGAGAAGAACCATCCTCCCTGTTTTACAGATGGGGAGCCGAGGCACCGAGAAATTACGTCTCTTGTCAGTATCACACAAGAAGTCTGTGTCAGAGCCAGAAATGGAACCCAGGTCTCCTGAATCCCAGTCCAGTGCCTTAACTACCAGACAACCATGTGTGTGAATTTGTTCTCAATGTTTTAGCTCAGTGATTGTTAAATCCTCATGGTACCAAGATCAAAGCTGAACTCTGAGACATCTATTGCAAATTACCTGCAATGGTATATGGCCCAAGCTTCAGTTCGCAACAGTCTAGCAGGAGATCAAGTCTGTGTGTTTGTTCTGACTTTCTATATTGTATACACTATTTCGCCTGTACCTTTGTGCTTCCCTGATTATTACACAGAGATAAATTAACATAGGGAGCTATGGGCAGAAATAAACTGGATGGTCTGAAGATCTGACTGTTATAACGGTTGCATCATAATCAAAACATTTTCCGCTGAGTGCTCTATGTGCCGATTCCTAGAAATGCTACAGGGTTAATTACCCACACTTGTTCTTTTCATTCCTTTGATACTTTTTATTTCTGCTAAATGACATGGTGTAATTTAAAAACCAACACTGGGGCACATTGAAATCACAATAGCACGTGGCTCGTCTTAAGTATCAAACAGGGGACGAATGGGAGTCTTTCAGTTGACTTCAGTTGGCTTTGAAACAGGCCATAAATGTGGCAGTTGGAACTGAGGTCTGCATGCAGTGATGCTGCATGTTAGTTGCACAATAAGAACAGAATACCACGGGCTAATTTGATTGAAACCATGTGGCTGCATCACAGGGTTTCCTTCAGAAACAATATAATTTCTGGCTCATAAAATGGCCAACATGAAAATGGTATAATAACGAAAATGAAATATTGAAAATGGATTTTTTTAAACCAGATTTTGTGTGTGTGTGTGTGTGTGCGCGCGTGCCTGTGACCTTCACCTGGTTCTGTTAGTGACTCAAAGTTGTGGTTGTCTAACATCTAGTGGGTGTCTGTGTTATATTTTATTTATTCTGTATTATTATTAATTATTATTATTTGTGATTATTTATTTATATATTACTGGATCAGGGCCCAGTTGTGCTAGGCACTTAGCAAAGGAGCAATAAAGAATTGGTGATCTTGGTTCCTAGGAGCCAGATATCCACCTTATAAACCCACCACCTCAGTTGTTACTAGATGCTGTCTCAGCCAAGGACTGACCATCTGATCTTGCACGACTGAACTCAATGGGAACTTTTCCATTGGGTCCATTGAGCGCAAGGTCTGACTCTAAAAGTGCAATGGGGACTGGACTCTCCTCCCTAGAGATGAACCCCTTAAGACTGTACAGGGTTTCTCTGTATAGGGTCTCTCTCTTGGGATATAAAACATAACACCAACATAAAAATGGCAGCTCCAGGCCTATACTCGTCTGCCGGGAAGGAGCTAGCGAGTTCTCTGGATTAAATCTCAGGGGACAGGTCGTTTCTCTATGCCGTGCGTCTGTATTAAAGATGAGGTTGGTCTCTGCCTGCTTTGCAGAGCTCTGCAGGACACTCTCAGTCCAGCCTAGATGTAATGGGAAATCTGTGTGTACGTCCCTAGCATTTGTATAGGAATGGGGCAAGGTCATTAGTCACTGGGTGGAATTCTACCCTCTTACGGGTACAGAGTAAATCCAGTGAAGTCCATAAGCCTAATCTTGCTCCCACTGAAACCAATGGAGTTGCTCTGGATTTAGGCCAGGGCATCTGAGAGAAGAATTTACCTCTCTTTAATGGAGGTGACGAGAGGTTACAAAACTGCTCTTCTGAGTGCTTGTGTGTGATCTTTACTTCAGGAAGGAGTTCTTGTGGTCATTTATTATTATTGTTCTGTATTATTTGTGTTACGCTGGTATCTTGAGGCCTCAACCTAGACCAGGGCCTGCCTGTGCCAGACACTGTACATGCACACAGTAAAAGACAGTCCCTGCCCCAAATTGCTTACAGGCTAAATAGACAAGTTAAGGCACTAGACTGGGAGTCGGGAGATTCATTTCTCTGTGCCGCAGTTGCTGTCTGCAAAATTAGGCTAACAACACTCCCTTTGTTCAGCTTTAGTCTTGTCTATTGCAATTGGATGCTCAGTGGGGGCAGGGACTGTCTCTCGTTATGTGTATTTACAGCACCTAGCACAAAGGGGCCCTGCTCTCTACACGCGTAGCTAGATTTTTCAGATTCATTATGTTCCGGATCTTGTGCTGCCCTGTGCATAGTCCTGCTGAGTGCGTCTGTGCTGCTGCTCAACAGATTCGTGTGCAGAGCGCACCCATCGCTACAATTTCAGCTAAACCTAAATATCAGCTGGGGTTTTTTACACGTTTTTTATACATGTAGTGGCTGCTGTTAGTTTAAAACAGTATCTCTTCTGCAGTCACACCCCTGCACCAATCCTCCTCTCTCTCTCTCCCACTGATTTCTTTACCTCTCCTCTCTTGCTTCAGTTGTGAGTTTTCTTGCTTTCTTTCTTGCTTTCTTTTAATGAGCTGCTCCAGGGCTGGTAGTTTCAGAACTAGCAGCTGCAGACATACAAAAAAAGTAAAATAAACCCAAACCACAGAAACCCTATCTTGTGCAACACACTTTGCTCACCGAACCCTACTCCATGCCAGTCTAAGAGTAATGGGTGGGGGAAAGAGGCTGGCTGACATGCCAAGCAAAGGTGCCCAGAGATTTGTGACTGGGGCTGGCTGTTTATGGCAGCAAAGCATTGTAACACATGTGTCACAGGGATCAGCACAACGAGACACAGAGGGAGTGGGAGGAGACCAGGCAGGAAACCCCTCCACCTCCTACAGGAACAGGATGGGTCCTGTGGGGAGCAGTTCATTGCACCAGCTGAGTGCTCTCCCAGCACCTCACATGCTGTCCAGACCGTTCTCTACGAGCGTACTACCATGTGCTCTATCCAGGAACAGGTTAGATTTATCTTCTGCTGTCAAGCTCTGAGGCTAGCCCCCACCCTGCCTCCAACCCTCCCAGCCCCTCATTTGAGATTTCATTCTCCCTTCTCCCTCATTCACATGCTATCTGAGGTGCTTATATGACTCCCATCCCCACAGCAGCTAAGCGTCTCCCAGTCTTTAAAGTATGTGTCCTCACAACCCCTCTGTGAGGCAGGGCAGTGCTATTATCCCCATTTTATAGATGGGCAACTGAACAGGGATGCTAAGTGGCTTGCTCAAAGGCACATGGGAGGTATGTGGCAGAGCAGGAAATTCAATCTGGGTTTCCCAAGTCCTGCGAGTGCCCTAACCAGGACTCTTTCTCTAGCTCCCTCTTTCGCCCGTCCATCTTCCCCTTAACGCCCTTCTCTATACCACAGGCCAGAAATTCAGAGGGTATAAATCAGCACTGCTTCATCCAAGGGCCACATCCTCAGCCACACCACTTTACACCAACCGAGGATCTGGCCCTATCAGCTAATCCAAGAGACACGCACTCCGTAATGAAAGACCCACTCATACTCACCCCCTGCTCCCCTTTGCCCCATACGGGTCCCCAGAGTACCACAACCCATTCCAGTGCACACCTCGCACCCCCCATAAACACACACATTCCTACTTCTAAACATGGACATCTCCAAACACTGTACCACCAACATCAAAGCACAGTCAGCCGCATGCCCCTTCTTCGCCTGTTGAAGAGCCAATGCAGCGCAGATGAATCTAACTGGTTCAAGAACACTCAGGAGACTCAGGTGGGTTATTTCCCCCTCACTACCTCCACATGTGGATCATCCCTGAACAGCAGAATGACCCAGCAGGGAGAGACAGCTGATTGGGCCTCTGATGCCCTTTCTGACAGTAGACACTTGTTCAGGGTGTCCCTCGTGGAATGACATTGCTGGGAGGGGATACGGCCCTGACTGAGTGAAGCACTTAACCACATGCTTAAGCCCCATTGATTTGTGATGGGACTTACGCACATGCATTAACATCTTGCTGAACTGGGATGGACTTAAGCAAGTGGTTATATTGGTGCACCTGGTTAAGTGCTTTGCTGAATTAAGGCCATTCAGAGTACCCAAGGCTGCATGGAGTACTTGAGACAACATAGAACATGGAGGCACAGGGTATATAAAATACCTGATGATTTATGCTCTAGCATGTGGTTACAGACAGCATCTGAGTGTTAGGGAGTACCTGTGACTGTGTTGTGTACCCGAGATAATACTGGGCACAATACCTGGGAGTACCTATCGTGCTTATCTATATAAAGATCAATGGATATATACCTTGTGAATAGATACAAAGTGTCTGTGAATGGACAAAGCTACCGTGGATTCCAGGAGCATGGTTCTTCTCTCATTTATTCCGGTGTAAATCAGGGTTGGAATCAATGGGGCCACACAGATGCAGGTGACAGGTAGATCAGTCCCAAGCAGTATTTGTAGGTAAAAAGCCTTGTCTGACTTACACTGTTATTACACCTCCTCTGTCACTCCATTGACTTCATCAGAGTTACTCCTGAGTCACACGAGTGTCAGAGCAGAATCAGGCTCATGCCATGGCTAGACTGACTATTGCCGTTGATTTCTAGAGTGCCACAGGTGTGGGTAGTGATTCAAAAGCAATTTTAGAAGCTGGGTCTTTGTTCCAAGTCACTTACGTCCAAGTCCGCCTCCCTTAACAATAGCATTGCTCTCCCAATGTGCAACATCCTGTGATTATAGGTAGAGCATGTGGCTATGCAGATGATGCAGTTTAGGGTGGTTGCTTGCTGGCCAGCTCACTCCTAGAATAGGGTCATTGTTCCAGAATAGGAACCCTGAGCCAGAGCTGCCATAAAGAAGATGTCAAGGAGTTAGAGCCAACTGTTGGTTCTACTTTGGAGAAGACAACTGGTCTTGTGGTGAAGGAACTAGACTGGGACTCAGGAGATTCATAGAGTTTAAAGCTAGAAGGGAACATTAGATCATCTAGTCTGACCTCCTGTATAACACAGACCCTTACATTTCATCCAGTTACTCCTGTAAGTTGTGTTTGACTAAAGTGTGTCAGGTTAGAAGAATATTGAGTGATCTGGCTTCGATTCTTGACTCACTTCCTGTGTGACCTGGGTCAACACCCTTAATCTCTCTCTATCTCCATTTCCCATCTGTCAAATGGGGGTAATAATTCTTCCTTTGCCTTGTCTATTTAGATTGTAAGCTCTCTGGGAGTAGGGACTGTCTTTTACAATGTGTTTGTACACGCCTAGCACAATGGGGACTCTAGGCAACAGTGGAATATGAAAAGTAAAAGTAATAACTTTAGTCAATGGGAGTTTTGCCTTTGACTTCAAGGGGTCCAGGAATTTGGCCCTGAATTCTGACCTCTTGGCCACAGTTTTTGCGATTTGGCCAATTGCTTGGGGTTATCACAATTAGAGCTGGTAAACATAGATAGATAGATAGATAGATATGAATTTCAGAATTTTAACACGAAACTGGACAAAACGTTCTGCCACATTTTTAGCAGAAAATATTTTCCATGCTTTTGAGCAGCTCAAACCATCAAATGCTATCATATAAATAAAGTGAAGATATAAAGGGGTGGGTAGTTTAGAAGATATTGAATACTGATATTGATATTGATACTGAATCAAGCGCATGTGTCCCTGCGTTTTGATTGGTGGAATGTGCAGCCGGTGACTGTAGATTTGAAGGGAAGAGAATGTGGGTTAATGGCCAGAACAGGACCCTGGGAGTCGCATCTACTGGGCTCTATTCCTGGCTCTGTCATTGACTTGCTGTGTGACCTTGGGCGAATCACTTCATCACTCTAACCTACCTCACAGGGAGTGTTGTGAGAACTGACAAATGTTTGCAAAGAGCTTGGATTAAAATGCTATCCATGTTTAAAGTGTTAATATAGGAAATCCCTCTGAATCTAAGATCAAACCAGCTGGATGTAAGAGGAGGAGAACATGGAAGGAAGCGTGCAAAGGAAGGAAATACATTTATTCTAATACCCAAAATTTGCTTGACACTTTCAAATTACAGAGGACACGTTTCCTGCTGTGAAGGAAATTTAGAATCTAGAATTTTGTTCATTCTAAAGTAATAGAATGAACAAAAAATCGCATGGAGTATTGTCTTGAATTAGTGTCATTCTTATTTGTTTAGCATGTAGCTGGGAACTATTATGATTTCTAGGGCACTGCTGGAGGGAAGTTGCCATTGTGTGTTCAGTGGTGTAGGCGTATGTTATAGAGGAGACACACACTGCATGCTCTCTCATGGAGATTTGACTTTTGTTCTCTCTTTCTTTTTTTCTTTCTTGTTCTCTTAATCCACCATTGAGAGGTCATGCCAGCCAAGGGCTGCTGTATGGAAAAAAATAGCACTGTACAATGCTTTGTAAGACACAACCAAGCCCCTGCTCTGATGATCTCATGAAAAGAATCTGATGTGTTTTCAATGCAGGATATGTGCAGTGCTTTGGTGGAGAGGTACCAAGGGCACATGCACCCATTCTGCCTGACTCTCACTGCTTGCTAACTGACTTGCCCTCTGAACACCATCATTGTGTTATCCCAGTCTGCGGAGACAGGTGCAAATCTGCTCCCGGATCACATTTATATACGTGGCAAGTGAATTTTCATTACAGGCTGGAACAACAGGGAAAGGCTCTTGTCTCTCAACCCTCTATAGAACTGGGAGCCTCTTTGGCATGCTCCTGACAGGCTCTGTAAGCAGGGGCAGAGAGCCCATTTTGCCAACGACAAGTGGTTTCCAGTGAGGGGGGGTTGCATCACCAGTTTGTCTCATTAGACTGTCATTTAGGCAGTGCCGTTTGCTGCAAACTCATTGTTAGTGCACCTTTTGACTGTGTTTTCTCCCACTCCTTGTTTTCTGTTTCCTGAGCAACCTTGGGGCCTTGCCCTGATTCATTGAACTCCAAGCGGGTCGTGTCAGTCACTGCAGCATGGACACTGGAGGATCTGATCCGGCTAGGAAATGCAGGGCCCTATCACTAGTGCTAATCAGCTGCACTTCTACGGTTCCTTTTGCCCAAAGACGTCAGAACTTTCCTGATATTAATTCAGACGCACAGCACCCCTGGGAGGTAGGTGGGATGGGCAAATGGAGGCACTGAGAGGGAAAGGCCTGATCTTCAGACATGTTGAGTACCCACAGCTCTTAACAAAGTCAATGGGGCACTGGTGCTGAGCACTTCTGTAAAACGGGCCTTTAAGTGACTTGGCCAAGGTCACACAGTAAATTAGTGCTAGAGCTGAGAAATGAACCCAGGAATCCCATTTTCTGGCTATAACCACATGGCAGGAAAGAGAAAGGTTCCAACAGCCAGGGAGGAATTTGGAATGGGTTTTCAGAAGCAATAAAAAATCCAAGGATTGCCATAGTGAGTGACTGAAAATAAGAGCTAGAACCTAAGCTGGTGTAATCTAACTTCAGTGCAGTTGTGCCAGTGAAGGAACCTGGATTTACCCCAACAAAGGATCTGGCCCAAGGATTCTTCCTAGGGATCTTAGCTGGATAATTCTTTGTGCAGGCTGGTTGAACCGCTGAGAGTGAAGCCCCGATGTCGATAAGGAGGTGTTGGAGCAAGTGAAAGTGCATAAAGGGCTGTGACTTGAGGAAGACAGAGCAGCAAACTGGATATTGAGGAGGAAGAGGGAGACTGAAGGCCCAAAAGCATTATGTGCACTAAGTACAAGCTTGTTTCTTCTCTATAGGAAAAGGCACAATGGACATGAGTGAAGATAAGTCAGTGGGAAAAACCAAGCAGGGGAAATCTGCAAAAAGTACTGGTGCAGTTTTGAACTGCATCTGCATTTATGCTCTCAGGTCAGAGGGCGGTGCTCATCATACCCTCTACGGGACTCTGATGTGAAGGCGCATGGCATATTGCATTCAGTTCCGGACACCACATGGTTCAGAGAAGAGCAGTGAAAAGGACAAGGAGGGCTGGATAAATTGACCTCTGTGGAAGGATTGAAAGTGGAAGAAGTGCTGAATGGGGAGGCAGCCATGTTGCAATATTGGTGTTTTTCTGAACCCCCTGATTTAATTCTAACCACTGAAGAATCTCAGGATTCATTTTTAGAAAGGAAGTTTCTAGTCCTCATGCTTGCCGAGGGAAGCTGGAAAATGTGGCCCCTAAAGGCTAAAAAGCCACAAGTTAAATAAAATAAAATTTTAAATGAAAAGCATGTTAAGTACAAAGACCCCAAGATTATTATTATAAAAATCTCATGATTATTAAACTGTTCTCCTGCCATCTGGGGGGTCTGATTTGTCATCTTTCAATGCTTTAGGCAGTCAGGACTGAATTAGTGACTACGGGGGCATATAAACATTGAAAGATGTTACAAGGGTATAAACACCAAGGATGGAGAGCAAGTGTTTCCAGGGGTAGAACTAGGCCTGAGAGGCTAAAAGGAAATAAAGGGTATCCTGACATTTAGGTAGTGCAATAGTCTTCTAAAGGTAGTGGAGGGTGTCCCATCACTTGCAAACTAAACCTGACATAACCCAAGAAAGATTTTTGTAGAGGGCAATCCTTCATTGCCTGGGGAGATTCAGTCAAATTGGTCTTTCTTCTATCTCTAAATTTCTATTCTTCGTTCCCCCACACAAATGATAATCAGTGGAGGTTGGGCTGCTTTATTAATTCATGCTTCAGAACGACAATAGGACACCTGGACTAGCACCTGTCAGAATATGATGCAAATAAGCCCAGTGAATCTAGACTTGATCAATGCTACCATAATGAAGCCCTAATAGAACTGCTAAGGATTTGAATGGCATTCATACAAATGGGCCATGCTCAGATATTGACTCAATTGCATTAATTAATGCAGCACAGAAAGAAAGAAAGAAAGAAAGAAAGAAAGAAAGAAACATTGCTCACATACATAAAGATCTCCTAATGCTTTGTTGTTGCTGTTTTGTTTTTTAAATGGACAAAAAGGGAGCTTATTATATTTGCAAACAAAGAAATGATGGGATGCTCTGATTTATAGATAGGAGGGAAATTCAGGACCATTGTTGAACGCTTAAGTTACAGCAGGATTTCCTTCTGTGTGTTCAGAGAAAAGGTTAAAATTTGTTAATAACAGTCACAAGTTGTAAGCAGCTCCAGCATCATGTGATTGATTTTCTGATTGCTTTAAAATGAGGTTTACAGAAACTGCGTCGCGTACATAATGATATGAACTGTCGAACAGTTTTGTAAAGACAAGGCAAAGATGACTGAAGATAACATAAACTGGTCTGACAATGAAGTAATATCTGCTTCTTTGCTTCCTGAGTCACAATAGGTTTCTTTTTAAACAATTATTTTATCTTTACTTCTGTATTGCTGGCTGAATTTGAACTGGCCTACGTAGGTGAGGTTTATCTGCCAGCGAGTTTGGGATTTTTTTATGCTGCCTGGATATTAACTTGTTATATTATGTACCTCACCTCTCCTGTGTTGTTTCTATAATACTTTTATGCCAAGTTGGGAGATGTGTGTGGATTAGCAAAAGTCTATTTCACTTTCCCATTCAGTGTAGAGATGGCAAGGATGAGAGAGCAGTAGGCAGACAGTTGTATTAAACACCTCACCTTGTTAACAGGTTCTGGTCTTGGTGAGAAAGGGTGTAAGTATATTCTGCTGACTCACCAAAGCAGCAGATATAAGAGAGATGGGAGTGGCTCTTTGAGCAGAGAGGATCCAAGACGTGGGCTGAGCAGTCCAGAGGGAGGAACTGTAGGATTTGCCATAGCTAGACAGATGGCTTGAGTTGAGCTTTGTTATCTTACTGATTTCTTTGTTGGCAGTGCTGAAATCCAGGAAGGGGGTGAGTTTTTGACTCTGTGCAGTGTGTGGTTTTTAGAGCAGACAGGGAATGACGTAGAGACCCATTGGATTTTTTTTTAATTTTTTTTTTGAGTGACCATTTGTAACAGATATGGGGCAGACTCTCCTTTCTCACTCAGTTCCACACCCGTAAATCTGGTGTTACTTCAGACTTACACTGGTAGGGCTGAAGGGAGACTGGCTCATCACATCTGTCTTTGGAAAGCATCAAATAAACCCTTCTAAAAGGGGGAGGGGGAAGATGGACAGGAATGTACAAGCCAGCCGGGAGTACCAGGGGTAAAACACATGCAAATCTCCAGCTGACACAAGCTGTGTCCTCTCCCATGAAAAAGTTCATAATAATCTCTGCAGAACATCACTTCAGGATAAACACAATAATGCTATAAATACTTGTACCCATTTCCTGTTGTTTGTATTGCAGCTTGCGCAGGGCTTTGAGTCTGGGTGAGGGTGTGACCGTGAGCCACATAATGACACACATACTAACCATCCACTCTGCTCCTCCTGCTATTTGCAGCATGGGCTGGAATAATGGCATGTTAAAAAAAAAATGGATTCTTTGCCATTTGGATTGAGGTTCATTCAACAAAACAGGAAATAAATCTTTAATGAACGGAGAGGTATTTATTTACTTATTTCTAATGTAACAGGTTTAGGGCAGCAATCCTGCCGGTGCTTACACAGGTGAGTAGTTCCATTGACTTCAGTGGGATGACTCATGTGAGTAAAGTCACTCATCATAGATTATTTAGCCTCCAAATTTAGTTTTACTTTTGACTTTAATATACACCTCTACCTCGATATAACGCGACTCGATAGAACATGAATTCAGATATAACGCGGTAAAGCAGCGCTCCGGGGGGAGGAGGAGCTGCGCACTCCAGCGGATCAAAGCAAGTTTGATATAACGCGGTTTCACCTATAACGCGGTAAGATTTTTTGGCTCCCAAGGACAGCGTTATATCGGGGTAGAGGTGTATAATGAAGATTGAACAAAACTTAATAGTGGGAGGCTGATTTGTTTGTTCCGTTTTTTTAAAATACTGCTCTGGGAGAAAAAAGGGACTCATTTTCCTGAGCTGTTTGCAACTGAAATTCAATTCATTTTTGTTGAGTGGATTTCCTTCCTTTGAGCCAGAAGTGAAAGTGACCAGAAATAATAGTGATATTGAGCAATCTAGTTTTTATCATCCAAGTTCCAGTGGAATGCAAAGAAAACAGATAACTCTATTGCCAGAATCACAAGATTATTTTAATAATCTCATGATTTTTAAGACAATCAGTTGGGGGTTCTTTTTATTTGCCTTCTGTTTTTTTTTTTTAACTTTAGGGTGTACTTAGATCATGTTTTCAAGCTTTTTTCCACAACCATGAGGTCTAGAAATTTACTTTTATTATTATTTTTAAATGAAATCTACACTCACATTATCACATGATTCCAGGAACTGAGGCTTCACGAGAAACACCAAATACCACAAAACTCATGATAAAATCATGAGAGTTAGCAGCACTCAGGTTAATCTCAAACTCTTTGATGTTAAAGATCTAAGATGTTGTTAGTAACAAAGGGTCGCTTTGCAAACATGTAAGATAGCAAGGTCACAGTTTGCAATTTAAGACTTGATCCTGCAAAGATTTACCCCTCGACTTCAGTGCGGCTACTTGCATGCCTGAAGTTAAACACATGTGTTAAGTGTTTGCAGGGTTGGACCAAAAACAGTGTTTTGTGCTGAACAGGAGAAAATTAGAGGCTGGATAATGAATATTTGCCTACTTGAAGAATGGCAGAGATTTGTAGGTCCCTGTTCGGCAAAGAATTGAAGGGTGTGCTCAGTTTTAAATGTGGAACCAATCCCATCTCTATTCAGCAAAACAGTTAAGCACAATGCTTACATGCTTTGCTGAATCAGGGCCTTGAAAAACAGCTATTTCACTCTATGGGAAAAACTCTTAAATAACAGAACGTTGCCAAGATAGCATGAAGCAGCTGTGTTCTGTAATCTAATTCCTATCCTATCAGTAATTATTATTGCTTCCAAATTGTGTGTGAATAGAAACTGTCCCTTCTATGAAATTAACCAGCTCCTTTTAGCCAATCCATTCACTGATGTAATCTGACTATGCCTAACAGGAGTGGGTTTGGTATGTTAGTTTTGTGTGAAACTAACAAGGAGGGAGATGAGAATCAAGGAGGGAGATGAGAATAACAGGCACAGACCAAAAAACCCCCGATGGATGAAAAAGAAAAGCTTCAGCTAGGGATCTGTGTTTCTGTTCCTAAGTATTCAATATTCAGTAGCATGCGATATTTATACTAACCAAGTTAATCCAGAGAGGGATTTTCAAAGGCATAAAAGGCAGTTCAGGCAGGAGTGCCTAATTCCCATTTATGCCTCCTCCAAATGCAATGCATTTGCTACAGTGTGGTCCAGTAGTTAAGACCTTCAGTTGGGATTGGAGAGACATGGGCTCTAACCCCTGCCTTGCTGAATGATATTAGGCAAGCCATGTGAATGCTGTGCACTTTACTTTCCTTATCTGTAAAAACTGGGATAATGATACTGACCTCCTTTGTAAAGGGCTTTGAGAGCTATGAGTAGAGAGCCCTATATAAATGCTAAGTATTAATATGTGAAATCAAGGAAGTGAAGCCTTTTGATGTGCCCAGTCCAGAGGAACAGTCACAATTCCTTTAATTGCATCAGAATTGCTTTCTTGGCTATGAATTCTGATGTCCCAGGTACTACATTATGGCAGCTGTGAATGACTCACATGGAAGGAGGGGCTGGGTATTGAGGGCAAAGAGTCTGATAGCGTGAAGATATCATGATATGCAACCATGATGGGAGTGGGTACTCCACAAATGCATAGGGGCTGATCCTGCTACGCTGGAAACTAATAGGAGATCTGCCCCTTCTGGCAAGAGAGAGTGATTTAAAGGTTGATGGCGTGTGGCAGAGGAGCGAAGGGCTTAAAGGATATATTTATGGGCTTATTGCGTTAGGACTGTGAGAATCCTTGGATCTTGTAGATTCAGATTTGGGCTTATTACTGTTTATTTGTGCTGCAGCAGCTCCTAAACGCACCGGTCAAGGACTGAGGGCCCCTTGTGCTAGGCGCTGTACAAACACAGCACAAAAAGAGAGTCCCTACCCCGAAGAGCTGACAATCTAAGCCCGAGAGTGGAGACAAGAGGTGAATACAACAACCGCATACGGGGAGGGTGGAGCACAAGGAAACAGCGCGATGAGTATCTGAGGAATGCGATGAGCAGTGCACACATTTTAAACTGCTCTCGAGTTCTAGCCTTTTTAATGACATTTATGTAGAGAAAAGAACATGAGGCCCAGCTCATTTATATAGAGAGTGTTGGGGCAGAGGGGAAGGAGGGAGCACTTCCTTCCTCCACCCTTTGACTGTCTTGTCTAGGTAGGTTGCGGAAGGGACTGTCTCTTAGGCCTTGTCTATACTATAAAATTGTCAACCTGACTTACATCAGCATACAGCTGCCACAGTAATTACATTGCTGTGTGTGTCTACACCTTCTTCCTTGTGTCAGCGATGCACGTCCTTACCAGGAGCACTTGTACTGATTGTACTATCAGTGTGGGGCATTGTGGGATGGCTCCTGAAAGCCAGGAACAGTCGACATAAGCAACGCAATGTCTACACTGACACTGCGTCGACCTAACTACATCGACCTTCACTCTACACTGCTCATGGAGATGGTGTTATTAAGTCTGCGGAGCAGGGCAGTTACGTCAGTGGGAATGAAATTTCAGTGTAGATACTTCCATAGTTAGGTTGAAGTAAGCTGCCTTGCACTGATCTAACTCTGTAGTGTAGACAGGCCTTACTATGTGTTTGCACAGGGCCTAACAAAATGGGGCCCTGAACTCAGTAGAATCTCTAGGTGCTGCAGTAATATAGAATTAGCCTTCCCTATCTTCTTGGGCGGATCTACAGCAAAGTTCATTTTCCAGTATCTTCTCTGACTCCTGGCTGTATTCTGGGAACTGCAGCGGCTGCTGCTATAACACCTGCTGTGAGTTCTTTGCCTCCTGTGCTGTCTTGAATAATAATAATCCCTAGCTCTTATCTAGCACTTTTCATTCATAGATCTCAAAGCACTTTACAAAGGAGATCAGTACCATTATCCCCATTTTACAGATGGGGCAACTGAGGCACTGGGCAATGCACATTGGAAAAACATAATCCCAACTATACATATAAAATGATGGGGTCTAAATTAGCTGTTCCACTCAAGAAAGAGATCTTGGAGCCTTTGTGGATAGTTCTCTGACAACAGCCACTCAGTGTGCAGTGGCAGTCAAAAAAGCTAGCAGAATGTTAGAAACTATTAGGAAAGGGATAGATAATAAGACTGAAGATATTATAATACAACTATATGAATCCAGGGTACGCCCACACCTTGAGTAATACATGGAGTTCTGGTCATCCCATCTCAAAAAAGATATATTAGAAATGGAAAAGATACAGAGAAGGGAAACAAAAAATAATTAAGTGTATGGAACAGCTTCTGTATGAGAAGAAATTAAAAAGACTGGGACTTTTCAGCCTGGAAAAGAGATGACTAAGAGGTGATATAATAGAGGTCTATAAAATCGTGACTGGTAGGGAGAAAGTGAATAAGTAAGAGTTGTTTATTCCTTCTCATAACACAAGAACCCAGGGTCACCCAATTAAATTAATAGGCAGCAGGTTTAAAACAAACAAAAGAAAGTACTTCTTCACACAGTGCACGGTCAACCTGTGGAACTCCTTGCCAGGGGATGTTGTGAAGGCCAAAACTATAACAGGGTTAAAAAAAAAACTAGATAAGTCTATGGAGGATAGGTTCATCAATGGCTATTAGCCAGGATGGGCAGGGATGCAAAATCATGCTATGGGTGTCCCTAGCCTCTCTTTGCCAGAAGCTGGGAATGGCCAACAGGGGAGGATCACTTACTAATTGCCCTGTTCTGTTCATTCCCTCTGAAGTACCTGGCACTTGCCACTGTCAGCACACAGGATACTGGGCTAGATAGATCACTGGTGTGACCCGGTATGACTGTTCTTATGTGCTTAGGAAGTGACTGACCCAAGGTCACCCTGCAGCAGGCTGGGATTAGAACCCAGGTCTCCTGAGTCCCAGCCCAGTGGTCTAGCCAGCCTCGATAGTAACAATAATAATTATTATAATACTCACATTCCTTACTCAGTTTCAGCAGCATTCTTGGTGCCTTGCAAACCCACAAGGAATTTTCAGATGCAGACAAAACACTTGAGACACCCAGAGGCTGTTTTGAGCCGGTTCCAAAGTACTGTGGGGTTGGCCATGGCAAGGTCCATTTCACGGGGATTTGGAGGACAAGGGTGGAGTGTAGGGGCTGCTGTTATTCAGGTTGGCAGGCGCATTGACGCTGAACTGTATTGTTGGCCAGCTGGCTAGACACTGATCAGTGGAATCATTTTCCTCTAATTCAGACTAGTCTCTGACTGGTACCCAATGGAGCAGATTGCAGCCAGCTTTCTCCTCTCGAGGTTTCTTTTTGTTCTCTTGGGGGACCTGGGCAAATGCTTTGAACAGCCACTGAACTGCTGCTGTGTTTAAGAGCCGGTCTGCTGACTCTTCCCAGTAATCCGGCAGCATAGCTGCTCAGACAGCCTACTATAGACCAGCTGTGCTCGCTAGGTTGCCCGGAGACTGGCTCTGCTGTAGGCCTCGATTCCTGACACTCCGGTCCCTACCTGGGATAATAGCACTGTCCTATTACCCCGGGGGTATTGAAAGGATAAATCCATTAAAGCTGGTGAGGCACTGCAACACTATGGCAATGGGGTAGATTATTACTAAGCGCCTAATGCAGAGCACATGACAGCCAAAAGAAAGTCTCCCCTTGACTTTGTTGGGCCTGGAATCAACCTTAACTGCAACTAGTTGAAAACTGCAATTTGCTACCATTATAATGTTCACACGCAAAACCCGATATTTCGGCAAAGAATTGGAACACAGGTAAAATGTCACCATTTCCAGGAGCACCGTGCATAGTTATGCAGTGACGTTCCATCTAGGGAGGAGGAAAAGGGGGGAGTTCAGCCATTTAAAAAAAATGTGTATAATCCGGAGAGGAATCCAAGCATTTTCACAGAAAAAACATTTCCTGGTGGCACAATTCTAGCGTTCTGATGATGGCCAAACTGCCTTTCATTATCTCCCGAAACTCTTGACAAGACGCTGTTGCTGGTTTGCGACCATGAAAATGGTGACACTGTGTTTCCTAGAGGTGAAAGATGCTCCTAATCTCACTGGCAAATTAGAGCCCGATACTTGTAGTCCTTGCATGGGTGACGCTCCCGCTTTCTTCAAGGTCCAGCTGAAACAGAAGTTCTGAGCTTAATGAAAAAATTATTGGGTGATGTTCTCTGGCCTGTTCTATGTGGGGGATCAGACAAGATGATCACAATGGTCCCTTCTGGCCTTGGAATCTACGAATGGGAGTCAGGCAGGCACAAGGAGTGCCGGATCAGAGCCATCTTCCTCTCTTATGACCCGACCCTGCTACTATTAAAGTCAATAGGGATTGAGGCTGAGATTTTCAAAGGTGCCTAAGAGAGTTAGGCACCCAAGTCCAATGGGATTTAGACACCTGGTTATTTTCTGCTGCTTTAAAATCCCAGCCAAACCAATACACATTTTCTCTAGCCTCAAATGTGACTTAATAGTTACTTACCAGGAATTCCCACTTTAGCAAAGGCAAGGTGAATATAGCTGCTTCTCTTTAAGGGTGGCTTGGCTCAGTCAGAATTAGGAGGGGGCCTGTTTTATTGGCCGGTAAAGCTGATTGATTTATTAGAGCAGAAATCTCTTGCTAGCTCCCAACACAGGTTATTCTCCAAGTGCAAACTCTATTTCACTGCACGCACACACAACACGGCCACAGTGCCCATGTTATGAATAGGCCCCTTTGTTAGCCTGCGAATCGACAAGACAGACTGTTTAGTTCATGTCTGCGCATTAGCGAAGGAGGACGGGGGTCTGTGAGACAGATGTGGCCTTTAATTGCATGGAACTATTAGAAGATCGTTAAGCTGTTTTTGACAGCTTTCCCTCTTGCTGAGGGAGCAGAGCGCTGTTCCAGAAGAGGTGTGGGGAGCAGTCCTGTCCTGCCTGCCCTGTAAAAAGGACCCCATATTAGACTATCATCCCGCTATGGAATAAAACAAAGGGTTTAGCTAACAGCCCTGCTTTCCTACCACAGCCGCAGAGCTGATGCTGCATCTGAGAAAGAAACCTCCTCAAATTGCATCTGAGAAAGGGCTTTTCAACACTGCTTGGGGGACTAGCCATGTCACAGATAAGATGGGGCATATCAGCTCTGCTGAGAACATGGAGCTGCACCAACTGGCCTGCTTCTTATTTGTATTAGCATGGTCTGAGTCCATGAACCTCTTCAGCAAATACTTGAGGAGAGGAAAACTGAGGTGCAATAGCCCTCAGAAAACTTCACAAGCCGCTGCCATCAGAGACAGCCCTCCTTTCTAGAGGCAGACCAGACATTGGTCGGAACAGGACTCCTGGGTTCTATTTTCAGTTTTGCTACAGACCTACTTGGTGACCTTTGACAAGACACTTTGCCAATGTGCCTCAGTCCCCCGCTCTGTGAAATAGGGATAACAATGCTTAGCCACATTTGTAAGGTGCTTTGAGATCCTCAGATGAAAGACGCTATAAAAGAGCAAAGTATTGCTGACATATTTTCTTTGCTCCTCTGGATCTTAGAGACTGTTCCTCTGGATCTTAGAGACATCCTCATGAAAACAAGGATCCTGGCTGCTTACACCTTAGCAGTTATCAAATTGATCAAACAACACATCCCTGGAGTTAAGTACCACACATGGGATCTTCAGTAGTTCTCAGTGTTGGCCACCTGAGTCAACAGGAGTTTTGCTACTGACTTCACTGAGAGCAGTTAGGCCAACGTTGAGTCCACCATCATCATCTTCATTTCATAGTTTTGTAGAGTTCAAGGGCGCAAGGAACCATCCAGTCTGACCTCCTCTATATCACAGTCCATTAAACATTACCCAGATACCCCTGTATTGAGCCAAAAGGCTTCAGTTAGACCAAAGCATTTCACTCCTCCTCCTCTTCTTCTCCAGATGCCAGTCCTGAGACACGGCGGTTAAGTGCCTTACCGTAGGTCTTGACTGCAAGATGCAATTGTAGCAAGCTAGCTCTGCTAGCTCACATCTAGCTAGCATGGGTAACGACAGCCACAAAGACATGGCAGCACAGGCTAGCAACCCAAGTATGTACTCAGGGTCCCTGGTAGGCTTGTACTCTGGTTGCTAGCCCAAGCACAAGCCTTTACTGCTGGGTTTTCACGGCGGTCATTAGCTAGATTCAAGCTAGCACAGGTGTGCCCGTCTATCTTACGTTCACACCTTCATCTCGCGATCCAGACATACCTTAAAGCCATAAATGTGAGTCAGTGTCAGCACGGGGATTTGAGCCCAGATGCTCCTGGCTCCTTGTCCTTACTTGTGCTCAGCTCTCTCGTGCTTTGCCCATAGTGAAAGGTTTGGAAGTGCTTGCCATGAGCTCATTTAAGATCTCTGGTACTCAGGCCTGCATCACTGTAGATTGGAGGGGTGGAAAAATCCATTGACTATTGCTTGTGTGGAAAACTAGCCATGAGAGAGGATTTTTTTTTGTTTTTGAGATGTGCAATGCAGCAATGAGATGCCATCTATCTGAGCCTCAAATCGGGGCTTTTCTCGGTACAGGGCCGATAAAGCCAACAGGCTCACACATATCACTGTCAACGGTAGCTGATAAGAGGTTTTTTGCAAGTCCGTTGCCCAGCATCCAACCAAAATAGAATTTGGTTTTATCAAGCAGCCATGCTTGAGGATAACGCTTTGCATTTCTGTGACCTGTTTCTGCCAAGGATCTCAGAGTGCCTCACAATTGTTAAGGATCAGAGCACCCTTGGGAGGAGTGCATAGCACGTACAGGGAAACTGACTCATGGAGACATTAAATGACTTGGCTAGGGTGATGCAGTTGGAAATAGAACCCAGGTCTGCTGATTCCCAACCCCCCTGCTCTAACAGTTGGACAGTGGGTGATAGTGGATAGCGGGGGAGAAGCAGATGTGCTATATCTTGATTTTAGTGAGGCATTTAACAGTCGCACAGAACATTCTCATAGCCAAACTAGGGAAATGTGGTCTAGATGGGGTAATTACTAGAAAGCGGGTGCAAAACTGGTTGAAAGATCATACTCAAACAGTAGTTATCAATGGTTCGTTGTCAGACTGGGAGGACGTATCTAGTGGTGTCTCATAGGGGTCAAGCTTTGGTCCGGTGCTATTCAATATTTTCCTTTATGACTTGGCTAATGGAGTGGAGAGTATGCTTAGAAAATTTACAGAGGACGCCAAGCTAGGAGGGGTTACAACCCGTTTGGAGAACAGGATTAGAATTCAAAATGACCTTGACAAATCGGAGAATTGATCTGAAATCAAGAGGATGAAATTCAATAAAGACAAGTGCAAAGTACTTCACTTAGGAAGGAAAAATCAAATGCACAGCTACAAAATGGGGAATAACTGGCTAGGTGGTCATACTGCTGAAAAGGATCTGGGGATTATAGTGGATGACAATTTGAACATGAGTCAACAATGTGATGCAGCTGAGAAAAATGCTAATATTATTCTGGAGTGTATTAACAGCAGTGTGGCATGTAAGATATAACAGGTAATTGTCCTGCTCTACTTGGGCCTGGTGAGGCCTCAGCTGGAGTACTGTGTCCAGTTCTGGGTGCCACGCTTTAAGGAAGATGTGGACAAATTGGAGAAAGTGCAGAGGAGAACAACAAACATGATAAACGGTTTAGCAAACCTGATCTATGAGGAAAGGTTAAAAACTGGGCGTGTTTAGTCTTGAGAAAATTAGACTGAGGAGGGACCGTCACTGGAGGTTTTTAAGAACAGTCTGGACCAGGGGTGGCCAACTGAGAAGGAGCCTGAGAAGGAGCCAGAATTTCCCAATGTACATTGCCAAAGAGCCACAGTAATATGTCAGCAGCCCCCCATCAGCTCCCCACCCCGCTCCCAGCGCCTCCCACCCACCGGCAGCCCTGCCAGTCAGTGCCTCTCCCTCCCTCCCCGCACCTCCCAATCAGCTGTTTCGTGGTGTGCAGGAAGCTCTGGGGGGAGGAGCGAGGGCACGGCAGGCTCAGGGGAGGGGGAAGGATGACGTGGAGTGGGGAGAGGGCCTGTGGCAGAGCCAGGGGTTGAGCAGTGAGCACCCCCTGGCCCATGGGAAAGTTAGCACCTGTAGCTCCAGCCCCAGAGTTGGTGCCTATACAAGGAGCCGCATATTAACTTCTGAAGAGCCACATGTGGCTCTGAAGCCACAGGTTGGCCACCCCTGGTCTGGACAGACATTTGTCAGGGATGGTCTAGGTTTACTTGATCTTGTCTCAGTGCAGGAGTCTGGACTAGATGACTTCTCGTGATCCCTTCCAGCCCTACATGTCTAGGATATTCTTCAACTGACTTCAGAAGATTTACAGCAGAGGTGGATTTGGCCCTATATTCCCAGTCAGTGAGGTCTTGCCTACACGACAAACGTTTTGCCAGTATAACCTCCACTAGTCTATAGATGGTGCTTATGCCGACAGGAGGAGTTTTTCTGTCATCCCACTAACATCACCTCCCTGCATGACGCTAAGGGCTTGTCCACACTGGTGCAACTTAAGTCACGCAGGGAGATGGAAAAGCCACCCCCTAAGTGATGTAAGTTACACCGATCTAAGCGCCAGTGTGGACAGCACTCTGTCAGTGGGAGATGCTCTCCTGCCAAGATAGCTACTGCTGCTAGGGGAACTCTCTCTTGTCGGCCTAGAGCATCTGCACTAGCAGTACTACAGCTGTCATGACTCTACTCTACTCTAGCATAGACTAGCCCTGGTTCTGCCAACAGGAGCACTCTTCTGTCAGCATAGCTGCAGCTACAGGGGAAGTTTTGACGCAGAGCTAGAGTGTGTTTTTTTCACACCACTGGCCGACGTGTAAACCTGGCCACAGTTAAGGGCTCTAACAACACTTATGTATTTACCAGGTGCTCATAGACAGCTCTGGATGTTAGAAGCTGTTTTATTGACACAGTGTTTGTCAGGATATGAGGTTTTGTCCTTCCTGGAGGTGCCATGGGAATCTCTGGGCACTCACTAGGAAGTAAGTTAGTCACTTCTATCAATCCCCTTTTGTATTGCAGTGTTGGCTTTGGGTCATAACCCAAGTCTTAGTGTGGGATTTGAACCCCCTAACCTTCTGTCCCACAGAAACCATGCAGCACACTAAGCCATGTTGGTACCTGCCTGTGGCTTGCAGATTAGAACAGTAATGGCTCTTTGTAGAGAAATTAGATCCATCAAAAATCCCTGGGAACTTTCAGTGGTTTAAGCTAGGTTTTCCTGTTCAAATCTCTCAATTGAGATTGACAAAAAAAATATCTTGGTATAATCCTGCCGAGCTGTTTTGCTTGGAATGCCCTGAGCAAGCTTGCTCACAAAATCGCTGCTTTTCCTATAGGCGTATGCAGAGACAAGCTCATCAGTGGAGCCACAGGGGCTGAGGCAAGCGTGCAAGGAAAACACAGGTGAATGCCATCCCAGTTGGGCAGTCACTTTCAGTTGCGCTGCCAAGCTGAGGAGACCAGTTGCGAACTAGACAAGGAGCCAGCCGAGGCCG
This sequence comes from Malaclemys terrapin pileata, assembly GCF_027887155.1. Lineage (NCBI taxonomy): Eukaryota > Metazoa > Chordata > Testudines > Emydidae > Malaclemys > Malaclemys terrapin. Next base: position 21,335,218 of record NC_071519.1, read on the forward strand.
GGCACACGGCAGAGGGCATCAATGCAAGGCTTTCATAAACTCCCCTGATGGGCAGCGCTGACATCAGCCCTTGCCTTCCCTCCTGGAGGAAGGAATGTCCAGCTTTGGCTGCCACGATCAGTGGGTGAGGGCTAGAAAAGGAGAGGCTGGTGAGAACGCAGAGGAGCCTGAAGTGTGGAAAACAGGCCATGTTAGCTCACCGGTTTTATTGTTTGTGTCATTGTGGCACCTAGAAAATGTTCCATTGTCAACTGCGCTGCTGGTGGCAGCGACCGTTTTGGATCCTCTGTTGACTCCATGAATGGAGAGCACTGGTTCAAGTCGGAGAGGATCATTTGCCAATTGTTAAAGGACATTAGAATTAGACACAGCAATGCAGTTCTACGGGTGTTGAGCAAGAGACAGCCCTGGCGCTGTGGAACTCACAGTCTAAACAGACAAGACCAACAAAGGGTGGAGGGAGGAAGGAAGGATTGTTATCCCCATTTTACAGATGGGCAAGTGTGTCACAAAGAGATTGAGTAACTCACCCAAGGTCATACAGGAAGTCAGTGGCAGAGCTGGGAAGGGAATGCAGAGCCCGGCCCAGTGCCATCAGTACAAGACCATCCTTTCTCTGAGTCTGTGCAGGAAGCCCACATTCACATGTGCAGATGGGCTCTAGGGGGTGTGAAAACTAGTAGTTGTGCATCTAAGTGCCCTTTGGCACATCCAGTTTTAGACATCCACCTATCTATCTGAGATACTTACCTGACCTCACCACCGTGGTATCTGAGCACTTCACAGTACTTAACAGATTTATCCACACAGCATCCCTGCGAGGCAGGGCAGTGCTATTGTCCTATTTTACAGACGGGGAACTGAGGCACAGAGAGGCTAAGGGCAGGTCTACACTAACCCCCCAATTCGAACTAAGGTACGCAACTTCAGCTACGTGAATAACGTAGCTGAAGTTCGAAGTACCTTCGTTTGAACTTACCTCGGTCCAGACGCAGCAGGCAGGCTCCCCCGTCGACTTCGCGTACTCCTCTCGCCGAACTGGAGTACCGCAGTCAACGGCGAGCACTTCCGGGTTCGACTTATCTCGTCCAGACAAGACACGATAAGTCGAACCCAGAAGTTCGATTTGCTTGCCGCCGAACTACCGGGTAGTGTAGACCTACTCTAAGTGACATACTCAAGGTCACACAGGATGTCTGTGGAAGAGCAGGGACTTTTGCAAATTACTGTCCATGTGTAAATATCAGAGAGGAGCAAAAATGATCATGAACCAGAGACTAAGCACGAAAGAGAAATGAGAGAAAAGAATGAAAGCACGAATAAGAGCCGAAGAATGAGGGAGAATGAAGAAGAGCAGATAAAGGGCAACAAATAAAGAAAGCAGCAAGATCATAATGAAAGCAGGGAATGTAGAATGATGGAGTGATTGAGGAAGAGCAAGTGAGAGACAGAGAAAGCAGGAGCAAAATGTTACACAATCCAGAAAACAGTCTTCATCTACGGGATCAATGTGACAGACCATGGGGGTCAGGTGATGTTATCGGGTCATGGGTCAGTGAGCTCACCATTCACATGCTAGCATATACATCTGATATTTTGCTTTTGTGAGCCCTTTCCATGCTGATCTAGTATCTGAGCTCTTTTCTACACACACACTTGCACCTAGTTTAGTTAAATCGGATTAGTTTCCCTGGTGCAAACTCCGGTGTCGATATCCCTACATTGGTTTAGAAGTGACTTGCAGTGATTGAGCTCAAGTTGTAAAGGAATTGCCCCATGCACGTTTGTGTGTGGATAAACCCTTGCACAGGGTGCATGGGTGTGCGAACAGATATAGTGGTTGCTGCCCAGCCCTTCCCAGGCACACTAGTTCTGCACGTTTCCAGCAGGAATAGGAAGGTAGGGCTGTGGAAGTCAGCACATTGTGTTGCTAACTGGGCCCATTGGCTGGCTGGTCCCTTTGCCAGCTGAGATACTTTGTCAAGGTTAGGGCTGGAATTTTAAAGTGGTCCAAGGGAGTGAGGCACCCAATTCCCATCAAACATGAATGGGCACCTAACTCCTTTAAGCTCTGTTGAAATCCCAGCCTTAGGGGTTTTCTATCCCATTGAGGAAGTGTTCCTGGTTAGAAGGCAGGTGAGGCCTGTGTAGCAGACATCATTTGAACTTGCACTTGCAGGCCTTAAGATTGCATTTCAGTTTACTGCAGCTGATGAATATACCAAGCTGAATAATGTGCAGCATGGATCTACGGGACAGCACATACCCACAAGCCTTGAACAAGCCCCATTTTCCCCTATTTCCATGCTTTGCATTACGTAACTTGAGAATAAGCACTAGCAACCATCGTGCCAGGTCCTCGTGGTTCTTCTTCCATTGCTGGGTCTAATGCTAACAGCTGTTAACGATGGGCAACTGATCCTTTCTGACTTAAACCACCGCTCTCCATGCATGGAGTCAACAGATGATCCCAAGCGACTGCTATCACCAGCAATGCAACACTGGCAGGTGTAGCCTTTGCTGCTTGGGTGTCCCTTGACTTCCCATCTCATCCAAAGAGAGACGCTGGCTAGGGATGGGTCTGGATTGAAAGGCTGGATCCAAACACACGCTGAATGTCATAGGTACTCAAAATCTGAACGTTGATCTGCATCCAAATGTCACACATGGGCCAAGCCATAACTTTAAAGGCAAAAAGCCCAAACTCTTAGATGTGTGAAATCCCAAACCAGTTCTGGCCTTGGAGCGATCTGTTGAACCTACCTTGACCTGAATAGGTCCTGGGTTTAACAGCTGTCTTCTCTAAGACACCTTCTGTTTGCCATAAAGGGATAGGATCTGAAAATCTGACTAGTGACTTGTGCTGTATATGGCTGATTGCATGCCTTTTCTTTCCTTTACATTTCTAATCACTCCTCACGTAGGTAGAGTTCAGCAATTCTCAGAGTTGCTGCCACCTGTTTCTGGAGGAGACACACACTGTGCTCTCTCCTGGAGACTTTACTTTGATTCTTTCATGCCATTGTTTTTCCTTAGTCTGGAATAAGTCATCTGGGGTTGAACGTGCACATTTTGTTTTTTGTGGATGGAAACATAACAGCACCCGGAGAACATTTCCTAATGGGCTTCCTGCAATTGTGATGGGAACGGTGTCAGAGAACAAAACAGGATACAATCACAGTGTTTGTGAATGTAACTGGGACAATGGTATCACAGCGAAATGATGAATGGATGTGATGGGTCAGAGCTTCAGTTTGGAGAAGCCCCCCTCATTTTAATGCTTCTCTGAACTACACAAACCTCTTGGGTCTGAAAAACTGTGCTTGAAATCTTATGAGAACAGACATATATGCCAGATTTCTGAAACTTTGGCTCTTAGCAACTAAGGTGAGAGTTGTGATGTTCAGAGCTATCCAATGGCTATGATTTTGTTTTTTAACCATTGTGCCTTTAAACTTCCGCTAAAGTGGCCTGCTACAATCAGGTCGTTCGTGTCCTTTTCTGATGCAGCATGTTATAGAGGACACACACACACACACACATTGCCACTGTGCTCTCTCACGACAACTTTCCTTTCCCTCTGCCCCCGTCTAAAAAAAATAATTTAGACTGGAAGTATCACAGAAAACAAAATGAGCGCATGCTAGGAAATACGATAGATCGATCGATAGCCTCTGTTTCTAGTCTGGCTGAAAATATCACCAGAGATGCTTTATACTTCCAGTCCAGATAAAAATGTGGAAGCTGCCACAAAAGAATGAAATGATGAATTTGAAAGTTAACTGAATTTATATGAACCAAAGTTTCAGTTTGCATTGAGAGTAGGGTGACCAGATGTCCCGATTTTATAGGGACAATCCCGATTTTGGGGGCTTTTTCTTATATAGGCTCCTATTACCCCCCACCCCCAATTTTTTACACTTGCTATCTGGTCACCCTAATTGAGAGGGATAGTTTGAGTTGCTTCTTAGCTTCTCCAGATGGAGTTTTCCTTTCCTAGGCTTGGTCTACACTACCCCCCCTAATTCGAACTAAGGTACGCAACTTCAGCTACGTGAATAACGTAGCTGAAGTCGAAGTACCTTAGTTCGAACTTACCTTGGTCCACACGCGGCAGGCAGGCTCCCCCGTCGACTCCGCGGTACTCCTCTCGCCGAGCTGGAGTACCGCAGTCGACGGCAAGCACTTCCGGGTTCGACTTATCGTGTCCAGACTAGACGCGATAAGTCGAACCCAGAACTTCGATTTCCAGCCGTCGAACTAGCTGGTAAGTGTAGCCAAGGCCCTAGTCACTGAACAAACAGAAGTTTTAGAACTGGGAATGGATGATAATTCTGTGCTGAACGTTGGTTCATGGTGCAGGCCGCTGATCTGAATTTTGGAATGGAAAGCAAGCTCTGCTTCTAAAGAGGGCATAAGAGTAGACAGAGGGTGTTTCAGGGCAAAGCAGAGGTCGCTTCAAGTTTTGTGTGGAGGAACATCTTACTTCAGGAGAGACCTTTAGGTCTGCTAGGAAACCATCAGGCAGTCCTCTAAGAGTCTTCAGCAGAACAGCCCGTAAAAATGCTAAAATAATATTTACCGAAGTGTGTGTGTGCATATTCATATCCATGAGCCTCTGTTGACTAATACAGATGCTTAAAGGAAATCATACAATTATTTCACAAGAGTATGAAAAAAATAACCCAAAAGGAAGGTCCATGTACACCTCTAGGGTAGAGGGTGAGTGAGTTCCCAGGGACAGAGGGCCAATTCAGTGGTGTAAATTAAGTAATGTAAATTGGTCAGTGAAATGTGTGTGTAGGTAGAGTAACTTGCACTAATTTGGCAGCACAGGACAGTTCCATTTGGATTAGCCTTCAAGGGTGAATCCTGGCACTGTTCCAGTCAATGGCAAAACTACTAATGACTTCAACGGGGCCAGGGTTTCACCCCAAATGTTCAGCATACAATGGTTAACCCACAACATTTTACGTCAGAGCAACCATGGATCATGGATTTAAAAGAGCCCAGGCGTATAGTAACAGCACAGATGGATTCTGTGTAGCAACTGATAATGGTTATTCAATGGTTAATAGCATATCTAGACAGCTCAGAAGTTTAAGTTCTCTTAGAATTTAGAACAGCTGTTGTAGGAGAGGTCAGCTTCCAAGTTATCAGTGTGCAGTATGGAGCCCTGATTTGAGAATTCAGGATAGTATTTAAGCACGTGCCTAACTTAAGTCCCCTAAGCATGTGTTTAAATTAAACATGTGCGTAAGTGGTGTCCTGAACTGGGAGGGGCTAAGTGCATCTTTGAGGGTTTGTTTGCATCAGGGCCTTAGTGGATGTGGAGCTATGATGAATTCAGACCTCTCTTCCAACGTGTCTCATCTTAGAGCTGGGGTGGAGTGTGAAATGATGAACTTCAAAAACTATCCAATCTAAAAAAAGGAACACTTTTTTTTTTTTTTTTTGGGTGCAAAACTGATTGTGAAAAAATGTCCCCATTATCTTATCAGCTCTAGTGTGAGCCTTAATTTCAGGATATTCTTGCTGTTAAGAATCCTCTGGGTTTTGTATCAATCTTTTGCCCTCTTTGCTTTTCATCCTTGCACAAATTACCAGGTTCACCTTTCTTTGGGCTGTAAAGAAATGAGTCTTGTTTTGGGATTATCGCAGGGTAAGCACTGTCATTTCAAGAGTACCTCTCATAATGGAAAGTAAAACTAAAGGCAGTGTGATCTAGTGGCTTGAGCATGAGCCTGGTGCTGGGAATTCCTGAGCTGTATTCCTGGCTGTGTCCTTGCCTAGCTATGTGACTTGGAGCAAGTCACTGAATCTCCCTGTTCCTGCTTTTCTCCATCTCTATAGCGGAGAATAATGGACCTGATCTTCAGAGGGGCTCAACACCGACAAGTCTCGCCTACAAGAAATCAATGGCAGGTGGGAGCTTCAGGTGTCCTGCACCTTTGAAAGTTGGGCCAAAAAATACTTGCCCACCTCCCGAGCATTTTAAAAATATCTTCTATTTTGGATGCTGTTTAATTTAAAATGACAATTGAGCTAATCTAATTTCAGTGGGCCAGGAAATCAGTTACTGCTTATCTGTTGTATAAGCATCTTAAAAAGATCACTCTACAAAGCCAAAGCAAATGAGCCAAGGGAAATATCCATAAAAATAGAAACCTTCAGCTGTCGATCCCAAAGTGTTGTATAAAGGGGAGAAAGCATTATTAGCTCCCATGTGTAGATGAAGAAACTAAGGCACAGAGCCCCTGAGACACTTGAGCCAGATTGCAAACTCCTCACTCTACCAGTGAGCAGTTCCTCCCTGGAGAAGTGCCAGGCTTCATTGTGACTGCTCGAGTGAGTAACTTCTCCCCAGGGCAAGTATGGGGCTCACAGTCAGGCACTTGGTAAATAGACAGTGGGCAGCAAGTCAATGGTAGAGCCCAGAATAGACCCTGTGTGCCTGATTCTCCATTGCCCTGCACTTTGTGCAGTGTGAGTGTAAAGCGGGGACAGATGATGGCCTAGATACATAGGGTAGGGCCTGAGCTACTGAAGTCATGTAATAATATCACAATGTCAGCTTTCATTTAAAAACAATGTTCCTAGCCCTCATGCATGCAAAGAAAAGCTTGGAAGAATGAACCAAGCTGCCTGAGTCTGCAGAGGGCCTGAAACAATAGCTCCAAGAGGCGTGAACTGCCCCATTTGTCTCACTTCTGAAACCTGCTGCCATCCCCAAGGAGGGCCAGGGCCAGATAACGCAGGGCCAGATCAATGGGATCGGGGGTGGGGACTCGGAGGTATCAAATGATGTGCTTAGGGCTGTGGATTGTCTTAATTCTGCCCTGGTGTAAAGTGCTACCAAATCAGACCTGCTTCACACCCACTTTACATGCACGGTGCAGAGCAACGGAGAATCGAACCTCCAATGACTCCCAGATTGGGGCTCTCATTACTGCATCACTATGACTGTTTTCTTCTAGCTCCAGTCAAGCAAAGTCTCCACTAAATAGACATGCCTTAAAGGGGGCTCTGAAGGTCCAAAAGTTAGGAGTGTGGTTGTACCAATAAAACACCCAGGATTGCCATTTTCCAGGAGGGGTTATGTGGGTTCCCTGCATAGCGCATGCAGAGGTGGAGTAGTGTGGACAAAGCCAAAGAAAGCCCATCATCTGGTTTTGGTTCCAAAAAGCTTCCAGCCCTTCAGTGAATCGCCCAAACCTCCTGCTTCTGCCCACCTGGGCAGAAAATACTTTGTAACCTTAGGTTTGGTTTTAAAAATAGATAAGACTTTTTGGGGGCGGGGGAGTGGGGAGGCTGGTATGATTTTGGACCCCATTAAGGCTCAGAAGTATTTGGACCTTTGGTTTTGGTTTGGTGCGTTATAAAGATCGGGGCATTTGAGATCTGAAACTAAGCTTTGATCTGAGACACTGTCAACATTCAGAGGTGTCCAGATCCTGGAGATTGCTATTTGTATTGAAGGGATCCCATTGTGCTAGGCACATACATACACTGTGAGCGACAGCCTCTGCCCCAAAGATATCATCATCTGACTAGACCAGACAAACAGTGGGCGGGAAGACAGAGGCATGGAGGGGAAAAGTGACTGGCCAAAGGTCACACAGCAGGTCAATGGCAGAGTTGAGAATAGCATACAGCTTTCCTGACTCCCAGCTCAGTGTCCTGTCCACTAGCCCCCACTTCCTCAAGTTTCACTAAGGGGTTATCTCTACTGCATTTTAAACCAACCTTGGTCTCCATCCCTCATAAGCCTGATGCTATTTCACTTTCACCAGCATAAGTATTGGCAGCAAAAATGCTGATTCATAAAACTGCAATTCCAGAAACCGTTATTTATATTTAAGGAATAGATTTTTTGTGTCATTTGCTGTGGGCACCTCATTTTTGGCTCCTTTGCATCCCACATTTGGGCCCGGGCAGGTGGAGGGGGACGGGTCTGTAATATGCCCTTTGCAAAGAAGTTCAGGAGTGATCCCTAATACCGCAAAGAAAGAGAAAGGAAAACATTTGATTGCAATTCCCCTGCTCTGGAGAGCGAAGAAATCTTTCTGTGCATTGCGCGGTGGTTTGTGTGCAGCATTTTTCTCTCTGATGAAGTCAGCCTTTGTGGCAGGAGGATGAACCTTTGATCGTTCACAACGCCCTTTAAATGTGGTTATGGTCAGAAAAGTGACTGTACAGAGCACAGAGTCAATATTCAGTGCAGGTGCATCACTGAGGCCTGGAGAGAGCCTTCATTGTAGACATATACAGGGGGTGAGACCACTGATTACTGTCACATCACGATCTCTGGTTCTCATGGCAGTCAGAGCTCAGCCAAAACCAGGAAACCCTGACCATCTTGTGAACTTTCCTTGCCCTCGAGCTCTGGGTCACGCTGGGAGACGAAGCTGCTGAATTTGGGGGAGGGGGTTTTGTCCAAGCTGAACCTCTTAAGGTTTGAGCTGATTCTGCCAAGAGCCTGTCCCAACGTGAGCTCTTTCAGTGCAAATGGCTTATTGCTAGCCAGGCACCATCACTGCTTTGGGGGCCTCAAATGCAAGGATGTGTAGTTGGACAGGTCGATCTTAGAACTTTCGGATGACCGCCCAGCTGAGCCCTGGGCAGTTGGGGCCTGTCTTCACTGAAAACTTAACTCACATCCTGCCTTTAGCCCCTGCCCCTCTCTTGTCTACACACACAACCCTCTCTCTGAATTTGGTGGTGCTTCAAACCAGGCTAGCTGGCCTGGCTGGGGGCTGACCTCAGGTGCTTTCACTCAGGCTGGAACCTGGCCACTTTGCAGGGAAGACACAGGCTAAATCATTCGAGTGCTGATAGCCCTCCAATGCCTTCCCACAGTTCTCCCCATGTACCCCAAAAGACAGACAAGTTCTCCCACGATTCACTGGGAAAGAATAATACTAATTCTTGTAGCACAAAGAACTACGGGTGGTACCCACCTAACAAAGCACATCTCCCTTTCAATGGGAGAAGCTCTCCTTTACTTTCTCTCTGACTTAGTGTCATGGGTGCACAATTGCTGCTGTGGTTCACCCCAGAAGCAGCTGCGTTTCAGCAGCTGAAGAATGGTTACTATCACAACAATGCTCTGTATTAATCAGCCACCCAAGACACCAACATAAATGTCTTGTCAAGGAGAGGTACATTCAAGGTGGAGAATACAGCATGGGTGAATTTGGGGGTATTTGAAAGAGATGGCTTAAAACAGGTTGCTGCGTATTGGAGCCATCCTGTTCTCTCTGTAATCCATAAAACAGACATAGGCATGCAGCCAACTTTTCAAAAGTGGCCATTCCAAATTTTTGGAAGCCCAACCTGAGACGATTTTCAGAGATGCTGAACACCAGCAGCTCCACTGACTCCAGCTGAAGTTCTGTGTGCTCTGCAATTCGTAAAACCAAGCCCAGCATGTCTCCCACTGGAGACCCCCAAAATGGAAGCACCTACATTTTTGAAAACCTTGGCCTTCATCCATAATGTACTGTTGGATCCACAGGATCAAAGTCACAGGTCAAATCCTGATATTTTCACTCAGTCTCAGGCAAAACTCTCATATAAAGTCACTAGACATTTTGTCTGAGAAAGGACTGTTGGATTTTGCCTCCTAGGAACGCAAGGTAATAATCATCTGACATTTCTGCAACTCCATTCATTCTTCAGGATCCAAAGGTGTTTTGCCAACTCTATGAAGGATCACTTCAGTAGAAGGAGCAGCAATAGACTTTCCTCTGGGGCTGCTGTATGGTTCATGGGATACCTTGAGAAGGCAGGGACTGGTTTTTGCAGGGAACTGAGCATGTCTGTGGTGTGCCCCGAGCTGCTGTAGATGGGACTGGCTGCATTATGCCAGGAATGTGATAAAAAACTGGAAAAGCTGAAGCCAGCGTATTCCCAGAGGCACTATAATGTAATATATATGCCCAAGTAATAAACACAAGACCCCTGTCTCGGACTCAGTCTGGCCATTCAAGGACAAAGCTCAGGAGGCGACAGCATAGGGCGGAACTCTGATCAGCGGCGGCTTCTTTAGTAAGGTTGTGTTAGCACCCTTAACACCCCACAAGGGTTTCCCAATTACCCAGCTACCCCAGACTCCATGTAACTCTAGATTCCAATAGGATGCAACATTTACCTGCTGGTGTCCTTCCTTAGAGGTTTTTAAGGCCCGGCTTGACAAAGCCCTGGCTGGGATGATTTAGTTGGGAATTGGTCCTGCTTTGAGCAGGGGGTTGGACTAGATGACCTCCTGAGGTCCTTTCCAACCCTGATAATCTATGATTCTATAATTCTATGATCAGAGCTGTTGATCTCTTCATTAACCAGAGCTGAAGCCAGACTCTTCTCAATCAGGTTAGGCCCCTAGGAATGGAATGTAGCCACAGGTTTATAGCTAGAGGAGTCATTTAGGGACTGATCCAGAGGGAATGAGCTAAACATCAGCCTTCCCTGACCTTGGACTATAGGTTTAGATCCAGCAGGGCCAGCTGTATTCTTCCAAGGAAGTGGAACTGAGTTCCAGGTATTGGGTTTGTCTGATGCGACTTTTAAAAGAGGAGTTACTGCAGTCTGTCCATGGAAGTTAAAGATCCCCTGGCATTGGCCACCCCTCTGTATTTATGCGGAGTCTTAGATGCATGGAAATGCCACAGCAAGGTCTGGCCGGGGGATGGGGGGAGACATGCCTCTTAGCTCTCCTCCTACACATCTAGCCATATTTGTTTGGTGTTTGCATGTATTACAGGTCCCCAGCTGTGTCTGAGCAGAGGCTGGAGCTGTATCTGTGGAAGCTTGCATATTAGCAGCTTGTAATTTTAGCTCTGGAGGTCTCTGGTTCAGTGCCCAGTCTGGCAGCCAAAATGGCAGCTGTCACATATACCTTTGTTCTCCTCTGTGCCGTGCAAGTAACTGAGGGGAAAGTAGGGTCCTTAGGCTACGTGCATTTAATCAGTAAAGTGTCTAACATCTGGAGGAAGCTACTGTATGAGTGCAAGAGCATCGTTATGGATATCTGTGGTAATGAACTCTGATCAGTCCTGTGCACAGCTCCCTGTACAGGAGAGTCGTTTCTTCATTCACAGAATGTGCTGCACTTAGGAAACAAATCTCCCCAGCTGGTATTATCTACGATGGCGGGAAATGTGTACTTGCCCCATTATTTAGTCCTACCCAAATCAACGCATCAGTCCATGCCCGAGCTGAGCTCAACGGGACCTTTCCTTAGCCGGATAAATAGGGCTGGGCACAAATTTTGCATCACAATGTTTTTTTCAACAGAAAATTGAGTTTCCAACCAAATGGAAATTTTCACGGGACGTGTCTGCTTTCCTCAAATTTACAATTTTTTTGCCAGAAAACGGAACCCCTCCTTCCAAACTGAATATTTGGGGGAGGGGGTGTTGGCCAAAAACCAGAGTCAGGTTTTTTTATGAAAAATCAAAAATTTCTGCTGAAAATTGCCAAAAAAAATTTCCCTGATTGTGTCCACAAGGGGAAAATAATTAATTTTCCAACCAGCTCCATTGCCAAGTGTACTTGGTACAGGGCGCAGAATCCCACCAACAGAGATCCCCTTTGACTGATCTGTTTAAGGTTCACCTACAGCCTCCTGCCATAAAGGGAAACCCCCAGAGTTTTGTGTTGAGATGCGCCTAGGAGGCCAATGAAGGCTACTTCCTGCCTTTGTCATTTCAGAATCCCTGTCTGACACACCCTGGCTTCAGCAAAGCAGATACTAGACCTGTAACCACATCCTTGCTGCCGATGAAAAGGCCTACTCTTTGCTTTAAGAAGAAGACATTGGCAGTGTCACTGGTTTTATTAAGCCTTTGCAAGATCTCGAGGGGATGGGAATGGGGATTTCCAGTGTTCGTAATGGACTAGCAACGTCCACAGATGCATCTGCCTGAATCCCTCACACTAATCAGGGTTTGAGGTTGGCCAGGGCTGAATTCCCAAATCTTGCTGGGGAGATTTCTGGCAAAAATCTGACCAGTCCTGATGAGAGTATTTTCTAGGGGTATCTTCAATCCCCCAAGGGATTTGTACGATCAGTGGGCGAAGGAGGACTGTATGAAGATACAATCCTGGTTTGAAGTGGTTTCCATCATATACTGGGTTTACAGTTTGGGTCGATGACTCTCAGCATCCCAGCTGATCATGCTGGCGGTATTACCTCATTGTTTTCTTGTATTCCCCCACTCATATATATAACTCTTTGTTGTCTCTTGTCTTATACTTCGATAGTAAGCCACTTGGGGCAGGGACTGTCTTTTTGTTCTGTGTTTGTACAGTGTCTGGCGTAATGGATTCCTTGTCCAGGCTGGGGCTCTTATGTGCTACAGAAACACCAATTATAAACAGTAATAAGGACAACAACAGTAGAAGCCACTTGCAAAATTATTAGGGCAAATACTTCTTGATTTCAAGGGGACTTTAAGCACATGCTTAAAGTAAAGCACATGCTTAAGGGCCAAAAAGGCTTATCCATCTTTGCTAAGTGCTTTGAGATCTGCAGCTGGAAAAGTATTGGCTCATTAGCTTGTGCTATAGCAGCTTATGCTTTTAGCTCTGAATGTCCCCATTTCAACTGTCAGCCAAGCTAGCAGCCTTCACACATGCGCAGCTAACTTAGCTACATGAAGAGCATGCAGACCTTGTCAGATGCGCTTTGGATGAGGCAGGCAGTGAAGAGAGTACTGTACCCAGCTCCCTCAGTTAACTGTACCCAGTTAACCTCAGCTCCTGCCCTCCTCAGACACAGAGTAACCAGAAAAAGAACCCACCGGTTTTGCATAAGGGTTAATGGACCCCAAAGAATTGGATTCAATCTGCGATGCTGGCAGATGTCATTTTCAGGCAGGGCTTGGCAGCTGTGGGGCTCTCGCAGCTGCAGGCCAACTCAAAGGGAGAATGTGAGCGGAGTCGCTGGTTTAGTCATGACGCCAGGCTCTTGTTTCTTCTCTTCAGGAGGCCCTTTCGGTGGTGAGTGACGACCAGTCCCTCTTCGACTCCACGTACAGCGCTGCCGCTCACCTCCCCAAGGCGGACATGACGGCCTCAGGGAACCCCGACTACGGCCAGCCTCACAAAATCAACCCTTTACCTCCCCAGCAGGAGTGGATCAATCAGACGGTCCGGGTCAATGTCAAGAGGGAATATGATCATATGAATGGATCCAGGTAAGGAAGGGCGTGCATCTGCCCATCTGATATGTTCCTATATCAGGGAAACCTTGCTCACAAAAGTGATCTGCTATACGTTACCCATATACCTGTGTACATACAAACCCATCCCTTCACTTAGGGGCAGATCCTGGTCCCACTGGAATCAAAGGGAGTTTTGTCCTGGCCTTGAATGGGGTCAGGATATGGATGTTGCAATTTTGAAACTTGCATCGCCATAGCTATTGTCAGGGCTGGGATTTGAGTCCTCCAAGGACAGACCTTGTGCTGCAGGCACTGATGTAGACGGCACACTCCAGTGGCCTCCCAAGGGGCTCAGAGGCATTGAACAGTTGGTCATGCAATAGTAGGCCAGTACTGAATCCAGCTGTGCTGCTGGAGATAGTGTTGGCCAGGACCGGCTCCAGGCACCAGTGGAGGAGGCACATGCCTGGGGTGGCACGTGCTAAGGGGCAGCATTCCGTCCATTCTTGGGGCAGCACAGTCCTGACGGCTTTTTTTTTTTTTTGGCTTCGGCAGTTCGGGCGGTTGTCCGAGTAGCTTTTTTTGTTGTTGGTTTTTTTTTTGTTTGGGGTGGCAAAAATGGTAAAGACGGCCCAGGTGTTGGCAATACAGTAGGTAGCGCTCTCCCCTCTGTCTACACTCAATGTCTCAAGGGGCCATGCTGCGACTGGAGGTGCCGTCCTTCAGATAAGATTTAATACTGAGGTTCTGGTCGTAGGTGACTTTCCACCAGGTACAATGGAACAAAAGCCATAAATCCCGTGTCTTGCGGAATATCACAACATTGAAATCCCACCATTGAAAAAGAGAGCCTGGGCATTCGCCGTGCCCCATGATGATAATGATCAAGAAGTCACAGGAATGAAGTGCTGGCCGGGATGGTTATAGAGCTGTGTGGGCTAGCAACCATAAGTGCCCCTCCACCTTGCCCACACTCCAGCCAGTCCAGTCAGAGCTGGGTGGGAAGTGGTTTTCCCATCCCAGGAGAATTTTAGAGATATTTTGAAAAAATTTCCTGTCCCAAATTGGGACAAAACATTGAAATCTCGCAAAATGTTTACAAACTGAAAATCTGGGAGGGAAAAACCAATCAAATTGTGTCAATCAAAATGTTTCCTTTTGCTCATTTCAATTTAAAACCTTGGTTTCTAAGAAGAGCCTTACAATGAACTGCATTTGAAACAGGAAGCCCTGCAGCCTACCACTTTAAATCTCTGGGGAGAAGCAACGTAGTTAAAGATCTGGTACTGCAGTATATGTGGGGTTTGCCCTGTAAGTGTACAGAAGAGATATGTTTGCAGCGTTGTTGTAGCCATGTTGGTCCCAGGATATGAGAGAGACAAGATAGGTGAAATAATATCTTGTATTGGACCAACTTCTGTTGGTGGAAAGGACAAGGTTTCAAGATTCAGAGAGTTTTTCACCAGTCCTGAGGAAGAGCTCTGTGAAGCTCAAAATCTTGTCCCTTCCGCCAACAGAAGTTGGTCTAATACAAGATATTATTTCACCTGCCTTGCCTTTAGAGAAGATGGAGAATGGATATAAAAAATAATAGCTGTGTGTCATCGCTAATCTTTGTCCACGATCTGCTGAGGTTTGAGTTTGATCCCATGCTGGTTTGACCCTGGTATAATTCCATTGATATTGATGGCGGGGGGGGGAGAGGGGAAGGGAGGGTCATCCCACCAGTTTTGCACCAATGTTTATGAATACAGAATGGGGGCCCCAAGTGCAGAGTAGAAATAGAATAGCAGGTGTGTTCTGGGGAATCTCATCCTCCCAGAGAAATGAAAGCAATAGAATGGATCCGGCAAATGCAAGCAGGTTAGCATTATCTTACCACTGTAGCCTAAAATATAATTTATAATATACTGTTCCTCCTTTTGACTGGCCAAAAAATTTGGGGTCTAGTAGGTTGTCCCAGTTAGGAGGAGGAATTGGTAATAGTCAGGTATTTCTTTGATGCAGTGTACACCTATCAATCTCAATGAGGTTTTATCTCAACACATAACAAGATTCACACAGCTCATAACAAAACAGTGGCAGTGTGGAGAATGCAACTGGCATAAAAACATGTCTTCATGTGGGATGAAGATTTGTGCACTACGCTGGACAGAAGGTTTGACTGTTTTAGTTCACTGATTGATTCTGAGATGGCTTAGATGGTGACTTGGACTACATGACACACAGGGGCATAAGGAGGGGTGAGAACCCCTTTATACCTCTCCATGGGGTACCCAAATCTTAGGCATGGTGTCCCTCTTTACCACTGTATTTTTCTATGTGGCGCTTAGCAAAATTTTGGAGGCCCACTGAACAAATAAAAATATACTGCTACTGGGCTACATATAAGCTTAATATATGCACAACATTCACATATGTCTTATATCTGCTGCAAGCGTATGTGCTGTGTGGGTACACTATGCACAGATATACTCAGATAACATGTTTTGTGCATTTATATTGCATTTATCTGGGAATCAAACATTCTGGGTTTTATTTCTGACTCCTCCTTGCTTTGGGATCCCGCGATATGCTCCAATTTCCTTATCTGTAAAATAGGGACAATCCTACAGCCTTATTACGCCAGCTTGATTCATTAGTGACTATAAAGTGTTTTGATACGTGCAGAAAAGGCAACCAGAAGTGAAAAGTGTGGTTATTCACACAATAGGAGAAACAAGAGAAACTATTTTATACACGGGATTTGCTTCACTAGTTTCCCAGAAGCAGAAGCTCCTCGGGCTTCTCGAAAATTGGCCAACTACATCCCAATCTGAAGAAACAGAAAGGATTGTTTTGGGCGTCCCTAACTAAACCAATGCAAGAAGCACTGAGATCGAGGCTGAAACGGCTCCAAGCCTTGCCCTGATGATAACCTGTTAGCCTGAGAGCTCACATGCACCCAGGAGATTGGAGGCCCAATCCTCTACTAGATGGAAGATCCACATACCTCCTACTCACAGCTGAGATTTGCCCTGTCCCCCAGTCTCCATCACAGCTCATTGTCATGGCTTGCCATTCCAGTCGCCCCATTCCTCCGCCCATAAGCCGCCTGCCAAAACTGACACACCATCTGAGCAGTGAACGCCAGCCTCAATACAGATGAACTCGAACTGTGGACTGAATAATAAAACCTTCCTCCCACCCCTCTGTCGCTGTCTTTTTCTCTCTTGTTTTTCAAGTGCACCCTCTTACCAGGCTCCAGCTGCCTTGTTAAAGAGAGCAGCCTTTATTCTGTGCTTCACCTGTGCTTGACGCAATAGCATTTGCTGCTTGATGGGAGAATGGCTTGTATTCTCTAGGGAGTTATTAAGCTATATGATTCCTGACAGTGGAGGAAGCTGGATGGGGGTAAGTGACCATGTCCAGCTTTTCTTTTCTTTTCTTTTCTTTTCTTTTCTTTTCTTTTCTTTTCTTGTCTTTTCTTTTCTTTTCTTGTCTTTTCTTGTCTTTTCTTTTCTTAGCAGACTTTTCTTTTCTAACTAGAGACAGGCCCGACTGCTGAGGTTTAAGGAAATGAGTTGCAGGTTGGATGGGAACAGGGGTCTCTGAAGATCAGGGATCTATGGGAAGGGTGTCTGCATGTCTGTCTTCCTGATCTGTTCTCCCATCAGATATAATACAACCTCAGCCTGCAAACACCATTGCAAGTTGAACCAGCTTTTCAGTGCAAGTCATATCTTTCCAGTTCATTCCCAGTCAGGGGCTGGAGATGCTTCCTATACATTTGGCATCCATGTAATCGCATATATTGCACATTCAATCAGTGGCAGCTCAAGACCTATATTCTTGGCGAGACACTGGGCACTGCAGGATTTGGGAAATGGATTCTTTGGGAAAGTTTCAAGCTAAATTTTCAAATCTGGGTGCAATTTATGTAGCCACAAAATATGTGCTTGCCGTCGGAGATAGCTGGCAAGTCTCCACTGGCATAGTCATATTCTGCAGTGGTTAATATGTCTGAATGTGGAGCAGTTAAAGCCCAACATGGAAAATGTAACATTCTTCAGCCTCTTAGACCACCTTACACATCAGGGAGGGAGGATGAACTTGTGGTTAAAGCGTTGACTTGTCACTCAAGAAATGTGGGTTCCAGCTCTAGTTCTTCCACAGATTTAATACGTAAATCATTTAATTAGAACCGGTCAGAATTTTTTTGGTGAAACTAAAATGTTTCTCAGGTCCAGCACAGAATCTCACTGCGGTGGAGAGGAAGAAAGAGACCCAACCCCAAATAGTCATTAGCTAAGTGTTTAGGGTACTGGCATGGGAAATCCATATTCAAGTGCCTTCTCTGCCTGCTTCAGAGCTGGGATTTCAATCTGGGTCTCCCACACCCCATGCAAGTGCCCTACCTCTGGCTAGCCTGGAAAAAAATGTCTAAAGGTCTCTGTTTCATTCTGCTGCAGAATGAAAACAAGTTTGAAACCTTGATATTATTTTGCAAAACAGAATTCTTGTTCTCCAGCCAACCCTCCATTAAATCCCTCTGTGCATTGTTCTAACATGCCTTGTTCTAGAATCAGTTCCCCCCACCTGTAACTAGGGGAGACAATCTTTCTTTTCTCCCCCTCTTTGTCTCTTTGGTCTGTTTTGATTGTAAGCAAGTTGGGAAAGAGGTGATCTCTTCCTATGTATTTGTACAGCACAAAGGACCCCGATTTCAGTTGGGGCCTGTGGAAACTGCCAGAATACAAAAATACCCGGTTAATTTTTTTCCAAAATGTTGGAGTTTTTTTGACAAACGTATTCATTGAAATGTTGAATTTCAATGAAGGAAAACCAGGATGAGTGTTTTGCAGAAATTTTGCATGAAACATGCATCCTGTTTTTCAATCAGCTGCTCCAAATTTCAATGAAGAAGTTTGAAGTTCATTGAGAAAAAAAATGGGAGGATTTGATCACAAAAATTATCACCAAAAAATCCCAGTTTTTTAAACCAGCTCTAAATATAAATAATAACCCATAACACAAAAATCCCAAACCTCTGCTGTCTTTAGTGATTTATCATGAATTATATCACTGTAACCAAGATCAGAGGGTGGCCTTTCAAACATGTGAGTTCTGAATTTCATGACAATAGTATAAATTTAATCACATAAATAAAGTGGGGTAAAATGTCCAAGTGCTTGGTATGTGCATGTGTGTGGAGGAATTTAGCTGTGTAATTCCCACTGATGTTAATGAGTTTTGCTTGGCTAACAATCAAATCAATGCTTTGAAAACATCCCCTGAAATATTAAAATATCATTAAGGTTCAGGCAGCTCATTTTATGGCATAATAAATGTTGCCACAAAATTGTCTCTAAGTAAAACAAAAGGACTCCCTGAACTTATTACACTTTTCCTGTTTTCTCTTTGCTGAAGTGTATATGAATAGCATCGTTTCCCTTTAACTAGAATGTGAGCCATCTAGGGGAGCTCACTGTGTTCTGTTTTAGAAGCCTAGCAGAGCAGCTCTGTGTATATGTAACTCGTCCTTGCATGTTGGGTATGGTCAGTAAACACTGTTATTGGGACCCCATTGTGCCCATGTGGTTTCTTCATACTACTTTATTGTTGCTGTGTAAAAACGCGAAAGACACAACCCTGCACCATTTCTTTTCTATTGCCCATTTTCTATCTATCCTGATGCACCTTTTCCGCTGTTCCTCACACAATGTAGGCCATTTTCCAAAAGTGAGTCTCTTCTTAGGGTATTTCAGTCCATCATATAAACCAGAGATTGGCCTGAATTCTATCACTAGATCCAAATCACAAGGAACTTTGGATCTGAACTTGATAGGTTTGACCCATCAACCATCTGATCTGATGGATCAGAACCAGAGTATTGCTGGTATCTGCTCCCACTTCCCTTCTTCAACTATAGGGAAATTCAAATCTAATTCTAACTGTAAATGTTAGTGCTCAGACCAGCTCTAGTTTAAATGAGGATTTAAACACATAAGTTGCCTGTTTACAGAGTATGTTTGGGAGGGAGGGATAGCTCAGTGGTTTGAGCATTGGTTTGCTAAACCCAGGGTTGTGAGCTCAATCCTTGAGAGGGCCATTTAGGGATCTGGGGCAAAAATCTGTCTGGGGATTGGTCCTGCTTTGAGCAGGGGGTTGGACTAGATTACCTCCTGAGGTCCCTTCCAATCCTGATATTTTATGATTCTCTGGGGCTTTAGAGATTTGGATTTGATTCCCACCTGTGCCACAGACTCATTGCGGTGACTTTGGCCAAGTCACTTAATCATGGTATGACTCAGTTTTTGATCCTAGAAGGAGGATAATTCTTCTGTCCTGCTCAGGAGTGCTATGAGAATAAATATTCTTGAGGCTCTTGGATTTGGAGATTATATAACGAGATGTGCTCATTTGACTCGCTACATTCAGGATTAATACAATCTAAATGAGGGGCCTGTGTTTGAGAATTGGTTTGTGCTTTTCCTATCATTCTGTTTCTCGATAAGAATTGGGGGTTTGTCAATATTCATGCCCTTGTGTCTAACATCACTCTTCTTTCATCTCTGTACTCTCCCTCTCTCTCTGGTCCCTTCTTGTTCATCCTTTGCCCCTTCTCTATACATCTTCGTATTCTGATTATTGTATTTGCATTATTGTAGTGGCCAGATGCACCAATTATGATCCAGGCACTTTACAAACATAAAGAGGGTCTACAAGTCCAAGAGAGAATGAGAAGGGGGCAAGGAGAGTGTAATGTAGTGGGAAGATCCCCTTCAGATTCCAGACAGAACTTCTGAACAATTGGAGAAGAGACCATAATCCCAAACATTCCCTCCAGGGCAGGACTTGGGGAGCCCCAGTCAGTGATGTTTAAGAACATAAGAATGGCCATACTGGGTCAGACCAAAGGTCCATCAAGCCCAGTATCCTGTCTTCTGACAGTGGCCAAAGCCAGGTGCATCAGAGGGAATGAACAGAACAGGTAATCATCAAGTGATCCAAAGTGATATTTAGATGCCCATTCAGTGTGAAGGTGTTAGTTACATTAATACCAAGTCAGCACATCCATTTAAGGATGTCCCAGTAATCTGTGCCACTACAGGAGGGGAAGGAGAAGGAAAGATGAGTAACAGGGAGGAGAGGGGAGAAGAGACAAAAGGACATAGTGTGGGGAGAGGAATAAAAAAGAAGATGAAAGAAGTAGGAACAGGAGAGAAGGGAGAAGAGATAAGAGGGGAGAGGAAAGGAAGAGAAAAAAGTGGAAATCTCCTGCTGAGTGAGTTTCCAAAATCACTGGAATCCCTTATGTTGCTAATTCAAACTCAAGCTCAGGGTGATTCCTAGACAGAGGCCCTGGTACAGTGGTTGCTTTGTTTCCACATATCTGGAGCTCTGGGTGAGGTTGCACAGAGTAGTTCTTTGTCAATGCCAGGCTAGCTGCTTGTCTGCTTTGGCGAGGCCAACCTAACCCTTCCCAAAACACTGAGCTCCCGATGTCCTCTTGGAAGGAGCAGAAATCGAACATTGCTGTCGGGATGAAGGGTGTTGGGATCCGCACAGCCCCATGCTCTTTGGGTTCCCTCCTTCCATAGTGAGTGTCCATAAAAGAAATCCGACAAATGGGCCTCGCTCCACTGACCTCAGCAGACCGATGCTGAGCTACACCTGTTCATTCCGGATTGTGTAGCCACTGGAAAACTTGAAGCCCCGCACTCCGGGAATAACCAAGGAGCAACCCAGCGTCTGAAATAGAATCGCATAAACAATTCTGAATTATGAACACATTGATAAAAAAAATCTAAGTCTGCTCATGGGTAATTAATGAACGAAGGATGGGGCTGTGGTCGGTGAATAAACTATTCACTGTGAACGGCTCTCCCGCTTCTCTCCTGCACTGTAGTTGTTATTTTACTGCATTCCTCTTTGTATAGCCTGCAGCTACACCACCTTCTGCTGGGATCCTTTCAAATTCCCTGTCCTAGAAAAGGCCAGGCTGGGACTATACTTGGAGGGAGACCTTCACGGGAAATCCAGGTGTTGCAAATGCGATTTGGTTGGGGAGCGCTGGGGTCAATCATTGAGCTAATGTCCAGCCTGGTGTTCGGGGGTACTGTGCAGCAAGTGGTGATTAAAGTAAGGTCCTGCCCACTTATAATCATTAAAGCATTCATGGCATTTTTCTCAAAAGATGGGTTGTTTATATTCTCCTGCCAAATACCAGTTTGGGAAAATGCATAGCTTCTACCAACAATGCCCCCCAGTGCTGGACTTTTGGCTGGGGAAGAAGTCTGTGCTTGCCAGGTGCAAAATCATAATGAAAATGCTTTGGAGCCATCTTACAACATTGTCATCATTATTAATGGGTACACTGGTATACACACCATTGCCATGCATGGTATGTTGCAGAGAGACTAAAGAAACCCTCCCTTCTCTATGGAGCTTATAGCATAAGTAGGAGTGTTGGTTTACTCTATTAAAAAGCATCTGGGTGTGTTTATATCTAATGCGGATTGGATTCTGAGAGAGATATTCACAGGAGCAAATCTGGGAGAGAGAGATATGAACACACACATATGTATATGTTATTGCCCTATTATCTGCAAGAGAAAAGCTCAAGTCAGAGTAATGTTTTCCAAGGGAAATGCAGTACAGAACAGTGGGGTTTGGGTCAGTCCATAGGGATACTGGCCAACCAGACTGCACTGTGATGGATGCAGTGTAAGAAGTAAGGTAGATCCCAGGGGTGAAATCCTGACTCTGCTGAAATCAATGAGAGTCAGGATTTCACCTCCTCAAATCGGGGAGTGCAAAGATCTGGGGGTTTGGATCAGACCCATCAAATGGGCCATTAAAGTCTGAGCTGAAAGGTCCAGTTGCTGAGAGAAGTGGAACCCTCTCAACAACCATTGAAGCCGATGGGAGTGGAGGCTTCCAGGCAGCTCCTAGAGACCATCAGCGCTGTACAGGATTGAGTCCTAAAGCTCAAGCATGGATGCTGTTATTTCCCCTAGTCTCCTCCAAACAGGACCGTTCTTGCTCCCAGTACATGGAGCATTTAACACCTGACACCGAGCATTTCTGCAGCGAGTGGGAAGTGCTTGGACCCTCTGAAAAGCCTGACATCCCAGCAGTTGCTCAAACTCTGCTCCGGCTGCCATGGGACATTAAACCTTCAGCAGTTTGCTTCTCCGAAGGTGGATTTTGGTTCTCTGCCTGGAAAAACAGTAGGCGAAATAGTAAAACCTTAAACTCAAACATGTGTAAGTTATACATCTTATTTCCATTTTCAAGCCACATTCCCCCAGCAAGACATGAGGAAAAAATTACCATCTGCCTTAGACTCTCTCAGTGGAGTATTTATCTCCCAGCCACGATCACTGAACTTCAGTAATTCCCCCACCGTCTGTTAGATTCAGAAACAAACTCATTTACTGTTCTATATTGGAAAATCTTCCCAACTAGCTCCCAGGATGGGATGAATGCACTGGCATGTTCTTTACCCTGCAGTGAGTAGCTTTCTCCCAAAGCACTTCTTTGCTTGTTTCTTTGCACTATTGGCAAAGAGGCAGGGTGGTCATGTAGCTAAGGGCTGGTCTACACTGGGGCAGGGATCGATCTAAGATACACAACTTCAGCTACGTGAATAGCATAGCCGAAGTTGAAGTATCTTAGATCGATTTACCTCGGATTCTCACGGCACGGGATCGACGGCCGCAGCTCCCCCGTCGACTCCGTTACCGCCTCTCGCTCTGGTGGAGTTCCGGAGTCAATGGGGAGCACGTTCGGGGATCGATTTATCGCATCTAGACCAGACATGATAACTGGACGGGGATCCAGGTTCAACCCTTGCTTCAGCCACACACTGAAGCCCAGATTTCTAAAGGTATTTAAGCATTGCTGTGCTCAGCATTTCAAACCCTTGCTGATTTAGGAGCCTCCGTCTCATTCTCAATAGTGATTTAGGCAACCCTAAAAGTCATTGACGGTCAGAGGGATTTTGGCTCCAAAGTGCCTAAATTCTTTTTGAAAATGAGACTTATGTTCATAAATCAGGTAGGCACTGCAACCCTGAGCACCACAGAGCCTTAAATACCTTTAAAAATGTGGGCCTTAATCTCACTGTGCCTCAGTTCCCCATCTGTAAACTGATGGCAACTCCCTCTTCTCTATTTACATGGTGAACTTGTCAGCCAGGGACTGCCTTTTACTGCAGATATGTGGTGGCTGCTATCCCTGACACACCAAGAATTAAACTGGGGAATCTACAGTATGAGCTACTGCAGCGCTGTAATGGACAGATATCCTCTGCGGATCAGCACAGAAGGGGACCTGCAGCACCCATTCCCCAGTGGGTTACATGGACAGCACCTAGCACAATGAGGCCCGACACTGCAATAATATAAATGATCATTATCACATTTTTATTATCTTCCTGGGAGCATTCTGTAGCTCCATATTTCCAGTGTGGACATTCTGTGGCCTTTAATAACGAAATGGGGAGGGAGTGCTGTATTTCTTATTGTTTATATTGCAGTAGTGCTTACAGGTACTAGTCAAAGGTTAAAGCCTTGCGCTAGGTGCTGGACCGACACACAGTAAAAAAAACAGCCCCAAACCAACCAAACCAACAACAGTCAGTTCTTGTCTCCCACGAGTTGACCATCTAGGTTATGACACCGCACAACTGGTGGGTGAGACGAACCAATTGGAGGCTTCTAACACCAGGTCACATCTGGTCTATTGCAGAGGCTAATGCGATATCAAGCAATGCAGGCTGTCTCCAGTAGGGGTAATGCAATATGGCATTGGCTGGAGATCACTGATTCACATGAAGGGAGGAGGGGAAGACTTTCATAGGGAGGCAGCGTGGCCAGTGGCTAGAGGACTGGGAGTCCGGGCTATTGGGATCGCAACTTTGCCACTGACTTATTATGCGATCTTGAGCAAGGCACTTGGAGCTTGATTTTTCAAAGGTGCTAAGCATCTGCAGTTGCCACTGACGTCAGCTGGAATTTGGGGTGCTCACCTGTGTGCATGAGTTTATCCTTCTGTTTAATAGATTAATAGAGTAATAATTAACATGCTCCTCCTGTGAGGTTTCTGGTGTGTAGATTACCTGGGACTGTCACATGACAGGCGATACAGAAGTACCCTCTAGACACTCCCCCTGTTTCTGACCTACAACTGGCTCTCCTTCTACTCCACCCTAACCCTAACCTTTCCCGTTTCAGGGAGTCGCCGGTAGACTGCAGCGTTAACAAATGCAGCAAACTGGTGGGTGCGGGGACGGAGTCCAACCCGATGAGTTACAGCACCTACATGGATGAAAAGAATGGCCCTCCCCCAAACATGACCACCAATGAGAGGAGAGTCATCGTCCCAGCAGGTACCATCAGCATCACAATATTTGTGTTCTAAATTCTTTCTGCCACTGTCCATCTTTGATTTGACAGGGAGGGTGGGGGAGAGTTATCTGTTCTCTGCTGAGTTCTCTGTATTAATAGCCATATAAAGCTAAGCAAAAATCAGGCTTTCCATCCTGTGAGGAACTCCAGTATTTTGTTTCTGTGTCTTTAACCAATGTGATTCCCACGATGCACCACACAGCTTAGTCAGAGGGGAAACTATGGTGCATCATGGGTGATGTAGTCTGGCCAGGGTGCCCAGCTCATAAAATTGAATGGGGACCTGAAATACTGATCTAAATGTCCCATGAGGCTCCATAGCACCATAGGCAGATACACTTTATTGTAGAGCTGAATAAAAATGAAATCGTTTGCTTTGATATTTCCAATGAAAAATCAGAAAATTTCAGTATTTTTCTATCAAAAAACTATTTTGTTGGAAAATTCCCAAGCAGCTGTATGGCCTTATACAATATCTAACCGTACCTATCCAAATGTAACAGGGCACATGAAATCCATTCAGATGATCAGGGATTTGGGAATCACTGCTGTGGGGAACGTGCAGAATTTACGCTTGGAAGGTGAGGGCGTCTTTCCCCTATAAAGTTTGGAAACTCTCTGTGTATAAGCACTTTAGCATAGGAACTTCCCTATGAAGGAAACTGTATGAGCGAAGTTCTCACCCCATTGACGTCACTGGCAAAACTTCCATTGACTTCAGTGGGACCAGGATTCCCCCTATGTTCTGAAGGATGCAGCTAATGAACTATTCATAGATTCCAAGGCGAAAAAGGACCATTGTGATCATCTAGTCTGACCTCCTGTGTAACACAAGCCACAGGACTTCTCTGAGTTAGTTGCTGTTTGAACCAGAGAAAATCCAATCTTAATTTTAAAATGGCCTGTGATGGAGAATCCATCACAATCTTTAGTCAATTGTTCCAATGGTTAATTATCCTCACTGATAAAAAAAATTGCATCTTGTTTCTAGTCTGAATTTGTCTAGCTTCAATTTCCAGCCTCTGGATCTTGTTATACCTTTTCCTGCTAGTCTGAAGAGCCTATTATCAATTTTTTGTTCCCCATGCATGTACTGATAAACAGTGATCAAGTCATCCCTTAACCTTCTCTTTGTTAAGCTAAACAGATTGAGCTACTGGAGTCTATCACTGTAAGGCATGTTCCCCAATTCTTTACGCATTCTCGTGGCTCTTCTCGGAACTCTCTCCAATTTATCGGCAGAAAGAGGTGTATTTGTCGAATTTAGCTCTGGTTTCAGTTCATGAACTGATCGTGAACAGATGACAATTCCAATGCATTTGTTTACCATTTGGAATAAGGACAAGATGTTTGAACTGAATGCAGTAAGAGAGGGGAAGCCAATAAAAGATTGACCCCTGTACTCAAGGTCCCGTTTAAGCCCAGTTAAGGCCCCTGCATGGGGTGAATTTTACCCTCAGAAAGGCGAATGACCTAAGTAGAATGATGGAAAGGGACATGTTTTCAGCATCAACATTGACTGGAGGGCAGAGAAGGCTGTAGTAGCTGAGAAGGGAGAATTATAGAGCCCATCACCATGCTATTTGTGCATTACATAAAGGTGAACAAAGGCCTTAGCAGTGAGGATGAAATGGAAAGGAAGGATTTTAGAAGCATTAGAGGAAGAGGTAGTTTAATGTCGTCTCCTCCTTTGGGAAGGACAGTGAAAGTGGGGATTTGTCACTTTCAGGCCTCCACAAATCAAAACCAAGAGACCCTTGGGAAAACAGCAGGCCTTTGTCAATCAGGAATAAACTAGATGGCTAGTTAATCATTGGCTCAGATCTCCATTTGGAAAAGACTTGGCCCAATTCATCCAAGAAGTGCATTTGGAAGCGCTTAGTACAATCCGGAGTTAATATTTATAGCGCACTGTAGTGGAGAGAGGCAAGAATACTATTACCTAAGAGCTGACACAGCAATGATAGTAAACTCTAGCTAATGTGCTATGAAGGCAGTTTTTCAGGGACTTTTTGACATTAAAGTTTGATGTGTTTAATAGGGACAGAAAGACCAGAATGGGTGATGTATGACCCAAAGGAACTCTCCAGAATCTTCTCCCAACATTGTTAATGAACATGCCTGAGATTTAGAAAAATGTTTCAGGGATTCTGTCAGGTCAACCTGGGCCCTAAATGTTGGGATCTTACAAAACTAACTAACTAAACATTCCCCTTCAATATTTACAACCGAAAGGCCAACTTTCTCCAGAACTTGAAAGTGAAATGGCAAGAAACTGGATGGAAACAGAAGTGCAGCTGATCAGGGTATTTTCATTGCCTAAACTCAGAGGAAATGCAAAAAGTAAATTAACAGTGAAGGATAGTAACTTATATGGTTAAAATTCAATTTTAAAAAGCTCAGGTGCTATTAGGAAGTAGGTAAGTAAATCTCACTATGTATTTTTAGTATTTTCTGGAGTGATTTTCCATTGCCATTTCACTCTGGTATGAAGCAGCCCTGAAACCCAGCAGATGCAGCCACTAGATGATGCCCTCTGTATACAGAGATGCTTGGGTGGCATGGGCTGCCAGCCAATCCCATCCCCCAAGCTATGCTAAACACCCAGTCATGATTTGTGCCCCACATCTCTGGATATTCTAGTGTGAAGGGACCAGAAATTGAAGTAGCAGGAAACTGTGATGCTGGATACTTCCAGTCTCATCAAAAACAGGAATTGCCAGCTGAGACATGGTCATGCAATCAAGTTCTAGTCTATAGCCTAACTCTGCCAAAGTTCTTGAGTATTTGAATAGAGTCCCTCATAGAGAGAGGTGCCAGATGTAAAGACAGGCCCAGATCCAAAATTCCAGGGTGATAGGACCCAGAGTCTGGGCACAGACCACTCCCTAAATTCAAGTAATTTTGCAAGAGAACCTAATTTGTGGCTCAAATTTCCAGATGAGGGAACATGAGAAAAACAGCACAGGAAGGATCTGACAGTGGAGATAGGCTCTGAAAATGATTCTGTATAAACGGTATCAAGACTTGGCATACTTAATTCTCTCTGGGACTTTCTGATCCAACCCATCATCTTAAAACTCAAAGGATGATTTCCATTTGTAACTGCCGGTGCAGCGAACTCTCAACATGGGTGCTGACACCTCCAGCTGAATGCCATCCATCTCTTCCATCGTTGCCGTTAATAACAATTCTGCAACTGGACCTTCGTTGACAATTGACAACGATGCACGAGACAGTATAGAATCCAGCTCACCCTCCAATAGCTATGTCGCTTTTGCAAGGCTAATGGGGTTGAAAACTTGTGTTTGTCAGCTGAGTCAGCAAACGTGACTCAGAGATACATGGTTAACAGAGCTGTTAAGGCCAAGAATTTTTTAGACTCCCTTTGCTGACCATAATAACCACCCTTCTCAAAGTTTAAAAGGCCATCTGTTAGGAGTTTGTAATGCACTCAGGACAGGCTGGGTGACTTCCATATCCCTGCTATAGCGGTGCAGCTTAAAGGCACCTAACAGTGTGACAAGTACATCTCTTCAAAGGGATGAGCTTTTTATTCAAAGAGGTGAGTCATACATCAGCTATTACAAAGGTGGCCGGGGAGATAGTGCATCTGAGTGCAAACCAAGTGAGTTGGATGCTACTCCTGGCTCTGCTATTGATTCATTATCTCACTAGGGGTGAGTCCCTTGCTGCCCTGTACCTCAATTTCCCCATGTGTAAACCAGAGTTAATTATACTTTCCCACCTTTGAGATGTGTAGATGAAATGTGCTCTATTACTAATATTATTAATGGGCTAACTGACTGATAGCATGACATTCCTGTGACAGGCTGTCCCTTTGGGCCTGGTATTTACCAGCTGTCTCTTCTTCTGCCAGATCCCACCTTGTGGACCCAGGAACACGTGCGCCAGTGGCTGGAGTGGGCTATAAAGGAGTATGGATTAATGGAGATTGACACATCCCTCTTCCAGAACATGGACGGAAAGGAACTGTGCAAAATGAACAAAGAAGATTTCCTCCGAGCCACCTCCCTTTACAACACAGAAGTTCTGTTGTCTCACCTCAGTTACCTCAGGGAAAGTAAGTACCACTCTGATGCTGGTGCAATGTTTACTTGCAGGGGGGTGAGGGGGAGGGAAACAGGCTGTGGTGAGTTTTGAACATCTCACGCTGCACTTGGATGATAAACAGAGGGGAAGAGGAAGAGAGAGGAGAAAGGGAAAGAGAGAGAGAGAGGAAGAGGAGGAACAAAAGGGAGTGAAAGGCAAATCAAAACTCACCTCATGAAATATTGTTTGACGCCAACCAAAATTAGCCTGTGAAATCCTCTGCCTCAAGGTATCATTGAGGGGAAGAACTTAGTAGGAGTCAACAAAGACCTGCATATTTATATAGATAATAGGAACATCCATGGCTATATGGTTAAAAAAAATACAGACTCTCTTCAGTGACTAAGCCAACTACTAAGTGATGGAGTTATGGGGAGATTATTCCATAATTTTCCATTTTGGAGTTCTTGCACTTTCCTCCAAAGAAACTGGGGTGCACCACCATCAGAGCCAGGATATTGAACGGCTCTGAGCCAGGATGGCAAGTCCTGTGTTCCTCTGGATCCGGCGGGGAATTTGTTGAAGGAGGAGAAAATATGAGAGAGACATTCACTGACTATGGATGCTCAAAAGCCAGCATGGTGTGAATAACCTTGTGTTCAAAGGTAGCAGGATTTTGTTAAACCTCTTTGGTCCTGTCCCCCACAGCACCGCCCTACCCTGGGAGGGCCTGCTCTTCTTTTAATAGCCCATTTTGCTTTAGTAAGCTCCTGCAGTGGGCTTCCAAACAGGGATATTGAATAGCCTCATGGACTACTCTTTGAAAGGAGCTATAGCATTACCCCGTGAGGGAGGGTGATCCAGTGTTGAGCCCAGTAGTTTGGGACTTGGGAGACCTTGGTTCAAGTCCCTCCTCTGCCACAGATTTCTCATAGGATCCTAGGCAAATCCCTTAGCACTCTCTGCTTGTAAAATAGGGATAATAACACTTCCCTTTGTAAGGCTGTTAGACCCCAGTTGTTGGCGGGTGGGATCAAACCTGGGACCTCTGAAGCTAAATGCATGAGCTAAAAGCCATGTGGCTGTTAGCTAAGGCAGTAGAGCAGACTCACTAATCTGTTTCTAAGGGTACATCTACACTACAGGGGGGAGTCGATTTAAGATACGCAAATTCAGCTACGTGAATAGCGTAGCTGAATTCAACGTATCGCAGCCGACTTACCCCGCTGTGAGGACGGCGGCAAAATCAACTTCTGCAGCTTCCTGTCGACGGCGCTTACTCCCACCTCCGCTGGTGGAGTAAGAGCGTCGATTCGGGGATCGATTGTCGCGTCCCCACGGGACGCGATAAATCGATCCCCGAGAGGTCGATTTCTACCCGCCGATTCAGGCGGGTAGTGTAGACCTAGCCTAAGTGGCCTTAGGGCCACTTGATGGGACAGAGCACCAAACCTAGGAGATGTGTGGGTTACACCTGCATCCTGGAAGTGTCGTGAGGATAAATACACTGTGAGGAGCTCAGATGTGATGATAAGAGAAGCTTTATAAGTAGATAGATCCTACATGACTCCAGCTCATCCATTTTCTTTTCTATCCACTGCATTTGCATTCCTTTTTTCTGCCCCTGACTTCATCCTTCCGGGGCTCAGAGGGTTATGACTTCAAGTGGAACAGTTTTCATGGGGTTGTAAAAACTGAGGTGGAAAACTGATCAGGAACAGTGTGCTGCACAGCAAGGTGTGGGAGACCAACAAGTGTGTATTTTCTTACAAACTGATGGTGTATAACTCTTATAATCTACAAAGAGCTGGAGATGTCTCCCGTCTGGCCAGTGCAGCAACACAGTTAGGCAATGCAGTCAGATATGTAGGATGGAATTTTCAAAAGCATTTGGCATTGGTCTAACTCTGCTCCCATAACAATGGGAGTTTTACCGCTGACGGGAGAGGAGCACAGTTAAACCAGTGCAAACCCCACCCATATTTTGTAAGAGGAGCTAAGATGAGCTGAATGAATAATTTACAACAAATAACTGAACTGATGGATTTGAACTCGCCAGCACCCCCACCGCCCGTAGCTGGATGATCACAAAATAATCAGATTTATCCCAAATTGTTTGCAAATTTTTTCAGGATATGGTTGTTGGTCCACATAACATTCCAAGGGTGAATGTCACAAATGAATATACAAATCACTCTGACACTTACATAACAAATTTGCACCTATTTAACTAAAGGGAGTGATTTTTCCATGTGCTCCCCCATCTGTCTGTATCCATCTGTTGTCTCATGTTTTATACTTCGATTGTAATCTCCTGGGGGCAGGGACTGTCTTTTTGTTCTGTGTTTGTACAGCGCCTAGCACAATGGTGTGCTGGTCCATGGCTAGGGCTCCTTGCCGCTAGGAAAATAGAAAAATGATGATTTAAAACCGATTTGACTGAAATTGGCCCCACTTCTGGATGTAGACAAGGCCTGACTCAAGGGAGCAGTGCGAATTGCACATTTTGCAAGCAGATAAATGATTTTCAATTCTGGTCGGGTGACTATTTGCATGAAACGTTCCCTTTTTTTTGAGCATTGGGAAAGCTTGAGCCTTCGCAGGAAGTGACCGTGAAAAAGTCATGCATGCTTCTAAATCACCAATTGTTGCTGAGTTTGAGCAGATAAATAGGAAAAAATCTTTCCTCTATTTCCCCAGCTCCAATCAGGAACCCTCTCCCACCTCTATCCATAGGTAAAGGGCACGCATAGGAGATGGGCCAGTGGAAAGCTGTGGACATCTTTTCCATGCTCTTTTGCTGTTTACAGGCTATGTTGGGCCAAGTTAAGCCCTGTATAAATAGGTGCAACTCTCAATTATTTTAGCAGGAGTTGCAGTCTTTTTACACCAAAGCTATAGTGTAAAACAATAGTTGTGTGTATAGAACTGCAGTACCAGAAGTGTGTGCATCTAACAGACCTTCCTTAGTTTGGGGTTTGAACCCAAAATTTGGGCCAAATTCTGAGAGGTTTCCAAGCTTTCTGGAGAGACTGGCTGAATCAGGGCTTGTGGGTTGAAAGCACACGTTTCATTACTGCCACCTGCTCTGTGGATAAATAGAAGATTCCATTCCCCAGAGATAGCAGCCTGGCACCTTGCAAGGGCATGAAGTTAACTTTATAATAAATATACTTGTCCCATCCTTGGTACATAGCGGCTCTTTGGGTCTAAGAAGATTGCAGGTGATAGATAGATAGTTAGGTGTGTGTGCACACACACACCCTTACAGTTGTGTGTACCCTTTACATATATATATATATGCAATCTCCGTAGACCCAAAGAGCCACTATGCAGCAAGGATGGGACAGGTATTAGACTGCAGAACAGTGTCTTTGACATTCTGTCAAAGTGTCTTGCTGTCTCATTACAACCGAAACAGAAGACACTTTTATCAAGAGAAGCTGCTTCAATCAGTACTAAGAAGCAGCTGCCCTTAATGATTTTGAAAATAAAATAAAAAGAATAGGCTATTCTAACTATTCTATTATGACATGATAGCCGTAGTGATGTGTATTATGAAATCCCCAGACCCAAACACCCCAAACTAGGGAAGAGTTGGATCCATCTCTGAGCTGCACAGTTAGCACCTATTTCTGTAATGGACTGAGCCATGTGATGCCCTCCTATTACAGGCATGCTACGCGAGAGAGTGAAAATAATATAAACGGGGGGATCCCACATACACTAAAATTCCAGACAACATTTTGGAATTCCAAAACAAACATTTTTTGAGACTGACGTTTTTAGGAAATCCTGCTTCAAAGGCAATTTAAAAAATATTTGTTTTCGTTCCAGTTGGGGACAAAACCAAATGGTCAATTCCAACCTCTACGACTAAATTTCCCATTTAGCATTGGGCAAATCACTTCATCGCTCTGGGCCTCAGTTTTCCCAACTGTAAAATGGAGATAAGACCTTTCTGCCTCCTTTGGTCTGTCTTGTCTATTTAAATGGCAGTCACGTTGGGGCTGTCTGTCTCTCATTAGGTGTTTTTATAGTGCCTACCACAATGGGGCCATGACCTCTGCTGCAGCCTTTAAGGCACTAACCATAATACAAATGAATAACAATCATAAAATATAATGTCCCAGCAGAAGAATAGACTAGATGAGCTCATCCCAATTAAACCAGTGCAAAGCTGAGTGACTCCATTGGAGACAGAGTAGTCAGTAACTCCAGATTTACACAGGTATAACTCAGAGTAGACTCTAGCCCCAAGACTCCAGTCCATCTCTGGCTTTTGCACTCATACATTTTACCCAGTTCAGACCCATTGGCTTCTTTAGCCTTAGTTGGGCGGCTCTGCCAAACCCATGCAAGCATTGACCTTAAAGCAAGCTCCTGTGTGAGCGTAGGTCAGGCAGCCTTCTGAAGAGAATTCCTTTCCACGCAGCAGTTCCTCTGTCTGTCTAATGACAGTCTGGTTTCTGGATTGCTGGGTAACTCCCTGGTGGAGTAATGCCTTCGAAGGGAGTTTATTGTTTTTCCAGACTGATTTCCAGCGGATGTTTAGTGCTGAGCCTCTGAGCTCAGTGCCATGGGGAGATGGTCTTTTATTTTCCTTTTGTGGCCTTGTTTGTTTCGAAGACATCCAGCTGCATTACTGGGGGGGAGGGCAGAGGATACATGGTGGCAACAAAGTACAGGAGACTCCTGAGGAGTTGGAAGTCTATAGGCTAAAATATATCCCCCATTTGTGGGTGAAGGGGGTTATCTATTTATCACATTTACATGGCTCCCATCACCGTAGTATCTGACCCCTCACAATCTTTACTGCATTTATCCTCAGAACACTCTTGTGAGGCAGGGCAGTTTTATTATCCCCATTTTACAGATAGGACACTGAGGCACAGAGAAACTAAGTGACTTGCCCAAGGTCACACAGGAAGTCTTTGGTGAAGCAGGAAATTGAACCCAGGCCTAGGTTGTGCCCTAACCACTGGACCATCCTGCCTCTCTACAGAGTTTCATAGTTATCTCCCTCTTCCCCTCTCCCCCCACTCCTCCCCCAGTGATCCCGGCAGAAATGAGCCACTGCTCCTAAGCCAAGTCCAACAGGCGAGTTTTGTCCAATCTGTCTCATCTACGGTGTCCCTCCTCGGAGGGCACTGAAGTTGGTTTGTAGTGACGGGGGACCCCAAGGTTTAGGTGTTCTGTTCAGAGAGGCAGTCAAAGCTAATCCGAAATCTCTGAACATCTTTGGCAGAAATGGGCTGAGCCCTTTGTCATAAGCTTCCTGGCAAGGTTTCCATTGGTTCCTGTTCCCCTCTGGCTTGATGCAGCGTGGTATGTTGGCACTGCTGCTCCCAGTCCTGGACCGAACCAGAAAGCACCAAGGGGAGCAAAAAAAAGAAGGAAAAATCAATCGGTAACATTCATCAGACTTCAACGAAGGCTCCGTTTGGGCCTGGCATGAAGGTTCCAATCAACTCTTAAGACAAGCTGGCCTGAACTAACCCAGATCCCAACACCCCCAAACTTGGGGAGAGTTTGGATCCTAAAATGGACGGAACCAAACCCTTGTATCCAAACACCCCCAGATCTCTAGGAACTAACATACCCAGTTCCCAGCTTTGCAGCATAGGCCCATCTCCAGTTATTATGACGGAACTGGCTCGTCTTTTCCTATTTGTCTGAGCCTACCCAAACTTTCACTGCTTTTCCCAGGGCATACACCATTCGTTCCCCCGTAGAGATACTCTTTCCTTAAGCTTGCCTTGCAGCCTCTTGACTGGAAAGATAAAGTTTAGGCCAAACCTATCACCATCCCCAACCCTTTCCCACTCCCCATTCCCCCCCCTTCAGTCTCCAGCCTGGACTGACCACTGTGCTGGTATCTTTCTCAAACACAGTCTGCTTGGTGAAGCCTCAATACTCAGCCAGCCAGCTGTGGGAAGCAAGATTTGGATGTCTTTGTGATATGTTTGGGATGAACTTCAAACGAACGGTCGCCTCCCATCCTTTCCTTCTGCAGTCACTGGGGCAGGTCATGTGTGGTGTGTGCAAAAGAAAAGAGGCTGGAAAAAACAACAACAATCAGACTGGATTTAGGGGTAGTAGCAGAGGAGAAGTTTGTGGTTTTGACCCCATATTGAGGCCAAACAAAACTCCTGCTCCAAAGACAGTAGAACCCTGATCCTCCCGAGCGATCTGGAGACACCCAGAACCTTCGTAAAATCAGGGGGTTGCATCATTAGGGGAATGGGTACAACCCACTCTTGGGTGGGGGGATGCAAAGGCATTTCAGGTTCAGTCGTGTTTGAGCCAGGCTGCTCCAGCGGCTGCGACTCAGCAGAATTTTCTGCCCTTTAAGCAGGGATGGATTTGTGGATAAAAATCTCTCTCTCATACTCTCTCCATCTCCTCTTATGAAAAGAATACAGCTGTAAACCCACCCCTCCCACACACACCAAACGCTATGCAGTTCCTCCTGCACGACGGAGCATTTGAGGACAACCGCTGTAATACCCTACGCCTTCATTGCTAAGGCTCTGTCTTGGGGGCAAACCCTGATGTCTTTACACAGTAGCAATTCTGCCCAAACTCCCGTTGACTTGGGTAGGTGCTGACAAGGGTGAAAACGGAGCTCTCAGTCACAGTGTGAGTTTTGCTCAAGGATGAATGAAGTCAGGGCTGCGGGGGCTGGCCCTTTCTCTCTCCATCTGCCTCTCTCTGTCCAGGTCTCTGTGTCACTGGCTTGCTCTCTCTTTCTTCCTCCTTCATCTAAACCCCTAATAGGAACCACATTTCCTTTTCTGTGGCATTCCCACCAGAAACCTCAGACCGTTGGGCAAAGGTGAGAACTTTTAGCAATTAAACTGAGGGAGGTTCCTTCCCTTCCAGCAGTTCAGCCTGCATTTTTGAGCATCAAGTAACTGTAGGTTGCTCTTACAAGCTCACTCAGTTCTATTCCCTCCCCGCCCACCTCCTCTGCTCCGCCAGTCTGCTCGACCAGGCATTTGCAGCCTGTTTAGTCATAGAAAGCTGTGTTTCTGAATCGGCCAGCACTTCCCCGTCTGGCTGAGGCAAGCCGTGTGGTGTTTTGCAGTCAGGATCTAGTTTAAATAAGCCTGCAAATGAAAGAGGGGTGGAGATGTCGGGCCGGTCCCTCCTGAGTGTTATGAAACAAATACTTGAACCACAAACCAACTCATATGAATATGAACAAAGTGGCCAAAGCAATTGCATGCCTTCAACAGTAGCAAGAGGACATCGGTCTAATTTCTCTTGGTATATATACTACACCCTCCATTGTGGCATCTGGACACCACATAGGAGACGCCCGGTACCAAGCTGCTTCCTTCCCCTTCCCCCACTTGTCCCAACTTGCCAAATTGTCCATCCACCACTCTTTAAAAGTTCCACTGTGCTATGCTTCATCCATCAGCTCAGGGTGGAGGGGACTACGTTTTACAGCTACCCCAAGGCTGCCTTTCAACACCTCCACACTGCATTCAGACGCTGGCTTGCACAAGGCTATAGTTTGGTTTGTGTTTGAGGTGCCGGGAATGCAGTGCTCATCTGGGCCAGCGTCGCTGGTGCTGCTGGTGTTTGGAGCCTACATCCTACCTAGCAGGAAGGCAAGACTCGCGACAAATGCCAGGGGGTAATGCTGGCAAGGGTCTGGCCAGGAGCGCCGCCAGCTTTTTTGCCGCCCTAGACGGCGGAAGGTTCCGCCCCCAAAATACTGACGACGACCGGGGCGGCCAAAGATCCGGCCGCCGCAGTCGCCGCCCCCCAAATGTTAGCGCCCTAGGTGACCGCCTAGGTCACCTAATGGGTTGTGCCGGCCCTGGGTCTGGCTGGTGTGAGTAGGAGGGAGGGAGGTGCTGCTTATACAGGGCTCAGTATTTAGACCCTGCTCAATCAGTGATAGAGAGGTGCACACCGATCCCAGACCCCTGCCAGAGTGTTTGCCACTCTCCAGGTACAGCCAAGTTCTAAATACATAGGACCAGGTCTCCCAGAATAAGGGGGTTCAAATCATTCATGAGCAGTGGAGAGGGTCGCCGTGGTCACAGCTGGTCCATCCACAGCAGGGCAGGATTGCTCCCTGCACTAGGTCACGTCATCAGCCCTCAGTGAGAGAGGTCCCAGTCCCATTAAGAATGTGGCCCCCCCCACACGCATACCCTCCTGAGTGGAGGCTCCTTCAGAGAGTTGCATTGAAAAGTCACCCCAGAAGCACATGATGGGTAAATACCTGTAACAAGACGACCGTGAAATGCATATTACACGCCTGCCTTCAAGCGCTCCCACTGTGTCCATAGGAGTTCACGGGGGAGGGATCAGTGCTTAATTTGTGCCAGAACTAGCCAGGGCTGAGCGCTGGCACCTCTAGGTGTGGCAGTTCATAGCCCTGGTACCTCTGGGCTTGCCACATCAGTATGAATGTAAAAAACTTGCTTTAGTTTCGGCACCTCTTTCATTACAAATGAAGCACTGGATGGGAAAGAGGGCCAATCCCCACCGGGGAGCCCCACATGTAGCCAACTTAAAGCATAAATCCTTCCCTCTGTGACGTGTTCTTTACCGTGGTACTTAATGCACTTCTATCTCAAATACATTTGCTTAGAGAAGGGACTGAGCAAAAAACCTGGGATCTGCACCAAAAACCCAGATCCAAACCCCTTGGAACACTGGGACCCAGATGTGCACCCTGGAAACGTTCAGATCCCACCTTCACAGCTCATGTCCATCTCCAATCTCGATGTGTGAAACAAGAAATGTTTCACAGCCAGAGATGGGGGCAATCTGGTTTGGATAAAATAAGAGCTCCCTCCCCCTCCTTTATGACTATAGTAGCTTCTAGAGGCGTTGTTGGCCTAAGTGCTGTACAACCACATCTCTAATAATACCTAACTCTTAGATAGCACTTTTTAATCGATGGATGAGGAAACTGAGGCATAGAGCAATGAAGCAAAGTGACTTAGCCAAGCTCATCCTGCATGCCTCTGGCAAAGCTGGGGCTAGAACCCCAGTATTTTGCAACACCACCTCCCGCACAGTAAGCCAATGTGACATTTGCAGGGGCATCAGTTTCAGGGCTGTTTTTCGTGTTTCTGCTGGAGGGAAGTGGGAGTCAAGAGCAGGACACGGAACAGGCATTCAGGACACCACCTGACACTGACTTGCTTTGTGACCTTGGGCAGATCACTTAGGGTATGTCTTAGGGTATGTCATCGGCGGGTAGCAATCGATCCAGCGGGGATTGATTTATCGCATCTAGTCTAGACGCAATAAATCGACTCCCGAGCGCTCTCCCGTCAACTCCTGTACTCCAACTCGGCGAGAGGCACAGGCGGAGTTGACGGGGGAGCAGCAGCAGTTGACTCACCGCGGTGAAGACACCATGGTAAGTCAATCTAAGTACGTCGACTTCAGGTACGTTATTCACGTAGCTGAAGTTGCGTAACTTAGATCGATCCCCCCCTCCCTCCCCGCCCCAGTGTAGACCAGGGCTTAGACTCTCCATGCCTTCGTTTTGCCATCCGCAGAATGCCTAGAATACCGCTGCCGTGCACAGCGGCACTGAGAGGGTTAACTGACTGATGCATGCGAACTACTTAGAGATCCAGGCATAGCAGGTGCTGTAGGAAGTGCAAAGCAGGGATGGGTGGAACAGTCCAGATAAATG
The DNA here is from genome assembly GCF_027887155.1 of Malaclemys terrapin pileata. Lineage (NCBI taxonomy): Eukaryota > Metazoa > Chordata > Testudines > Emydidae > Malaclemys > Malaclemys terrapin. Next base: position 21,373,512 of record NC_071519.1, read on the forward strand.
AAGAAGTGGCTGAACCTTCAGCTGAGTCGGAAGGAACTGAAATCCTGACCCGTTAGTGAGGTTACCAAACTGCCTATTCACTTTTCCACCCGTTATTGTTGCCTGCCGGCTCCAGCCAGGCCCGGTAACAGCAACACCAGAGAGATGCTGCTACCGAGCCATCCCTAGACACTCTCTCTAACTTACAGAGGGGGGCGACTTATCCCAGGTCACATGTTAGGGCCTGGTCTACACTTCAGGTCAAGTCGACATAGCCACGTTGCTCAGGACTGTAAAAAGACCACCCCCCGGGAAGCCAGAGCTATGTGGAGGGAAGAATGCTTCTGTCTGTCACGCCTGTCGCTCGGGGAGGTGGGATTCTTATACCCATGGAACCCCACCCCCTCTGTCTACACGAAGGGGTCATGCCGACAGAACTACAGCAACGTCCTCAGTGTAGACATACCCCAGCGTCAGGAAGCCCTGCCTAGCAGCCTCCTACTCCACCCACTAGATACAGTCCCAAACCAGAGCTGATAAGGGACCAGACAATTCGCTGTGGATGGTGATTCAGGCGCTTTCTTAGGAATAGATTTTGCACAAGCGTTCAGGGCCAGATTTTCAAGGCTCAATGCCCTCAGCCCAGGCCAGATTTCCCAGAGAACTCACCTCCCATTGAGACACCTCACTAATGGGTCAGATCCTCAGCCAAGTTCAGCATGCAGCAGCCCCTACTGTGACGTTTCCAGCCAGGGGTTCAGGAGAGCTCAGCACCCCTCGTGCAACCAACATACTGAGCTCTTGGAAAATCTGGCCCCTAGTTCCGGGTGATGACATCTTCCCATCCCTCCCACCCCTTGGCTCTCCTCTGCCCTCCTGAAAATACACTGAATTCACATCACTGTAACCCCCTCTGTTTGCCTTCCAGGTAGCTCATTGCTGGTCTACAACACTCCAACCCACACAGAGCCCTCCTCACGACTCGCAGCCAAAGAAGGTCAGTCTGCTTTTTTTCTCTCCCGCCCCCTTTCTTTTCTCTCTCTCCCACACTCTTCCCCTTCCTCTTTCTCCAGCTCACCATCTCTTCCCTCCTCTCCCTCTTTTAAATCCCAAAAGGGATTCAGCTCAGAGCAGAGAGGATCTAAACAAACTGGTTGCTTATGTGCATTTCCCGGCATAGGGACTGAGAGGCTCTGGGCCCAGATTCCCCTATGAATCCTTCCAGGGCACCGAGGTTTGCCTCCTTGCAGTTAGACGATTCAGGCTTTCATCCTCCATGACTCACAGATATCCCAAGATGTACCCTCAAGAGATATATTGCCACACAGCCTCCCCCAGTGGCTGCATGTTAACCCTCTATGGAGGCATGCAGCCACCCGGGGGAGATTGCTGCTGGTTGAATAACCGTCTAGACCTATGGGAAGCCTGCAGCAGGGGGCGGCTGCGTTTGCAGTTCTGATCCCAGATCCTGTGTTGAGTTCGCTATAGCTGTAGGGGAAACTTACCAGCTGCTTTTCCCCCAGCATGGCTTAGTGGGACTTTGCGTTACTCTACTCTCTATTCTGTAGTGGTTCAGTGTAAGCTTCACAATTTGCTGTAAATCCACTCCACAGAGGTGTGACACCCACCCCCCAACTCACAATCCCTCCCTCATAGAGCTTCCACAACCTACATTATGCCATTCTATTTCCCCTAGAAAACACTCAATCTAAATCCCAGCTTCACCCAGCGTTTACAGGCCTAACCCCCTCCACCTACACAAAAACAAGCACAACATGTTTCAAAACCCTGGAGCATGCACCAAGAACGGCGAGTTTGGCTTCAGAAGAATCCTGTGGTTTGAGTAATAAATAATCTGTCTTCCTCTGTTCCTGGAATATTTCTGATTGTGTTAAAAACAGAGTCCACTGTTTTATGCCCATTGCATGAAAAGATGAGTTTCCATGCACACAGATTGCTGGTAACATCCCAGTTTGCAGACACACCTATGCTGAAATGCAAACCACCGCTTCGCCAGCCAGCCCCATTGCATAAGACTGCGTGATTGTCATTTTCACATGTGTTTGTTAGTGAGTCAATGAACTGATTACACAGTTGCTGTTCTTTGCATGAACAGGTTTTAAACCTTGCTTTTTGCATGTTGCAGGCATTAGGTCAGTAGTTCTCACTCTGCCCTCTGGTGAACTGAACTCTGGTCCCAGTGTGATGCTCAAGGTGCTGTGTTGCAATAAGCCCTAGAACCAGAATCCTAAGCACCTATGATCACAGTGTTTTTCACATGAACCCTGATCAAACGCCAATTCTGGGGTCAGGAAGAAACTTGTTTGCACCTTTCTCTGAAGCAGCCGATCTTGGCTACTAGCAGGATACTGGGCTAGATAGGCCTCGAGTCTGATGCATGAATTCCCTCTGCAGTATTTCAGTTGCATACTGTAGCTGGGACTTAGCCAGCCTAGCATCACATCCATCCTTTGCCTTGGTTTCTCCTTCTTGGGTTCCCAAATAACTTCACATAGGCTTTCACATGTCAAGTGTGGGGCCTGGTTTATTAACCTTAATTTCAATAGGATACACAAAATCTTCCACCCAGCTTTCTAGCTGGCTCACAACCCCAGGTGCCATGTTCTAAGCCTTGTCCCAGCTCAGGCTTTTCTCCAGCAACCTTGCTCCCCACACAGCCTTCCACACTGCCCATTTGCACGTCTCTGCCTGAAGCTAAAGAGATTGTCTTACCAACTGATCTCAGGTTGCCCTTATATTCCCCAGTCAGCCTGGGTCTCAGTCACATGCTCCCATCATATGACTCCTGGCCTTAGAGTGACCAGACAGCAAATGTGAAAAATCGGGACGAGTTGGGGGGTAATAGGAATCTATACAAGAAAAAGACCCAAAAATCAGGACATCTGGTCACCCTACCTGGACTCCTTCCCTTCACATGAAGAAATAGGGTATTCCCAGTACAGGAAAGTTTGAAACCCAACCCTCTTTGGGCTCTCATTTAAATGCCTAAATGGGAGTTGAGCTTTTCTGAAAACCTGGCCCCAATTGTGGGTGCTGAGACCTTCTGAAAATTCAGGTCTGACTGTATATCTTCCATGCAAGTGACCAGGTATTAGTTAAATCTTGGTATTTAACCGAAGGGTTGGAATCTGCTTATCATTTCTTTCCTTAACAGTCTTATTTCTCTGCATTGTATGTAGGGCCCTCTTTGAAACATGCAAGTAATGTTTGTCCTTTAAAGATTTCAGCCTGTGCTCACACACACAGAGGCACAGTTTTCAGTGAAGCCAAAGGAATTTTTTGGTTTAACAGTGTTGTACTTCCCATCCTATCAGAAGCCATTTGTATTTGTAGCCATGAGCCTGGCATGCAGGATAGCCAATGAACCAGAAGGGGGTGCTCACAGCACGGGACTCTGTTATTTACAAGCCCTCTTCTGTGGAGACATTGATGCAGAAAAGAAAAAGAGGGGGGAAAAATCCACCTCACCAATTAGAAACCGGAGAATCCAGGTGATAAGAGTTTGGAGAGGATTTACATTTCAGGCCCGGAAACGTCCACATTGCATCTCAAGAAGTAAAATTTTCAAAGATTGAAAAATGTTTGCAGTGTGTAAATAGACATGTTTGGACAAAAGAGCATCTGGGGGAGACTGGAGGACTCAGGGTAGTCACGTTATTAATTATTTGTGCTATGGTAGCTTGTCGAGGCCCCAGCCAGGTTTGGGGCCGCATTGTGCGGTACAGACATATAGTCCCTGCCTCAAGGAGCTTACGATTAAAATAGACAGGAGAAAGGGGGAAAGTCCAAGCTCATGCAGCAGGACAGGATTAGAATCCAGGGCAAGTGCCCTTCTTTGACAGGTACTTATCTGTCCCCTATTACTGGGGTATCCACATACCTCTCTGTCTTCAATGTATTTATAGCTTCATGTCCCTGTGAGCTAGGGCAGTGCTGTTATCTCCATGGTACAGAGGGGAAGCTCAGGCTAATATATTTGCTCCTGGGCATAGTAGGAGACAGGACCAAGCACAGAGGGTTTCCTCTATCCCAATCAAATGGCCTGATTACTGGTCCATCCTACTTCTCTAGCTAGTACCCATGCTGCTAGACCATGCTGCAGACTATTGTAGTATTGCCAAGCCTAAGCATGCAAAGATCTTGAGATGGGGCTTAAAAACCATGAGAGTTAACAAATAATATATTTTGGGTTCTTTTTATTTGCCGTCTAGTTTTTGAGGCTTTAGGATACAACCTAATCATGTTTTCAAGCTGTTCTCTGCAACTCTGAGGGCTAGAAACGTACGTTTTTTTTTAAAAAAAATGAAAGCAGAGATTCTCATTGTGTCACTTGACTCCAAGATCTGGGGCCTGAATAAAAATAAACAAATATTGGACAACTCACAAGAGGTGACACCACTGGTATTGGCAATCCATATTTAATTATGTAAATTACCCATATCCACATGGGGAACTGAGGCACAGAGAGGTCAAGTGACTTTCTCAAGGTCTCACAGTGAGCTACTGTCTGAACTGGAAGTAGAACCCAGGAATCCTAGCTCCCTGTCCCATACTTGGTAACCATGTGACACTTCTTCCCAGGGCCCAGAAATAGAACCCAGGAGTCCTGTCTCCTTTTCTCCTACTGTAAGTGCTAGTAACGGTGTCCTGACTTCCAGTCCTCTGCCCTGCCCACTAGGGGTGTGCCGCTACCCATGCTACCGTGGCTACATGGCTATTTATACTTGCATGAACTCGCTGAGAGCTAGCACACGTGTACGCAAGCAGGGGAATCACACCCCTAGCTCATCAGGCGGACGTAGCCCAAGATCACAAATTTAAAGAGCGGCTGCGTGTGATGTCTGAAGATGCTCCATTTGACTAGATACGCTCTCTGAGTCAGTACTTCAGCACAGGCCTCTTTCCGAGTGCACCACCGTGCATTTAACCTCAAACATCTGCCCTGGTCCCTAGTTTCAGAGAGAGATGGATTAATGTTGCTGGTTACAGGTGCTGCTTTTGTCCCAAATATAGCCATCCACTTGAGCTGCCTATCCCCTGGTGCCCCCTCCTCTTTGCTGTCTCTGTATGAGCCAGTCGTCAGTTGATAAAACATGGCACATTACAGAGACAAAGCCAACCAGGCCTTTCTCCCACTCTCTTTCTACTCTAATAGTCATCTATTTAAAAATAATAAAAGCGTGGCTCGGTCCTGTTTGAATAAGAAAACACATAAGCACCCACTTGCCCACTATCCCCCCATAAACACAAACAGACACACACACATCCAGGGCGGTGCTCTTTCTGTCTGAGGCCAGGTGGTGTTGCTAAAAATAAAAGCAAGAGAGCGGGGATTCGGGCGTGTTTGTTAAAGGGAGACCCTCCATGTAAAAATCACACTTCTCGCTGACTTCTTTTTTTGCCTACTATCATTGCAAGTCACACTTAAGATCACAGAAAAGGAAGGAGATTAGAGGGAAAAATGAAGGGTGGGAGTTTCCATTTTCCCCACCCCCAGTTTGTTCCTTGAGTGCATTTGACGGAGCTTCTAGTATTGTCAGTTTCACCGTAGTCCGTTTCCCCTGTTATTTGTGTGGCTCTTTCAGCGAGTACCAAGGAAGGTAAAAACATTCTTGTTTAGTAGGAAAATGTGGCAGCAAAGCCATAGATATTAGCAGTTTTAGTACCTGACACTACTTTTATTACGTACTACAGCTGTACCAAGAGGCCTCAGCTGAGCTTTGGGCCCCATTGCATTGGTGCTGTGCTGTCGCATAATATGAAACAGTCGCAGTCCCAAAGAGTTTGCAATCTAAACAGAGAAGTCAAGACTCTGGGAATTATGATGTCTGCATTTTACAGATGGGGACCTGAAGCACCAAGAGGTTAAGTAATTGGCCCAAGGTCACACAAGAAATCTGTGGCAGAGATCAGAATTGAGCCCAAGTTGCCTATGCTTCAGGCTGTTTCTCAAATACAAGGCCTTTCTTTCTTCCTTTTAGCTCACTTTTTAAAATACCGGTATACTAGATTTCAAGTTGGCACTTCCTTTGGCTGGGAAATGCTCAGGTTAAAAATCATCCATTATTTTTCATGAAAATGTGTTTTTCCTTCCATGTTTAACATCTCAAACGATTAAACATGAAAGAATTGATTTAAAATCTAATTTATGCTCTACCATTTAAGCTGTTCATTTATTTTCTGTCTTTCTCTTCTCTTTGAAAATGAAACAGACTTAGTCAGTTTCTTCTAGTCACTTTCACTTTGCAGCACAAGGCCCCAATGATTTGGATAGAGACCTTGCAGGGGAATGATTGTTTGGCTTTGTTCCTACTGAATTTAAGTAATAAATAATCATCATCACAGAAGAATTTTGACTGGCCTTAGTTCTTTGTAAATCTTGTTTTTACGAAATCTGAACCAGGGTCCAGTTGTGGGCTTTACTGTTGTTTCTTTGTGATTATTAAATTAAGAATGTATTTATTTGTTCAAAAGCTAGGATGGAATGATAAATCCTGAAGGCTGCATTGGTTTTCATTGGGTAACGTCCTCATGTTGTCGAATGAGCAATCAGTGGACACATCTGCCTCCCCTTTGTCTGTCTGTCCTTGCTTCCTTTCTTTCAATCATTATTATAGCTGTTTGTATTCCATAGTGCCTAGAGACCCCCACCTAATATCAGGGCCCCATTGTGCTAGGTGCAGTTCAGACACACAATAAGAGACCCCAATAGACAAGACAGACAAAGGGCAGTAGCTAGAAGGGGAAACAGAAGTACAGAGAGAGATGAAGCAACACACACACAACAGGGTGGTGCAGAGAACTTGGTATGGAACCAAGATTACCTGTGTCCCAGCCCATTACTTGCTTCACTGGACCACACTGCTTCTGTGTCTGTCATAGCATCATAGAAGTGGGCTGTAGTCCACGAAAGCTTATGCTCTAATAAATTTGTTAGTCTCTAAGGTGCCACAAGTACTCCTGTTCTTCTTTTTGCGGATACAGACTAACACGGCTGCTACTCAGAAAAGACCCTGTTAGCTTCTCTGATCAACTCACTATATATTTCTTTGTGTGCTCTCTAGGAACGCACATGGATAATGCAAAGGATCTATTTATTCAAGGTCAAATGCAAACCACATATCTGATGCATATTCTTACACAATATAATACAAAATATATTCAATCCTTGTATCACGTGTCTGGGACCATTGCCCTATTGACGGTCTGGGCATCCTTTTTAAGGGCTACCTATCACTAAAGCAAACCCTTTGAAGAAGGGCTTTAGTCATTAACTAGCAAACAAAAATAGTCAATTTTCCATCAGGCGAAATGGACTAGTTGCAGATTTCCTCTGCCTTAGATCCCTCTCCTAGAAAGCACTTAAGCCTCTGTTTAAGCACATGCTTAAAGTTAAGTACATGCATAAGTGCCTTTCAGAATCGGAGTTTCACATCGCTCAACTTTGTACTGTACTGCAAACGTGGAAGGCAGGTGCTCATGGCATATTCATTTTCTACTCTGATTATTTAGGCTCTGCTTGCACGCAGCTGCGGGTAGACAGACCCTGCTAGCTCTGCTCAGGCTAGCATGCTAAAAATAACAGTGTGGCCACACTGGCATGGGCAACGACCCAGGCTAGCCACCTGAGCACAAACCTGCCTAACCCCCTGGGTACACACTTGTGCGGCTAGCCTCAGCCACTGCTATTTATAGCTCACTAGCTCAAGCAGAGCTAACACGTGTCTGTCTGCCCAGCTGCTGCGTAGACATACCCTTAGGGTCTTAAAGGACTCTGAACATTGAGTTTCTTTGCTCCTGAACCTCGTAAACTCTCAGATGTGCAGTATTTAGCATCATCGGTACAAATTGTCTTCAGCTGCCTTTGAGAAAGAAATTGCTCTAATGAGAATCATCAGGCTTTTTTGGCTGCAGAACAATTTTCTGGTAAATGAAATGAGGTTACTCTCCTGGCTAAATGGAGTGGTTTGGGCCCATCTAGTGCTTTTCAGTGGAGGGAAAGTCTGTTTCTTTTTCCATGACTTGGCTGTCTGGAGTGCTGGGTAGGATCGTGTAGATATCTGAGACACAAGAGAAGAATCTGGGCGCGCATTAATCCATGGAGAATCGAAACGACTTGGTAGCTCAGAAACTCACACCTTACAATACGGTACCATTCAAATAGGGGTCTGCAGGGAAATGCAAAGCTTATGCATATATAAGTATGATTTAATCCCTAAGGGCTTAGCCCTGCAAAGTGCCCAACATCTGGCCCTGATCCAGCAAAGCACTTTAAATGGGTGCTTAATTTTAAGCATATACATATTCGCCCCCGAGGCCAATGGGACTGTGCTTAAATATACGGGGGAGCCTAAGAACAGTGCTGCAGTGGGACAGAGTGCTCAGCCCCTGGCAGGATTGAGCCCTTTCTTACCAAACATGCAGAAGCACTTTGTGTGGACGTGCGAGATTCCGTGTGTGTGCGCGTGAGTAGTGTGTGTCTCGTGCGTGCTAGTGCACATGTGTGTTAAGATTTGCTCGTAGGAACTAGGGTGGGTGTTTGTGGAGTACAGAGGTGATGCATGGGGGGACGTGGGGGGAACGTGCCCCCCAGATTTCTGCCAGGGTTTATATGTCCTATCCTGAACCCCATTGCATATCACCAGAACCTTTAAACTGTGCCCACTCCTCCATCAACAATTATGTGTTGGTTTGCTTGTAGAGAGCTGTGGATGTGAAGGTTTGGGTGGAAGCGGCCTGTTTGTGTATTTGCAGGGTGTGGCGGATTTTGACGCGGATTGTGTGTGTGTTTTCAAAATCTGGAGGTCTTTCCCCTTCTCCCTCACTGTCTGCCCCAGGCCAGCTTCATTCTCTTTCCTTCCACGCTTCTCCCCAACCTACTGCAATATAATTGAGTCCTAATGATGGCCAACATTTTCAAATCTGGGTGCCTAAAGTAAGGCTCCTAAATCCATCCATCCAAGTAACCATTACCCTTCCTTTTCTCCCAGCAAAAAGAGCTATTATTGTTTGCCCCGTGTGCAATCTTATCATCTAGCTGCTACTGAAGAAGGTTAGAGGGAAAGCAGATAAGACATGAACTGGAATTTCAAAGGATTAAATACCTTCTAGTCAGGTGCCTGAATATGGATTTAGGAACCAAGCTTTAGGCACCCAGCCTAGAAAATTAGAGCTAATGTGTGTCTGCTTGAGTTATGTACATCTTTGTGTGTGTATGCAGAGTAGGGTTGTGCGTTTGTGTGAGCATGGTTTGCTTGCATGGCGTTCATGGTTGCATGGATGGGGTTATGAGGTAGGCATGGCTGCACATGTGCAGCAAAAGGCCATTTCATTCCATCAGGTAAGAGCTAGGGCTTGACGGAAATCGGGAGACTGAAAATCCCCGAAATGTGCAGACATTTTGAAAACATTTTCATTTTTCAATTTTCTAAAAAAACTTGATTTCGAAAAATGTAGGGACTTCATTAACTGAGCATTTTTGGTGTGAAGATTTTCAAAATTTCAGGTTTTTTTCTTTTTTTTCAGTTTTGCAGCCAGAAAGCGGGGTGGAGAGGAATAAAAGAAAAAAATGGGAGACTGGAAAAATAGCTTTTTTATTTTCAGTTTTCATTAAAAAATTGCTAAATTAAAAAAAACCCTGAAAATTCTCTGCTAATGTTTGTGTTCATAAACAAAGCCATTTTTTGACTAAGAAAAAGTTTTCATGTGAAAAGTATTAGCCAGCTCAAGCGACCAGAGGTTCTTTTTTTTTATGTTGGTAACACTCCTTGTTTGTGTGGAAGGTTTTTGGACCACTTCAACTTTTATCCATATCAGAGAATGTGCAGTGATAGCTCTGCGCCCTTTTAATTGTCTCTGAGTGTGACGATTTTTGTTGATGCTGTTTGTTCTCCTGCTGATGAAATACTCCTAATCCATTTTTAGTTCCATTGCACAGGAAAAGAGGAAGGTTGGTGGTTGGGTTTTGTTTTGGGGTTGTTGTTGTTGTTGTTTGTGTATGTGTGTGTGTGTGTGTGTGTGGGCGTGCTTATTATGATGATGATTCTGTGGCCAAATGGGGATTTAGGATTCCAGGAGAGACGGTAGCTAGCTCTCTTGGTTTCTTTTCTTTTTTTTTTAATTGTTTTCCTTTGAAATTCCAGAGTTAGTGTTTTGTCTCCTTTCTCCCTGACCCTCTTCGGAGGCAGCCGTGTGTTTTTTCACCAAAAATACTTGAAACAAAGAATCGTTGTCTGTAAACCGTAGCAGGCAGGAAACCCAACTCACAGGGGATCGCTCTGAGCCAGCGCTGTCCCAGAGCTAGACTCCAGTTCTCTGAATTCAACCTGACAGCTTGTCTGGAGCACTTTCTAAGTAACCATTATCCTTCCTTTTCTCCCAGCAAAAAGAGCTATTATTTTTTTTGCCTTGGGTGCGCTGTGTGCTATGTTATCGCACATGTGTGTGTGGGTTACACATTTGCTGGGATGTGGTCACTCCCCCCAAAAGCTCTTGGAATCACTCAGGCTGTTTCCCAAGACAAGAGTAAATTTGTTTCTTGATAATGAGGCGAATGGGCAAATACTGTAAAAACAGCAGTGTGTGTGTGTGTGTGTGTGTGTGTGTGTGTGTGTCCTCCTTCCTTTTCTCTTATGTGAGTGTCTGTCTGCTTTCTCTGTGGAGGTGTTTGTGCATGTCTTTGCAGAATAAATATTTGTGGGTGTCTCTGTTTCTCTGTGTATTTCTTTGTATTTGTGACTGTGTATGTTTGGGGGAGTGTGTCTGTTTACTACTGTGTGTGTCTGTGCCTACACCTGTACGAGTGTGTGCACGTGAGTGCTGGTCTGTGTGTCTGTGCTAGATGTGTATATGGGTGTGTGAGTGTGGGTGTGTTTGTGTGCATACACACATCAATATGTCTTGTGTGTACATACAAACTTACAAAGGCAGTTTTTCTTACAAACCTGAGTTTGGGAGAGATTGTCTTGATAGATATTTTGGCTTCCACTTCCACTCTGCTCGGTTCTTTGGCCGAGGTCCAAGCAACAAGCAAAACATTTCTCGGTGCTTGCTCCTTTTCTTTGTAATGTGTCATAAGCTGTGTGTAGGGTGGTGGCAAATCCAGACAGGAATCAAGAAGTTCCACTGCTCTAAGGCTCTGGGATGTTTTTCTAGGCAAGCTCTCACAATGGGGGCTGTCGCCTATGGCCCCCAAAAATCACAGAGCAATTTTGATTCCTGCAGGCAGGGCCATTGCTCTGAAGAAGAGAGCGAAACCAAGGCTCAAGGTTTTCTAGCTGAGAGAGGTTTTAGTTACATGTCACCTCCAGCGGAATCAGCTTCTGCAAGGGAGGAGATCAGAGAGGAATACAAAGGAGTGACCCACTTCAGAAGAAATCAGAAGAAATCAGAACTGCCCCCCAAGCATTTGCCCATTGCCAGAACCTGAACAGAACCTTGCTGAAGGTGTTGAACCATGAGAACCAGGGCCTGTGATCTGGAAACTTCTCTTAGTTGTCCAAAGAAAGCCTCGTCTACCTAATCCTCCTGATCTGGTGGTCTATAGCAGACGCCCACCTTCACCCTTGTTGCTCTTACCTCTAAACTTAACCCAAAGGCTCTCAACAGGCTTTTCTCCAGTTTCATATTGGAGCTCTGAGCAATCATACCGCTCTCTTACATACAGTGCAACTCCTCCACCTTTTCTACCCCACCTGTCCTTCCTGAACGGTTTATATCCATCTATGACAGTGCTCTAGTCAAGTGAATTACCCCACCAAATCTCTGTTATTCCAATCACATCATATTCCTTGACTGTGCCAGGACTTCCATTTCTTCCTGCTTGTTTCCAAGGTTTCTTGCGTTCGTGTACAAGCACCTAAGATAACTAGCCAATTGCCCTACTTTCTCAGTATGAATCAGGAGGCCTCCCCTGTTGAACCCTCCTCATTGTGTTTCCTCCTCATTGTGTTTCCTCCTGGTATCCCACTTCCCCACTTACCTCTGGGCTTAGGTCACCATCCCCAAGCAAACCTAGTTTAAAGCCCTCCTCACTAGGTTAGCAAGCCTGCCTACGAAGATGCTCTTCCCTCTCTTCATTAAGTGGATCTCATCTCTTCCTAGCAATCCTTCTTCCTGGAACAACGTCCCATGGTCGAAGAATCCAAAGCCCAGTCTCCAACACCACCTGCGTAACCATGCATTTACCTCCACAATTCGATGGTCCCTACCTGGGCCTCTTCCTTCAACAGGGAGGATGGCGAGAACACAACTTGCGCCTCAAACTCCTTTATCCTTCTTCCCAGAGCCATGTAGTCTGCAGTGACCCATTCAAGGTCATTCTTGGCAGTATCATTGGTGCCCACGTGGAGAAGTAAAAAGGGGTAGTGGTTGATGGCTTGATCAGTCTCCCCTAGTTGTACTGAGATGCTAAGGAGAGAGGCAGGATGGCCCAGTGGTTAGGGTGGTAGCCTTGGACTCAGCAGATCTGAGTCCTGTGTGTCCTTGGGCAAGCTGCTCTGTGCCTCAATGCCTCAATTCCTCATCTGTACAATGGGAATACTAGCACTTATGGGGTGCTGTGGGGATAAATATGTTAAAAGATAGTCAGTTGCTCAGAAACTATGATAACGGGTCAAGCAAGTACCTAAAATAGACAGGTTATAGAATTATTTTTTAGTGAACTAGCTGCTGCCCCTACTGGATAGAATCAGAACTACTCAACTGTGTGCCTGAGCCCCTATACTACTTGGTGATTCACCTTTAGAACAAGTGGTACGGGGCTGTGCTTTTGAAGCAGGGAACTCTGAGTTCTGTCCCTGTTGCCACAGTGAAGAGTTTTGAGTAGCCTGGGCAGGATAGTGACAGAGGATGTGGGTTTGGTATAGCATAAGCGCTAAGTATTTATTATTACTGTTGTTGATGATGATGATAATGCCATTATAAGGTACTGTTAATTTAAATGTAAGGTGTGCAGGTGTTTAGAGACAGGCAGTACTATAAATAAAATGTTTCACAGAAAGTCATAGTGCAGTGATTAGTTATTGAAAAATATAACACCATTAAATAATACAGAATAATACAAAGGGTTACAGATACTAAGTGCCAGATTTTTAAAGTTTCAGCACCCACAATTGGGATGCCCATGTGGCTCCCATCTAGGCACCTAAATAAAGGCCAGATTTGCAAATGAGCCCACCAGTCAATGTGCACTCAGCATGCTGAACTCTTTTGAATACACAGCTCTCTTTAATTCAGCTGCAGCGTAGCAAAGGAGAGGAATAAAGGGGGGTAGGTGGGGACCAACGGCATGTTTCAGCAGAGATTGTAAATGAGCTGGAGCGACACGAGGAGGGTGTTCAAGACACAGGGCACTGCGGAGGAGAAGGCTCTTGCACCAGTACTGCAGTGGCGAGGAAGTGAGGAGGCAGGAATGCATACCTCTCTGCTAAGGGCTGGATAGCTCCCAAGTATTGGTAGAGTGGATCCAAGGGAATGATGGGATTCCATGGGGAAAACCTCACCTGTAGACTAGAAGCTCTTCACTTCCTCCCCCACAAGCATGATCTAAGCATGTGAGTCTAAGGGGAGCTCAGCATGGTGCTACTTTAACAGTTGGCAGCATAGGTTTCATGTGGCATGGGTTGAGAGCATGTGGCACGCAGCCTTAGGGACATGCAGTGCTTGGGCAGAGTCCACAACCAGTTACATTTACTGCCATCATTTAAAATGGTGCATCTGACATTTCAGAGTGGGGGTTGAGGTGCCTTTGGTTTCCCTCGCCGCTCCAGAAACCTACTGTCTACGATTCCTCATTCAAAAGGGTTGCAAAAATACACACACATGCCCCGGGCGTAAACACCAGGGGATTACATGCCACAGAGTGTCGGGACTGGGAACTCCAGGACTTGGCCTGCAGTTCCCTGCAACTCTAGTTTTAACTTGCTCCCATGTGCACCCTCTGCTCCCAGGTACCAGAATCATGCCAGCCCCAGCCGCCCTTCTCTCATTAGGAGTGAAGCAGTGAGGTTTCGTGCTCTCTGCTCTCTCTTTCAGCTTCTTTTCTGTGGTCATTCAGATGAATCACACAAGCCTGCATCCCACAAAGGATGCCTGACCCTGCTTTTCCATTTAGAGCCAATCATCTAAATTCCAGCCACCCAGCCAGGAGCTGTCTCCCTACTGAGGCCGAAGGACCCACTGCAAAAAACAATGCGTGTTCCACTCAAAGAATCCCACAGGCCGTTTCAAGTTCTCAGCCCTCTTCTCCTTCCATTGATTTGCATCTGAGGGGTTTGTGAGGCTGGGTACAGGCCGGGCCTGGGTGTTCCAGGACCCTATTGGAAATCAGATGTGCAAGATCCACCCCATTGTGGCCTGCTCTGTAGGCAGGTTGGGTGAGAGTGTGGGGGAATGCTGGATTCCTAGTGCCTTAGATGCCTCAGTTTCTCCATCTGTAAAATGGGGATAATTTCACTGGCCTGCTTTGTAAAGCTCCACAGATGAAAAGTGCTGTGTAAGAGTGAGGTGTTGTTATGCTGTAGCTGTATAAATAGGATAGACTAAGCCAAAAGCCACCAATAGACAGGGCTGGTAATGGAGGCAGTGTGGTCTAGTGGCTAGGCCAATGGGCTAGGACTCAGGAGACTTGTACTCTAGTCTTGGTTCTGACCCTGCCCAAGTGGCTTTTATCTCTGTTTCTGCTCCTAGCCTTTGTCTAGCTGGTCTGTTTAAAGTGCAAGTTCTTTGGGGCCGGGATTGTCTGTTACTAGGTGTTTGTACAGAACCTGGTACATTGGGGCCGTTTGGTGCTACTGTGATTACATGCTAAGCAGGTGCTCCTTGGGAACACGCTGAGTGGGAAGGAGCCCTGTCTCAGAAGCTAGCTGCTGCCAGTGATAAATGGGGTGTGGTTCTGCTGTTTAACAGGGCTCATGCATGTGCCATGATTCCAGGGACTTAGCCTGGCTGTGCTAACCCACCAAGAAGCAGACTGCAAGGTTGTGCAAAGCAGCTTGATCCTGCAAGGTGCTGAGTGCCTTCTGGGAGCACCCTCAACCCTCACGGCAAGGCCCACACGTGCAGGACGGTGAGAAACGTTCCGGTGCCTCCTGGGGCTGTTTCTCTAATCTCCTCCAAATGCTCCGTGCACAGCAAGGGAAGGTTAGCAAGGGAGGCATGTTGGGAATGGGATTAGCTGTTTGGACGCCGCAGCATTAAACAATACTATGAAATTCCAGGACCCCGAACCACTTGGGCACCCGAGGCAGAGCCCCATTGACCCGTACGTTAATCCAGTCCTGACGCTGCCAACCTGTTTGGCATCAGAGGGCCACAGTTCAGACCCATCATTTCACAATGGGGCTTCTTGCCTAGCATCCCAGGTCCAGAATAGAGCGGTTGGGCTGTGCTTGGCTGGGAGACCTCTGGTCCTGCCACAGGTGGAGTCATGGACTGGTAGGTGCTGCTCTCCTCTGCTGAGTCAGTATGGCCCCAGAGTGCTGTGCTGCTGCATTCCCAAGAAGACACACAGACAGATATTTTCTAGAGTGTCTTGGCGCCTCTCACCTGTGGATTTCACTGGGAGTTAGGCACCTAGGCGCCCTTGGAAAAAAACTGGCACCTATCTGCATCTTAGGCACCTAAATCCCTTTAAAAACCTGACCTCGAGCCCCCTGGGATCCAGCTGGCAGGAAGGTGCCCTAGAAAGATGAGATCGTTATCACAAGCCACTGCACATGTGACCCAACCAGCGCTGCGTCCGGCAAAATCAAAAGGCCTTGCAGAAAGAGGCCCGCTGCCCGTGCTTCCCCCCGAGTGTTTGTGAGAGCGACGCTGACGAGCAAGTCTGCTCCCCTGACTCTGGTTCGATGGAGTAAGCTCCTAAGAAGGCAGTGGGATACAGGAGCTGTCAGCACTCACTGAGCAGCTGGGGAAGCCAAGGGACTGTGAGCTCCATTGTTCAGTGGGAACGCTGGCCCGCCACGGCACCCTCAGCCTTTCCGATTTGAAAAACATCACTTTTTCCTTTTTAAAGCTTGCTTTTTTTTTTCTGGGGGATTTATTGTCCAATCTCTAATATCCTGAACAGGGACTTCCTGATACCATGTTCTCTCAGTTGGCAGGCAGACTTCAGGGGCTGATGGGAGTACAGCAGGGGATCCTGAGCTGTTAACATTTGATCAGGGATTTTTTTTTCCTCTGGGGAGGGAAAGGAGCATCTGTGAACCCCACCCCTGTGCCAGAAGCTCTGCACAGGATAACTCTGTTGGGCACTAAGGGCATGACCTTGCATCAGTTAAGCCAGTTGGAAGTTTGTTGTTGACTTCGGAGTGCGCAGGATCTGAAGCTCTGAGATCTGGGAGGGGAGAAGGGTCAGAGGAGGTGGGCACTAGGTCCTGCTTCAACTGTGCTCTCATCCTAGAAACCACTACCAGAGCTCACCTCCCTGGCACAGCAGGGCAGCAGACTTAGGGCCTGAGCCTGGCCTCCTTGACTTCAACCGGAGGATGAGCCAGGCCTTCCCACTGCTTATTGTGGGCCTTAAGGGCTTGATTCACCACTCTGTTATTTCACTTTTACATCAGCGTAGCTCCATGGAAATCATTGGTCTTCACACTTGGAGTAACCTAGCAAGGAATCAGGAATTCCATCGGGGCCCTATCCTACCAAGTCCTGTGTGCTATTGGCTTCCTCTTCAGTCAGGAAGGAGGTTCATGGGGAGGCAGTTAGGGTGAAAGGTTGGAACAGAGGGCTGAGAACCAACTTCAGGATTCTGATTCTACCACTGTGTGACTTTGGGTAAGTCATGTCACCCAGTTCCTCAGTTTACCCTCACATATAATAGCACCTGGGGAGGTGCATTTACAAATGTGAATAAATAAAATGACACTAATGATGCCTCACCTCCTTCCAAGGCATGTTGCGAGCATGAAGGTTTGCAAAGCTGTTAGATCCTCAGTTGAAAGGTGCTATGAAAGTGCAAAGTGTTATTAATATCCTGTACCTTGCCTCTAATAGAGTCTGCATTCATTCTGGGGAATTTCTGGATATAAACCAGACAGCTGCAGAATGACATTTCTTGAAAACATCTATGATTTATTTTGTGCTCTTTAATTCCATTTTGTATTGAATACACGTTTGTCACAGGGCTGCTGTTCAAATGGGCCTTTTAAGTCTAAAACAGACCTAGGGCAGGCGTAATTTACTTCAGCAGGCGTAAACTGGCCTAGGTTAGCTGAAGTCAATTGCTGATTTACACCAGAAGAGGACCTGGCCTCATATTTTTAAATTGAAACTCTGTAGCTTGGAGCATTTGAGTGTGAAAATTGAGCCACTTTACGACAGATAACGACTCTTTGCATAACTAACCGTCTGGCCAGAGTTCTGTAGAATCTCTTCGAGCCACTGGGCGTCAGATCCTGGGAACAATATTGTTTTTGCAGAAACCCGAGTCTCTGGATGGGTTCCCTGGCTCTGCCTTTTCCATTTTGTTTTAAACACGTTCAGCTTTAGAGTCTGGGACTAGAAGCTGGCCGGGCTGCTGTGGTTCGTTCACATTGCAAAACTTTTTGAGAAGGAAAAAAAAAACGTTGGCAGATTTGATTGTTTTGTTTTTTGAGAGAGGTGGAAACTTGCACTGCTTGAGAGAGAGCACAAGTGAGCTGTTTTCCACAGCAAAACCTGCATGACTGGCTGTTGTGCTGAAACTCTCTCACCCCTTGTGCCACACAATGGAGGAACTATTTATTAACCTTATTCAACCCCCTTCCCAATAGCATTGAAGGGGCTTATGGAGTATTAATCCTCACAACCCACCCCGAGAGGCAGAGAAGTATCTTATCCCCATTTTGTAGATGGGGAACCGAGACAAAGGGAGATTAAGTAATTTGCCCAAGATCACACAGGAGGAGAAAGGGGGGAATTGAACTGGGTTTTCTGACCACTACTGTAATCATAACACCACCCTTGCACTCCCAAAATCAGCTGCCTTGAAAAAAGGGTGCAAAGAAACCAGCACAGGGAGCTTTAAAATGATTAATGACTTTAACGTCATTCTGGGCAATCTCCGCCCAAGAGCAGATCCTGAGCAGGTGTAAATCAACCTCATTCGGTAGAAGTCAATGCAGCTACGCCAATTTACACCTGCTGAGAATCTGGCCCTCTGTGTCTTGATCCAGTATTTTTGATCGCAAGAGTGAGCACGGATTTGCAGTTAAAGTGTTGGAATGGTAAGCAGGAGATGTGGTCTACACTCTGGATCTACGTGACCATGGGCAGGTCACATTCATAGAATCATGGAATATTAGGGTTGGAAGAGACCTCCGGAGGTCATCTAATCCAACCCCCTGCTCAAAGCAGGACCAAGTCCCAACTAAATCATCCATTGCTGCTCCATACCTCAGTTTCCCCATCTGTAGAATGTGGCTAATCATCCAGGCCACCGCTATGGAGTGCCTGGGATCTTTAGATGCAAAATGTTCTACTGTTATCTTTTCTTTTTTGTTGTGTTGATTCACTGTGGATCAGCCAGTCATGTCTGTGCATTGGCAAGGTTCCGCTTTCGGCCCCTAACCCAATCTAGAAATGATGCTGTAGCTCATGGGATCTGAAGGTGGCAAGTTGCGAGCTGAACCAGAAAAGTTGAAAGAAACTTAAAACTTCTCTGGACGCATCTCATAAACACCCCCCTTCCTTCTTTAACTGGAGCTGGGCCCACCCACTGCAATGCCACTCTGCCGTCTTCCTGTCGCAGTTTTAGTGGGGCTCCCGGGCCTTAGCTTGTTGGCAAATGAGGCCAAAAGCTTAGAGTTAATATGCAGTTTTATATACCTGCCAAGGATTATCAAAGGGGAGGAATGAAAGTCACTGGCTGGCTGCCAAGGATGGGGAAGAAGAAGCCATTTGGTTACAAGGGGAATGGGCTACAATTTAAGCCTTATCTATTGTGCTCTGATTTCAACCACTACCATACTGACACTGGTGCAAGCCCCTAGTGTAGACAGCACAAGGTGCAATTTCCACCAATGGTTTCAAGCAGGGGAAAACTCCACTGGTACATATATAGCAGCTTTGCTTGTTTACCCCAATGGCTCTTAGCCGGGTAGAAAGGTTCACTTGGCAAAATGCAGCTGGGAACCAGTCCCCAGCACTGCCGCTGGCAGAACAAGAAACCCAGACTGGCCTCTGTCCTTGAGAGATGTCTTGTCGGATTCTTAATGCACAGTGGGTTGTTTTTAAGTCTGACCTATTTGCAGCAGGGATTGTGGTTTCTATTACAAACAACAGTAAAATAAAAATAAAAACGGACAAATTAAATGAGCTCCTTTCCCCCCTTTTCTCTCTCTTCCCTTTGCTCTCCTCCACGCTCCCTCTTTCTGTTTTTCTTTTCATGCCAATAACTAATTTAAAAAACTGAAGAGGCTTTTGCAGAGCCAGATGGACTGGCGAGTGCACGTGGATTTTTCCACAAGGAGATTCGCTCCGGTCTCCTTGCTCTTCTCCAGCCCCAAACGATGAGACTGGACAAGGGCATGAGCAGCGCCACCTCCTGGCTCTTATTCACTCGAGGGGTTGCGGAAGCAGTTGGGGGGCAGCAGTTCCTCTGTTGAAGTGCTTTCTGATGAGGATGATGGTTATTTTTAATGTTGCGGGTTAGCGTGGTTTTTATGGTTTCTTTGTTGTCCACAAGGAGACTTTGGAATCCTTTTTGGTTTAAAGCCCTGGCTTGATTCATGTTGAATAACCTAATGGCTCGTCCCTTCACTACCTCTAAGTCTGGTCCTTGAGTGGTTTTTCTGTCCAGCCACTCCAGGACAAGAGTGAGAAGATGGGCTGGGGAAAACGTGGATTGTGAACTGTTCAGCAATAACAATAAAAAAAACTAGAGATTAAAATGCAGGATTCCGATGACACATCTTTGCCCCAAGCCAATCCTCACCCACCAGTGTTGCTTGTTGTGAAATCAGAGCCCATTGTTTTTCCCCCTTTCTCTAACACAGTGCTTTGCCGCACCCTTCCAGGGCCCCTTCAATGTCCTTGGAAGGTTTCCTGCAGCTTCCGAATCAGTCATGGGCCAGATCCTCACTTGATGTCAATCGGCATGGAGCTTCGCTGATTGACACCTTCTGTGGATCTGGACCCATAACTCAAGGCTGCCCATGATCCACAGTGGTCAGAGACAGAAAAAACTTGCTGTGGTCACCATTCAGTGTTAGCAAGGTTCTTTCTTCTAAGTGTGAGGAAATAACTGTGGCATCTCAGATACTCCATGCAATCATAAGTGCTGGGAAATGTTGACATTTTAATGGCAGCTACTCTACCAAGTCATCTTGTACATCTCCCTGCAGAAACCTAGATTTTCCAGGGCTTTACCCAGGTCAGCTGTTAAAGTGCATGGGCTTCCACCCTTCCCCTTAGGAGCCCAGTACAGCTCCCCATCAGGATGTTTTTCATGATCTCCATTGTGAACTTTCCTTTCCGTCCAACCTCTCCTAAACCATGAACAGTTCCTCTGTTTCCTGGATATTTACCAGTTCTTAAGGCAGGCTCCTTGGGATCCATGTACAGTAACCAGATGTCCGATTTCATAGGGACAGTCCCTATATTTGGGGCTTTTTCTTATATAGGTGCCAATTACCCCCCACCCTCAGTCCTGATTTTTCATGCTTGCTTTCTGGTCACCCTAGATTAGGGTTACCATATCTAATAAATAAAAAAAGAGGACCCTCCACGGGCCCTGGCCCCGCCCATTTCCCCGCCCCAACTCCACCCCTTCCGCACCCTAACTCTGCCCCCTCCTCCCTCCCACTCCCAGCCACGGGGAAAGGGCTGCCCGAGCGCTACTGGCTTCATGGTTTGCTGGGCAGCCCCCAGACCCTGCACCCCCGGCCGGCGCTTCCCCAGCACAGCTGGAGCCCGGGAGGGGAAGCGCCCAGCCAGGGGCGCAGGGTCTGGAGGCTGCCCGGCAAACCGTGAAGCCGGTAGCGCTTGGGCTTCAGGCAGCCCCCTTGCCTCCGGACCCTGCGCCCCCAGCCAGGCACTTCCCCTCCCGGGCTCTGGCGGCGCAGGGCCCGGAGGCATGGGGGCTGCCCGAAGCCGGTAGCGCTCGGGCAGCCCGGCTCTTAAACAGAGCCAAAGAGTCAGGAGAGGAGCAAAACCGCCATTTTCCCGGACATGTTCGGCTTTTTGGCAATTCCCCCCGGACAGGGGTTTGAGTGCCGAAAAGCCGGACATGTCCGGGAAAAAGAGGACGTATGGTAACCCTAGCCCCCTAGAGCCATACCACACAATCACAGGGCAGGCAGAAGAAGCAGCGAGGCAGAAGTACAGGCGGCTGTGCAAGGCACACCTGATTGCCCTCGCGATGGGCCAGGAGGATGAGCAAGGGCTCTGGAGTGGAAAGAAAGCACAGATATTTGGGAGTATTGGGGGCAGCTGAGAGGCAGATTCTGACTAGACAGAAATTCAAATTTTGTTGGGTTCAGTTTACATTTAGCCTCAGTCCACCCCATCTATTCCCATGGGACCAGATGGTGCCTGACACTAGCACGGGTGTACAAAACGGGATGGAGGGCACTAAGCGCTTTTGTTTTCCTCTCTGCCCTCCATTGCCAACTTGTGCCCCCCGCAGGAGTCAAGCACAGGCCCGGTCCATACTACCACCACCTGTGCAGGGAGGAGATGGAGGCCCAGGCCTCACCCCTGCTCCCACCCTCTGCCAGCCACCCCTTGCACAATGTCTTTCGAAGCTCCACCTGTCCCATGCCATGTCTTATTATTTAACATTCATATTGTGGCAGTGCCTACAGGTCAGAGAGGTCAGAGTCCCATTGTGCCAGGCACTGTGCAGACAGATCAAAAATGACAGGCCCTGCCCCAAGGCCCTTGCACTATAATGGACAATACATAACAGGTGGCTGAAACACATATGTAGGCCAGGGCATGGAGACAAAGAAACTAAAGCGTGTGTGAAATTTCCTAAGCAATAATCACAACTAGCCACCTGTCTAGCCTTCCTGGCGCAGTCTGAACTCAACTCCTCCTTCCCTCTTGTCGTTTGTCATTAGATCCTTCCTATGATGCGGTCAGGAGAGCCGGATGGGGCAATAACATGAACTCCAGCCTCACCAAAAGTAAGTAGCCATCATGGGGTGGCAAATTCTGATGCAGAGGATCGAAACATGGTCATGAGTTGGGCAAGGTTTGGTTTGCTTGTTGTACAGGCATCAGAATGAGTGAGGATCCAGGCCCTATTAACTTCCAGTCTCTTGTGAGACTTAATTCATTGGAGCCATCCTTACGTTGGGCCAGATTCGGATACAAATAATCATGATGAATAACGCCGTACTCCAATACCTTACTACCGCTCAAAGGAGAAAGGTGCCACTCACCATGAGAAAGAATAGCAAATACTGGCCCTTAATATTTGTAAAGCACATTGAAGTCATCATATGGATGATCCTATAGACATGCACATTATTCTAGTTGTTAATTATTTTCATAATTCATATAATTTTGCAATACTACAGGGTGGGGCCGGATTTCCTGCTGCCCCCAAATGGTAAGTTTATGCCCTGAAGGAGGTGGATTGCTAGCCCATGCGATTTTTATCTTAGCTAGTATAACTGGCTGTCACTGGGGCATATTCTGCTCTTCTTTCACTGGTGTCACATGTCCTGGGGCCACAAGTTGTCCCTGAGCAAGATCCCTCAGCTGGGGTAAGGCTGGCAGAATTTGGCCCTAAATCAGTACTTTCTGTTTAGGAGCTTTATGGAAAATGCTCACTCAGAATGGTAAGACCATCCTTTGTTTTATAGCCTTATCTCTGTTATCAGTGAGGATCTGAATGTGTGGAACAGATGCTAGGGCTAAGGTTGAACTGATTTGTAGTGCTGGTCGGGAATTATTTGACCAAACTTTTTTTTTCTTCTTCAGAAAATGTTGATTTTCCAAAACCAAAATTGTTCATGGGAAAGGCTCATTTGGCGAATTTCCCGTTTCAAAAAAAATTCCAGAAAAAAGTTGAGAAATCGTTGACATCCCATTTTGCCCTTTTCGAAACAAAAAATTCCATTTTTCAATTTGAAGCAACCGTTGGTTTCAAAATCTAGGTTAACTGAGAGTAAAAAAGAATTTCAAAAGGTCAAAATGATCAAAATGAAGCATTTAATTCGACCTGATTCAAAATTATTTAAAATGTTTCCATTGATGAAAATTGTGATTTTGACTTTTCATCCCTGTTCATCAGGGTAATAAATATGTATGAAAATTCAACAATTCCCATATGACCACAAAACTGTTTCCTGCCGATCTCCACTGGCTTGGTCATGTTCATGTATACACTGTATCCATCTTGTTCCCTATTTGTTCCCTCTCCTCTGCTTGCAGTACATCTAAGATCTCACTTTTCCTGTTATTACAGGTCCCCCGGTTGCAGGGACTCAAACTGTGAATAAGAATACAGAACAGCAACGGCCCCAACCAGGTAAATGTGTCCAGTGTGTGCTCGGCTGTATCCCATAAACTTCATTTCCCAACCTGGTATTGTACTGTTTCAAGCAAGGACAGTCTTAGGCACAAGTTAAGAGGGCTCAAACACTTATAATACTCAGTCAACTCTGTTCATCCACCAACAAGGCTTATCCAAAACCCTTTTCTTTTGGCTGCTTATTGATGCCCCTCCCCCCATTTAAAAGAGATGTCCCTGTATCAGCTTTGTCATGTGCAGTGTCCAAAATCCTTAGTGTCAGCTGCTTTGGTATCTCCTTTGACATCCCACAGCAGGCAGTGTAAAGGATTCTGAAACAGCTAGTCAACGGAGCTGCTTCTGCCACTGTGGTGAAGGGTCTACGGGCTGGATTCTAACCTCCCTTACACCAATATAAATTGGGAGCATCTCCAACAAAGTCGACAGAGGTACACCACTATCAAAGCACCGTAAATAAGAGAATCAAGTCCAATCAGGCTTCAAGCAGTGATACGTCTTGCTTGGGTTTCCCAACGGGTTGGGTTTCCCAACTAAATGACGCCCTCTCAGTGTTCTGCACAGCTTCTTTGTAGCTTTCTTTGTTAGGGTGTAAAGTCAGCCATGAGCCAATACCAAAGTCCAAGGGACAATGAAGGGAAGTAAAGAGATTACAGCAGTGGGGCCCCAGGAAAAGGGGGGAGATTCATTCCTAATAAACACATGATGGAATTTCTAAAAAGCATTCAGCAGGAGCCTCATTCTGCTTCCGTTAGCATCTGCGGTAAAACACCCATTGACTTTAGTCAGAGCTGAGTTGGACCAATCTTCCATTGACTTCATTGGGAGCAGAGCTGAGCCAATATGGAGTGTTTTTGAAAATCCCACCTGCACACAAGAAGAGGAAATAATCAGCTCAACTAGAAAATGAAGCACATTTAAGCAAGTGGCCCAACTGCTCACATTAAAACAAATTTATTTGCTCTGATCCAGTCGTGTTGTGCCAGCCTGATGCTATGTTTTCATGCAGCCAACTGCTGTAGCTGGTGCTGTGGCATGTGTCCAGTGGGGATTTTGATCTTAAAAAGTGGGATACTCTATGAAAACAGTGCAGCAGCCACTAGGTTATTAAATCCTCCCTAAGTAATGTGCATCTGTTCATTAAACAACATAAGAGGCCAATGGGACTGATTTGTGGGAGGGGAGTGGCAATGTAAAAAAGGAAGGAAAATGGATATCTGGATTATTCTGGTTAAGAAAAATAGAGAAATGCTTTGTTTCTTTTTGTGCAGCAGAGTAAAGAAAAGATTTCTTGTCTCTTTGTTTAGATCCCTATCAAATTCTGGGACCCACCAGCAGCCGCTTAGCCAACCCAGGTGAGTTCAGTTTGGGACACCAGACCACTATCTTAAAAGCAAATTCCAACTCCTGTTTAAAGGGCCAACTCTCTCATGAGCCACTATTCCAGACTCGGCTGGAATCATAGCTTTTGTCCCTCTGCTGCTTGTGTAGAGTATATGGGCCATTGGATTGAATAGGAGTGGATCCCACATCTGTCCTTACCACTGTCCTCTGTGCTGGTCATGGCAGCTGGTGTGGAGAATTTCTTCATGATCCCCTACATGGCTGTACTATTGGTAGCTTCCATGTGCAGTCCCCACCATGGGCCTTAAATACAGTAGTAAGAAGGATCTTGAGTGACTGTCTTCCCCAGGAGTGACATTTCACTATTATAAGGCCAGGGTGGACAAATGATATAGTAAAAGGACTATGCAAGAGTAAAACTGGGTGGATAGGGCCAAATAGTCTTTGTTTGAATACAAACAATTAAGTAACTTCTTCGGTATTGGACACCGCATGAAGTTGCTCAACACAAGCATTCTACCCTTCTCCCTCAAAGCAGCTAACCAGATTTGAACCCAGGAACTTTAATACTACGCCACAGAGTAGAAGTCCTAAATTGCTTAAGCTCTTAGCTAGCTTCTGTGGACACCATTTGCAGGCTTGCTATGTTTACACAATGACTCCCTAATCAAGTCATCTACAGACCTCTGGTAATAGGAGCAAGATCATGAGCATCTCTTGCTTGAGCTAACAGACAAGGTCGATTAGCATCAAGGCTGTTGCAATCTCGTAAACCTCTTTACATGGCCCAGCCACAAGAGGGGGACAAAGACCCACCTTGGCATTAATGTGGGTTACATTTGCACAAGCACGTGTTCTGTTCGCAGAGGGAGAAGGTGTTGAATGCTCATGCGAAAACGGATTCTCATGAGCCTCCTTACAGGAAGTGTTAGTACGGCCATCTTGAAATAGTCAGGAGTCATCCAGTCTGAGAGAAGAAATAATACTGTGATTTAGGTGATCAGCCACAAGGCTGCACATGGCAAATTATGAACTGCAGGTATTTGCAGCAATAGTTATGAAAATAGTGAGCAAAGCAAGGTCGAAATACGCTAATGTCAGCTATTCAGTGAATAATTCTGAATAATGACCATGTTCATAAAAAGCCCATTTATGAATGCTTTGTAGATTTGTCGATTTTAATGCCAGAGGGGACCATTCTGATCAGCTAGTCTGACCTCAAACAGAAGAAGAGGCTGAGTGACTTGTTTTCTGGGAATAGGTGGGCTGGCCCTCCACAAGAGTTTGTAAGGCTTGAAGGAAACTTTCCCATCAAAGATTGAGATAGTCCCTCTGTTTCCTGTCTTTGTCTTTTCGTTTAAGCAGGAAATGGAATGTCATTTCCTTTTCTCTTTGGCTCGCTTCATGCAGGGAGTGGGCAGATCCAGCTGTGGCAGTTCCTCCTTGAGTTGCTGTCGGACAGTTCCAATGCCAACTGCATCACGTGGGAGGGGACCAATGGGGAGTTCAAGATGACAGACCCTGACGAGGTGGCCAGGCGCTGGGGAGAGCGCAAGAGCAAGCCCAACATGAATTACGACAAGCTGAGCCGAGCCCTTCGATACTACTACGATAAGAACATTATGACCAAAGTGCACGGCAAAAGGTATGCCTACAAATTTGACTTTCACGGCATTGCCCAGGCTCTCCAGCCTCATCCAACTGAGTCTTCAATGTACAAGTATCCATCAGATCTTTCCTATATGCCTTCTTACCATGCCCACCAACAGAAGGTGAACTTTGTGCCCCCCCATGCTTCCTCCATGCCTGTCACATCATCCAGTTTCTTCGGAGCAGCAGCATCCTATTGGACCTCCCCTACGGGCAGCATCTACCCAAACCCCAATGTCCCGCGTCATCCCAACACTCATGTACCATCGCACTTGGGCAGCTACTACTAGATGTTTTTACCTTCAGTGGTCTTTATCAATCTGGTTGGATGCTCTCTTTACTTCTGGGATTTTTTGGACCTTTTTTGGATATTTTGTGGGCCATTGTTGCGGGGGGAATTAAAAACTGGATATTAGTTATTCTTGGATCAAACCTTCTCTCTTTTTTTTTTTTTTTTTTTTTGTAATTTTGCCTCTTCTATCTTGAAATGAGAGATGGATACCTCTGCAGGCCAGTACTCTGTGTTTTTATTTTGGTTCTAAGTCTTATGTCCTCTGTAGGAATTGTCCATGAAGATTGCTCACCACAACCTGGAATGATTATCAGCATTTGAATTTTTACGAGACAAAAGAAAAAAAATTAGCAGTCCGAAGGCTCTTAACAAGACATATATCCAGCCGTGGGTCTTAGAAGAATGCTATGTTTGTTTAACAGAGACTTAGGACTGCATGTGTGTTTTTGGCAGGAGGGTTTCTGATTTCGGGGAGGGGATGGAAGAGTCAGATATTATGTTGTGAGGATCTGGGGCAGCAGAGGATGGCAACTGGAATCTTAGCTTTAATTAAGGCCAATGAGATTTTTCACCCAACTGGAAATTTTATATATATAAAGAAGTAAAGGGCATTGAAGGAACCTTTCTAGAGTGTGCAACTTGTGTTGGACTGTATATTAACTCCAGAAACATCTGAGACCAGAACAAAAGAAAGTAACCTAACATCAAGCACAGACATTCCTTGAGAGCAAAAATGAAATAAACGACAGCAGATCCTAGAGAGCTCTGCCAAAGCTTTCGGGATCGCTAAGCGCTACCGATTCGCGAACGCTGTGCGTTTGTCAGACTGTCATTCTAAGGGTCAGCTAATCAGAAGGCTACTTACTGTATAAGTTATGCAGAGTTATTTTTTCCCTATATCTCACAATATTAAAAGAAAGATGAAATAAAACGAGTTGACCTCAGTCACAAATGCAGGTTATTTTTACTACCAGATCAGTTGTTTGTGGGTTTTTATGTTGTTGTTTGTCTTGTTTGGTTTTTTTTAAATGTAATTTGTACATCTTTTCAATCTGTACATTTGGGCTGTAGCTTTGTACTTTTTGCGAAAAAAATTAAAATGAAAAAAAGATACACATAAAGTATCTGGTGGGAATAGAGCCCTGATTCCACAACCGGATCCAGGCAGATTTCTTTCCTATACTAGTGTGCAACACATCTGAGCTCATTGGGAGTGTCTAAAGCACATTTTTTGTGCTCCTGTTTTAGCTTGAGTTCGTTGACGCTAATTAACTCAAGTCAGCCAACATGTTTGTATTCAAGCTAGTTGAAAAAAAGGATCAACATTTTCCAAATTTTTCACGACAATTTTCCATCAAAACTGAGTTTTTCAAACATTTTGATAATTCTATAAAGCTGGATGAAAATCAGCAAACATTCCTCCCCCCCCCACAAAAAAATTTGAAAAGGTTTTGCAGAACATTTTTATCAAACATTTGAAAAATTTCAACTACCTCTAATTTGTGAAGCTAGTCTTGATGATCCAGGAATGTTTATTTCAGGACAGAAATATGAAGGTCTTGGAACAAATGTTTATAGAGGTCTTAGATTGGTACTTACAAGCTTATTAGCTAATTTGGAATTAATTGACAATCATTTAACAGGAGCAAAAATACCTTGTGTAGACATAACCTCTGAATGTCTGTGTCAGTGCAAGGTTTAGTCCACGTGTATTTGCTTGCAGAATTGGGACCTTAAAACAGAACATTATAGTTTGGTCATAACTTTAAACAGAAGCACTGATGCCATTATTTAACAAAAGAGGAAAACAAGATCAAGCTAATCAGTTTAGGTCTTAGTGCTTTTGGAATGTTTATAGGTAACATTACTGCAATAATCGCAAAAAAAAAAAAAAAATATTAAAAAAATTTCCCCATGGAAATGGGCTTTTGCTACTATATATATGCAATGTATTTTTGGATATTAAAATATATATAATTTTGCAAGTAATCTTTGTGGGTTTTTTTAAAAAAATGTATTAAATGTTACGCTGACAACTGTTGTATGAGGATTATGATGTAAAAAAATGTGAGAAAATAAATGGCTGTTTTCTTCTCTAAGACATCATATTGTTACACTTTTTTCCCCAACCTCACAGCAAAACCATGAACTTCCAGGCTAAACGATATTTATTTTAGATGCAGAGAAAGAAACTAAGAGCAAAGTAAATAATACTTTGCCTTTGTATTCCACTATTCATCAATAGATTTCAAAGCGCTTGACAAAGGAGGCAAGTATCATTCATTATCCCCATTTTACAAATAGGGAAACTGAGGTACAGGGAAGTGCAGTGACTTGCCCAATGTTACCCAGCAGGCAAGCAGAAGAACCCAGGTGTCCTGAGTTCTAGACCAGTGCTTCCATCACTAGAACACACTTCTCTAATGGCTACCCTATTGGTTTAGACTATGCCTACTCCTTGTGTTACAGTCATTATTGAGGGTATAGACTTACCTCTGATTGTCCAACCTTTGGGGTTTTTTAACAAATTATTAATGGAGACTCTCCATGTATTTTCCCCCCTCCACACACAAATCATCACAAACAAGTTTCCAGTCCAATAATCTTCATGTGCTTGATTAATGAAGATTCACTCTGAACAGTGACTCTAAAAATGGCATCTTCTTACCCAACAGATCTGTTCCCTGGGTGTATTCTACTGGACCTTCTGATTTTAGTTTCAAACATAAGTGTTTCCTTGTTTAACTGTTTGTTAAACACAGCTATGATAGAGCGAGCTGTGTTCTATTCCAACTGTGCCCCACCAATAGAACTGCTGAGTAGTTTCCAGAGGCAGGCATGTGCTTTCACAGGTGTCAGTGATGGCAAAATGTGAAGACCATGAGTTTGCACACATGTCGTTTGGAGCAGAATCGCAGAGCAGTAAGGGTATACGGGTGTCACCGAGAGCAAAATTTGCCCTGCAGAATCCTTGGCCAAAATGTTCAAAAGTGAGTCGTGACTTGGGGAACACCAGTTTTTATCTTAAACCTTCTGAAATGGAGGTGTCTCAAGTTGGCCACTGCAAAATGGAACCACTTCAGATCATTGGTCAGTTCCAAACTCTTGGAATTGATAACTAGAGATGCCATACAAGCCACTAGTGGCTCACCTTGACTCCCAGGCTGAATTTGCAGGATTGAAGTTCTGAGGGAAAACCCATTTTTTTAACGTGGAAACAGAGCATGTTTGCACTGGGAGTGATTGAGAGAATATAAACATGGAGCCTAATGGTACTAATTCTACAGTTGCTTTTCTGAGGAGAACAGAGCAGATGGGAGCTGAGGTACAGCAGGATTATGTCAGAAAGTTTTATAAAAAGAATGGTTTACAACTCGTGAATATGAGTTTTTTGTGTGGACAGGGCAGCAGGGAAATGATTTGCTCTGTATTAATGTTCAGAATTCAAAGCTAATTGGTGAAATCACATCTACACCGAGTCCCATGGGAGTTTTGCCATTGACTGCAACAGAGCCAGGATTTTTATCCACTGGGTCTATTTGGCTACCGAAAGTAGCTAGGCTCAAGTAGTGTTAAGAGTCTGACTTCAGTGGACATATAAAGCCCTGTGGCTCTCTGCTGACAGCTGTTGGTGAGCAAGGGACCAAGTGGGCCAGGCCTCATTTGCATTTCAGTTACATGACTGTTTGGGACATTCTGGCATGTAGAGTTTGGAGGCAATAAAATACTATTGTCCCAGTTGGGAAATGAAGGAGAAAAGGTCTGTACCATATAGGCTGGGGGTGAAGGGTCACCTAGTAATGAGGCACAGTTGGGTAAGGAAGCTTAGGCAGCAATGGGGAGAGATGGATGACATTCTAATTTTTGTGAGGAGTTTATTTCT
Organism: Malaclemys terrapin pileata; assembly: GCF_027887155.1. Taxonomy (NCBI): domain Eukaryota; kingdom Metazoa; phylum Chordata; order Testudines; family Emydidae; genus Malaclemys; species Malaclemys terrapin. Next base: position 21,404,145 of record NC_071519.1, read on the forward strand.
GCCGGGAAGGACTTTGCAAAGGGTCCCATATCCTGCTGATGACTCATTAAACGGCTGCATTAGGACAGTTTCAAGGCAGTGAACTGAAGCAATTTTGTGGCAGGCGGAGGTGGGTAGGGCAGAACACCCAGAGAGCTGCCGTTTACCTCAGGGACTCTGATGGGGGCCTCCCTACTCAGCAATCAGAGCCCAAATCATTTCAGCTGGGTCAGAAGGTCTGGAGCAGCCCAGAGCACCAAACTGCCAGGGTCCTTGGACTCCAGCAACCCCCCGGACAACAGACGGTGAGTGGGGAGGTGGGGCAGAGGGAAGTGGCCGGAGCGTGGTCGGTCGCCACTCACAATGGCAAGAGGAGGGCTAGGTTGGGATTATCGTTAAGACACCCTAGGGGAGAGGGAGTTTTACCTCATAGAAAATGTTAATTAATTAATTGCTGGCTTTCCCAAGTGCATTCTGTCATCCCTTCTAATAAGTTCTCTTTGTTGTAAACCCCAGGAGTCAGTGCTTATGAGTGGGGAAGTATTGCCTATCAAGGGTGCCCAGGGTGGTTTATATAGTTACCCAGGTTTCTGGGCAGGGGATCGAGCTGGTATTATTTACATTTTCCAAAGGAACCCCTAGAAAATTGAACCTGGGCTCTTTTGCTGCTGACAGCACCTGGCAGAAGGGTTCCATACAAGACCTGGAAACTGACTTTTTACCTCCCCCTTTTTGCCTAGGTATTAAGACATATAAGACAGTGGTTCTCAACCAGGCGTACCCCTGGGAGTATGCAGGGGTCTTCCAGGGGGTACATCAGCTCATCTAGATATTTGCCTAGTTTTACAACAGGCAACATAAAAAGCACTAGCAAAGTCAGCACAAACTAAAATTTTGCATAGACAATGACTTGTTTATACTTCTCTATATACTCTACACTGAAATGTAAGTACAATATTTATATTCCAATTGATTTATTTTATAATTATGTGGTAAAATTGAGAAAGGAAGCAATTTGTCAGTAACAGTGCGCTGTGACACTTTTATATTTTTATGTCTGATTTTGTAAGCAAGTAGATTTTAAGTGAGGTGGAACTTGGGGGTACGCAAGATAAATCAGACTCCTGAAAGGGGTACAGTAGTCTGGAAAGATGGAGAACTACTGATATAAGATATGCAGGATCAGACATTGTTACATGGGACTGGGGTCATTACAAGAGCTGCCTTACTTTTCATTTGAGATGTGCCTGAGTATTTTGGAACCAAATCTTGAGGTGAAAGACATTAAATTTCAGGTGTCTAGGAGTACACCAGTCTCTGATCCTCATGCTTCAAAACATAAACAGATTAACAGATGTGGAAAGGAAGAAACCTGCTTTGGTAGCATGTTCTCTGTGTAGGTCTGTGAACGGCACACATTCCTCTGCAGTCTACAACATTGACCACCAGTGGAGATTGGATACTAGACCTAGTGTCAAATCTTTATGGGCTTAAGAGATCCATTTCAGCCGTGACATTGAATTTCCTGACAGCTGTGACAGACTTTTAATCTTATTTAAATGCAGAGGAATTTTCCTGTCTTAACACCTTTTTGTTTTTACATTAGTAAGTAATAGAAGGGAAAGGAAATAATAAATGTCTATCATACCCTTGACCAGCAAAGGGCTCTGAGACCCCTTCAGGCTTGCGGCCTCTCAATGGAACATTGACTGCATGGGAAATATGCAGTTCTGGAGTTCCTTTTTTGCAAACTTTTACCCTGAAGCTGGACCATTATCTGATGAACCTTCCCATCAATTTTTATATTCAAGTGGGGCTGTTGCTGTGACCATACCAAGGTTTGCACCAAAACCACGGATGCAGCCTTCTGCTGTTGACCAGAAGACGAGAGTTGGTCAATCCAAGAAGATCAACTAAAGGAGCTGGTTTTGTGGCATTATTATCGTAGGATTGCTTATGAGCACAGGGTTGTGTGTGACAATTTGTTGCACTGAAAAAGCATTTTTAATAGCGTTGGTTGGGAATTTTTCAACCGAATGTTTTTCTATTTGAAAATGTTTCGTCAAAGCAGAAACTTTTTGTGGAAATAAATCGGCCTTGATGGCACAGGATGCACTTTCCAGTCAAAAATGGAGTAAAACCTGGCCTAGTGGTTTGGACCATTCATCTGGTAAGTGCTCTGGCCACTGGCTCTGCTGGTCTCTTTCTCTGCTTTTTCACAAATTTTTTTGAAAGGTCTCTGCTTTGAAACCTTTGTCATAATTTTTCCCCAAATGAAATTCTGGTTTCCAGCCAGCCCTAATTGTGAATGGCCTACATGGAATGAATTTGGTAGGCCTCAGCCCAGTTACCAGCAGGTGAGCTCCTACATCACCTGAGGCATTGCCACATTTGACATTAATTGGAACCATCGCTGCTGTTTGGATAAATCCAGGGCTGTCAAGCTGGCACCTTTAGCTAGCACTAAACCCACTAGAGAAAAATCAAATAGAAATGACCTTCTCTTCACTGATTTCCTCTTGTTACTTCACCTCCCTCTCTCTGTTCATGCTGTGCTGTTCCATGCCTTCCTACCAGCTGTTTGTCACAGCCTCAAGCCTAGTGAATTGGCTGCATTTAAACATCCTTGACAAGGCGCTACATGGCTGGCCTGAAGAACAGTAGATTATAGGTGGTGTTGATGCCAACCAGGTGTGTTTGAGACAGGGCGTCCGCTTGAAAGCAATGTAAATATTTGCCAGCAGAAAAGATGAGCCGAGTCTCTTATTGGATGGGGTTGGTGGGAGTGGGGGCAGGTTTCTAAGACCTGCTTTATGCCTCTGCCCATTATGTACATGGGAAGAAAACAGGAGGTTAGGAGACAGGCATGTGGCATAACCGAGACAGCTAAGCTGATGGGGAGGCAGAGCGCAATGGATGGAGCCCCATGTTTCTTAAATTAAAATGCAGATGCAGGGAGAGGAGGAGGACACTCTCAGGCAGTTGTGGTGCAAAGCCATATCACCCCAGGGGGCCACGACTGCTTCTCCAGGAGCTGCTGCAGATTTGTTATTTTCTTTGGCTTTTCATTAACTTTCTTCCCCTACCACTCCCCGCAGAGCTGCAGGGCCCTGCGCTGGCTCCCCTTTCCGTCTTCCTGCGGCTGCAGAGAACGGCATGCAGGACAGCAGAGCCTCTTCTGCTGCAGTAAGTGTCTAGCCTTCTGGCTGTGGAGGAAAAACTAGAAGAGGCAAACCCTGAAGGCTCAAACCCCACCAGACCCACCCTCTCCCCCCTCCCCCCCCCCCACACACATTTGTTATTTGGTAGAATATCATGATGGGGCGGGGGGGGCTGAACTTGATGTTTAAATGCTTAAGGTTGGCAATACTAGAGCTGGCTGTGTGCACGGGGCCACATTCTGATCTGAGCAGTGTTGGTGTAAAGCTGGAATAATGCTCTCAAAGCCAGCAGTGCAACACCTGAGAAAATGGCACTGCCTTTGGCCCTAAGAGTCTGCCCTGCATCCACAATGGGTTTACAGCTACCTGTCGACTTATCTGGTCCCCATCACTCTGGTACCTGAAGTGGCTACAGCAGAGATCGCCATAACAACCTCTGGTGAGCTTTAAATGCCATATCTAGATTAATCATCCTCTACTGGGATAGGGTGTCATGCTTCACAGGGCCGGGGGGGGGGGGGTCAGACTGGAAGCAGCATCTCCTCGGCTAGCACGCCAGGTAAATGCAGGACTTGGTTTCCTGGTGCCCTATGTATGCAGCCCAGCTGTGCTACAGGGTTTTGAGTTGCCTGGCCTCTCAAGTGACGCATGTGTTCAGTCACTCTCTGGTACCCATGTCCACTTCTTGCCCGGGCTGTGGGGCCAAGTCTGGAGCTGCTTCTCTCTCCTCTCAGCCATGGGGGATGATGCGGCACCTTTTCTGCCAGACACCAGGTAGCTTGTCCGCCACGCTGGATCCTGGCTGGGGAAGAGCAGAGACAGCAGCAGCGCTGGGGACAAAAAATGAGAGAGGCCCACCCCTCCTCGCCCCTCCCACAGCAATACCCCAGCTACCTGGCAGCTCCTGCCCAGACACCCCCAGCTTCTTCCCACCCTCAGCTCCCCCGTACACAGCCCCCAGTGAGCTACCTCCCAATGAGCACCCTGTAGTACCCATCCACCCCTCCTATCCCAGCACCCTCTAGCACCCACCCCTCCTATCCCAGCACCCTCCCATCTCCCCTGATACCCCAGCACCCTCTAGCATCCACCCACCTACCCCAGGTATCCCAGATACCCTAGCACTCTCTAGCACTGGCTCACTCACTTCTATGCTGACCATAAGCTGAAGTGTATGATTATATGCAAATTCTCTGCAAACAAGCTCCTTATCTAATGCACATAGCATGTCACGCAAGGCACTGCACTTCTTGGCAGCTGCAATGCTGAGCCGCAAGGAGTCAGTTTGTGATGCCAGGTTATCTACTATATATTCTCTTTCTTCTGTAGAAATATGGGGAAACTGTGGGCTTGAGTCTGCTTTCACTTGCACTGGTGTAATTCAGGAGTAAACCCAGGGAGGGGGGATGAGATTACAATGGCGCACGAGTGTTTGTATCTTTTTGTGTCAGTTTCCGCAGCTAGTCAGCACACCAGAGTCAGGCTCGGACGGTGCATCAAATCCATGCTAGCACTATGGGGGCCTCAATTTGGCTTGAGCGTTTGGGCACTACTGCAATATTGATACATGGCAATAATCACACCTAGCTGGTGTTTGGTGCTTTTCTTCAATCGCTCTCTGAGTGCTTTACAAAGGTGGTTCGTATCAGCTGGGGAAACTGAGGTACCAAGCGGTCATAGATATCAATGCTCTTCATAAGGTGAGTAAGCAGCTTTATTGCTCTTCTACAGCTAGGGAAACTGAGGCATGGATGGTATCACCTAGTATCACCTGGGGAAACTGAGGCACCACACAGGGTTGGGACTTGCCCAAGGCCAAAAAACAATTTATCGTAGGAGCTGGGAACAGATCAGAGGCTTCCCCACACCCACTTCACTCCCCTGCTCTAGCCATTTCACTCCCCTGCCAGTTTGAAACTCCCTGAAGGCTGCTTAGAGGCAGTTGCAGCTATGTGTTTAGCAGCGCCCCACTTACACGGCACCTCTGCATTTGCCTCAATGATTTAAGCCGCAACGCCTCTGTGACGGAGCTAAATATATCCAGCCTGCCTGGCTCATGCCAGAAAAGAGTCACTAAATGCATTCAACTTTATGTAGTAAAATAAGGAGCAGTCCCAATAAATTCTTGCTTAGCGCTTTACGCACTGCTGTGTCCATGCTGCTAGGTTTGTCTGAGTTTAGGGCTACTGTCCACTTAGGAACTGGCTTTGTTATGTGAAGGTGACGGGTGCCACCTCCTGGCCACTGGGAATATAACACAATTGAACAGCTCCCTTCATTCCGCTAGCATCGCTTTGCGGCCTCACAGGCCCCCTGCCTGTCTCAGAGACTCATAGGGTCATAGACCTAAAGGTCAGAAGAGACCATTATGATCATCTAGTCTGACCTCCTGCACATTGCAGGCCACAGAACCTCCCCCGCCCACTGTAATAGGCCCCTAATCTCTGGCTGAGTTACTGAAGTCCTCAAATCATGGTTTAAAGACTTCAAGTTACAGAGAATCCACCATTTACACTAGTTTAAACCTGCAAGTAACCCAGGCTCCACACTGCAGAGGAAGGAGAAAAGCCCCCAGGGTATCTGCCAATCTGACCCAGATGAAAATTCCTTCCCGACCCCAAATATGGTGATCAGTTAGACCCTGAGCATGTGGGCAAGACCCGTCAGGCAGATACTTGGGAAAGAATTCTCTGTAGTAACTCAGAGCCCTCCCCACTTAGTGTCCAGTCTCCAGCACTGGGGATTTTTGCTACTGGCAGTGGCCAATTGAACTGCAAGTGGTCATAAAGATATCCGGTACTTTCCGTAAGATATGGGGTGCTAATGCAGTCGGATGTAATAACAGAATAATGCAGTCAATTTGCCTGTGAAATGCAGAGCATGTGTGGGATGTATGGACGCAGAGAAGCAGAGGCTTGAGTGGGCTGTTGAACTTTGTGAGGGGAGGTTTGAGACAGGAAGTAAAGTTGTTTAATTTCCAGCCTCTCCTGATTTGCCCTGCTTGGATCCATTGAGCGGGGAGGGTTCGCTGCTCTCTCCCGTGCAGCAGAGAATTTATTCCAAATTCAAACTTCCCCAGGCCAGATGCCTCCACCTCAGCAGCGATAGCTTGGCCCCTGGGAATGTTTCGCAGAGTCTTGCTGCAACATTCTCGCTCTTGGCACAGCATTGTCCAGTGAAATCTCTGCATTGTTAGGAGCAACTCAGTGCCAGCAGTTGTCCTGGCATTGAGGGTCCCTAGAGTGAAGTAGCAGGGGGCATAAGGTGGAGACTTGTCACCTCAGGACTGAGGAGGAACATTTGCAGAAGAGGCGAGGGGTGTATAGAGGAGGAAAACCATCAGGGCACCTGGTCAGAAGTAGCCAGCCTAGGCCTGCTAGTGTGTGTGGGGGGAGAGGGGGTGCTGGGGGAAGGGAGGAGGAGACGGCAAGTGGTCAGAGACCATCACAACTGGACAGTGGAGCTGAACCAGTGCTAGCAACAGTGAGAAAATGTTGGCAAAGTAGTAAGTCCGATAGCCTCGCTGTGCCTCAGTTTTCTCCTCTGTGGGATGGGGATAATGCTTTTTCCCTACCTCACTGGTCAGGAGAAGTGGCGTTGTGAAGATCCATTTATGTCTGTAAAGGGCTTTAGAGAAGTGTAAGGACCACGGCAATGAAAGCACTGACTGAAAAGAGACAGAGCTTTGTTTTCCAACACTGGGTCAGGGGGCTCCATCTGCTCTGCGAGATTACATTTATTTTTGTCCTCTTAACTGAACTTTCTTTTAATGGCAATGGAATGACAGGCCCTGAAATGGATTTCCTATGGACTCCATCCCAAGTGGCATTGTACCCAGCGTGTCTCCCGATAACCTTTCTTCCCTGCCCTGGGACTTTATCTGCCGCGTGACAAACACCCTCACTGGACAGAAAGAGGAAATTCCACTCATTGTTCTGCCGCTGCTGGGGTCTGACTAACACACTCTATCTTCTGCCTGCTGCACCACTGTCAGGCCGGGATTGGCAGGCGTTTCCTGTGGTGACAATCAGCGGGGGCTTCGTGGAAGGAATGTGTTTCATTCCAAGACTCTTGGTTAGCTCCCAGCATGAGCCAGCTCAAAGGAACAAATACAGGCTTGCCATTGCATTTTGGCCATGTTGCCATTGACCTGAGAATTATCCCTCTCTGATTCTCCTCTCTGTTGTCCCAGCTCATGGGTTCTAGGGTTCATGGGGTGGGGTGGGGTGGGGGGAGAAGGGTTCAAGAGACCCTTTCCCATGTTATCAAGTGGGAGAGGAATTCTCACTAGATGGGAAGGGCTCCTGATGATGGAAAAGGTTGAGAACTATTGTCCTAGCTAATTAATGTATACTAGCATTATTACTTCTCATGGTATAGCAGGGCCATCTTGGAGCCATATAGGTAAGAGCTCATGAGCTAATAAAAATATTCTTATGGACACCCATACCACCCAGACAGTGAGGTGTAGGGAATCAGGCATCAGACTGGGAGTCAGAAGACCTGGGTACTATTCTTGGCTCTGCCCATGACCCTGGCCAAGTGGCTTTGCCCCAGTTTCCCCATCTGTAAAATTGGGGTTGAGCCTTCTTTTGTGAAGTACTTTGAGATTTGCAGCTGCAAGGCGCTGGGTAGCATTTCTTCCGCCCGAGGCTCTCGAAGCACTCTGCAAATTGCAGAGCCTCATGTGCCGTGTGAGTTAGGGCATGTGAGCCCCATTGCTCAGAAGAGAAAAGTGAGGCACAGAAAGGTAAAGTGCCTCGCCCTATGTCAAGGCCAGGAACAAGCCCACATCTCTTGCCTGCCAATCCAGTGCTCCAACCACTGCACAAGCCTTCCTCTCATGCATCTCTAAGCAGGTTAAGGATGGTTAAGTAGGAAAGTGGTAAAAAGAAAAGGTAAAATACCTCACAATGGGCTAAATTCTGATTTATCCTTCATGAATGCTCTGGTGGATTGGAAGGGGCAGGGACATGGTCTCACACCCAGTGCATCTGTGCTGGACTCAGGAAGAACTCCGAGCCCAAGAGGAGGTGGCTAGTGAGCCTTTAACTTGTCTTCTCTTGTCCATTTCAATCCCTTTTTCTTTCGGTTTCTTTTCTCTCTAGTCTGTTGTTTTTTTTTAACCCAACTTTTATTTCCTTCCTTTGGCTGATCAACAACTATAGGGGGGAGTCATAACCACCCAAAGATAGCTGAAGGGTACCAAGGCCAAGGGTGGTCCTTTGTCCTGCGGGAAACTATCCTGACACTGAGATCTGTTCCCTTTTTACAATTATGATGATTCAGAGGAGCCCCAGTCGTGGCCAGGACCCCATTGTGCTAGGCACTGTACAAACATAGAGCAAAAAGACGGTCCCTGCCCCCAAAGAGCTTGTGGGATAGACTTCTAAGGGCAGTGAGGGGAGCCCCATCCCTCCAGAGATCTTTCAAAGGGATCTGAAGAACATGCAGTAAGGAGCCAGCCAGACTTGGTGTTGGAGTGGAACTAGATGGGACCTACTGGACTGTTTCCATTCCTAAGGCCCCAAACCAGCAATGGGATTCTCTCTATTTACATTACTGGGAGTTGTCTTAGGCTCGGGAGTTTCAGTGGCTCTGTGTCAGCCTTTGTAGAATTCTTACCTTTGTTCAAGGGGAAACAGAATCTTCTTAGTTTTAATTCTGAAGGCAGCCTGGTGCTTGTCTACTGCTGGGACAGCAGTAGAGCTCCTCCCTCCTTGGGCCTAGGCTGTATTCCTCTCAGGGGATCCCATGCAAGTGGTAGCAGTATGGGAAGCTTGTAGATGCTAGACTAGGCTACATCTAGGGAAAGGACATGAGTGACAGGATGGGCCAGTGTTTAGGGGCTGAGAGACCTGGGTTCAAGTTCTTGCTCTGCCAAAGATTTCCTGTGTGAGCTTGAGTATATCACTTAGCATCTCTGGGCTTCAGTTCCTCATGTGTAAAAAGGGGATAACAATACTTTCCTACCTCCCAGAGATGTGGAGAGGCTGAAGGTTGCGAGGTACTCAGATACAGGGTGGTGGGTGTCATATGAGTACCTAAGACAGATAGAGGAAGCTTCACCATTACAACACTGACACGAAGCTAGACCATCCCAACAGTGACATTTATGAGGTTGAAAAACTGAACCAACACCAAGCTATTGGGCAATTAGTACTATGCAGGTGCTAAAGGAGGCTGACTCAGGAAGCAGGCTAGACAGACTCAGGCAGGGGACAAACTCAGCATGCCGTCTTCTATGACATTTTATTTTAATAACTTACAATGTGCTCATCACTGTTGCATCTGGATGCACAACATTAAAACAAACATCTCTTTGTATCCACCTGCACTAAGAAGCAATGCTAACCCTTCTGCCCACAAGAAAAGAAATACTGTACATAGCAGGGGTGGGTGGAGGTGAGGAGAATGTACAATGAAGGGTTGGTCACTCTTCATACTTAGGACTGACTAATCTTCAAATGCTTTACAGGCATTAACTAATTGTTCCTCACAACACCCCTGGGAGATAGGTGAGTGCTGTCATCCCATATTATTGGTGGAGACCCCAAAGTGTGCGTTAAAGTGATTTGCTCAAAGCCAAAGAAAGGGTTGCTATGAGAAATGGGATTGGGACATGAGAGTTCCTGGCTCCCTGTCCTATACCCAGATCTCTACACTACACCCCATCCCACTCATTCTCAAAATAACTCTCAGTATGATTCTTGTAATTTTGCCTGCTTAATTCTCCTTTTCAGTTCGAACTGTTCAGATCTGTCAGCATTTAGAAGGGGGTGAAGTAATACCTTTCATTGGACCAACTTCTGTTGGTGAAAGAGACAAGAAGTTGGTCCAGTAAAAAATATTACCTCGCCCATCTTGTCTCTCTAATATCTTGGGACCAATGCAGCTACAACAACACTTCAAACAGCATTTAGAATGTCATTTGCATCATAACCATGTTCAACATGGACTTGTGTTGATTAAACTGATGGGGAAAAGCCCCAGGATCACCCACTTCTCTTTGGTCCATCATTTGGACACTCAACAGTAGAACTCAGTTGAAAAAATGGGAAGAGCATGGTGAAAAATTCACAAAATGTTGGCTGAAACTTCCCATTGGTGTTTCAAACTTCACTGAAAAATCAAAATTAGAAAAATATTGACCAGCTATGCTCAATATACTTTGCACGCCTGATTGTTACTGATTGAAAGCTCAGTGTCTCATGCATGTGAATGTTTTGCTTGCATAAATAAGATGTATGATTTATGGCTTAATCCAAAGCCCATTGAAGTCAATGGGAATCTTTCAGTTGACTTTATTTATTTATTTATTTATTAATTATTCAATTGGTTTCGGCCTTTAGAAAATTCAATTTTGAGTGTCTCTACATCCTCATTGCTAGTGTTGTAGGCAAAGACCTATCGCGCTTCAGATAATTATATATTTTATTTTTTGTTTTGTATTTTTAAAGTACCTTTTTTCTTGAAAGGATACATCTAAAGCTGGTCAAAAAATGTACAATGGGACACTTTTCCATGAGAAAATGCTGATTCCAAGGAATCAACATGTTATCCATGAACATGTCAATTCCATCAAACCATTTTTCCTGCCAGCCCTGTCTCCCCCAGCTCCCAGATTGCCTGGACAGAGCCTCATGGGGCCACCTGACCTGCCACGCAGTCAGCTTTCTGGGAAGTCCTATGAGAGTGAATCCGTCAGCTGGGAGCAAGGCAAATAATTCTGTTTTGGTTCTCCCAAAATGGAATTTTTCAGACTTTTTCCTCCTACAAAAAAAATTAAATTTTTTGACATTTTGTTCTGATTTGGGACAAAAAATATTCTTCCACAAAATCAGAATATTTCATGGGAAGGAAATTCAATTTTCTCGCCAGCTCTAAATACATCATCATGACCCAAACTTTGCCTTTGCTTCTAGCTTTCCAAGAAGATAGAATGTACTAAGGCTTCACTACAATAGATTAACAAGAGTTGAACAGAGAAAGAAAGAAGAGATCCTGGGGTCAAATTTTCAAAAGAACTTAAGTGACTTAGGAACCTGTGTCCCATTTTCAAAAGTGACTTAGGCTACTAGGAGAAAATCAGTGAGATGTAGGCTCTATGGCCCAGATCTTCAGAAGTATTTAGGCACCTAACTCTCATTTATTTCAATTATGAAAATGGAGTTTAGGCTCCTATGTCACTTAGGATATGTCTACACAGCAGCTGGTGTAATTACCAGGTTGGGTAGATAGATGTACATGCATTAGTTCTGCTTGAATAATCCCACCTGCCGTAGTACGTAACTAGGGAGTCAGGTGGGATTGTAGATGTACCTTTAGGCGCTTTTGACGATTTTTTACCTGTTATCTCTTCTTTTCACATTTCATCCAAGAACCACTCCTCTTCAGCATATCTGGAGCCCTCCCCATGTCTCTTCTTTTAAGGCATGTTGTCAGACTTGCTTATGGCTCAAATGCATCTGGGAACTTCATTGAGTGAGTCGGACATTCCAATTTAGCAGCTTAAATGAACATCCCATAGGTATAAAAAATATACATTCTATGAAAATATATATATATAGTGCAGTTAAATAGCCTCCCAGAGATCACTAGTGTGGTAGTCTGATTTGATTTAATTCTTTTGAGAAATCAGGAGCTATTTTCATGTCAAAACAGCCCTATTTGTTTTTCTTCTGCGCTACTAGGTTATTGGGCATCTCCGTATTGAGTTTGTGTTACGACAAAAAATGCCCCAGTCCCATGAGCATACAGAGCTACATTTTTGTGTCGCTGGTTTCATTGACTTCTGATAGGATGAAGCCAGGGTTGTCGTAACCTCTCTTTGCCTTGGCTTTAGCATCCTTCTCATTGTAGAGGCAAAAGGCACAGTGAGGAGTCTCTACTTCCACAGTCTTGCTGAAGTTGTGGAAGTCTACTCTATACTTCCCTTCCTTGGTCTTGGACACGATGGGAGCAAAGCGGTAGCCCCAGAGTACCTCCTCTGGGATATAGGATGTCCTGACCTGACAGGTAGCACTAGTGGCTTCCACTGTGCCATCTAAAAATACCACTAGCTCAAAATCCTGCTGGAGGATGGTTTCCACTGACATGCGGAAGAACGGGCTGGTCCGATCAATGACGTGGTAAATAGTTAAGGGGGAGATGAAGAAGAGGTTCTCATTGCCAGCATCCACCACAAAGTCTATGTTGACCTGGTCCAAGATGATAGTCTCTCCTTCTGGAGTGATGGTCGTCTTCAGAAGCTTCCCATAGATGTGGCTCCCAATCAGTAGACTCTTCCTAAGGTTGGCCACCCGGATAAGGAGGCACAGCTTGCCGCCTCGTTTGCTAATGACAGCATTCTTGCTGAAGGTAATGGTCTTGGCCCGTTTCTTGGACCTCGAAATCTTGGCCAAGATAGCACCGCACATGAAAGAGTTGATGATGACCCCAAGAATAGACTGGAAGATCAGCAGAAAAATGGCAGTGGCACACTGCTCTGTGACACACCGGAAGCCATAGCCAATGGTAACCTGGGTTTCCAGGGAGAACAGGAAAGCAGAGGTCAAGCCGTTTATGTTCTCCACACATGGGGTGTGGTTTATCGAAGGACTGAATTCAGGAAGATCTTTATGTATATATGCCACAACGTACCAAAGGAGACCAAATAGGAACCAACTGCCTAAAAATGCTGAGATGAAGATGGTCATCTTGTATCTCCATCTTAGGTCCAGGATGGTGGTCCATATATCAACCAAGAAGACAAACCGTGACTGTTCTTCCACGTTCCCAAACTCTATGTTACACCTTCCATCTTTAGATACCAGCCTTGCTCTTCGGCGACTGCGTTCCGTCAGATGGCTGGCAAAGCGCTTCCGGAAGTATTTGAACATTCCCTCTATCGACAAAGTAGTCTGGACAAAGAACAACATTTTATAAACATTATGGCAGGTGATGGTTTTATTTACAGTTGGAGAGAGAGAGGAATGACTCCTGTACAAGACTTAAGATGCTGACTTGCTTATGAAAAGTTATGACATTAGCACATTGGCCTTTGGCCATTTGGGAAGGATTCCAATTCATATATAAGGAAACAAATGTGTTCTTGCCCCAAGGAGCATTCCAGTGAAAAATAATAATAGCAGTTTGCTCAATAAGCTTTGCAAACATGAACGAATTCAATCTCACAACCCCCTATGAAGCAGCTGAGTATTAGTATTCCCACTCTCAGATGAAAAAACGTGAGGCACAGAGAAGTTAGATGATTTTTCCAAGGTCATACAATGGTCATAATTTTCAAAAGTGACTAGTGAGTTTAGGTGCACAATTCAAGACACCTTAAAGGGGCCTGGTTTTTAGAAACTGCAAAGTTTAGATATGGGGATTTTCATTCAGCTGCTAAAAAGATAGAGGGGCCAATCTTAGGAATTTATATCTTTATGTATCAGCATTAGAAGAAGAGGGAATGCGAAATAGATAATGAACATTGTGAGGGTAGGGGGAAAGATGGAGAAGGACCTATACTAGCAATGTGAGATCTGAATGTCCATTTAGTCACTGTTAATATGCCCATTGCTCTGCTACCTGAGTTCAAATCTCAGATCCAGCTTCAGGTTTTAAACTCTCCCACAGTCCAATTTGTGTTTTGGTTCAGGCCCATTAATAAGAAATGACAAAACTGGAAGGGAAGGGGAGTTTTCTGCCTTCCCAAGAGGTACTGCTAAAAATAAAAAGCCAGATTCTGGCCTCCTTCCTCTGTCTTCTTGCTCATTTGGTTCCCTGTGACTGGCAAACACTAATAAGAGGGACATGAAATATGAGAGTCACTGATGGGAAAATAGTAGAGATGGCTTCAAACTGCAAAATTTGGGTCTGGGTTTGGAACCTCTCCAGAACTAGATGTGGAGTTTTGATTCAGCCCATTACAGAGCTAGGGACTAGCTGCAAAATCCATATGCAGATCTGGGTTCAGATTTTGAATCGCCCCAAAATTCAAGGATGTTCTGATTCAGGGAGTTGATTTGGCTTGTGACAAAAAGACTTATTTGATCCACTAGCCAGTCTCCCTGCAAATGTGAGATGTAGTTCCCCAGAGAGGACATATTAGACTAACAGGCCACACTAACCCATCATGGGAGTGTACAGTATGTACATGTACTCGGCCTTTGTTGGACCACATTCTTCTCACATGGCCAAGTTTCATTTCATGCTCTAATCATGTAACCTGAGGCCAAAGAGTTTCAGCCTAAAAACAACTAAAATAAATTAAAATAAAAAGTGAGGCCCTGAGGGAAATGCTCTCGCTGGTGATTCACTGGCTGTTCCGAGTTTAACTTTACTGCATCTTTTGAGGACATTGGGTCCCCAACTGTGTAGAGATGTGTGTATTTCAGAGGGCTGGAGCTTGCATGACTGACCGTCTGTTTTAGAGATACCCAGCCCTGGAATAGTAGGAATGGTGCAGATCAGACTCTGGACTGAGGGGCATTTGGCAGAGCCCAGGGCTGGAACCACTGCATGGTGAAGCAAGTCAGGATGGGTGTGCTTAGGTAGAGCTTGTGTTCCATATTGTTCTACAGCCCTCACCATCACTGGCATCAAATCAGACCCCCAACAGAAAATGACATTAAACCCTCCCCCCAAAAAACCACTGGAGTCTGAGATGTTGTGATGGGGGGAGATACCCACACTAGCCCTGCAAGAGCCAAATTGGGCCAGGTGGGCCCAATCAGCTAATTAGGCTGCAAATTAGGGAGCTTTTGGCTGGACGCAGCTATTAGAGAAGAGGCTCACCTGTGCAGAAACAGGCAGGGCCTGTAACGTGGGCTACAGACTAGACAGCTGCTGCTGAGTGAGGGCAGTTGCTTCCTGGGACGAGGGAGGAGTGCTTCGGAAGACTGCAGGAAGGCAGGCAGCAGTCAGTCCCTGGGAAAAAGGTTCTTGGAGCTGGGACACCCAGAGAGAGAAGGGGAGCTGGGTGTGGTAGGCAGCAGTCCAGGGAAGGAGCAGTGAGGGCTGGGAGAGGAAAGCCCAGAACTGCTGAGTTGAGCATCCCTGGACTAGAACGCGGAGCAGAGGGCAGGCCCAGGTTCCCCTACCAGCCACTGAGGGCAGCAAATGGACTGACTGCCTAGGACTGCTGATGGACTGAACCCTGGACGGTGGAATGCTGAGTGACCTGGCTGGCAGGCTGAGTCACAAAGGAAACACTGAAGGTCCTGGAGCAAGAGGAGCTACAGACCTGAGTTGGAGTGATGGCGTCCAAATTGTGGACAGAAGCATTGACCTCAGGAACTAATCCCCAGAGTGACCAGGAGGAGGCACCAGACTAGAGGTGAGTGGAGCACCCCGTGACAGATGTCTGCACCTCTGATCTCTGTCTGGGGACAAAACAGCTAAGGTCACATTTCGGCTCCTTAGCACTCAGTCTTGTTCTTTTTGAACTCAGAGGGAATTTCATCATTGGCTGGATTGTGGTCTGCAAGTCTGGCTCTGTAATGTCACCTACATGTACACACACCTACACCCATGTTATTTGTGCTCCTATTAGGAATAATCAGGGTGGGGTCATGCAGACCTGCCAACAGGGGAGGCATAGGGGGCAATTGCCCAGGCACCTGGGTGATTTAAAAGGGCCTGGGGCCTCCACCACCATCAGTGCAGTGGGACTAAGGCAAGCTTCCTGCCCGCCCTTGTTCCGCACCGCTCCTGGAAGTGGCCAGCCAGTTCCTGCAGATCCTGGGGATGGGGCCTCCACATGCTGCCCCTGCTCCGAGTGCTGACTCTGCAGCATCTATTGGCTGGGAACTGTGGCCAATGGGAGCTGCGGGGGTGGTGCCTGCAGGCAGCAGTGCGTGGAGACCCCCGGGCCTCCCACCTAGGAGCTGCTGCCAGAGGGGTGTGCCGGTCACTTTCGGGAGCTGCCCGAGGTAAGTGCTGCCCCCTCTTCCCATTCCTGCACCCCCAACCCCCAGCCTAGAGCCTGCATCCCACACCCAAACTCCCTCCCAGAGCCTGACCCCACACTCTCTCCCGCATCCCATCCCCCTGCCCCAGCCTAGAGCCTGCACCCTGCACCCAAACTCTCTTCCAGAGCCTGCACCCTGCACCTCCTCCAGCACCCCAACCCCCTCCCCCAGCCTAGATCCTGCACCCCCTCCCACACCCAAACTCCCTCCCAGAGCCTGCACCCCACACTCCCTCCCGCACCCCAACCCCCTGTTGCAGCCTGGTGAAAGTGAGTGAGGGTGGAGGAGAGCAAGCAATGTAGGGAGGGGGGATAGAGTGAGCAGGGGGCGGGGCCCGGAAAGAGGCGAGACAGAGGTGTGGTCTCAGGGAAGGGGCACGGCAGGGGCGGGGCAAAGGTCATTGAGTTTGTACGATTAGACAGTTGGCAACCCTACCGGGTGGGCATGTGAAAGCCCTGGCCATGCCACAAGAGCGCGCCCAGCAGTGCAGCCGGCAGCTCGCTGGGCACCAGCCAGTGCAGGCACAGCACCGCCCAAATGTCAGGCGGACCGCATCCGCGTGGGCATGGCTTGTGCGTGCGTGGGGGCCCATTGACTGTTCTGCCCTGGGGCCCGGAATTGCTGGGGGGCAGACCTGAGGTCATGAGTGGCTTTTCCTGGGCCTTCTGCCAGCTAGAATATGGGTGCACTTAACACTGCTTTGGCAGCGTATTTTGGGGCATTTCCTCCAGGAGCCATAATTTGGCCTTTTTATATATACCTGGGTTTGCAAACTCCCATAAAATGGGCTACATGTTAATAAATTGTCTCATGGACACTGCCCCTCCCATTTCACATCATCACTCAACAACCCTGGGACAACTAAAGCAATTGATTCTGTAGGAAAGAAAGTTGTTAATGTATTTTTAGTTTATTTTAATGAGAGCTAGCAGCTGGAAACACCCTAAATTATGGCTCTTGGGGGAAATACCCCAAAATATGCTGCCAAAGATGATGAATTATAATTCTGTGACCTAGCATTGGTATGCATGATGTAGCTGCCGCTACCAATACATAGTGATAAAGAAAGGCTGCAGAAAGGAGAAGGGTGGACTAGTGGTTAGCGAACTAGTGGTTAGGGAACCAAGTAGACCCAGGTTCAATTCACTGTTCTGCCATAGACTTCCTATGTGTCCTTAGGCAAGTCACTTAGTGTGTGACTGGAGCTCAGGGAGACATATCCAAACTGGCTTTAATCTAGCTAGCTCAGGAACTGGAGTACTGTGCCTATCAGTATGGGTTAAACAAGCCTACCTGGAACCCTGGGTAATTACTCAAATTAAAGCTAGCTGGGATATGTCTACATGAGATGCAATAACTAGCCCTGCCCCCCAACCCCCGATTGCAATTTAGCAACCCTTAGTCGCTTTGTGCCTCAGTTCCCCATCTGTGAAATGGGGATGCTAGCACTTCCCTATCTCACAGAAGTGTGAGGGAGGTTAAATACATCAGAGTGTGAGGTGCTCAGATAGTACGGTGAGGAGGGTAAAGAAAGTGCCTTAGACTAAACAACAGTAAATGGAAAAATACATTAAAGAAAATCAAAAATGGAAAAAATGCAAATCAATTCCATCTTGCAAAGCTGTCAGCAAAAGGCATCCTCTGCAGCCGAGTTCATATCCCTAGCCCCTGAAGATGGACGTGCCGCTGTGTCTCACATGGCTGCATTCTTTCTATGGATGCCCCCCTATTCCTGTTAAAACAGGAACAGAACTAAAGTAGCTTTTTTACTGTTTGAAACTTCTGCTGCTGAATTAATTGGCCGGGGAAGGTACCAAAGCAGGTTAAATTTTAAACAGACTTCAACTGGGGAAGAGGAAACAAGGTCACTTTCCAAGCTGTCCTCCAGTTTTATTTCCCTTGGATGCTTTTAATGCGTTCATGTTAAAATACAGCTTGAACAAAAAGAAAAGGTTCCTGTGCAATGGGCCATTCCTGGTAGTTTCCCAATAAATAAGTCTTTTTTTTTTTTGCTGCTCTTCTTCTGCCCAGAAACATGTGCCTTGAAATCTCATTACTATCCCCCATCTCTGGCTCTTGTTTGTGAGAACACTGCGCCGTGGCATTGTGATTGCAGGTGTCCACTAATCAGCACTTACTGGGTTTGCAAAATGGCCTGGTATTACTCACTGTTCAAGGTCTGTTTTACACACACACACACATACTTTATATGGGTGAGCCATAGCAGATACCCACCTGCTACCACTCCTAGCTAAAGGATGTAGTCCTTTAACTGAGGTGATAGAAGTCTGTATTGAAGGTCCTGAATTTAGATCCTACAGTCAGACCACACGGGGGGATGTTACATAAATAGCCACCAAAGAACATATAAAGGGCAAGATCCTGCTTCTATTGAAACCAGTGGGAATTTGACCAGTGAACAGGATCTGGCCCTCAATTCAACAGAATGAGCATGTAAGAAGTAATGAGTAACCTCATCAGACTATATTCTCTGTTTTAGAATCAAAGCCTGGAAAATAAATCCCAAAATTCCTTTGCCTGAATCCGTTATGGGAATGTGTACGATTTTAGGACTGTTTTACAAATCTAGCTCAAGCAATCCCAAGTAGCTCAAACAGCCTGAAGAATTACACCCTTGTCTAAGAAAGGTCACAAAGGAATTCACCCTTCAACAAACCTTTTCACTCCCACACACAATTTGCGTGCACTGATTTGCTTCAGCAAGAGCTAATGTTCCCTTCTCTATAAGTACATTGCAAGTATATGTCATAGTTCATCTAGAGAAGCTTATGTAAAGCATGTTGTATAATATACAGGGTTCTCAAGGTCCCTTTGGTTTAAATCAGCAACTAGTAACCCAAGTCTGTCTTAGCTAATATTTACCAGGGTATATTTACTGCTTGGGCAGATCATGTGGAAATATTGCCGTCTTTCTATTCATTGCATGGGAAGTCCTTGTTGCTCTAATCAGTGAAGTTTCTGTCTGTTCCCAGAACATAAAATGCCTGTAGAAGGTGCACTGCATCACCTGGCCTCTTAAACAATGGGGTATTTAAAAAATATAAACCCCATCACCCTATGTAGACCTCTCAGATAGTTAGCGCCCAAGGAATCAGAAAGCTCCACAGTGTTGCTCTGGTTTCATGTTACACTTGATCAGTGTAATAAGCAGAAACCTTTATATTTCTATGAATTAAGGTTCCTGATCTCGGGATTAATTGCCAATCTCTTCCCCCATCCCTCCCTCCCTCCCTCCATCTAGGATCTCTGACAAATGCCCGGAATGGTATGGCTTTCTTCCAACCCTCTGTTGCTATTACAGATACTTCTTCCACCCCCCCCTTCTTTTCCCTGAAGTCCTGCCCACTCACAAGCAGGTAACTGTCTACATACCAGCTGGAGTTCTTCAGTGCGCCCAGAAATGTTACTGAATGTTCCTCCCCTTGTTTGTTTGTTTTTTTAATTGTTGTTGTTGATTTCAGGGTGGCTGGCACTTTAATTGTTTTCTGGGTAAGTCCTTCGTACAGCGTTGCGTGCAGAGCATGCTAATCCAAGGAAACGGCTTTAATCTGACCCACGTGCAGCAATTTAGCAGAATCATGACTGAAGACAAGGGAAAAGATTTGGGGGCTGGTAAGTTTAGTTCAGATCTTAGAAGGAAAACATGTAGCCCTTTAAACACCTTTGGATGGGTCCTACTACCACCCAGTCTCGCATTGGGTAGTACCATACCCCCTGGTTTCAACTTCATCCAGAGAAATGTATTATTCCATGTGAGAAAGGGTGGCAAAATCTAGCCATTGGGGTGGGGGGAGAATCTAAAATGGACAACAAAACTTACTAAAGTATCAGAAGGGTAGCCGTGTTAGTCTGAATCTGTAAAAAGCAACAGAGGGACCTGTGGCGCCTTTAAGACTAACAGAAGTATTGGGAGCATAAGCTTTCGTGGGTAAGAACCTCACTTCTTCAGATGCAAGAAGGGGGTAAGAACCTCACTTCTTGCATCTGAAGAAGTGAGGTTCTTACCCACGAAAGCTTATGCTCCCAATACTTCTGTTAGTCTTAAAGGTGCTACAGGACTCTCTATTGCTTTTTACAAAACTCGCTGAGGTTCTTGGCAAAACATACCTTTGTGAGGGGCTCCAATGAAGTTCTAGGAAGCTTAGGGAGAATAAGGGGGATACAGAGTTAAGGGATTATTCTTTGCAGCCTTGGTCTTATCTTTCCAAAAACATTTTTTTTCGCCCCCTTCTGTCTATTTTTCCTTTGCTGAACATGCTCTGAAGAAACTATGCCAAATACCCATGTCCTAATTCCTTCCAAAATCCTTTTTATTAAAAAATGCTTATGAGATTCAGAAGCAGAGCAGGTTGTGCATTGTCCCCCAGTTGCCATTGCCAGGGAGTAAATGCTAGATGGCTGTGAGACCCTTGGAAGGTGCGACATGTTTTCTCTTGGCTCGCTGTCCAGGGAAGCCTAGGAATTTGCCTGTTGCAGCAGGTTAACTGTTAAAACATCTTCCCCACTCCACCTGCCGCTTAGATCACAAGTTTTACAAGCATGTCAGGGCTGCCAGAGTGAGGTGGCCCTGTGCTGAAACAAATACAAGTACAGTAAGAATATAAATCATGCCTAAAATAGCCTGTTGGGCTACATCCATAGTGGTAACTTCAAACAAAAACCTGCAACCTGGACCTTCTACGCCCCCAGCCCCAAACTTTGTTGGGGTGTGATACCATCCCAGCTCCGGATATGAATTCTCCAACTGACTCTTAGCTCTGTGCTGGACTTAAATCCCAGATTCAAAGTCCTCTGCTGTACTTTTGGGTGCATCTGAATTTCAGATCAGGATTTGAGTTTTCAGGCTTGGGAACCTAGTTAGCATTAGTGTCGCAGCTTAATCAAGGGTTGAAATGGAGCAGGAAGTGGGGGGATTATAGCTTAAAATACAGTATTACAGAGGGGCTCCTCTTGCTAAATCTTTCCTGTCTGACTTGTGTGCCCCGGGGTTGGCTGAGGTGCCACCAATCAGGTCCTGGAAGTCCCATAGATAGCTGGTGTCTGGCCCCCGCAGCAGGGCTTGAATGGACCTTGGGATGGTTCGTGTGTGTGGCCCTGTAGTTGAATGGCACAGGCTGGACTGCAGTGCCACTGCAGATGGATTAGGGATGACCTTGGCAGTGTGGGCTGGAAAGTCCTGTGGATGGTATGTGTCCACACAGAGGCACTTGAGTGACCCTCTGGATGGATGATGTATGTGCCAGGTAGGGACACTGAGAATGGTGTATGTGCAGAGGAACCCGAGAGACTCCATGGACGAATGGTCTAGGCCAGCACCAAAGAGGACCACATGGCCGCCAGAAAGGATAGTGCATGCCCATAGCATTGGGGCCCAATTGAGCCTGTGAGAGGAAGCTGAACACTCATGGCAGGGAGCTCATGTCGCACTCAGGAATTGGGGTGTGAGGAGCTCCCTGTCCATATGAGACTCAGTTGAGCCCTACATGGATAGATGGAGCATGTCTTGAAAACTTGCAAATGTTGGAAAAGCTGCTGTCTCCTGTTCCAGCCATGCTCCCCGCCATGCCCGAAGGACCCAGCAGAAAGCTTGCTGGAGTGCCAGCTCAGCAGCAGCATCACCATTAAGCATTTGTTCATGACCGTGACTCCCAACGCCATCGGTGCAGTGGCATTACCTCCTTAATGTTGAGAGAGATGCTAGTTCTCAATGGGATCCATCAGCTCAGCCTGCTAAGCCAGGAGTCCTGGCCCAATTCCAGTTTGGGTGATTACATTCTGCCAGCCTAAATTCCCTTGTGGTTTCAGCTGGACGCAGCAATGCTCTTTATTCCCTGCCTTGCCCTCGCTCTGTCATGGAGTGTTGCTGTGAGCTGTTAAAGAGCTGCCCCTTTCCATTCCAGTGATGCTGCACTTCTGTGGTGGGTGAAGTGATTCCTACACATAGCTTTCATATTGGTTTGTAAAGCATCCTCCTGGATGAAATATCCACTAAAAATATAAACCATTTTCTTTATCGCAGGCATCTTCCATCTCTAACTACTAGAAATCCATGATCCCATCATCTGTGGGAGTTCAATGGTAAGAACAGAGGACCGGAAGCCAGGGCACCTGGTTTCTAGTCTCAGTTTTGCCACTGACTTATTGTGTGCCCTGAGGCAAGCCACTTAAACTATCTGTGCCTCAGTTTCTTCTTCTGTAAAACAGGGATTAAAATACTTTCACAACACCCCATGTGAAGTAGGAGGCTGGGCTGACTGATATTTGTAAAGTACTTTGAGAGCCAGGGATGAAAGTCTATATTAAAATACAATGCCTTCATCCTCATTCAAGCAGACATTACTGTAAATTCATGCATGTACCTTTTTGGGAAAGGGTTTTTAAAAAGAAGCACAGTTTTTGAGGTTCCAAGCTTTCTTCTTACATTATTTTTATTACTACACTGACACCTACACGCCTCATTGTACTTGGCCCTGAACAAACATATGGTAAGAGACAGTCAGTGCCCCACAGATCTCACAATCTAAATAGATGAAACAACGGATGGGAGAAATATATTATCTTTATTTTATGGAGAGGGAACTGAAGCTCACAGAGGTGAAATGATTTGCCCAAGGTCATACAGAGAGTGTGTGGCAAAGCTTGGAACCTAGGTGTCCTGCGTCCCAGCCTAGTACTTACTAGACCATCATTCCTTGCTATTTACATACATAACTTTAAAAACATCATGCTGGTTTGCTTCCCTGATTTCTCTCCTGCTGAGTAACATGAGGATATGAGCAATATGAGGATTTGCAATTCATAATATGCCCAGTGTGTATTGGTTGAGGAGACAGGCTTTGGCAGGGAAAATTTGCAGCCTAATTAAAGGAATAATTCATTCACAAGAAAGCTGCCAAATGGATACATGCAAACAAATGCCCTAGTAATGGAGATTCCAGCTAGGAATGCTTATGCAGAGCCTCAGATTAAAATGCATAGATGCAGATGTATGTATAAATGGTCTACGGCAGTAAGACTATCACAGTTATTAGTAATGAATATTCTTGCTGTGAATCCTGCAGCACAAAGTAAATGCAATCACTGCCTTCATTAGAAGTGGCAGCTTAATGACTGGAACCAAATGGACAGAATTTGACACTTCTCATAGCTGCAGACAACTCCCGAGCTGGAGGCAATTTATAGATGGTGGCATTCCTTTCTCCTCTGTGTCCCACAGGGAAAAGAGAGATCTGTGTGGGCTCCTAGAGATGGCTGGTCCTTTATCATCTCCTTATGGCTCTGTCTAGACAATCATTTGCTAGTATTCTTCAGTAAGGATGGTGTCATTGCCGATAAAGGGGTTTCTATTGTTTGTTATTACACATGAGGCTAAATTAATTCCCTGGCCACACTGAAGCCCATCTGAGTTGCTGTGTCCCTTATCAGTTTAGAAACATAAAGGAACCAATAAAAGAGGCTACACTGAAACAAATGTTCTCAAAGTGTGAGATACAATGAACAGAGTGCTTCAGTTTAATTGACTAGATTTTATTTTTTCTAGTGGTGCTGCAGCCTGAGGTGATTGATTATGCACTCCCCTACTGTACTGAAGTGTCTCCTCTGGGGTTGGCTGAAAATTTTCCATCTAAACTTTCTTAACATAATTTTTTTTAACCAAACACTTTTTTCACAAAGTACCTGCTTTATATGGGAAATTTCAAATCTTCATTAAAAAAAACAAATGCCTGAAAACAAAATATTTTAGCCAAAAAAATTTTTGATTCCGCTATCCTACCATGATGCCTCCTGGGAGTTGTAGTTTGATTTCTTCACGTCCCCATTCTCCTCTATGATCTGGGTTCCCCAGCCAGATTACACCTCCCCATGATGAACCTGGCCAGAGACTCCCATAGTGGGAGACTGTGGTGCATCATGGGTGATGTAGTCCGGCAAGGAGCCTAGCTTATAGAGAATGTGAATGTGAGGCACCTGAACTACAACTCCCAGGAGGCACCATGGCAGCATTTCCAAATCAAAATATTTCAGTTTTTGACTTTTTGCTGAAAAGTCACTTTTCCATGGAAAACATCAATATTTTTTTCCTTTTCATAGACCTCGTCTGTGTGTGTGTGGGGGGGGGGGACACACCTTTTCTAACCATCTCTAGTCTCTTCATCTCCATGGTGCTAGGAAAAGGCACCACAGCCAAGATGAAGAGATGGGGGGGAAAGACTCTGAAATTGGAGGACTCTCCCCTGTGTAACTGAGCGCAGAAGTCACAAATAACCCAAGAACTCAGTGAGAATTGGGGATGGAGGGGGATGGGCTGGCACAGCCCACATAAAATGCTAATGATTAAAGTCAGGAGGGAAATGCACAAAGTGCAGGTCACATGAGTCTGGTGCGTCTCCCTTTTTATTTATTTTTACTTCTCTGAAGTATTAAGAGTGAATCATTAATCCAAAATTTGGTACTGCAGAACTGACCAAAGTCACGTCTCAGTGGCTGGCTCAGTGCACTGAGGGTATATCTACACAGCAATTAAACACCCTGGCTGGCCTATGTCAGCTGACTTGGGCTGGTGGGACTTAGGCTACAGAGCTGTAAATTGCAACATAGACATTCGAGACCCCACGAGGCAGGAGGGTTCCAGTCAGAGCCCAAGTTCCAGAGCCCGGGGTCCAGCCCGAACTTCTACAGGGCAATTTTACAGCCCCGCAGCCTGAGTCCGCCAAGTCTGAGTCAGCTGACACAGACCAGCCACGGCTGTTTAATTGCTCCATACACATACCCTGAGAGGGCTTCCTACAGAAACTGTTTCCTACAGAAACAGGGCTGAGAGGCAGCTGGCCTGACACAGCTAGAAAACAGCCACTGCCGGAGACCATTGCTTCTTTGAGTATAGTGACATGGTTGAGGTTGTTTCAGCATCAAATCTCAAGGTACCCCCATGTTCAGGGCTACTGTGCATAGAAAAGCTTAGAGTCGCGTAGAACCTCTCATCCCAAAGTGTGTTTTGAACCTAAACTGGTACAGTTACTCCATCCAATGCTGAGAAGCACCCAGCTCTGGGGTGGGGGTACAGAGCATTGGTTTAAAAGTGTGGCTCTGTTATCGCTGCTCTGTAGGGGTGTGCAAGACAGTGCAGGAAGTCCCTAGCATACCATATACTCAAAGCAACCATAACATTGCTCTCTGCACTGCCAGGTTGCAAAGAGGATGGTAGTGGAGAGGCTACTATTGCCATAGATAGGCAGACTTCTCCAGGAACCACCAGGACAGCTCTTTGAGCCTAGCCAATTCTACACCCAATACAGAGGTGTAAGAAGTGTCACTGCTCAGCACTCGCTTGCTAGTCTAGTGCCTCCCTTCGCACGACTTTGGAACTGCAGGTATCTTCCCCCTTCTTCCCTGGCCACACAAGCATACACCATGTGCTTCAGCAAATCACACAGGCATGATCTGGCTCCCGACACTCTTTAAATCCCTGAGTTCTGTCATAGTCCATCTGTCTGAGACTGAGGAAGCAGAGAGAGCCCAGCTTGCATTCTGCTGCATTGCAAATAGCTCTTCTGAAAGCTGCTGCAATATTCTAGCTGTGCAGGTCTGTGCTTGGGCTGTATTGCTACGACAACTGAATATTTACAACGGTAGCTCTTTCTGACATGAATTAGCCACTGTGCTACTGGCCCCCTCTTGGGGATCCTTTCCATGCTCGCATGAGGGGTAGCCCTGGGTTGGAAACTCAACAGATGACATTCTCCAGTCGGAATCAGTATTAAGGAAGTACCTTCATGGGGTTTTAAGGGCCATATCCTGCTGCAGTCACCCTCTTTTTGTTAAATTGTAAATCCACCGTCCTGATCTTCTGTGGTTAGCAAAGATCATGTGGCACTGTCCTCAAGTGTAGAGGAATTAGCACTGCAGTCCTAGCTAGTGTGATGAAGGGGAAATTGTTCTGTGGATAGCGCTCTAGCCTAAGACTTGAATGATAGGGGGTCTGTTCTCTGCTGTGCTATTGACTTCCTCTGTGACCTTGAGCAGGAGTCTCTGCCTCAGTTCCCCACCTGTAAAATGGGTGATACCAGCACTGCCTACCTCATAGGAGTGTTGTGAGGAAAAGCACATTAAAGATGGTGACTACGTGCTCAGACACTGGCATATAAGTACCTTAGTAGTTGTATTCAGCTTTCTATAATTTACCCTGCAGTTTCAACTGGATATATCTTTCTTCTTCACTTCCTGTCCTAAACTGCTACCAGAAGCAATGGCCTGGGAGGCGGTAACTATTGTGTTATAATCCCGACCCTACCATTCACTTGCTCCGTGGCCTTGGGATAATCCCATCACTTTTCTGTCTCAAGTTCCCCCTCTCTCGAATGGGAATAATAATAATTTAGCTGTCTCACAGTGATACTGCAAGGGGTACTGATGTCTGTATAGTGCTTTTGATGCAACATATTGTTTTATTACTAAGTGGTATGTGTACTGTTGTTCATTGTTAACCAGTCGCCATGTTTCACCTCCATGGCATGAGCTCTATACCCAGCTATTTAGAGTGGGTTGGGATCCTTCAGAGCAAAGATGCTCTATAAATATAAGCAATTCTTATTTTTCCATACACAAAGGGCAGTCATTTATACCTTTATTTTGTATTAAGAGAGCAAAAAAACTCTGACCTTGAGGGCACTATGTGAATGTATGTCTCCAGAGCCAGTCTATGCCACTGAGCTAGGCATAAAATGGCTGCCTGTCTCTGACTCTTTGGGTCAGGTCTGTCTTTTTGTTCTGGGTTCGTACAACACCTTGCACAAGGGAGTCATGGCCAATGACTGTGGCTCCTAGGTATGATGTTAATACAATTTAATAATAATAGTCCTTAGAGTTTTAAAGGCACAGTACACAGAAACCCACATTAATTACATAGCTAAATACAGCACAATTTCTGATCTTCAGCTGTAATATTTCAATTGTTTCTGAGTCCCCTTTGTGTTGATTTCTGATATCCTCATCAGAGTTCCCACAAAATGAATCGGCAGAGTTCTTTTCTTAATAGCTCTTCCTATTAGCTACTTCACTTTTTGTATCTTCCCCTCCCCTCCCCCCCATCCACTGACTCTCTACTGATGCTTTTGAACATACAATGGGTTGCCATCAAGTTCTTCCTTTGGTTCTTGAAACTGCGTTAGCCCAGGAACATGGCTTCCCATGGGGCAGAAACCTCAGCAGCTGGGCCGGATTTACACTTTACGCACCCTTAAACACAGCATCTTCAGCGTCCCTCCCCTCGTCTACAGCTGACCTTCGTGTTGCACACAGTTTTAGAGAAGTAAGGTGCCCCTAGAACGCTGGCGCCCCTAGACACGTACCTACTGTGCCTAATTGAAAATCCAGCCCTGCTCACAGACTATCCCTCTCATGATCTCCTTCTGAAGAACTTGGTCTTTCCCATTTGATGTACATTTAGAATTGTGCTGGCCAATTTCCAGCACGTCTCCATTGCTGACATTTCCATCCAGTACCACTCTCAGAGAGCTGATTTTTTTTTTAATTGACCTTTCCCCATCCCTTCCCCACTCCCCCCAAAAAAATCCCACAAGCACCAAAGTAGTTTTCATTTTTAACTTAATTCTATTCTTTTCAATTCCTTGGTCACATGATTTGTAAGTCACTGACCATGATCAAGTCAGAGTAGGTTAAAGCTGGTACCCGAATGAGTGTGAGTATCTAGGGAAAGAGTTATGGCCTCTAGTTATTTCTTGCTGAAAGTTTAAAGGTGACTAGGTCAGTGGTTCAAGCATCAACTGCTCTTGTAAATAACAGTAACTTAATCCACCTCATTCTTGAAAGGTGGTTATACAAAAACATACAGATGCTCATATATACACACACATACACACTTTTCATTTGCAGATACTCTAGGTCCTTTCTCTTCTATACAAATTCTTCCTCTTTAGGTCTCACTTTAGCATATGTCTGGGGCTTGAGAGATTATGTACTATCTCATAGCCTCTGTGGAATGTTCCCTGGTTTTGCTAAGGTCCCAAAGACTGACCATCCCTTTTGGCAAGAGAAGCTCAGGTTGTAACAGTGCAAAGCTTATTTCACCTTTAAATTCGGTAATTTTCCATCCCTCAAACATGCACATTCGTAAGCCCACAATATGCCATGCAAAGATAAAGCCTGTCAGCTGCCTGTCAACAAATCTCTGTGCTTCTTTCCTCTGCTAAATTGGCCTGCAACCGCGCCTCTACACGACCTGCAGCTTAGGCTTGTATTTGTACAATTCCACCTTGACCACTTAGTCAACTGAGATGCAACAGTAAGAGCATCGCGGGCCAGAAGGTTGGAAGATTTCTTTTCATGTTCCAGCCAGGGGTGGCTCCAGGCACCAGCGCAGCAAGCGCGTGCCTGGGGCAGCAAGCCGCGGGGGGCGGCCTGCCAGTCGCTGAGAGGGCGGCAGTCAGGCGGCCTTTGGCAGCATGCCTGTGGGAGGCCCGCCAGTCCCGTGGTTTTGGCAGTAATTTGGCGGTGGGTACGCCAAAGCCGTGGGACCGGCAGATCACCCGCAGCAACGCTGCCAAATCCGTGTGACCGCGGGCCGCCCACAGGCGTGCCGCCGAAGGCCGCCTGAATGCCATGCTTGGGGCGGCAAAAAACGTAGAGCCGCCCCTGGTTCCAGCGCCCCACCTGCAAGTGTATGTAGGGAGTCTTGGAGCAACCCACTCAGCTGTTGGCATTACAATCCAAAGCAGAGCAGTCTTTATCCTTGTCCTGCTTCCAGGACCCCTGATTTGTCATACTCAGTTATTGCCTGTACGCTCTATACTTGTCTTCCCTTATTCTTTGTCTTCTGAATTCTGCTTCACCACCAATTGTGGGAATCACTGTTTTAATCCACATCATGCCAAGGAGAATAGTGGCTGGCACTGCTATAGTACCTTTCATAAGGGGCAGGTAGCATGGTTAGCCGTGCTTCCCAGGACTGCTAAGTCCAGGCCAGAACATGTGGAGACCCTGTGTTGTGACAGTAGAGCCTGATTTCCAAAGTGTAGACTTCTGACTTCAACTGGGGTGATAAGTACTCCGCACTTCTGCAAACGCCATCCTCTTCTGCGGCCCAGGCTGGTATAGTCAGGCTGTGAGCCAAAGGGTCCATCTATATCCTGCAGCCTCATTAAAGAATCCCCTTGCTATTTGTTACAACAAAATCCTGTTTCTCCTCTACAATAAAGGACAGGATGGGGTACTAAACTATTAATGAATTAAGCCTCACAATAGGCCCATGTCTGTCTAATCTGTCGTCCTGGCCTTCTATAATTTGACCCCTCCTCCAGGAAGCAAATGTCTTTATTACAGGAAATCAATATTTATTCACTGGAATTCACCCCTCTTGGAATCCAGGGTGTCCCTGCTTATATGTCTGGTGTCTGTTTCTTAAGGGCTTTCAGGTACACCTGCCCAACTCCCTTTGAAGACTAGTGGAGTGCTATGTGCAGATCTAAATGCAGAACTTGGCCCTCTGTTCTTGAAATGCGTGTTAAATTTTCACCAGCAGAGCCACTTCCATTCCAGTCCTTCAGACACCTTTTGTATTACTAATTATTTGTCTCAGGGTAATTGACTTGCAAGACATTCCTGGCTTTCAATTTGCATTGAGTGAATTATTGACCTGTCACCTGGGTCAGCGATGTGAAGAGGCATATGAACAAGCTGAATGCAAAAAAGATGCTTTGCATTCCCCATAGCAGATGTAGCTATTAGTGCATTGTGCAGCAACGTTAAGTGCTTGCTCAATTTTAATTTAAAAATATATGGCCAAATTCATCCTTGGTGTAACCTTGCTGTAGACCACTGAGTTTTACCAGGCATGGATTTGCCCCTGTAGGCTGCTTTAAAATCTCTCCCATGCTAAGTCCTGATATGCTCATTTCCAGAATTTTTACAGCTGACTTGAAATCAAACCCATTAGAAAATCAAACCTAAATAACTGGACCTATTATCAAGGTGAGCAAGCAATACCCAGCACAGCTTTTTTCTTTGCTATTCCATAACAAACAAAAAACTTACTGAGCATGGTCTGTCTCAACACATACACAAAAACATCTTCCTCTAGCAAGAAGGCATCTTCCTGTAGGCCTTGGGGAACAACAAAGTCTAACAATAAAGCATTGCCTTGGGAGTCACATGATCTGAAGTCAATTGCTGACTCTGCCACAGACTTTCTGTGTGACCTTGAGCAAGTCACTTCTCTTTTCTGTGCCTCAGTTTCCCAATCTGTAATATGGCAATAATTACATCAGGGGAGTTAGGAGGATATGTTCATTACTGCTTATAAAAGGCTCAGAGATCCTCACATGGAAGGTTGCTGTGGAGAGGCAAAATACTATTGGTCTGGGAACTGCCATAGTTCTAGTGGCGCTCAGACACTATGAAAATACCTAGACAGAAAGACCCTTGTCTAAAATCTCAACACAAACTTGTACAGTCCCCAGAGGGAAGAAAATCTGCTGTGTCCCTAACTAATATCTTAACACCCAGCAAAACAAATACAGATGAGAATACACAATGGTTTGGGGGGAAAGGGATTGTAGAGCTGCACTAATAGTAAGTTGAGTTGCAGATAGTTTCACAAATAAAAGGGTTGAATTAGATTCAGTATGATCACATTATATTTATCATTCATATTACTGAGATCAGGGCCTAGCTGCATATTTAGGCACCTAAATCCCTTTTAAAAAGTGGCCTGTAGAGATCAAGCCCCTAAGTCCCAGTTTCAAATGAAACTTCGGCATTTAAGAGTCTAAATCAGTGGGACTTAGGCATCTAAGTCTCTTACTTGCTTTTGAACATATTACCGTAAAAGACTTGTCCAAGTTCACACACAATTCAAGTCTGTGGCAGAACCAGGAAATGAATCCAGATTTTCTGGGTCCCAGTCAAATATCTTAAGCACAAGATCCTCTATCTCCCATATTTGTTCTTTGCAAGCATTTGAATGACCACCCAGTAGCTTTGAAAATGTCCATGAATCTCAAAAGTTGCACAAATGATAATTTATCTGAAAATTCATATTGTTCTTCTGTTTGGGGGTGGGGGGGACCCTTCAGTCATCTGATCAGGGAGCAGAAACAATAGCATGTGAGCAATCAATTCTATAACATACAAATAGCAAATCCAAGAGCCACTCAGGGTCTGAACATTCACTGTCCAGATTCAACAAGGAGTCTGGTGGCACCTTAAAGACTAACAGATCTGTTAGTCTTTAAGGTGCCACCAGACTCCTTGTTGTTTTTGTAGATACAGACTAACACGGCTACCCCCTGATACTTGACTGTCCAGATTGTTTGTTCTGAATAACAAATTACTTTTGAAGACCAGGATGGGCTCATGGGCAGCTGTGCTAACCAGAAAAGGGGCTATATTTTGAAATGAATAATATTTATACTGGTGAGCACAGGCTGTTTTGTGGACAGCATGGAGCCACAATACAGAAATCATTAGGGACATGCTTGTTCCACACCTTCCCTGAGACAGGGGGTGGCACACACAATGTTCTCTCATGGGGGGAGTGGGGGAGGGGGGGCTTTGCTTTGTTGTTCCTTTGTTTCTCATCACATAAGGAAACCTAAAACTAAGCACCTTCTACAAGCTGCCGAGTTCCCTCCACTCCTATTGGAGTCAAGAGTCCTGAAGCTGCACACAGCATTCTGCAGGGGGCACTCAACATCTTGCAGGTTCAGGTGCAAGGTGCTGTTCAGTTAGGGAGTTCTTTTACGACCTCAAAAGGTGATCAGCTCGCAGACAGATCCATAGGCTCCATCACACTTAGTCTTGTGGGCTGCCCTGTTGCCCCAGAATATCAGGACTTACCAGCGTATTTGTGGGAGTGACTACCTGGTTTACACAGAGGGCAGCTCCATCAGGCGTCTTGGTTTTCAAGAAATATGAGCATGAACTCCCAGGGCTATGGTAAATTGCATCTCTCCTCAAACGGTCAAGGACAAACGACAGATCTGGATGGAGCTGGAAACTGGCAAGTAACTTAATCAGGGGAAATGAAGCATGAGAGCCTCTTTCCTCCCGCCTACCTCGTTCTCCCCCCCTCAGCGGGGTCTGAAGGCCAGGGACGGTCATCTGGTTAGTCCATGCAAGTCAAAGCTCAATAAGCACCTTGCAAGTTTCTGAAAACAAGGTTAGCCTGTTGCTGGTAGGAATGCAGGGTTTGCACTTAAATACTAGAGGCTGGACTAAGTGAATTGATGCCAAGATAAATACTGCTGAGATGTAGAACACCAGGGAGTGAGGGGGAGGAGGCAGTGGTCCAGATAAATTGTAGTATCTAGGGATGATTTCCATGGTAGTTAGATGATAAGTGCCTTGGGGTAGGGCTGTCTGTAAAGCTCTGTGCACTATCAATAATAATTCTAATGGGGCAGGAGCTGCATCTTTCTGCAAGTGCAGAAGGCCCCATTAGCAGTGTAAGAAGCATGGTAAAGGGCAGGATCTGGGAGCCCATGAACAGAGATTTCAAACGCCTTGCATCCCTGGAGCACCTGCACATGCATCACAATGAGAGGATGCTTTGGGAGGCCGGAGCAGAACATGTGGTCAACCACCTGCTTGGAGAGAGGACAAACCCCAAAGGAGCTATTTGACACGTCCATCTCTCTCACCATCACAGAACTTCTCTGCTTCCTGCTGAATTTGTTGAGCGTGCTGTGCATGAAGTGGCTGCAGACTTGATCACAATGGTAAAAACTAGTAGATATTCACTTGAACTAGAATCCCCGCATCTGAGCCAGCTTGAAAATTTTGTAATTCAGGTCTTGTCTAGGCTGAAAGACTCTATGGTGAATGAAGAACCAGTGAAATAACATTAACAAAAAACCCAAGAGTGAAAATTTGAGCTACTGAGAAAGGAAGTGATCTTTAGACTCGCGCTGGGGCTGATTCACAACCGTTACCCCAATTTTAACCAGTATATCTCTTGAAACCAGCGGAGTGACACCTGTATTAAACTGGGATAATGAAGCAGTGAACCAGCTCTTTGCTGACATCTCATTAACTTCAGTCACTAATTCATATTTTTGGAGAAAAGAAGCCTTTGTTAAAGAATCCAGGCTCCAACCCATTCAATTAAGGTGTGGGAGCTCACAATAAACTTCCCCGATACCCCCAGAAAGTCCTCCAGAGAGACCAATCTTGATATGCCTGATAATTCTAAGGTACAAACCAAGCAGGAAACAGAAACATTTAGGTAAATAAAAACATCTTTGGCTAGAAAAGAGCACACATTCAGAGTAAAAAAAAAAAAAAAAAAACTTTGTAGCTCACCCTACAAGCTGTCATGTAATCAGTCAGACCTGTCCCTGACCCAATACATGTTAGTTACCTTGTCTGTTTCTTTTCTATGGATGTTTACATGCAGGATAACAATAGCTGATAAACATCCAGGTGCTACAAAGATAATAATCAATCAAAGCTTGTGGATAGCATCAACCACAAAACAGAAAAGCTTTGCTCTTGGGTGCCTATTATTTTTATTGTTTACATTTCATAAGCACACGAGATGCTTCTGTCAATGAGGAATTCTCCCCTGCCACTCTTACCTCTATATCAGTGATACTCAGACCTCAGTGGGTCAGGAGCCAAATTAGC
Source organism: Malaclemys terrapin pileata (assembly GCF_027887155.1). Classification (NCBI taxonomy): domain Eukaryota; kingdom Metazoa; phylum Chordata; order Testudines; family Emydidae; genus Malaclemys; species Malaclemys terrapin. The sequence continues at coordinate 21,437,902 of NC_071519.1, forward strand.
GATCAACATTACCCAAAAGAGCCACCGTAGTGTGAACTCATTGTTTCATTTATTATTTTATATGTATGTATAGCTTTGTTCTCCCCTCTTTAAAGCCAACGCCATTATCTAGATGAGGGGTCGGCAACGTTTGGCACGCAGCTCGCCAGGATAAGCACCCTGGTGGGCTGGGCCAGTTTATTTACCTGCTGACGCGGCAGGTTCGGCCGATCGCGGCCCCCACTGGCCGCGGTGCGCCGTCCCGAGCCAACGGGGGCGGTGGGAAGCGGCGCAGGCGAGGGATGTGCTGGCTGTGGCTTCCCGCCACCCCCATTGGCCCGGGACGGCGAACCGCGGCCAGTGGGGGCCACGATCAGCCGAACCTGCCGCGTCAGCAGGTAAATAAACTGGCCTGGCCCGCCAGGGTGCTTACCCTGGTGAGCCGCGTGCCAAACGTTGCTGACCCCTGATCTAGATCCTGCAGAAGGCAGGCTTCTATCTCATCTGTGTTAGGGAATTCTATAGGACTCATTATCGAAGTATTAAAAGAAAGGAGGTAAATTAGAGCTGCACAGTGAGGCCCATCATGGACTTAATGGAGTTTCCAGCCTCCCTGGCTGCAAGAGATTCTTCTCTGAGGTATTTACTATGTTTCATATCTAAGACCCTTCAGCTGCAGTGGAAAATGCTTCCATTTTAGGTTCATCTAACTCAATGGTTCTCAACCTTTTCCATAGTGTGACCCTCTTTCCCATACCTAGACCCCCTTCCCATCTAGCCAGGATCTAGTTCCTCCCAAAATAAATACAGTCAAAGCAGGGTGGTCATGACCCTAATACCTGTTCATGACCCCTCTAGAGTTCATGACTCCTAAGCTGAAAGCCCCTGATGTGGTCTCCTCAATAGCACATTCAAAACCCTCTTATCTGTGATGCTTTGTCTTCTGCTCCATGCCATTTGTCTTGGGTTTTGTTCATGGCATAGTCTAGGAGGAGAAATGAAGCCATCTTGATGGGTCACAGGTGGAGATGTGGTTGCTGATGTAGCTAGGTCCTGACCCATTGACGGCTCTGAAGATCAGGACCAGGGCCTTGAATCGGCAAAGTAAGAAGGGTAGAATCCATTAGAGGATGCAAGGCACACGTACTATAAGCTGCAGCAATACAGTCTGGAAGTGGCAAATATATGGATTGTTGTAGCTAGGTCTTCGTTCAGGAGGAAGGGGCAAAACCTCATAGGCAGCTGCAGGCTTTGCTCACCACTATCACATCTTGATCATCCAGGGTTAGTTACAGCTCTGGAAGGATCCTGACACTCTGCCCTTGTTTGCCTAAAGTCTCGTCTAGTCCTTCAAAACTGTTGCCAGAGCGAGGAATCAAACCTAGATCTCCTGAGTTTCAATCCAGTGCTTCATCACAAGGTTTGACTGCTCCATTTATCTTCTTTGCCCAGCCCCATCACTGGGAATTCTTTCATATTTCTCCTTATGCTTGGAACAGACTCTCATCACACGTGCTCCGTCTCCTCTGGAAAAATATTCCTAAAGACTTACCTATTCCCCAAAGAACATGAGCTCCAAAGACCACACTGCACTCTGGGGCTGATCTTGTCACCGCTGAAGTCAGCTCGTCTGTAATAATGTTGTTACAGGTGCAACAAACAAACTTCAGCCATTTAGATTTGTTGGGGACTCAGGTGTTGCCCTCTGCGGTGGAGGTAGATAATTGATCCAATGGGATATGGAAGGTTCTCACCCAGACTAGCAGCAAAATTCTTGGATGTCCAGAGAAGGAAGGGAATTTTGGAAGTAGGCTGGAATCCAACACAAGAAAATTCTTGGCTGTCCAGAGAAGGAAGAGAATTTTGGAAGTAGGCTGGACTCCAACACAAGTAAATCCTTGGAATGGGATTGTTGCCTGCTGGTATCTTACCGCACTCTACACTAGTGTTGAAATATTTTATACTGTGAAGCTCTCTGTCCAGTGCCTGGGACAGAAACTGGAAAAATGGGATCACCGCACCAGCAACAGCCCAGATGGTGTCTCTTTCTGGGAATTCCGGAGGGGTGTTGCAGGGGCCAGATTTTCAGCTGATATAAATCAACATCGTTCCAATGTCCACATACATATACACCAGCTGGGGACCTGGATGAAGAGCTTTACAAATCACTCAGCCATTCCAAAGCTGTGATCTGTCCGATCTTGCACAAGAGCAGGAAAAACTCTTTGTTAAGAACAAAAGAGGGACATGCACGCCCAGTCCAAAGCAAACCCCTTCTGGCAGTTCTGAGCTTCTTATCAGAAATAAAAGACACCCCCATGAGCAACGATTATGAAATCCATTCAAAGAGTATCCACTAGCCCCCATCCTCTCCCTTTTCTCATTCAAATTCTGAGCCAGGCTTAGGTTAAAAATGTATATTTGTTTTTACAAGGCAACGTTCCAGGGACTTTCAAGATTCTTTCAAAGCATTTCAGAACAAGATTTTTATCTGGCTACTGTTGCTTTCTGACTTCTTTTAATCAAAATTGGTTTTAGATAAAATCTTATCAGACGCAACAGTAATAATTGGCTCTTGTACAGAGCATTTCATTCATCTGCCTCAATGCAATGTACAAAGCAAAATCAGTGTCATCAGCCCCTTTTTAAAGATGGGGAAACCAAGGCATGGAGCAGCAAAATGGCTTAATCAGAGCCACACAGCAGGTCAGTGTTAGAGAAAGGAATGATATCCAGGTCTCCCAGTCCAATACTCTGCGAAGGCATCATTCTCATTTAAAACAAGGTTCCTTTGCATCACTCTAGACTAAATGTGACAGGTTTCAGAGTGGTAACTGTGTTATAATTTACCTTCCCTTCAAGACCCTCTTTACACTGCAGAGTGGTGTAAAGGGACCTTTGTGGAAATGAGAATCAGGCCCTAAGTGGTTTTTTTTTTTTTTTTTATAATAAACTGAACCTTGTCTCTCACTCTTTTATGGTTTTGTGATATTTAGGCACAACCAAACACTGTGTGTGATGACCACAAACTATGTCACTTGGATTTCATGGGTCATTTTGTATTTGTTCAGGATAGAAATTAAAAAGAAAACAGTTGTGTTCATTAGCAAGTAAGTGCTTTGAGAGAAGGTTTGGTCATTGGGAATAGAAGAGGTTTCATAAGAGAGACGTGGTACAGAGGATAAAGCAACATGGTATTAGCAAACACAAGCTTTCCGAACTGGTTTTTTTTGTAAGTCTGTATAAAAATATTATACAAGATCTTTAACATGGCTAGAAATTGGTAGCTTGACAATTAGTGTCTCTTGGGATTCTGGTGATATTGCAAATTAGGAGTCAGTTAGGAGTTTCAAAGGACGCCTATTACCTTTGCAGAGTTTTCAAGTTGTCACTTGGTTATTTTCTAACAGAACTTTTAGTAGAAGGGATGTTTTATTCTTTCTCTGGTGGAATGTCACCATACAAAGAAAGATCCTTTGGTTTCTTTCCATCTTCCAGTAAGAACTCTGCCCTTTTATGTTGCTTTTCATCAAAGGCTCTCAAGGAATGTTACAAATATTTCATTAAAGGGTCACCTTAAACTGGAATTTTAAAAAAATATTTTTTTTAAATTACCAGCTTCTGACAAAGCACTCTTTAAACAGGATGTCCTGCTTTCTAAATTCATTTTTAACATGTATAGATATTTTTCTGCCTCCCTGCTGATATTTATAAAGCTCCTTTCAGCTGTGGAAAAGTAACTGACTCTATCCAGGGATCAAAGAAACTGACTATACACAAGGTGCTGTCATAGGCACAAAATGGAACAAGTAGAGAATTAAAGGGTTTTCTTCAATTTCTTTCAGTTTTAGTAATTCATCTATATTACATACCCAACCACTCTAGTATCTGAGCACCTCAGTCTCTAATGTATTTATCCTCACTGCACCCTGTCAGGTAAAGCAGTGTCATTATTCCCATTGTACAGATGGAGAACTAAGGCATGGAGAGCCTAAGTGACTTGCCCAAAATCACACCGGAAGTCTGTGGCAGAACAGGAAATTGTAGCCAGGTCTCCCAAATCTCAGGCTAGTGCCCTGACTAGTGGATCATCCTGCCTCTCTAATCTTAGTAATTTTAGATGTTTACATGTAACTAAAATAGGTGCAAAATGTTCGTGTTGATAGCACCTTGTTAAGCCCTGCAGCACCACTGTGTTTTATACCTATTTCACAGATGTGTAAACTGAGGCAGAGGGAGCTTTAGTGAATTGCTAAAGTCCCAGAGCAAGTCAGCAGGCAAACCAAGACTGGAACCCAGATGTTCTGACTCCAGGTCTCCTGTTTCAGTCATTAGGCTGCACTTTGACCTTAAGGAGGTGGGAGGACATAAGGCACAAAGGATGCAGTCCGCACGTTGCACTTAGGGTGCATCTGGATGGTACACTATGGCTAATTGTACCCATACATGAACCTAGAAATGGCTGGGCAAGCCCCTCTGGAACTGAGGTGGGTAAAGATTCATCTCCATCAGCTTTCAAGAAGACAACCTGGAATTTCACCCCTTACCTTGTTTGCTAAGCAGTAAGAATGGCCACAGAAGAGCGAAAAGGCTGCCCTGCTTCTTGCACAGTGTGTAACTCGCAATATCCCTGGAGCTGTAGGTTTCTTCAGTGCTTTGGTCCTGCAGGTCCTGTATCAGATGGAAGAGAGCTCAAGGTCTCCTTTGGTATTTATGTGTCACTGTGTCAGCTCAAACTGGTTGACAGCTCATCTATATGCAGTGGCACATTAAGGCTGTGCTTTACTTTATAAACTCTGCTAGAAAGGCACAGCAGTGGTGGCTAAATGGTTTAGATATAGCAGAGGTGTCGAGCTGGCAAAGCTAACTAAAGGAACCTGTGCAGAAGGACCTCTGAGGGCTGAAAGAAGGTGCAAGCCACCCCCTGCAAGCCTCCCTCCCCTGCACCCTCAGGATAATCACAGTGGAAATTGCTCCGCACTTGTTAGAATCAAGTGACCTATGTTACTTATGGGCTCAGCACGTTAAGGAATAGCCAGGGATCTCCTGACACCTGCCTCTTTTCTGGGCAGGGCTGCTCGCACTCTGCATGGTTCATATCATCTGCTCTATGGGGTAATGGGGACATCTCTGTCCTCCCCTCCTGATCCCTGACTAGGACTTGGGGACAAACAAAGGAGATGCCATCCCCAGCACATCCTTACATTGAGCCCAGTGCATCCTGGGAGAGGACTCTGGGAGTTTGATTATTGCTGGGCGATTGCTGTCATTGCCATGCGGGGCAGACATAGTCACTGGAGCTCATAGTAATGTACCTCTCCAGTGTTCGTTGCTTTGGTTTAAGGAGCTCCCAATCCCCTTGGTCCTAACATGGATTAAAGGAACTGAAATACTCTCAGGGGTTGGCAGCTGACCAAGCCTTGCAGACTCAGTTGTAATTTCTGGTTAGACAGCAATCTGATCTCCAAGAAGAAGCTTCCCATCTGAACACCCAGGTTACCCATCATTCATGGGTCTATGGAACTCAGAGCTTCAAGCAAACTGAGAGAGACAGTCAAGCATCGCCTCCTGCAAGGTCTGGATAGTCATGCTGGAGAAGATATTTCCCCTCTTGTTAGGACTCTTTGATGGAGTGGCAGTGCGGCATCCGTGGTTGGTGGCTATTTCCCAGCGGCTGGTGTACAACAGCATAATGGAACTACAGATTTGAAGGGCCAAATCCTACTCCTGTTGAAGCCAATGGGAGTTCTGCCACTCGCTTTAGTGAAAGAAGCATCTGCCCCAAACTGTTCTGAAGAGGGAAGAGCACCAATATAAAGGCTTACCCATTCTTATTGGTCATCCCCTTGTCTTACTGGCTCAGTCATTAATAATCGATCTAATAACACTTTTATGCAGCACTTTTCAACTTCAACACATGCTAATCCATCAGCTACTCCTCCCAACACCCCTCTGAGGCAGGTAAATAAATTCTCAGGCAGGGGTCCAAGTAGGGCTCTCTCTGCTCCCCGGTTTCTTTCAATAGGTGGGTCTCCTTGAGTGCTAGTGCTCCAGAAAGGTGCTGCCACCATGGCCCTGTAAAGAGGCATCTGGATGGATTTCTCAAGGAAAGCCCAGTCTACCCAATGCAAAAGGAAAGCCAAATACTCTGGGATATTGTTCAGAGTAGTTAGCCCAATAGAAAATACATGTGGAGGAAGCTGCCATTACCTCTGTGTGGAAGGCTTCCAGGAATCAGAGGGTTGTGTAAGATAAAGCTGCAACGTACCTTGCATGTTCAGTCTCCCATGGTGTTGAATGTCTCTCAGAGAACAAACCACAGTGAGTACCCTTCTTTCAGTTGGTCATCTCCCCTCTCCGTGCTGTTCCTGGCACAAGCTTTGCAGCTGAGCTCCAAAATAAAAGATGCTCCCCATAAACACAGAAACTAAAAAAAGAGCAAAAGAGGCCTCCTGAGTGGTCTTTTCAGCAACCCTATCAACTACCAGCTGTCTCATGGTCCCATCTAGCTCACAGTAGCTGTGGTGAAAGCTCCTTTCTCATGGGCCCATAAGCTTAATACCCTCAGTCAATAGCCTGTTCGGTTGGCCCAATTGTTTCTTCTGCCCCATTGACTGGCATTCCAGCACCATCAAGCAAGGTGGTGGAGTCATCTGCAGTTTGTCATGTGCTTTCCCACAGGCTAGATAGCCAATAGGTGCACATGACACATTTCAAGCCATGTGATTTCACTGCTGGGGCCACCTGATTAATTCTTAAAGGAAGAAAATTGCAAGTGAAGTGTAATACCAACAAAAGGTGCCTGGTTGACAGCCCCTGAGACCAGAGCCCTCTGTTTCTCCATAGAATAGCGTGGAAAGCCTCAACTCCAAACTTGCTTCCTTTCAACAAAGAATCTGAGGACTGACCATGTCTGGCCACTAAACTCTTCTCTCATCCTAAAATCCCTCAGTGCCTGACTCATCCCGATATCGCTCTCCAAGTCGGAGGTTGAGGCATAGTAGGATAAGAGGACAGTGTAGAGGCTGTATCTGATCAGTCCTTGGCCTCTCTTCAGATGAGGAGCCAATTAATGCCAGTTATAGTGGCGTTAACTTTTCAATGTGGACGCCTGTCAACTGGGAACTAGACTAAGATCCACCAGTAGATTTCATATGTGCCACCCACTCAACCATAAGTAGCAGAGGCTGGAAGGATAATTGATAGGGTGTTGGTGGCTCATCAATCAGGGACAATCCCATGAAGGGGAATTTGGAAGTCCCAAAATGAGAAGAACATAGTCATGCATAGACCATCCTTCTCTGGTGTCTAGCTGTCTTTAGGGTATGCATTCATGTAGTGCTCTGCAAATTCTTCCTGATACCTCTCAGGGCAGAGACTTGCAGACAAGAAGAACATTGCTGTGTGGGGGAGGTTTCCTGTAACCGGATAGCCCAATACTTCCCCCATGGCAAGCCCTCAGGGTAATATACCTGCAGTGAAAATGCCACATTGAGAAGAAGTTGTCTGTTGTGTGACTCAGACAGCAGGGGAAACAAAGCCGAATTCTCACTGGAAGGAGTAAAGCTCATTACTTTAGTCGATTTTAGCAGCTTTGGCCAGATCAGTGACCAAGGATTGTTACAAAGTGAGAGGGGCAGGAAAGGTGACTGCCAGAGTTGCTTGGTTCACCAGAAAATGTAGGGCACTGGTGGGCCATGCCAAGAGCAGTTCCTCCTTCCACTCACTGTAAGCTGGGTGGATTAATGAATAATACTTGGCTACCCGTGATCCAGCCCCTACAGGGTGATGGAGCAATGAATCTGAATTAGAGCAGTGAGCAGCACAGCTGATTGCGACCTGTGGTAGGACCTGGGAGCGGAGTGAATTGGCAAAGAGTCTGTGGCAGAACAGGGAAATGGAACCCAGGAGTCCTGAATCCCCTTCTCCTGTTCTAATTATCAGACAACACAGCCCTCATTCTGTGGGTTAATATAAGCATACAATAGAAGGCAAGAGGAAGGGGAAAGTACGATACTTCCTCTGTAGCCTTTCATTGGCAGCAAGTGGGATTTTCTTGTATTGACAGCTGTGGACACATCAGCCGCACAGCCCTGCTACTTTCCCAGTTCAGTCCTAAGCAAAGCAGTACAGACTCTGGGTTGCAGGTGTTCCATTTGTCCAAGGCTGCCACGCCTAGGGCTGATATTACAAACCCACAGAGTTTAGATCTGACTCCAGCCTTCTCCAAGGTAGGTGTTTGGATCCGTGGTTTTGGTTTGATAGCTGAAGAAATGAGCCAACCATGACATTTGGGGATGTTTAGACTGTACAGTCCAAATCTCCAGCTAGTGTAACTCGACACAGCTCCACTTTACCCCAACTGAAGTTCTGGCATTAGGTTTTGATATGGGTTCATCTCTGGTCAAGTCAGGCTTCCGTAAGAGACATAGGAGTTCACATCCTTCATTTCTTTTTGAAGGGCTTAAAGTCAGCAATGAGTTACAGCCCAGTGACTATGCATATTAATTGGGTACAAGTACAAAGCATCTGTTCCTTACAGTACATACCATCCCATAACAAACCTCCGGAGCTGAGACAGATTAAAATGACACCAAGCCCCCAAAGAAGGGCGTGTTTCATCTCAGACGCTGCATTTTCCTCCTTCCCCTCTGCTGCCTTCCCATATACCCACACACAGACAAAGAGGAATCGATTTTGACAGCTAGCAGAAGTTTAAGTCATAGTAGATGGTATAAGAATGATCTAAACTTGGTAATATTCAGCAGTAAGTGTCAGTAAGTTCTATGGCCTGTGTTATGCAGGAGATCAGACCAGATGATCACAATGGTCCCCATCTGGCTTTATAAAGCTACAGATGAATCTGTTCCTGGCTCTATCACTGAACTTGATCAAGTCACGTTAACGCTCTGTGCCTCAGTTTCCCCATCTGTAAACTTGAGATCATAACCCACTTTTTCAAAGTCCTTGCAGAGCTGGGGATGAAAAACTCCACCTAAGTTCAGTGCAAAGTATTATTCGTCTCACTGCAGCCATCTGTCATTTTACAATTCTTTCAAAGCAGCTGACAATAGGCTGGATTGTCATGGTTGTCCATCTGAAAGTTCTGAATGGATCAAATTCGGGACGGGGCCTTTTGAATCAGGGGTTCACCTCCCTGCGAATGCCCCCAAGTGTGTCTGTTTTTGTCTTCAAGGCCTCTCTTTTCAGCTGAGCCCACTGTTGACCATTTTGACCTTCCCTTTTCACCAGCTCTTACTTTGGGGATTCATTCCATTCTCTGCCTATTGTCCTGCTAGCTTTCGTAGAGCGGCTGCATCTTCTGTGCTATTAGACCCAGAGTTTGGAGAGGTGGAGAGTTATTAGCAGTATTATTAGCATTTCCTATTAGCAGTATTATTTTTACTTTGGACAACATCCCAGTTGCCTAGAAACAGCATTAATAAAGCAGAATCCTTCCCCAGGGTAGATTGCTAAATTATGCTTCTCACAGGGCCTTTCATCTGAGGATCTCAAAGTACTTTCTCACCATTAATAAATGAAACTCCTTCGTGCCCCAAGGAGGTGGGGGAATGTCATTATCCTTGTTTTGCAGGGAGATGCAGAAGGCCAAAGAAAGGTGAAAGGCTTGGGTTGAAATCCCACCCCTGCTCTCCCATGCGATTTGTGGGGGAGCTGAAAACCATGTTATCAGTGTCTTGCCCAGTATCACTTGGGGCCCTATCCAACTCCCACTGAAGCCAATGGAAAGCCCCCCCTCACCCCCCACCCCGGCTTGTCATGGGCTTGATTGAGCCCAAGGTGAGCTGCAGGTTGAGCAAATCTAATTATTTCTCGGTGGTGAGAATGTGGTACCAGAGTAGGGTGACCATGTAGCAAGTGTGAAAAATTGGGATGGGATGGGGTGGGGGATAATAGGCACCTATATAAGACACAGCTCCTGAATATCGGGAGTGTCCCTATAAAATTGGGACATCTGGTCACCCTATACCAGAGGTAGCACAGCCAGCCTACAATTAGGGGTGCACTGCTGCTGAATGGCTAAGAATTCCATATCTCCTATTCTGTTACCTTCTCTACCCTGCTCCTCAGCCCACCTATGTGTGCCCATCCAGATGTTCTGCTTTGCCTTTTAGATTGTAAGCTCTCTCAGAAAGCAGCTGTCATTGATTATACATTGGTATAGCACACAGAACAATGGGGCCTGACCTTCTTGTGGCATTTAGGCAGTATTTTAATATAAATGTTAAATCATAATAATATTAATAATAAGTAATTCATTGAATAATAGACTTTAAGTGGTAGCTTTGCCATAAATTCCAAGGGCAGCAGGACTCATTGAAAATTAGTCTTGTTAATTAATAAATGGAATTAGTTACACTTTAAAAAGACGTCATATTTTTGTGTGATGTTACTGGCATCAAATAAAGCCTTGATTTGAAATATCCCATTATTTTCCTAGCTGAGAGTTGCAGCTATTTCTGATACATGCTGCATAGTAACTTGTGTGTTTAACAGAGGGTTCTGCAAAAATCACGGGAAGTGGCCAGTTTGGTATCTTTTGTATCAGCCTTATTTCTGAAGGTCACAGACATTAGAAATGACCACTCAAAGAATTATTGTGTTACAGCTGAGTGAGCATGTGAAAAAGAGCTGGTAGGGAAGGCAGTAAGAACAGGTTGGATGGCTGGTACGACCACATTTGGTAATAAAAAATCAGCCAGAGAGAAATACCAGCTTTTGTACAACAACCTTTCATCAGCACTGGAGAAAAAATGGAAGACTTGATGTGGCTTCATGGACATTAGACCCTGTAAATTTGTTATAAAAAGAGAGTGGTTAATGAATAGAACTGGCTGGAAAAGGGAAATCCCTTTCTACAAAAAAAAAAAAAAAAAGAGAGAGCATGTTTTTGAGGGGAAAAAATTCCCTCCAAACTGGGATGAAAAGTCACAAGTGTGAACTTTTAGCAGGAAGGGGTTTCAAGGAAAATCCCATCTTGGGAGAACTGAAATGGAATTTTTCAGCTTCCCAGCTGCCTGCAGGCTGAAAGTGAACTTGACAAGAGCCTTCAACCCCATCTGCCAGAGATGCTCTCAGCCTCCCTGCCTCACCTCCAGCTGCAGAAACCAGAGAGGCAGAGCGGCTCCCTGCCTGGGAGCTGGAGAGGCAGGAGGGTGCTCAGCCTCTCTGGCCCCGGAGCTGTGGGGAGGTGGAGAGACTGGGCACCTGGGATCTCTGTCTGTCGGGCACTGGAGCTGTAGGGGAGGCTGAGAGCCAGGGAGGCAGAGAATATGGGCCCTTAGCCTTGGTAGCCCTCCTGGCAGGTTTTTGTCAATTTCCCTTTCTGTCTGAAGGACAAGAGCTGAGACCTTTTACCCACCTGCTATGTGACCTGGGACAAGTCAATATGCCTCTGTCACCCCTCTCATCCCTTGTCTACTTAAATTGTAATCTTTGGGCCAGGAGGTGTCCCTTACTATATGTTTGTGCTGTGCCTAATACAAAGGGCCCTGACTTCACTGGGGCTTCAGCATGCATAACTACCATGCTGAATTGGGGCCTGAGTGCTGACTGCCATGAGACAGATGGCCATTCTCATCTCATGTGGCAGGGAGTTCCACAGTCCACATCAGACTCCTGTGAAAGTTCTGTTTCACATACTCACAGGTGTCTTTCCATGGCACCAGCAGAATGGAACTGCCACCGTGAGGAAGGAGTGATCATCCTCAAAAACAGACAATCTTGTGGACAATATATGCCAGAATATACTTACTCATTGCAGCAGTACATGCTATTGTAGAATGAGGTAAATGCACAGCATCAGATCCTGCATCAGATTTGTTTCTACATACATCCAAAGTCTGCTCCATGCACAGAACTATGTAAAATATCCATATGTGATACATGGGCAAATATCCTTTTTCAATAAGGCTTCTAGCTAGTGCTTCATCTCCCGCCCCCCCCCCTTTTTTTTTTTAAGCCTCCCCTCTAAAACACTGGAATAAGATGTGTGTCTTTGTTTTGGGAGGTGGTCAGGATAGCATGAAATCAGCATGGCACCCACGCCCCCTCTGCTGGTTAAAGCAGGGACCACTCGAGGTAATTGTTTGCCAGCACTATAGGGGTGGGGGGAAATTAAAAACAAAAAGTTGAAATCCTCCACCTAAGAGATTTGCATTTTCACAACTTGTCCTGTCTTATGACCAGAAAACACCCCCAAACTTCCTGGTTTTGGTTTGAAATTAGGAAGAGTTTCTCAAGTCAAAAATGTGAAATTCAAAATTTCCTTTTGTGCCCAAATCCTTTACCCCTGCCAACATGCAGAATTGGATAGGCTGAGTGCTTTTAATAGGAGGGAAGACATTTTGGGGTAATTAAATGGCCCAAAACAAAGAAATGCAACAAAAAAGTGTCCTTTTTGCAATAGACTGTTACATACATTAGCTATTAATGCATAACTGTTCCTGATACTGTATCCCTGATAATGTCACAGCTAACCTGGTGGCTGAACTTTGTGATTTTGTCCTCACCCACAACTATTTCACATTTGGGGACAATATATACCTTCAAGTCAGCGGCACTGCTATGGGTACCCGCATGGCCCCACAATATGCCAACATTTTTATGGCTGACTTAGAACAACGCTTCCTTAGCTCTCGTCCCCTAACGCCCCTACTCTACTTGCGCTACATTGATGACATCTTCATCATCTGGACCCATGGAAAAGAAGCCCTTGAGGAATTTCACCATGATTTCAATAATTTCCATCCCACCATCAACCTCAGCCTAGATCAATCCACACAAGCGGTCCATTTCCTGGACACTACTGTGCTAATAAGCGATGGTCACATCAATACCACCCTATACCGGAAACCTACTGACCGCTACACTTACCTACATGCCTCCAGCTTCCATCCAGGACACACCACACGATCCATTGTCTACAGCCAAGCTCTAAGATATAACTGCATTTGCTCCAATCCCTCGGATAGAGACAAGCACCTACAAGATCTCTATCAAGCGTTCTTAAAACTACAATACCCACCTGCTGAAGTGAAAAAACAGATTGACAGAGCCAGACGAGTACCCAGAAGTCACCTCCTACAAGACAGGCCCAACAAAGAAAATAACAGAACACCACTAGCTGTCACCTTCAGCCCCCAACTAAAACCTCTCCAGCGCATCATCAGAGATCTACAACCTATCCTGAAAGATGATCCTTTACTCTCACAGATCTTGGGAGACAGACCTGTCCTCGCTTACAGACAACCCCCCAACCTAAAGCAAATACTCACCAGCAACCACACATCACTGAACAAAACCACTAACCCAGGAACCTATCCTTGTAACAAACCCCGATGCCAACTCTGTCCACATATCTATTCAAGTGACATCATCATAGGACCTAATCACATCAGCCATACCATCAGGGGCTCGTTCACCTGCACATCTACCAATGTGATCTATGCCATCATGTGCCAGCAATGCCCCTCTGCCATGTACATTGGCCAAACCGGACAGTCTCTACGCAAAAGAATTAATGGACACAAATCTGACATCAGGAATCAAAATACTCAAAAACCAGTGGGAGAACACTTTAACCTGTCTGGTCATTCAGTGACAGACCTGCGGGTGGCTATATTACAACAGAAAAACTTCAAAAACAGACTCCAAAGAGAGACTGCAGAGCTAGAATTGATATGCAAACTAGACACAATCAACTCCGGTTTGAATAAGGACTGGGAATGGCTGAGCCATTACAAACGTTGACTATCTCCCCTTGTAAGTACTCTCACACTTCTTATCACACTGTCTGTACTCGGCTAGCTTGATTATCACTTCAAAAGTTTTTTTTTTTTTTTCTCTTAATTAATTGGCCTCTCAGAGTTGGTAAGACAACTCCCACCTGTTTATGCTCTCTGTATGTGTGTATATATATCTCCTCATTATATGTTCCATTCTATATGCATCCGAAGAAGTGGGCTGTAGTCCACGAAAGCTTATGCTCTAATAAATTTGTTAGTCTCTAAGGTGCCACAAGTACTCCTGTTCTTCTTTTTGCAGATACAGACTAACACGGCTGTTACTCTGAAAATTGAGAAGATAGTAAGACATGGCCAAAAGTTAAAGCACACGTAATGAAAGCTTGTGTGACGCCCACCATCTTTGGCTGACATGCTGGGGAGTGAACCAGGGACCTCCCTATCTAAAAGTGTGAACTGCAACAGCTTGACCTGAAGAGTCAGTTTCTATAGCACTGTCAGACTTATTGGCTCTAGTTTGGGATCCATGTGGCACTTGTCCCACACACTTACCAGTGGGTTACATTTGCTCCTTGGGCTCTGATTTAAAGCTTTAAGAATGGGAGGTGGATGCGGTTCAAACACTGATCTCTGTTACACCAGTGTAAATCTGGGGTGACTCCACTGGGTTCAGTAGAGTAATCCCTGATTGAAAATGGTTTAAATGAGATGGGAATCTGGCCCAAGTATACAAAGGAATTTTCTTGGCTCAGATGGGTGAGTCACTGATATATAATCATACATCATAGCCATTCTGGTAGTACAACAATTCAGTTTCAATAGCTGTATTGGCGTGACAAGGTATATGAGAGGTGTCAGAGTGAATGCATCAGTTTCCTGTGTGTAGGCCTGTGTTCATTCTGCAAGGTTTCAATGGTATTTTTAGTGTGGAAAGATCGTACCCTGGGGCAGTTTAAGTGCTGAGACGACACAGCTCAACCGTCTCTCTAGATGTGGTGACATACAGAATCTTGGGGACTAGGGGGGGACACATCAGCAAAGACATATTGTCTCTTGGCCAATTTTTTGCCCATTCTGCTTCTTTTAAACTTCCATGTTCAGAACAGGTGAGAGTTATGCTAGCCCCCAAAAGGATAGAGGTGGGCTAAGCCAAGAGCAGAACAGCTTTGAACTAAGCAAGTGCTGGACAAGCTTCCCCAGTGACTCCTTGCCTATAACACCATCTAGGGGATTTATTGCTCCAAGCTCCATGCTCCTTCCGTTAGATGCTGCTGCACATCCAAATAAGTGCTTATTGGCACCATTGCACGGCACATCGCACATGCAAAGCTGGTTTTTCTGAACATAGCAAGTGCCTGCCCAAATTTTGCAGTGATCACTTAGGTGCTGACCTATTTAAAAAAATGCTCCCAAAAGGCAAATCTTTCTCCTGCCACTTCCCCACAATTGATTCCTCCTCAGCCATTTTGAAAGCTTCAGGATTCCCTGGGGAAGCTTGTACACTACCCAGCTGGTATATTAATAGGATGTCACCATTAAGCATCCTCCTGGTTATTGGCTCCTGGAGACAGTCCCTCCAGCCAGCTGCCCACAATCCAAATGACCTCTGCTCAAACAGTTATGTTAAAGGAATTGTCTGGACTGAGTTTCTGAGGCTGCAGAGTTCTCTACTGCACGGGGATGTTCTGAAGATAGATACATTAAAGATTGTGCAGTGTTCTGATACTACAGTGATGGAGGTTGTATACAGAACTGGATGCATTTTGGGGGACGGGGGGGCAAATAGAAATTTAGCTGAACATTTATTTTTGGGAGTTCCAAAACTATTCATGAATTTCGATCAAATGTGACAAATAGTTTTAAACAGAAAAACCTGAACCATCAAGAAGTCTCAACGTTTCATTTTTGCTTTTCATTTCAAAACAGCATTTTGTTTTCAAATTTGGCCAATTTAAACACACTCACGGCCCCCAAAAGGGGGTGAAAACAGGGCCGGCTCCAGGATTTTTGCCGCCCCAAGCAGCAAAAAGAAAAAAAGTGGTGGGGGGGAAAGCCGCGATCGCAATCTGCTCTACCGCTGCCGCTTCAGTCTTCGGCAGCAATTGGGCGGCGGGTCCTTCGCTCCCAGAGGGAGTGAGGGACCTGCCGCCGAATTGCCGCAGAAGAGCCGGACATGCAGCCCCTCCCCGTTGGCCGCCCCAAGCACCTGCTTGCTGGGCTGGTGCCTGGAGCCAGCCCTGGGTGAAAAACACCTGAAAATTTTTCAAATCAAAATGAAACACTCAGGGGGAAAAAACCATGATGACTTGACTGAAACATTTTGGTTCACTAGAAACGTATCGAAAACCCCCAACATTTGTTTTGAGTTGACCTGAAACATTTCAGCTGATTCGAAACCCCCTTTTTTTTTGTTTGTTTTTTGATTCAATGAAAAAAAATTGTTTGGGTTTGAATCAAAATGGATTTTTTCCCCAGATTTTTCGATTCAGCTGCCGAATTCAAAGTCAGTTATTCACTCAGCTCTAGCCAGATAAATCACTTAGATACACTGAAAGAACTTGAGCTCTTTGGTCCCAAAGCACAGAACTTGACCATTTGAGCAAAAAGGAGTTACTCCCTTAGCAGGCAGTAACAGTAGGAGGCTGTCATCCTCTGTGTACCAGTAGAGGCAGATGCAAAGCACGACTTTACAAACATATTACACAAGCAATACACTATTGGCAGCTCAGCCCCATAGCAAATGTCTGACTAATTCCATCCTGTGCAGATAGGCAATGAAAATAAGTGGTGGGGAAAGCCCCTTTGCTCCCAGAGTATTGGGAATGTGGAGGAGGTAGAAATGGGAAGGCTAGAACCCACAGGTTGTTTTGTCCTTATTGCCTGAGCCAGACAATGACTGTAATTTTACATTTATGAATTCATATTGGGGGATTGCTGGATAGGTCTGTAACTGCCTTCAGGATTACTCTGTATGAGGGACAGGGAGAACATTCCCAGTGTTATTGGATGGCATCTCACTGCAGACTGAACAGAGGGAAAACATTCCGAGTGCAGCTATGACATATCTATGTGTGGGAGGAGAGGCTTTCAAGCTGCAGTCTTCCTCTGCCGAGACTGTTACAAGGTCAGCTGGTGCTGCAGATGCAAATATGCCGAGAACAAGATGTACAGATGTGCTGGGAGGCAGGGACCCAGGCATGCTGGCATCATCAACAGACCTGGATCCTGGCCAAGGTAGACAGCAATGAAGACACAGCGAGGTTCATAGATCTGTGCAGCAAAGCACATTTTTATCAGAATTCACACTACGTGCATCATTTGACATTTTGGAGTCCTGGCTTCAGCAGACTGAATTTTATTTGGAGGGAGGGAAGACTCTTCTTATTAACGTGCTACGTCTTCCCACAGCAATGATCAGAGGCTATTGTAGGCCTAGTGAATCGACTACTGGCCTAGACATCAGGAAACCTAAATTGTATTCCTGTCTCTGTCACTGATCTTCTGTGTGACCTTGGGCAAATCATTTCATGTCTCTGTGCCTGTTTGCCACACACACCCTTTATCTGCCTAGAGCAATATGAATATGCTACTATTAATAAATAATACATCTTACAATGGTTATTTGCATCATATGCCAACATGAATGGGAGCGTTATATATAGTTAGATTAAGTTTAGAGTTGGTTTTACTGTTGTTACAGAATATCATAGTATTTTTCTCCTTTTAATAAAAGCTAAATTATGTTGGAGCCATGAAAATTCCTAATATTTCATTGCCTCTAATTCCCTCCGTCATGCCTATATCAGCCCACTTATCCTTCCAGCAGAGGAGTTTTGGATGCCTTTCTTTCCATATAGAAGGTGTCTGTATTAAATTTATCTTTAGAATGGATTACCATCTCCAAGGGCTAGATCCAGGTATAGGCACTAGAGACCTGTGATTAGGGGCCCAGCTCTTGGTGTCACGTGATGAGGGCAGGATTTCAGAAGTGAGTTTCTTCCATGTGGGTGCAGAGAAAAGCTTGAAAGTATGATCCAAATCCCTGACCAGCTCTACTAAGTGTCTTGTGCTAGAATATAAAGGAAGTGGGCCCAATTCTGGGTTCCCATCTGTTTACTTTACACTGCTATGGTGGTACAAAAGATGGCTTAGCTGCCCACCTGGGAACCTGGATGCAGCCATATCAAATTCTTGAGCAGTTATACCCGATTTCTTCAGGACGGCACTGGGTCTGGAACAGGGTGGCTTGCCCCATGGACTGGAGAGCCTGGGGCTAAGCCAACCCTGATTACAAAATGAGCCCAACCTGAGATTAATCAGGTGATTCCAATATAGAAAGAGCAGAAAGCCCCAGAAGGAGGGGGGGGGGGAGTAATGTTGGTAGGTGCTGCAGGGGATAAGAAGGTGTTGGAATTAGCTGAGGAAAAGCCAAGAAGCAGGACAGAGTGAAGAATGCTCTCCAGGCAGGGAAACCAGGGGTGAGAACCTATCCAAACAGGGAGAGACTGGAAAGACTTATGGAGAAGAACAAATTCTGGTGAAGGAAATCCTAGGAAGCAGAAAGACAGTCCCTCAGGGAGGTGGGGCTGTGCCAGGAAGAAACTGGGTTGAAGGCTGTGTGAGTTTGTAGTCTATGTTTGAAAGATTGTGTTATTTTGGATCACTGGGGGGAGGGAGAGATAGAGACTGAACTAGGGTTGGCATCTGGAGGGCCAGTATGAACCTGAGATGTAAATAAATGGGTCCCCTTGTGGGGGTGGTTTGAGTTACCTTTGAAGTGTGAGATCTTAAAGGAGCCCTGAAAAGGGGGGAAATGAGTGGGGGTGCTGTAGAGTGATCTCTGGCCATGAGAGGGGGCTCAGGAGTGGGCTGCCCATGTTACAGGGTCTTACGGTCTATGGTCTGGCTCCTCTATAGACTGCTCGGCTCTCCTGAGTGAGATGGGCAGTCTCCCTGGTGTAGTGTGTTCACTGCTGAGCACTAAAGAGGTTGACCTAGGGCTTTGCCAGGGATGGGAACACTGATTTCAGGAGTAGGGGAGTAACTCCCTCCTACTCCTTAAATGCCTGCTCATTTCTGGAGCTGAGCTTTTTCTATGTTTCTAAGCGGTTTGCTATCCTTTCATTGTTACTGACAGTTTCAGCAGCATCTGCTTCTAGCCAGGACCAGAAATGACTGTGCTGGAAAAGTCTGTTCTCAAGTCATCAATAAGTCACCCACAAGCAGCAACATAACCAAAATCTCAGATGAGAATCTGCTAACCTGGGAGGTTTGGAGAGAAGAGAGTTGTGCTCCTTTTGAGGTTGCTCTGGTACTTGATTATATTGAGGTGAGAATGCTCAGTGATGGGTACCTTCCATCCTAAGGATTCCAGCCATCCGAACCTTTTGGGAACTGAGCAAACCCTATCTCAAACCTCTTGAGGTTCTCGGATCAGTAGTTCCAGCTGCCTGTTTTTTGGAGTCCCATGCTCTATTCAGTCTACCATCCTGCAGTTAGGATGGTCAGTTCCCAGATCTTTTTGTGGGGTCTGAGAAGGAACTCCACAAAGGCTTACCCTTTAGGAGATGGGAGCCCCTATTAGAAGTCAGCTGGTGCTTCTAATTTCATAAATGAACGTGCTTAAGGTCCTCCCTAGTCCTCCATGTGCAGTTGGTGTGATCTTTCAGGTGCTTTTTCACTGTAGGATGTCTGTAGGGATGTGGTGTGATTTTTGGGGGTGGATCTGAACTACACTGCTGCTGGTAAATAGAAGGCGACTGAACCACGGTTGCAAAATGAAACCTATCCTTGACAGCTAGCATTAGCCTGCCCAGTGATTCAAGGAGCCAAGCTAACATTTGAATGCTCTGCTATCTTTATCTCCAGGGATGTATTAGGAGATGGATAAGTTCCACTCGCAAGCAACAGTTTCTGAGTCGTAGCAGAGGCTGTCATGTGCCAAAGGCCAGGTACATGGTAATGTTAATGTCTGTTGCATTTGGTAACCTCCCATCTATAAAGAACTGGCTTAGAGTCAATCTCTTCCTGAGGTGCATTCACAGCTCCTGTCAACTTTGGTACGGGGAGGGAGGGAGACACACAGGCACACACACACGTGCTAAGGGCAGAAATCATCCCTGACTCTTCAGAAACCTCAAGTGCCCTAGGAGATCACCGGTTCCTGTAGTAAAAGACAGAACTTCACTATGGGAATACATTGCATTTTGTTCCCGGGTAGCATTCCTCTTTTCCAGTTGTACATGGCTGTCACTGAGGCAGAAATTTGCCCTATGCTAGTGCAAGCTGTATGCACCACGTAAATCCCATAAACGTGGAAGGGTGCATAGGCTTGTGCATGGGGTGGAAGTCACACAGACTGATCTAGCCCATATGGTGTTCAAAATGGTGTCCTCTACCTCTTCCACTCACACTCTGTCTCTGGGACTCCAGAGAGCAGCACGATGTAGCATTCAATACACAGACCTATCAGCCAGCACTTCTGAGTCCCAATCCCAACCCTGCAATGGTCTTTCCTCTTTAGCCCTGGTCACATCACTTAGTCTGTCTGACTCTATTTCCCCATCTGCAGAAAGGGAAGGCTAAGCACCTTGCATAAATACTACAGTATTAATCAAAATTGAGTGAGTGTAGATTGTAGTTATACCACTACTTCACAAGTGTTGCAAAAATTAATGCTTGTATACTGGTAAGTACTGTTAATCTTTTAAGGTGAAATTCACCTGTGTGCAGAGGACCATCACAAGGTCTATATGCCACTTGAACCCTCATGTTAGGGACCTGGTGCCTTTCTGGAAAATATGCTTTAGTCAAACATAAGTTATAGGGCTATTAGGAATAACTGGATGAAATTCTCTGGCCTGTATTACACAGAAGGTCACACTAAGTGATCTATTGGTGCCTTCTGGCCTTAAAACCAGGGACTTCAGTGGTGCTTAATCTTTGTGCTGGGTGAATTTCACCCCAAATCAATATGTATTCAGTGGGCACTACTGCCTCATTGGTGAGGGAAACATAGTTTCCTCAACGTCCCCCTCCCTCCACCCCCCAAATGCAATTCCTTTTGACAGTTATTTATTTGAACTATGTATGAATGTCTTAGCTGGAAACATTCATCAGTCTATGGTACTTTTGAAATATTAATGTATTTTTATTGTGTATTTTATTTCTTCTTTACAGTCATTTATGTGCTGCTGCTGGGCCAGGGGATTCTTTCATGCATTTATAAATGTTAAATTTTGCTGCATGGCCTGGAAATACATTCTTGAAATGGTTCCCTTAAGTCCGAAGTTGCTTGAAAAAACTGCTGGGAATGTTCCCAATCAGGGCCAGCTCTGGCTTTTTGGCCGCCCCAAGCGCACGCCAAAAAAAAAAAAAAAAAACCTTTGGCGCGGCCGGAGCGCGGGTGCAGGGGACCGGCTGAGGGGGAGGGAGCGGGCGGGAGAGAGAGATAAACCTTGAACAGCAACAAAGTCTGTGGCACCTTATAGACTAACAGACGTATTGGAGCATAAGCTTTTGTGGGTGAATACCCACTTCGTCAGACGCATGTCTGACATCAGATGTGCATCTGACAAAGTGGGTATTCACCCATGAAAGCTTACGCTCCAATACGTCTGTTAGTCTATAAGGTGCCACAGGACTTTGTCGCTTTTTACAGCTCTAGCCTAACATGGCTACCCCTCTGATACTTGAAACCATAAACAGTGTAAAATGGGGCTTACTAATGTACATTGTATGTAGCACCTGATGGCCTAAGGAAGGATGGTCCTGTGGCTAGGGCAGTAACTGGGCTTTAAGACGGCTGGGTTCAGTTCCCCGCTCTACTACAAACTCTGTGACCTTGGTTAGGCCCAGATCTTCAAAAATATTTAGGTGCCCAACTCCCACTGAAAACATCTACATCCCTTTGATCTGGGCCTTAGTCTGTCTGTACCGGAATTTTCCATCTGTAAAATGGCAGTAAGAGCACTGTCTATCTCACAAGGGCATTGTGAGGATAACTACATTACAGACTGGAAGGCACTCTACATGCTACAAGAATTAGGTCCATATATATACCTTCATATAGACAGGACAGAGAGGTGGAACCCATCTTATAGGAAGTGGCTAAAGAGCTGGAATTGGTTGGATCCGAGGAGCAAGTCAAGGAGGAGAACCCAGGGTGAGCTGGAAGGTGAAAGTTTATGCAAATAAAGTACCCAGATGAAAGAACCAACAAACTTACTCTTGTCAGTGATTGCTTTGAATCCTGGCAACCTAGGGAGGAAATTCAATCTATTTTCATAAAGTTGTTCACATTATTGCACTGCTGCTAATGCGTTTTTGTCTTTGTGCTCATAAACATTGATAGCTAGACAGCCCTAGAGACCAAAGTCATGGCTTATCCATAGAACGTGTTCTACGCAAACAGTGCAAGCGTACACACCCACACAATGTGCCTCAGCCCTGGGCCATAGGGACACCACTACGGCTGCGAGGGGAGCTCACGCTCCATTCGCTTCTCTGCTGAGTCAGCAAAACGAGGGTCTAAGAGGTGTTGAGCATGAGGGGGGTTGAGTTAGGAATTGGACTGAAACTAACACACTTGTGAGTGACCAAACCATTAAAAAATATCAAGTTTAGATCATTGTTGTTTGGCCTGGATTCATACCAGACAACGGTCCTGTATATCTTTAGGAAGAACTGTCTATTTCCCTAGGTTAACATTAGCTTCTCATTACCATATCAAAGGCAGTGCAGGCAGACTCCTCCACTTGTTCCTTAGCAGAGGTGGGTGGAACACTGGGAGTTCTGATTCTCAGGGATTGCTACAGAAACTTTTTTCTTTCCCTGGTCTGCTCACGTTCCTGTCTTCCGAGTTTCACTTGGAGTTTGAGGATGGAAGGAGTCCCAAAGCACGGAGCAACCTTGAGCCAAAGAAGTTGACTGCTACTTAGTTTTCAGTCACTTAGCTGAGATTCCTGTGAGCTTCATTGAAACCTCAGTCTCATTCAAGTGCATTGAGGGAGATGGGAGTTGGAAATGATGCTTTAAGAGTCCAGTGCTGATTCTTCTGACCCTTTTCTACCCCCCCCCACCCAATATGATGCCAGGTTAATGGCTGACAAATGGGGAGTGACATCCATAGTTCCTGGAGACCAAATTACATAACAAATTAAAATGCCCCCTGAAGGCACCAGTACTCTCCTATCCCTGTGCTAGATGTGAAGCCGCAGACAGATGCAGCTGACTCAGAGCAAGCTATAGATCCTGTCATTGGTGCCCATGAAAGAGACAGATTTGAACAATATCCCTTATGGGTAATAAGACAGTCTATCCTCATCAAGGGGGATGTGTGATTGAGCCTTGGGAGAGGGGGGGTATATTGCCCATCTCCACGAAGGCTCATAAAAATTTGGCCACAGCATTTGAATTCTACAGGAATCAGAATAAACCAAAACTGGTGTTTGTGATTGATTTTTGGAGACTTTTATTTTTTATTTTTATTTCCTCAGAGCTATTTACTTTTACCAAAACAATGCTAAGGGTTGTTCTGTAATGCTATTTTCACCTTCCAGCAACTAAAAGTTCCATGATCTTCCACAATTTCAGCCCTATAAATGGCTCCCTGAGGCCTTTACAAAATGAAACACACACATTGGCATTGGGGTGCACACCTAATAAAGCTGAGAGATGAGATCGATCCCGTATTTGGCACAACCCCATTGCTATCACTTATTTAATAGAATGTAGCCTCGGGCAGCCAAAATACCCAGAGAAAGGGTCAGATTCTGGTCTCTTGCTGGTGTAAATTGGGAGTGACTCCATTGAAATCAGTGGAAAACTCCCCGAATTTACACCAATGTAAGTGAGCAGAGAATCAAGCCCAAAGAATCCAAACTTTGTTCATATGTTCCCACATCCAGTGGTTAAAGTAGAGAAATGGACTCTGAAAGGCCATTAATGTGGATTGAAACAGGACACCTAGCTCTGATTGTATAAGACAATGGGGTGGGTGGAATTGTGGGGCAATGTGACTTCCCCAAGCCAGGGATTAAAGCAGGAGCTGTGCTAGTCCATGCTCCCATTCATTTTAACTTCTATCTCCTCCCCCCGCCCCCCATGCCCCGCAACCCACCCCATCACTATTTGTGGGCAAAGATGAGTATCAACACCACATAGCACCAGCAGATGGCGCTGCCTGTTAATCACTAGAGCTTCAGTCTCTGGACAGGGAAAAGGTGGGAACCAGCTCGAAAGATGGAAGGTTTTTATTTTAACTGTCTGAAAAGCAGTCACACGTCGCTCATGCAAAACAGTGTGAATTAGGCTGGCTGGTCGGAGTCCAGTTGTAGGTGGGAAGGGACCCTCGTCCCAGAAAGAGCTCTATCATTGGTCCGCTTGTCGGCATTTTCAGTAGAGAGCCCGAGGACTGGATGGGCCATCGAGCCTGCATCCCACTCTCACCCTTAAAGGGGGTCCCTTCAGTTCGGAGTTGAGGTGTGTTGGTGGGGGATGTAATGGGGCAAGCACGTCTTCATGCTGCACATGCCCTCTTGGCTCTGTGGATATAAAGGACCCCGCGCTCCACAGCAGTCAGTCTGGCAGCTTTCCCTAGCACGAAAAGTCATTTCAAATTTTATTGAAAGGTTTTTTAGAAAGAAGCAGAGCTGATGCCTGTGTGAAGGTGACACCATCCTCAGTGCTGTGCTGGAAACAGCTCCCGGAGCCATGTCCTGGTCCCAAAAGAGGCAGAGCCAGCGCTCCATCCCCGCTAGGAACTTGCTCTCCGAGAACATAAACAACTCCTGCCACAGAACAAAAGGGGAGGCACTGCAAAGGTAAGTGATTTTATTTTACATAAAATCTCATAGGATTAAGAATGTGGGGTCAGCTGGATACAGACATATCCTGTCTGTGAGATTTCTGGTGTGAGATCTTGCTTCACCTGTATCAAGACTTCAGGAGGTTCCCGCTCCTTTGATATGCTGTCTGTGACATTCCGCCTACCGCAGAGGAGTTGCCTCTTTCTGCAGCATATCTAGCCAGGGTGGGCTGGCCTCTATCATCAAAAGTCAAGGGTCACACATGCATAATGCAAACTATTCAGTGTTAATGCAAGGAATGTGCAAAGGTTGTCTTTAATGAACATTGATCCCTGCATATACAACACTTGCATTCTTCCTGATATGTGGGGGAGGGGTTGCTCTACTCGGGGCCTGTTGGTGGGAAAGCTCTGTCTTCTGCACCCATGGCTTTCTTACTCCCAGGGCTGATGGTTCCAATTCAATGTAGCTGCCATGGAGAGGGTGGGGAGGTTATGATCATGCAGGACAATGCTCAGGTACTAGAACTTGAACCGGTCTGATGGAGGGATTTTGAAGGTAAAGGTTGATACCTTGAATTCAGCCATGTATTGAATGGTAAGTCAGTGCGGAGAGCGGAGCGCTGGGCAGATGGGTTCTCCATGGCCTGTGTTGCTGCATGGATGGGTTACTGCGTTCTGCACTAATTGTAATAAAAGTGGGCAGCCTTTACAGAGCATTTCGGCAACGAGCCATGGCAATTCGCACACTTGCCACCTCCAGGCGGCAGTCTGAATCAGACAGGAGGGGGCAGTGTCCTCTTGCTAGCTGTAGATGGGAAAAAGACATTTCATAGCTGTGGTATTTTATATATCCAGAAGCTGTGGACCATGTTAATAATCTGAAGGCAGATGCCCTCAAAGGAGGCCGACATTTACAGAGGTGAATGCCCAAAAGTATCCGCTCCACCCTAACTCATCCAATTCCCATTTGCTTTAAGCCTCTCCTAAACTGAACTGTGTGATTAGGTCTCCCCACGAATCATTTCCCAGTTGTTCCTCAAATACCTGGACCCACTTCTTCTTATCCAGTTTTTGATGTCTCCCAAACATGTCTAATTAATAGGTATCATTAGATACCATCTAATGTAGGTATCATTGCTCAGCATTTTTTCCAATAGGCTAAGTTTGACTTTAAATGCGATAATCAGATCATTTAGGCCCCAAACAAAGGTTTCTGTAAGCTAATAACCTCATACTTCATGCATCCCGTTTTTGATGGCATCATAAGGAAAGACATGGACCTAGATGGTAAAAGGAGGTCTTGCTGTGAAGAACATGCCCAGCAGATGTTAAATCTCAGAAGGGACAACACTGATCTCTTGTTTTCTGACAGGTGGGATTTCTAACTTCTAGCCTAATAATAACCGGAGATTTTTCATTAACAGTGCTTTTAAAAACTCTCTGGAAACAGCTTTGTTATTGGTGGTGCATGGATTTAAAGAGTCCTCCGCAAGTGTTTGCATCCCAGACATCACAGCACTGGCCTAGTGCATGAATGCCAAGAAGTGCAACTGACTAGTCTCATTGTCTAAGCAGTGTGAAATGCAAAAAGTAACATTCTTTCACTTTTACTGGTCCTAAAACATTGGTAATGAGGCTGGTAAGGAAGTGAGTTTAAGTACATGATTTTGAAACCCGAGTGACCCTCTGATCCTCGTTTACTGAGTTTTATTTAAAGCTGCAAGTATTTCCTATTGATTAGTGTGGCCAACACTTTTTGAAGTTTCAAAACTGATACTATTCCAGACTGGCTGTGGGTTGAATAAGAAGGGGTTTATGCATTGCACACTAGAGTGGGATTTTCCATTTTGCAAGAAATTCCAAAACTTCCCCCCAAAAAATCGGTCTGAAACAGAACACAAACAAATATTGAAATTTCCCACAAACTGAAATTCTGGGGGGGAAATCATTTTGGATCAATCAAACTGTTCCATTTTGGTAAAACTGAAATGTTTCATTTCAACTTTGACTTTTTATGTTATTTTATATAAAATACAAAATTTTAAGCAATTGAAACCAAAGGTTGTTTCAAAACAGAAAATGGGAACATTACATTCCAGGATTTTTCCAAATGAAATGTTGTCAAAATCAACATACTTCTGCAAAATGTTCTGCTTTTAATGAATTGGCATTTTCTAAAGGAAAAATGTTTGTTGGAAAATGTCCGACCAAGGCCAAATTCAGGATTGATTTATAAATAAAGGCACCCGCCCTTCCACTGTTTGTTTCTCTTAGACCACTTACCAGCTGCTACCAATGTGTAACGGAGTTTCAACTGGTATAACTTACATACAAGATATAAGAAGGTGTAAATGAAAGTAGGGTGGGGGTTCTTACCTTGACCATCTTATACGTTCCCTGGGCCTTTAGCACGTGCCTCATGCCAGCTTAGACTTCTATGCAACTCCCTTTGACTCATACCCACTTGCTAATGTGTAGCTTACAACTCAGTACATGTCTGAACTTGGCCGACTGCATCTGAGTGTCAGGGAAAGTCTATCTAGCTCCATCCTGAGCTCCCTGTAGACTGACTTATACTCACTTGTGAATTTGGCCCTTAGTCCCTGCAGGTCCCTGCTAGAAAACCAGAGATCAGGATTTCCTTTCAGAGGTAATATCTCCTGGGCATGTTCTTCACATCAAGACCACCTAGGCCCACATCTTTCCTTATGATGCCATTGAACCTGGGATTAATGCACATGACATTTACACTTTGGATGAGGGAGCACTTTTTTCTGGTGCCCGCTAACGTTTGGCAGCAACAAAGAGGAGTTAAATAGCACAAGGGAAATGTATCCATGTGGACTGGGAGACTGAGAGCCAGTTGCCCGGCAGCTAAGCTCTGACAAGCAGCAGTAGCACACGCCCACACAAAATTCTCACTGCTGGCCAAACCAACAAACAATGGCCAAGGTTTGGGAGGTTTGCAAACAGAGCAAAATGCTTTTCCATCCTGCCTCAACAATTTTGCAAGGAAAAAAAAGGGAAGTTGGGCATGGGGCGGAAGGGAGCAGCGCAACTTTTATTCATTGCTGCAAACGTGATGACATGATCTGACTTTCCACTGGAGAAAATTCCTGGTTTTGCTCAGGGGAGTTTGCAAGTTTGGTGCGAAAGCAGCAGGAGGGATGCTGCCAGGCACGGCAGAGGTGTGTCAGCAGGGCTATGTGGGGATAGAATGACTGGAATAACAGTGAGTGCAGACGCTCAGGCGCGAGATGCATTGAGAGAGACGCATGTGAGCCCAGGACTAAAAAACGAAGTGGGGTTCTGGGGCTAGGATTGAGGAGCACAATGGGGAAGCTTGTGCTGGCGTGACTTGTTCTGTGGCTAACCTTCAGTCTCCAGGCCTCAGTCAAACACCTGCAACTGGCATGACATTTGCTTGCCAGAAGATAAAATCTCCTATTAAACCTAGTGGGACTGCTCGTGATATTCTCAGATGAAGGCTATACAAATCAAAGCCAAGAAAGCAAGCAGGCCAGGGGGAGCATGGGGAACGTGCCTCTTGATCCAGCTGGACCAGAGGGAACCCCCGCTGCAGGGCGAGTCTTTGCGCAACAATCTGATAGTTGACGTGCAAAAGCCAAGCTCCAGATAAATCACTCTCTCCCTGTCTCCTCCCTCTTTCCACTCCTTGATCCATCCCAGAAGAGAAACCCACTGTGCTTTTCACAGCACTGATGAACACACACGAGTTCTCTGAAAGCTCTGCAGCGCTCCAGCTACTGCATTTCCCCTTCCCTTCCCTTTTAAGATCTGCCTTTGTTTGCATGATTTAAAAAAAAAATACCAGCACAACAGAGGAGGGCACAGGAAACGGGGGAGCTCAGAACCTTGCAGACAGACAGGGGTGCTGCATATGCATTGGGTCGCAGACACGCACAGAATTAGCAGGGCGAGCAAAGACCATGCAGTTGATAGGGGAGCACAATATCCTTTGCATTTTGCCAAGGAAATGAAGGAGCCTCTTATTTCCCCCAACCCCTCCCCAGACTGGCCTATTGTGTGCAAAGACGTGGCCCAAACCCCTCCCTCGCCTCGCTGCTTTCACTCTCAGCCACCTTTCCCTTTCCTGTTCATTCAGAACAGATGATGCTCCTGATCACATGTGCACAGCTCTTCTCCCTCCTCCCTTCCCCGGCCCTTTAAGTAGCTTTATTACTCGGAGAATTCATTTGTACTACACACAGCCAGAGAGAGAGAGCAGGCAAAGGGAGGGAGATTTAACAGGCAAAAGTAGCACCATGGTCTGGGGAACCATGGCATCTCTGTCAGAGCCAGCAAAGGCCTGGGATGGCTAGGGGCAGAGGATGTGTGCACTTAAATCCACAGCACAACATAAATGTTCTGTAATACCAGGCAGGAGGCGGTAGGGTGGGAAGAGCCTGGGATAAGAAGACCCCAATGCTTTGGTGATGGCATGGACCGGACGCCCTTCCAGCGACTGTTTTTACCTTCCTCCCAGTTCTGTCTCCACTGGATCCCCCAAAAGCATAAGGGAGCAAGACTGATGCAGAGCCATTGTTAGCAAGTAAGTTACCCTATTGTTTATTTGCTTCCCATCTCTCTCTCTCTCTCTCTCTCTCTCTCTCTTCTCTGGCTGCTGCCCAGAAGGCAGGAGGACTTCAGTGGACCGGTTCCTCGGTCAGCCAAGCATAAGGATGCTCTACCCAGCCGCGTGAGGGAGACAGTGGGTAAATAGGTGCTGTCTAACTGCCAGGGGACTATTGGGAAAGATGGGAGCCGGATTCTGATCTGGGACACGCCATTGTCACTTTGAGAAGAGTGTTGTGAGGGTAAATTGTGAGGCACCCCCATACTATGTTAATCGGCATTGTATAAGGACCAGAGAGAGAGGAGCTGCCCAGCCCTGGAGCCAATGGAGCGACTCTGGGTTTGCACCTGGGGTTAAAGGTTAAACTGTAAATTTAGGGCATTTACTGTTTCATTTGGGGTTCAAAGAGCAGCTGGAGTTTAGCTTCTGCTTTGTTGTTGTTGTTATTAATGCGAATCTTTGAAGTGCATGAGGCTGCTTAGTGCCTGGGGAATCCCAGTTGGTTCTGTGGACATATGTGGCCATGCCGCATATCAGGGTGGCCTATTTGTCAGCTGTCTGAGGTGATTGCCCAAGGCACTCTGACTCCCCCGGCTTGGCAGTTTTCCAGCATGCTGGACTGACTTAATGTCCTAACTTTTATTCAATCTATTTTTCACTCCTTGGTGAACTGTGTGTCATGAGCCTCCTGGGAACCGGCAAAGCTCTAACACTTCTGAGCCAGTTCCCAGCAGAATCATGTCTTAGGGCTAATCACAGGACTGACTGATCAGCAGTCGGAGCCAGCTTGATTTGTTTGGGGTTGACCCAGGGTGGAACGTCAGGGACCAGGGTCTGAGCTGGCCTTTACTGGGTTGGTTAATTAGTATTATTATTCAATATTTGTATTACTGGAGCTCCTAGGGGCCCTGGTTATAAACCAGGACCCCACTGTGCTAGGTGCTGTACATACACAGAACAAAAGGGTGGTCCTTCCCCTAAAGAGCTGACAATCTGGCTTCCCAGCTCTGAAATCCTGCTAGCAAACAGAGCCTGCGCCCTAGATAAGGAAATTATTTTGTGCTAGGACTGTAGTGGAACAAGCTTGAGGGTGGGGAGAAGTGAAATTGGACCTTCGCACTAGCTCTCCACCGTGAATTGGCCAGTCCAGACAGCTAGAGAGGATCTAAGTAAGTTTTGTGTCATTCAGATAAGCGTGTCTAGAAGTGGGGCAGGCTGTCTAACTTCTTGGGCTCAATTCTCCTCCCCCTCGCTCTGAATTCCATCAGTGATCCCAGGCTCAGAAGTCTTCCAGCCCAGTTGCGCAGCCCCGGGATCTTTGAAGAGTCCAGAGAAGCAGGCAGGATTCTAAGTGCTGATCCAAGCCAAATCTCTGAACCTTTTAACGTTAGAGATAGCCCTTTCCTGTTGGTCTAAAGAGCCGCCCAGACGTTTGCAGTAAAATCTGGGTTCCATCTGCACCTTGACACTTAACCAGTTATGTAACCTTGGGCAGGTCACTTCACCTGTCTGTACCTCAGTTTCCCCCTCTGTGAAATGGGGTTAACAGTACCATCCTATCTCACTGGGTGGCGGGGGGGGGGTTGCTTAGCCAGTTCATCTTTGAAATCCTCAGAAGGAAGATGCTGTAGAAGTGCTAAGCAGTGGTCATATTATCGTCCGTTTTCCAAGCAGGAACAGGATTATACAGTGACTCTTGATTACTGTTGGGGATGGGAGAATTGAATAATATATGTGCTCAACAGCAGAAGTATTTGTGCCTGGGTTTCCCCATAGCCTGGGTAGGGGAACGCCTTAACCCGGTTCTCTCTTGGGGCATCCAGAGAACATGAACTGCCAGTAACCGGATGATGGTCAGTAAGTCACGATGAGCTGGGAGATGGGGCATTGGCAGCCCCCCAAAGACATCAGAAGGGCAACAGGCATTCCCAGAAGTAGATAGTGGGACAAGTGTATGGGAAGCGGAGCTGCTTCAGGGAGAGCCCAGTCCTGGGGAGAGCCGCTTCCTTGGAATAACGCTGGATCAAATAGGCTTATTTTCAGGTTTGGTTTCAGGTTTGGTTTATATCATCAACTGAATATTAGCGAGTCAGTTAAGGATCTCTGAACATCAGCGTATGCCTGCATCCCTCATCATACTATGTTTTATTCACACTCCCCACTTAGTTATTTTGTACTAATTACATTCCCCCATCCACCCCTTCCAATATTTACACTCCCACTAAGCCAGTCATTATACCAGGCAATATATGCTCCCTGGTCTTTATATTATGGTAACTACATGCTCGCCGGTCATTATTTTATATAAAACAGCACTTGCTCTGTTAATTCACAGGCTGCTTGCAGGGTCATTAGAACAGCTCATAAAGCATTTCCCAGTCTCTATCTTTTGTGAAAAATACAATTGTTTTGTTTTTCATTAAAATGTTAGCTCCTTTGCTGTATTTTTATTAGACTAACCTCAGTATATTTGTAATACACCCACAAGTTTGTATTTTACATATGATTTTTCATGCTTTAATTCCTGCTGGAAAAATGCATTCACAGCCCCCTCCTACTCTCCACAAAGCTGGCATAAATAGAAATAAAATAACAGGTTTTATTTTTTTAGTTTATTCCATTTTTCAAAAAGCTAGCAGTAAAAACAGAATTTTTAACCCCTAGCAATCAAAATAAGATGTCAATTTGTTCTGTCTCATAGAAGGACAACGGTCAGAGTCTCTGCTGGTGTGAATGGGCTTGACTCCATTAAATCTGATGGAGCTGCAATTGTTTACACCAGCTGTGGATTTGGCCCCTAGTCTAATTAGGCAGAGGCCATTATTGGTGTAAAATTTTCTGAAGCAGTTCTGGTGAAAAAGCCCTATCTAATTTAGTGGGTATGAGATGCTGTAGAAAGCTCTGTAGAAATTACTCTAAAAATCTATAGGATTTCATAGAGAATGATTACAAGTTTCGCTGAGCAACTGAAGTTGTCTATAGTAGGAGTATCACTCAATTAAATTGTATATAGGATAGTTCAGAAAACCTTTCTGCCATTGAATCACTGTTTGGTCTTGGGCCAGGTATTCTGTGCCTCCGTTTTAGCCATCTGGGACGTTGGTTCAGTACTGACTTAAAAGTAAGCGTCACCTATTCAACAATCAACACCACTTCCCATGGCAACGTGGGCAACTTTCCATGACCACATGCACTTGGAATTCCCTTGCTCTCCCCTACCGATACCAATCAGTCCTGACCCTGCTTGCAGGTGAGAGCTAAGGGGCTCTTTGCAGAAGATGGTGTGAATACAGATCATTAGCTAGAGCTGTATTTATACAACTCTGAAATCCATTGGGCATTCTGTATGAAGATAATATATGATCAGCTGAAGTTATGTGATCAATTGTTCTTCATGTTCACTGAAGGTAGGACAAAGAGTTATGGGCTTAATCTGCAGCAAAGGAGATTTAGGTTAGATATTAGAGAAAACTTTCTAACTCTCAGGGTAGTTAAGCTCTGGAATAGGCTTCCAAGGGAGGTTGTAGAATCCGCATCACTGGAGGTTTCTAAGAACAGGTTGGACAAACACCCGTCAAGGATGGTCTAGGTTTACGTGGTCCTGACTCAGCGCAGGAGGGAGGTCCCTTCTCCATGGGGTACAGGAGATGTTGCCTTTCTTTTTCAAAACAATTTTCAGCCATACAAGAAACCGTGAGGCTTTTATTCAGTGGAAGGAAAGGAGAGAGGGCCAGTGTTCAAGACACTATCCTCAAATTTGGGAGTTCTGGGTTCAAGTCCTTGCTCTGACACAGGCCTCCTGTGTGACTTTGGGCAAGTCCTTTAGCCTCTCTGTGCCTCAGTTCCCCCTCTGTCAAATGGGATGTATAGCATTTCCCAGCCTCACAGGGGTATTGGGAGGATAAATGCATTGAAATGGCGAGGTGCTCAAACACTATGGCAACGGGGCCATATTGGAACCTGACTGAGGACAAAAGAGTTCTGGAATATTAACATGCTGATCATCCAGGGTTTGGCGGAGGGCTAGACAGGCAGGAAGCATACTGACAAAGAAGTGTAACTACCCATAAACCTCGTCTCTCCCCTTATTCTGCCAACTTTCTGCCCAGAGAAATTTTCTTACTACCCATTTTCTGAAAGACCGAACAGCCTGTGTTACAATATTCCTAAGCATAACAAACTCTGAGCAGACAAGCAGTCATCAACCTGGCTCTGTAACAAGCAGCAAAGCCATCTCACTTCCTTTGGTAGCTGCCCAACTAATCATCAATCAGCCCCCTTTTGTTTCCGTGGGTAGGTATCTCCTGCAGCCCCAGAGGGATTTTATTGTAAGTTGGCACTCAGTTTTGTCAATGTGTTAGAAAAGTGATCCTTCCAAGCTAATGAAAACTCAGAGGAAATGAAAGGAACCTTGATACTTTGGTGCTGAGTGAGATTACACTTTAAAAAGGAATTATTGGGCGGGAGAAGAGAGAGAGACAAGGTAATTCAGCGTCTATGCTTTGAACCGCATGTTTATCGCTGAAGTGCTGTCAGTTTCCCTCCTATATAGTTTTTCTTACATGTTTTGCCTTGTCTATTAATAACAACAGAGTAGCTCTTACACAGTATTTTTCATCCATAGATCTCAAAGCACTTTACAAAGGAAGCAGGTCTCATTAGCTCCATTTTACAGATAGGGAAATGGAAGCATAGGGAAAAGAATTGATTTACTCAAAGTCGGTTGGGTTGGTCTGTTTCTCCCATGTACTTTCACTTAGGTTCTACAGACAGATTCACCCTCATGAAGAACAGGCAATAAATGAAATAAGTGAATGGAAAGCTACCTTCTTTCAGGGAAATAAAGATCCATTTGGCAATAATCATCTCTCTAGCATGCATCCACTACCCAATAGATTTGCAAGGGCCAGCCCTCCCTAATGGCATTCCTCCATTCCACCCTGGCTTCTGCTCAGTTTGCCTTCTCTGAACTCTTCTGTTTCAATTCATTTGCCTGCAAATCTATCTGTTATCTGTTCCTGGTGATAGGGATCCACCTCTATGGGCCTCCTTCAGTCAGGTACTTTACTTTGATTGCTGTGATGTAACAAGAAGGGACTCTGCATCTCAGATTGAGGGCTATGGCTGCATTCGATGTGGCAGAGGGACAGCAAAAGAACAGCTCTTTCAGCAATAATCATTCCATCAGAGTGTTTATCCAGCAGTCTATTACTGTACCTGACTGACTGCCTGTCCCTCTGCCCTGGCCTCTCTCTCAGACTCCATTCCTGTATTGTTATTGTGCAGCCTGGCTTCTACGGCTTTGAAGTGATCGAATTTAGAATGAGGCATAGTGCAGACAGGTGCAGCATCCACACAGCTCTGCTGGTGCACCACAGTCCTGACCTGCAGAACCCCTTGATATTCCAGTCCGGGGCTCCACGCAGCTCTGCTAATGCACGTCAATCCAAACTTGCAGAACCAGCCCTCTGCTCCCATGCAACTACCAGTGCGTCTCAGTCCTGATCTACATTGCAGCTCCCCAGCCCACTATTCCAAACCCCTCTGGAACAGAGATTGGCAGTTCTGCTCCCTAAGGGGTGGTAGTTTTATAAATATAAACGTCTTATGGTTAGTGCACAGACGGTTCACATGGCTGTGGAAGGTTTTGAACGATATGTTTCTGTTAAGGAAAAACCAATTTGACTTACCATTGTAATAAGGTGACAAAAAGGGATTTGTTTAGATTTTCTTTCTGTTTTTATGATTCTCTGGATTCTCACACAATACATTGCCAGATTATTATTATTATTATTTATTATATTATACAAACAATTCCCACAGTGCCTAAAGGCATCAGCCATGATTAAGATCCCACCATGCTAGCACTGTACAAACACCTGTTAAGGAACAGTCCCAAAGGGTTATGAGTCCGACTGCCAAGACAGAAGAAAGGGTGGAAGAAAGGAAGAGGTATAATCCCCACTTTATAAAGAGGGAACTAAGGCACAAAGAGATTAAGTGATTTAACCAAGGTCACGTATGAAGCCTCTAGCAGAGGTAAAAATTGAACCTAGCTCTCCTGAGTCCTGTCTCTTTTTGCCTTAACCATAAGGCCATCCTTCCCCTCCAAGAAAAATGTTAAACCTGTCCCTATTGAAGTTAATGATGAAATCCCCATTGCCATTAATGAAATCTGGATTTGACATAAATTCTTCACAAGAAAAAAAAATTAACCCTGCTAAGAAAACAGAAGTCCGCTCTTGACTTTTTGGGGGTGTTTGTTTCGGGGGGAGGAGGTACAAGAGGTACATCGACTCTGTATGGAAGCAGCCATGGGAAAATGATGCCCTCTGAAGTTCATCTAAAAGCCATCTCGTTCTATTTCAGCAAACCTAAGATCCTTTCCCTTAGTGCCCCCTCCTCTCCTCAAGTCTGGCATCTGCACAAAAGCTGAGCGATACCGAGAAGCCTGATAAAAGGCCTCTTTGCCGAACTGATAATGCACCGACTCTCATCTCCTTTTGCAGCAGCTCCGGCAGCCTGTCTAAAAGGAGTATGTGGCTTTGTACAAAAGTGACATTTTTATTACCCTGGCCTTGTTTAACCAAGGACAGTAAATGCCAGTGAAACATAGTGGTACCTGTGACTGACCATCAGAGGCAGTTCCAATCTCTGAATCTACTGCTAGAGAGAGAGCAGTGCTTCACAAACTGAAGGCTAATTCTCCCTTGCCTGCTTGCACTCAATTACCATTAACCAGGGGGGATGTGTGTGCATGGGGAGGGTAGTTATGTCTGTGGAATAAAGGAGGAATTCAAACTTATATCTGTACTGTTCTCCCTTTTTACTATATGTTATGTTGACAAATGGGCGATTTCAAACCTCTGTGGTCAGGGGAGGTTCCCTACAAGACTTACAATGATATTTGCCTAGTTTTATAAATAGAAGTAGTGTTAATCCCCCATTTTACAGATGGGAACTGAGCCTCTGAGAGGGGAAGCAATTTGCTCAAGGTTACAAGTCGGTCATGGACAGAGCCAGGAATAGAACCCAGGTTGGTCTCTTGATTCCTAACCCTGTGCTCTAACTGCTAGATCATGCTTCCTCCTTTAAGAAGAGGAATTAATCTCCTACATGAAGAGGACTGTGATCGATTACTTGTATCACTCAGCTAGAAGAGACTTAAACTGCACCAGAGGAAATGAAGGTTAAATATTAGGACAAATTCTAATTACAGTGAAATGGGCAGTACAGTTCACCTGCAACAGGCAACACTTCTGCTTTGAGGGCTCTCTTTTAAGTATCCCCAAGATTTCCCGAACAATTTCACTTGACCTGTAGTTAAAGACCAGCTGTCCTAGCAACCAATTTTTGCCAGTCCCCTGAGTGCTTTTGCTTATGGCAGGTTTCAATGTCCTTTCATTAACAGCTAGTCTCTCCAGGCTGTTTTGCACGAGACAGGGTTGCAGGGATTTTTGATTTCTGGCCAGATTTTGATCTTTTCCTGTCTTGCATTGTATAGAATCTGATCGCTCATATCTGTGTCTTGGGCTATGCCGTGCTCTTTTTCAGTGTCACTGACAGCAGAA
This sequence comes from Malaclemys terrapin pileata, assembly GCF_027887155.1. Classification (NCBI taxonomy): domain Eukaryota; kingdom Metazoa; phylum Chordata; order Testudines; family Emydidae; genus Malaclemys; species Malaclemys terrapin. The sequence continues at coordinate 21,474,625 of NC_071519.1, forward strand.
TTTCACTTCCCATACCCTTAACAACTAAAACTATTGTCTTTAGTACAGTTTCTTTTTTGACTGAAATCATGCACAAATTTGCCTACAAAGTGGATACTTTTTTTTTCCTTTCCACACCCCTCAAGCAACCAGAACCTGTTTTGGTTTTTAGGTTTCAATAATTAGGGTTTTAGATTAATAAAAAAAAGGGGGGCAAGCAAAGAAAGAATAAAGGGAAAGTCTCTATCCAGTGTGTTTTTTCTGCACCTATCTCCACTGCACTGAACCACTGTTTCTATGCAGATTCTCCACTGACGTGCACCTGCCACTGGCATTTACAAAGGGTGGGTAAACGGACCCTGCCATTCTGACACCCACACTGGGCACAGATGTCAATGGACACGCATTATGCAAGGCGGCAGAGAATCAGACCTGACATTGCAAGAGAGTTAAAGGGGCAGTACACAGAAAACATTAGGCTAATAGCTACATAGCTCACTCTGCCACCAGTCATCACCAGGCAGGCTCTGCAATGCTGGGTATTCTGATGCTTCAGTGCTGGGAGGGGCAGGAGAGTTTGGTAAATGATGGCAGAGGAGAAGTTAGGTCCAGCAGCCCACTGGCTATAGCTGCAGTAACGGTATTTTTCTTCTCCCCCTTTGCAGAGGGGGACACCTGGTGGCAGTAACATCTCCCTTTCATGTGCTTCCTTCTCCCGTATAGGAAAAACTCTGCTGAGGGAGCCAACTTGCCATCACTGGGACTAGAACCCAGGTCTTCTAGACTCTCAATCTCTTACTCCAACTACAAAGGCAGGTTGTTATCTTGGCTCAGGTAACTGGTCAATCACTGGCACCCATGCTGTAGTGAACCAGTAGACGTGGCTCCATCAATAAACTCTGGCTGCTTTTTGGAAATGCTGCTTTTGGTTGATTTATGTAGCTTTGATACAAGGGGTAAGAGAAATTCCCTGCTGGGAATTGCAGAACTGGCTGCAATACAGTGGAAGCAGAAATTCGCTGCCTCGTTTATTTGTCTTTCGGCTTCCTTCCCACCCACCCTTAATACTTTTTTATATTGAAAAACTGAAACCACTTTGCTCAGCCTTAAGCTTTGTCTTTCCCAAGACACTCTTAATTGTATCTCTGTACCTCTTCCCATTCGCAGATGCATAAGAAGATTAAAGATAGAACTGTAATAGATTTGGTTAGGTTTTAATAAGATTTGCTAAGGACACTGCAGAGAGCGCATATCATGGAGAATGTTGCTACTCTTTCTCTTTGATATACTGAAGGCTTCTTAGGCAGCTCTGCACAGGAAACTCTTTCTCTTCCCTGAGTTTGAAGATGGAATTCTTGATTTTCAGTAGAAGAAATAGTTTCCATTAAAGAAAGCAATATCTACTTTATCATTTTAATGTTCGGTGAAGATGATTTTACATTGTTACCTGACAGGAGTGTCGGGCGCTCATATCATCATCTGTTTATAATTAGTCAAGAAAAGATTTTGACAAAGACCATGGGCCTTTTAGAAGAGATCTAAGAAACTAAATTTTCAAAAGTGACTAGTGATTTTGGGTACCTAACTTGAGTTGCCTTCAAGGGCGTCTGATTTGCCGAAGGTTGGTGTTCGGCACTTTCTGTAAACCAACCCCTTCAAGGTCTCTTAAGTTGAGCCCCAAAAATTGAGGCACCAGAAATCATGAGTCCCTTTGGAAAATGTCCAAATTGTCTTCACTTCTCATCCCTCCCTGCCTTGTATAAAAGAAGCCTAAAGAGCTTTCATTTAAAAAAAAAAAAAAAAGTATTGACCCAAATCCGTAACAAGGTAAGTGCAAACTTACTACCAAGGGAAAGGGGCCATTCAAAGCAAGTAGTTCACCACTCCTGCTTCACTCCATTAGCATTCTCTATAAATGAGGTAATGATAAAGGTGTTAAATAATTACTTCTCATTATTTAACCTTAAAAGAGGCATCAAAAATAATACCAGAAGAAGGGAATGGCCCTACCAAAAAGCTCTTCTCATGCAGGATGCACTTGTGCCCAGCATTCTATGATTAGGAGACAAAGCTTTTCAATATGGTGTCGATGTTGCACAGTGTGCTATCACCCCTTTGTGTAATCTGACAGCAGCACTGGTTTGGCAAAGCTATTTTCCCGATGTCTTAAATGTTGTTTCCTTTTACCCTGCCCTAGCCCAACTATGGCTGGAGATTCTAGGATCTTCATGAACCAGGACATGGAAATTGGAGTCACACCCATGGATCCCAAGAAGTTTCCCAGACAGCCGCGGGACTATGTCCCTATCGCCACTGACCGAACCCGTCTCCTGGCAGCAGAAATCAAGAAGCCGCGCCAGCGTTACATGGAGAAGAGTGGCAAATGCAATGTGCACCATGGAAATGTCCATGAAACCTACCGGTACCTTAGCGACCTCTTCACTACTCTGGTGGACCTCAAGTGGCGCTTTAACCTCCTTGTCTTTACCATGGTTTATACGGTCACATGGTTGTTTTTTGGGTTCATTTGGTGGCTTATTGCCTACATCCGGGGAGATCTGGACCATCTCGAAGATGAGAACTGGATCCCCTGTGTTGAAAATCTCAGTGGATTTGTCTCCGCGTTTCTGTTTTCCATTGAGACCGAGACCACAATTGGGTACGGCTACAGGGTTATCACTGAAAAGTGCCCCGAGGGCATCATACTGCTCCTGATTCAGGCTATTCTAGGCTCCATTGTCAATGCGTTCATGGTAGGGTGCATGTTTGTCAAAATCAGCCAACCAAAGAAAAGGGCCGAGACCCTCATGTTTTCCAACAATGCAGTGATTTCTATCAGGGATGAGAAGCTCTGTCTAATGTTCCGGGTCGGGGACCTGCGGAATTCCCACATTGTTGAGGCTTCCATTAGAGCCAAGTTGATCAAGTCCAAACAGACCAAAGAAGGGGAGTTTATTCCCTTGAACCAAACGGACATCAACGTGGGCTTTGATACGGGGGACGACAGGCTATTCCTGGTTTCACCACTCATCATCTCACATGAAATCAACGAGAAGAGCCCCTTCTGGGAGATGTCCCGTGCCCAGCTGGAGAAGGAGGAGTTTGAAATCGTGGTCATCTTGGAAGGAATGGTCGAAGCAACAGGTAAGCTTTGCCAAAAATAACCAGCACAGAGCAAAAAGACAATGCAGCTGGCATTAAAATGTCAACATTTGCCAATGACACCTTGGCTAAGAATATGGTCTTTGTCCCCCGCTCCTCCTAGGGGCTGGTCCATATAAGTGAGATGAGTCTTATACAGCTTCTAAATACAAGAGGGGGTTCTGTGTGACATCACACTAAGCATGGGAGGGGGACCCAGTTTGGGGAGAAGTAAGAATGCCCATGTACTTTGTCCACAACTCAAAGCAAACCTGGACTTTCAATGTTCCAAAGTGTTTGGCTAAAAGGCCATCTCTGGCTCCCACCCAGAGGGAGCTAAAGGGGAGCTTCTGTGGCCCTCTACCAACACTCTCTTCTTAACTGTGTAGTACGTATGGTGGTCTAGTAGTTAGGGTGATGGGCTGGTTTTTAAGAGACCTGAGTTTGATTCCTGATATTCTTTTGCTGGAAGCCATTAGCCAGAAGCTGGAGATGGATCACTTGATGATTACCTTTTCTGTTCATTCCCTCTGGGGCACCTGACATTGGCCAGTGTTGGAAGACAGGATCCTGGGCTGCGTGGACCTTTGATCTAACCAGTATGGCTGTTTTTATGTTTTAGCTCCAATAGTTGTGACTGAGGCATTTAGTTCTGTAAGTCCTGGGTTCAACCCCAACTGTTGTCATAGTTCTATCCTGTATTTAAAATAGGCTATGATTGAGCTATTTTAGATCTCTATTGTTACTGTTCAGTGATGATCCCTCTGCCGTCAGTCACCACTCTGATGGAGGATGAGAAGGGCAGATATTTGTTACACTTTACATTTTCACCAGCTGGGTTAAACTAAACGTTTCAGAAGCATAGCAGCTTTCTTGTGTGTGTCAAGCATAATCATTAGGTGTGTTGGAACAACAGGTGCAGAGCTGGAGTTAAATGGGGATTATTATGTTCTAGTCTGGAATAGTCTCCCAAGGGAACTGGTGGGAGGTTTGTTGCCTAGGTCATTTTAAACCGGACTGAGCAAAGCACAGGGGTATACGCTGTAGGAAACTATCAACTCTCCACTAGCTAGAAGTGACCTAATTAGAGAGGGGGCCCAACAGTCACAGGGTCCTGATTTTGAATACTCCCATGTTCAGCCTGTTTTGGATCTGAGGGTTTGGTTGGGGACCTCATCTTTTGACTATGGGTCTTTTTCCATCTCTTGTGTCTAATAATCTATTTAAAACCAAGAATTCTGGTAGAATCTCTATATACCAAGTACTGGTTGCGATATAGGACAGAACTGGCCAAAAACTGGATTGAGGGTCAGTAGTCTAAAATGGCACTCGTAATGAATATTAATTTGTATTTACTTTATTTGCATGTATGTAGTATATCCCATGATACATTATAGGTACATGATAAAAGACACTTGATTTCTTCACAAACCTCTTTACAATTATACGGAAAATACATCTCAATGAGGATCAGAGAGAGAATATGTACAGATCATTTCCCCCCTATGACAGTACAACCACCTCTAGGTGGAATGTAGCAGCCATTAAACAGCACAGAACAGCACCATGTAACAGATAGGATGGGAGAGATATGGCTGGCTGAGCTTTCTTTCCACGCCAAAGCCTCATTGCACATGGATGTGTGGTGCCAAATCTGCAGCTAAAAGCAGTGCTGACTTTCTCAAGGTGAGTTTGAAGAGGGTGCAGAGAGACAGAAAACAGACAAGGGTTATGCATTGTCATCGGGTGTCACCCAGTGTCAATCAATTGAGTGCCAGTGTCCTCCCAGGGATAGGTGTTCCCGGACAGTTCTTCCCAAAACTGGAATGCAAAAGTATTTGTAGCACAACATGAAATTATTCGGTGTCTTTAAATCCCTGTCTCACTTTCCAGCAAGTATGAGAAGGCAGATGCATAAGGGAGTCCTTTTAGATCAGAGGGGCTGGAAACAGTCTGAACTCCCTGGAACACAAGAAGTGACTACTTTTTGGCTACTGTAACATCTGTTCCTGATGATTCCCTATGCAACACTAAATATACATGCACCCATTTTCTAGGGCAAATTGTTTGTGGAGTGCTCTGTGTAAGGTGGAAAGAGTGTCTCTCTCACCAACAGAAGTGGGTCCGGTAAAAGATGTCATTTCACCCACCTTGTCTCTCTAACATCCTGGGGCCGACACAGCTACAATACTGCATACAAGTTGTCTCCATGTCATTTTCTTCCTACCTCACCTTAATAGCTGGCATCACGCTAAGCATGGAAGGGGGACCCAGTATGGGGAGAAGAACTCCCGTGTGCTTTGTCAAAGCAAACTTGGACTTTCAACATTCTGAAGTGTTTGGCTAAAGGCCCATCTTCATCTCCCACCCAGAGGGAGCTGGAGGAGAGCATCTGGGGCCCTCTACCCAACACTCTCTTCTTAACGGTGTGTTTGGCACCGTGACCTAGTAGTTAGGGTAGTGAACTGGGTTTTAAGAGACCTGGGTTTGATTCTTGGCATACTTCTGCTGGAGGCCCCTGGGTCTCTATTTCTGGCTAGTCTGCTGACTCTCGGTGTAACCTTTGGTCCATAAAGTAACCTTTCTGAGACCCAGTATCAGATGGGGAAAATGCCTGCCTACCCCACCCCAGGGGTGCTCTGAGTATTAAAGTGCTGGGTGAGTTGTGAAGGGCAGGGCAGGTCTTTCAATGCTCCCTGGAATAGGGTAGGGGTATCTGCAGCCATGTCTGTCCTCAGGGTAGCCTGTAAGGGGCACTACCCAGCCAGCAGCATGGGGCGTTAGGAATTAAGTCCCAACTGGGGAATTCAGAGTTGGCTCAGTGAGGCTGGGAAGCAGAGATGCACCTGAGCCTTGGTAAGTTCAGGGCCTTAGAGTGTGGTTGGGCTAATATCAGGAGAGATGAAGGCATTGTTATCTAGAAGCAAGGACCAAGCCTTCTGGAGGCAGAAGAGCCACCGTTAGTATTGTGCATTTATAGGAAGATCAGCCTTTTGGTGTTTAAGGGGTTAAGCCACAGGAGAGGACTGAGGCTGGTGACTGGGATGAGTTTGGGGGGAAGGGTTAGCCCTGTACAGATGGACTCTGAAATGCCAGAGAGGGCTTTTTAACTTAATCTGAGTCCCCTGCAAAGTTTCTCTCCCTGCCCCAGTGTTACTATCATGCCTTACTGGTGGTGCTTGAATGGGCTGCAGTTATTCCTGATTCTTAAAACAACCTTCACCATACCACTTGGTGCTTTAGCTTCCAAGTTTAAGGGGGCTAGGGCTGGAAAACCTAACTTCTATGAAATTCGCCCCTCCCTCCCTGGTGGCATTCAAGAGCCACTTCTGCGGCCCCCAGAGATACCTGTTAGCATAATTGTGTCAGGAATACGCAAATGGACAAATAAGCAGGTTTTTAACCAATCAAACGCTAATTAAATATGACTACATTGTGCCTTGACCCTGCCAAATCTCTGAGCACAGACAGTCCCAGAGATGGGAGAGCACTGGCTGCCTATTTCAGAGTGTGCTTTAGCACAGATGCAAGCAACCCGCTGGTGAAAATTGGCAGAGCTACGTGGGGTTCACTGGAGCTGGTCCAAGAGTTCCAACCGTCCCACTCAATCAGCTGCAAACGGGTTTGATTACTTCCCGTTTATGGCTATCATGCCGTTCGCCTCCAGGGGGCTCCATAATTCCCTAGAACCGGGGTTCTCAACCCTTGGGTCAGGACCCAACATTGGGTCACCAGAATGTTTCAAGGGGGCATGTGGCAGCTTCTATCCCATGGGGCTGGCTGGGTTCGCCTCCCTGCTCCACGCACTGCAATCTCTTGGGTCCCAGCACCACTCAAGTTTGGCCCAGCCGTCAAAATGATGGGAGCCCGGGTAGGCCAAATTTGAGTGAGTGGCTCTGCAACATCATCAGCCAGGTCACAGCTCCACTCACACAAATTTGGTCCAATCAGGCTGCCGGGGACAAACCTGAGCAGTGGTGCAGCCACGGAGATTGCACCGCATGGATCGGAGAGCCTAGTCCGCCCCGCAGCATAGGAGCTGCAGGAGCCCCTTTGTGGGGTGAGTGCCGGGCAGGATGCAAGCCCCCGCTCTCCCCACACACACACAGGGGACAGGACCTGACCAAAACCACACCAGGGTTTCCAACCTCAGACTATTTGCTGGGTCGCGCTATAAACATTTACAAATGGGTCCTGAGCCCCAAAAAGGTTGAGAATCACTGGCCTAGAAGGTTTTACTCCAAGAACTCACAGCAAGAGTCACCTACCGGGGCAGACTTTGCTGCAACAGGGCCTAGAGGAAGACGATCCCTCAAACCGCTGGATCCCAGACCATCCCTGGCTTTCAAATTATCAGCCACACCTCAAAAGCAAACAGGACACCAGGACAAAGACAAGCACAGGTGGTGCCCCCAGCTTCTTTCCTTGGTCTTCGGGTGGGTAGCGGCCCTCAGCAATAGCTGCAGCTTCCAAGCAGAGTTTGAGGGTAGTCCTGAATCGATTACATGGCAGCAGTGTAACCTATTTGCAATGCATGCAAGGGCTAATGTAGCATTACTAGGGTGTATTCTTTTACCCGCGGTATATTGTAGAGATAAGCCAATATGCAGATCTGGATGCGAATATTACCAAAGCTCATGAGAATTGGAATGGCAGATTCTGCTTAGAGACCATATCTAGTGTATTGGGCTGTAGTGTCATGTGTTGGTCGTGTGTCTCATTGGTGTAAGAGTGCCGTAGAATAACACTATGTTATAGCTACTTGCAATCCGGGCCCAATTTTCCACTCATTTACAGCAGTGTAAAACAAAAGTCAAATCAAGTGCCTTGCCTAGGCACTCTTGCACATTATAAAAAATAACAGCATTTCAGGGTGTTATAGAGGACAGCGATTGATAATGGAATTTTATTTGGTAGTCCTGGGTTGGCTGATATCAAAGAGAGCCCTGCATTGCAGTTGGAGGTTAATACCTAGAAGTACCTCAGTGGCCCAAGGCCCATTTCACCATCACAAATTAGCACCATCAAGTCCTGGTTGAATAGATACCCTGTGGCTTTAGTCTGTACTTCCTCTGACAAAAAGCTCAGCCACTGCTAATGATGTGCAAAAGGAAGTCATTACCAGTAACAACCTCAAAATGAAAAGCATGGCAGAGGAATTGGATTGCTTTACAAATGGACTCCTCTCCCAGTGGGATTGCCCAGACCTGGGTGTAATGACATTAAGGAGCTTGGAGCTATGGAAATTAATTACTCCTATCTCAGGAGACAGTGGCGTATCTGCTGTTAAACCCAAAAGATGGAGCTGGAAGAGCCCTTCCCGCTGGGTCTAGGGCTGGGCGGACGTCAGAGTGCGCCAAGGTTTGACTAAAGCATTCAGAATCCAGGTGGCTTTCTGTATGGCTCATGCATAGCGTGGTGGGGAGACATCTCACCAGAACAGGGTGTCCTGAAATAATGCAGTGTGTATCTCTAGTTTGGAGCTTTTGCTAAGACTGCCCAGAAATGAGCATATGCTCAAATAAATTTGTTAGTCTCTAAGGTGCCACAAGTACTCCTGTTCTTTTTGCCCAGGAATGGTCATCCTTGTGATTTTTGTGAGATGAACTCCTGTTATTAGGAACTGAATGAAGGTCCTCAATTTAGAATATTGCATAGACAAATGAACAATACTTGGTCCCTGTTAATGTAACTGGATACCTTTTTTTTTTTTTTTTTTTTGCTGGCTATGTGTATTATTCCCTGATTTACTGCTTTTGCTTGACATGGGTGGCATTCTAAGCTAGTGCAGTGACAAAGTTAGTCCTGTTACAGCTGACTGCTAGGTACAATATTTATACAGGTGGCCTGATATTTGGAGATGAGGCTAGAACCTGTCAGTGGTAGATAGGTTGATGTTGTAGAGACCAGACCTAATGAAATGAACGCTGCAGACAGGCATATTAATAATTGGTTTACTTTTGGTTTACATGGAAGCTTATTGAATACAAAATTGCTCCAGTTAGACTAGATGGGAAGAGCTGCTAGTCCTCATTTCTACGGTCACATTTCAGAGACCTATAAAAATGGCACCCCGGTGGCGCTCAATGGTTATTGTTTCTCAATCACTGCAGAGCAATTCGCTCCGTTTACAAGGAGCAAAAAACATGGGTTGGGATTTTTAAAAAACTAAGGAATTTAGAGACACGGCTCCTACTGAAAGTCACTGGGAGTAGAGGATCAAATTTTAAAGGTATTTAGATGCCTGAAGAAGCAGGTAAAGACCCAGTAGGATTTTCAAAAGCACCTAGGCACCTAACTCCTATTGATTTCAGTGGGAGATAGGCACTTTTGAAAATCCCACTGGGCACCTATCTGCATTTTCAAAAAAAGAACGGGAGTACTTGTGGCACCTTAAAGACTAACAAATTTATTGTAGCATAAGCTTTCATGGGCTACAGCCCACTTCATTAGATGCAAGCCCACAAAAGCTTATGCTCAAATAAATGTATTAGTCTCTAAGGTGTCACAAGTACTCCTGTTCTTTTTGCGGATACAGACTAACACGGCTGCTACTCTGAAACCTATCTGCATCTTCAGCACCTAAATACTTCTGAGGATCTGGGCCTGAGTATGTACCACCCTGAGCCCGCTTTTAAAATCCCACCCCATTATTTCTAACTGTCAGTGCTACCAATTCAATCTGGGATCCGAGAGCAATGCTGGGTTCTTTCCTTCTCACACATGGCTGTCCGCACTAGAAGTGCAGCAGGCCAAATTGTGCCCTTGTTATGACCTGTGTTATCCTATTAGCCTGCAGGAAGAGGGCACAGATGTAGCTAATTAGAACTAAACCATTGTATTGATGATGCAGAAGAAGGAATAGACTGCAGCTCACTCTCCCAGAACTGGGTTGGTTCTGCATTGGCTGGCATGGGTACAAATTAGTGGAAACTCACGTTAGTCCCTGCAAGAGAGACATAGTGGTTGAGGTAATATCTTTTATTGGACCAACGTCTCTTGGTGAAAGAGACAAGCTTTCCAGCTGCAACGAGCTCTTCTTCAGATCATTGCAGTCACCAACATATGTGAATATACACCTACCGGGTGAGGAAGAAGGTAATATTGGTTTAGTCATTTTTTCAAAGCACGTCAGGACTGATTTTCAAAGATATTAGGTGCCTAAGATGCCCATTGGCACTTAATGGGGTTTTCAAAAACCCGAAGCAGGTTAGGCACTGAAAGCCATTGAAAGTCAATGAAACTTAGGTGCCTATATTTATGAGATAATTTTGAAAATCCCAGTAGGTGCCTAGCTGAATTTTTAAGATCCTAAATACCTTTGACAATCAGGCCCTTCAAGCCTGACCACTGTACCATATAAATGGCTAGAGGCATAAGCACATAACTAGAACTGGTCAAAAAATAGTGAATATTTGTTCATTAACATTTTGTGGGGAAAATGTTTATTGCAATTTCCAAAAGTTTCAACCAGCTGTAGGGGAAAAAATTAACCACTAATTCCCGCTCACACTCCAGTTTTCATCCCTGCCCCATTTCCATCAGACACACTCCCTTGCTGTAGCATTAGTATCTAAAGCAGCATCATGTAGAAACAATAGATCAGTTTGTGTGCCTTGGCACTACGCTTTGAAAACACTAGAGAAAGGCTCAGTTCCTGGGCAGACCTGTGCTGATTATTCCCTGAGTGAAATGACTATAGCAGGGGCTAAATCAATACAGGTGACAAGCATTCCGGCATCCAGTGCTGCTTTTATGGGCATCT